>NC_133396.1:10652045-11294090 GCF_047511655.1 Castor canadensis | reverse complement strand
CCAAAAAAACCAAACATTATATATGTATATATACACATACATTTATATACATGTGCATGCACACACACACACATACACACACACACACACACACACACACATATATACACACTTAGAGACACACACACACATTGAAAAAATTTAAACCAAAGGGGAATTCCTGGTAAGAGTATAAAATTTATCTACCCCAAACTAATTACTGTTAACTTTTTGATGACTATTTTTGCATTCATACACACGTATACATCCACATTATGTTACTATATACAATGTTTTACAACTCACCCTTTTGTATGCTACCATGTGTCTTGGACATCTTTCCATATCAGTATACCTACAGTTACCTCATTCTTTTTCACAGTTGCATATTTTAATTGGTAAGAATATAGCCATTTAATTACTCAATCTCCCATTGAACTTTCACATAGTTTCCACTTTTATTTACAGTTATAAACAACACTCCCTGGAAATACCTTCCACAACATATTTGCACATTTACCTAGTTATTTCTTTAGAGTTATTCCTAGAAGTGGAAGTCCTGGGTCAAAGGACATGCGTGGATATATTGCAAAATGCTCTTCTGAGAGGTATCCCTGAGTCTCATTGCCTCCAATAATCTTTGGAAATGCCAAATCTCTCTCTCAAGCATTAAATAGACTTCCAAATAATTTTCTGTCCCAAAAGGGATAAGTTTTTCTCATCGTGGGTCTAATACCTTGAAAAAACTCATTGCCAGTTTGATAACAGATATTTAGACTCTATTCTTACTGTGTTTTTCAGTAATAATTGAATTTTTCACTTATTTTGACATTCATATTTCATGTGCTTGAGATTTTTTTCTTTCTCTCATAAAATGTGTGTTTAAAATTTGAATTTGAGGATCAAATCATTTTAAAAGTTAGGCCAGAAAAATACCAAGACTGTAGAGGTTAGGTAATCATGGGTTAGAAGTTGGGTTCTATGCATCTAAACAATTTAATTCCTTCTTTTAATTTTAACCAAAATATCTTATGTAAATATCACATATTTTTAAATTCACTTTGTTTATGCTGTCTATAGCCATCCAGACCCACATGAAATAGTAAGAGAAATGTAATGATCTGATTTAAATTCCAGTTTGGGAAATAACTTATTTCTGGCATGTGTTCATTTTCATTTATCTCAATAGGCAAAAGTAGTTTTTCTTCAGTTTTGTAAATAAGTCTTGCACAGCACGAAGTTGTGTTTTGTATATTTATTGCAGAATAATTTAATTTCTTTAGCTTCATGTGCAATGCCTAATCACAAAAGGTGATTGGCTTTTGACTAGGTTTGTTAACAGAATTAAGGCTAAGATTCTTAAAATCAATCAGGTGTGATGCCGAGTCCCAATCCCTTATTGCTTTTAATTGTTTCTAGGTAGGGGTTCAGGATTTTGCATGGGGTGGCCTCAGACTATGCTCCTTCTGCTCACAGAGTCATGTGTAGCTGGGATTACACTTGTGAATCACCATGCCGAGACTGTTGGCTGAGTGGGATCTTGCAAACTTTTTGCCAGGGCTAGTCTTGAAATGCCATCCTCCCAATCTCCATTTTCTAAGTATCTGGGATTATAGATGTGAGCCACAATGCCTGGCCTAGGTGTGACACACTCCTTTCTTTATTTAATTTTTTTGTGACACACACTTAATATATGCTTTGTAACACATGCCTATTTATGCATCCTGATATTATGTGAAGGGATTTTAGGGCTGTGAAAGCAGTTTTATAGTCTAAGAAGTTAATTCTACAAATAGGCAGACTGAACCATCAGAACGAGTAGTTTACTTGAAGACTTCAGATCTGAATTTTTTCACTAAACCACACACCAACACTGGTAATCTACACTCATACATTTTTTTATCTTCAGAGTCTTTAGTATATTTTATGTATTTTTGTTTTGTTTGCTTTTGTGGGGAGCAGACCAGCAAGGGAAGGTGACTGATAGTACAATCAGCAGAGATTATTTTTTGATCAAGAAATAGTGATACATGAATCATTGTGGTGGATTTTTTTTTTAATCAGTCCTCTGACAAAAATGCTCTCATTTTGAATGCTAGGGCATACATAGTATAGTTTTGAATTTTAGCCACTGTCATTGTTTGCTTGTTATGGACTATCTTTCATACATAGGTGAACTTTATATGTCTGCATTTCCAGCCTTTTTAGTGTTGTTCCTATAAAATGATAGGTACTCAATAAAAGTCTGACAATGAAATTACTTTTCATCGGTAATGATAGCTATCATTTGGCCCTTGGTTTTTTGGAAAGTTTGGGATAATTAGGTTATAATACAATTTCCTTCCCATGCCGTCTTATTTGCATTAATAGTATTAATAGTATTAATTAATTAATAGCATTAATTGTATCTTGATCATTTGGAAATTGCAAAAATATCATAAGAAGCAATTTAGATTGGCTGAAAAAGTGTCCTTTCTCCTCTATAAGCCCATGATCCTTTGCTAGTTTGTTTTTTCAATTAAAAATATGTAGAATAACCTGGCTATTATAATCCCAGCTACTCTGGAGCTGGAGAGCAAATACAGGAAGATCACAGTCTTAGGCTGTGTTGGCAAAAGTATGGGTCACTATCCACAAAACAAAGTAAAAGTAAGAGTTGGTCTGTGGCTCAAGTGTTAGAGCACCTGCCTAGCAAGCGTGAGGCCCTGCGTTCAATTCCTAGTACTATATATGCCTGAAGTGTATCAGTGGTGGAGCGGGTGCTTAGCATGTGTGAGAACTTGGGTCCCAACCTAATACCACAAAAAAAGAAAAAAAAAAAAAAAAAAAGCAGAACCAAGACAAGCTGTCCACAGAAGCCTTGGTAGGACTGAAGTTAATTTCTCAAACTTATTTTGTAAGTCTGTAGAGTCTCTTAAGGTTATTTTAGGCAATCTGCACATTGTTGACAGTTGACCACCTTCTGACAAAACAGAGAGATCTGTAAGGATAACCCTCCAATACAGTGATTTTCTACTTCCTCCTTGACCACCAACACTGCCAAGGCCCACCCGCTTCCTCCCTGGGTTTTGTTTCCCACTCTGACTCCTCAGAAGGTCTTCTCACACTGAGCTGGGACATACAGTTTGGTATGGAGTCCATAAATCTTTCTACATTGAAGAGGATATTCAGATTATAATTCATACACAGCAAAGTCTATCACAAATCATTATAATTTAGTCAACTGTACTGTGAGTTGAAGTATTAAATAGACGTTGTGGGATCCCCTGTCTTCTGTTTTACTTTCTAGTCTGTACATCCTACTTCCATCAGTTCCTTGGCATCAGCCTTTGTACAGACTATTAGGCCTAGATCTAGATCCTGATCTTCCTTCCCCCATAATCCCTAAGGCTGTCATCATCATCATCAGTCATCATCATTGTCACTGTTTACCTCACTTTTCATGTATTGTGCTTTTGAATGTCACATAAACCCTATGGGCGAGAGTACACGATGTTAACCTTAATTTACAAATGAGGAATTAACTGCTAACAATTCTCCTTTGGCTGGGTAGCAAGTGGCAGAGGCAGGAGGCAAAACCAGGCCCATCTGACTACAGTTCCCTTGCTTATAACCAGTGGTCAGCAAACTACAGCTCCAAGGTCAAATCCACTTCCATGTACTTTTTTTCAGTACATCCAATGAGCTAAAATGTGCACCCCTTCTTATTTTTGGAGATGCCAAGGATTGAACCCAGGGCCTCATGAATGCTAAGCCTTTGGTCTACCACTGAGCTACATACCAGCCCTAATTTTTGTTTTTTTAGTTGACATAATATTTGTACTCATTTTGGGGGTATAGTATGATAATTCAGTAAATGCATGCAAGTGTAATGATCAAAAGGGAAATTAGCTATTTCCATTTCTTCAGATATTATAATTTCTATGTACTGAGGACCTTTAAAGTCTTCTCTTCTAGTTATTTTGAAAAATATAACAAAGGTTATAAGCTATAATTACCCTAATATGCAATAGGACATTAGAAGTAATTCCTCCTATTTAACTGTATTTTGGTAACTGTTACCATTTTTTAATGATTACAAAAAAATCAAAATCATATTTCATGACACATGAAAATTATTCATAAATAAAGTTTTATTGTAACATGGGTATGGACAGTTATTTATGTTTTTCACTTTTCCACAGCTGCTTTTAACCCTATGATGATAGAATTAAGTAGTTGTAACAGAGACTGTGTGTCCCACAAAGACAAAGATATGTACTGTTTTGTCCTTTGCAGAAGAAGTTAGCTGACCTCACCCTTTATGAGTGGTGGGGTCTTTTTGGGAGAGAGCACAAGGATTGCATTCCTCTTTGGGTTTCATTGAAAGTTGTAAACCTAGATCGCTACTGGACTACTTACTCCTGAGGCCACCTCTTGAGCCCAGCCCACAGGAAATGTCTGAGAGGTGTTTCCCTAGTTAAGAGAATTTAGGTCATTGCTCATTTCCGCTGAAATAAGTCACCCATCTCCTTTATCCCATTCAGGGGTCTGGTCCTTTCCTCTTAGTTGTGCTCTTTTTGTTTGTTTTAGCTTTCTTTTCTTTCTCTTCACTAAGAAGGTGTCCATTAATCCCCTAACCTCCTTCTCTTAATTTCCCTTTCTTGATGCCACATTTTGTTCAGAAAATAAAAAACAACTCTCATGTTACCACCATTGCCTGGCTTTGTTGATTATCATCATAACCCAGCTTGGAAGTTCCATCATTTCCTTTGTGTGAGAACTAAAGTTTCCCTCCATAGTAGAACATTCTCCATCTTACACAGAGAGAGTTCCAGTTATTATCTTCTACAAGTGTTAGAGCTCTTTTTTTACATTAGCCCCCTAACTCTGGGGGATGGTTAATGGCGACTTGGTGTGTGGGGTTGTGAGTATCTTTTTGCTTATAGAGTTGCTTTTTAAATCATAGTTATTGTGGGAGTTTAGAAAGAAAGGTTGTGATAAAGGTTCTGAAAGTGAAGGGTGCTGAAAGCACATGAGGACAGAGTAGCTTTGGTCGAATGAGCCTGGCTTTGTTTGTCATATCCAGAATGAGGATAACTTAAGTTACCCACAGTGAAGGGCTGATTTCTACCTTCACAGATGGTATTGCTGCTGTGGATTGTTTCAATATTGTAGATGCTGTGCTTAGTGATGGGAGTGAATTATATCATTAATGGTCACTGTTGCTCAGAGAAGTGGTATGCATTTTGTAGATGAGCAAAGTGAGGTCAGAAATATTAAGAATTTGTCTTAGATGTCAGGCTTATGGTAGCAGAGCAAAGGCTTCAGGTGAGGTTCACTTGGCCCCAGAACCTGAGCTCCTGGCTATTCCACTTGAGCAGTCACTCCAAAATAAATCTATGAAACCTATTGCTCAAAATTCAAGCATACCAGGGCCAAGTATAGTAATTAAGAGGGGCTGACTTGTGTCTATATTTATGTAAGTTCCTTTGGACATACCCCTTTAAGTATCTGTTGATCATAAAATACTGAGTCTGACTCATTCTGACTCTTGAGGTTAAATTCCAAGTACAAACTTCCGATTGGTTGAGAGAAGTTGATTACAATTGGCCTACTGATACTGAGATGGATCTACTGGAAGTTTAGGTTAGAATCTCAGTAACAAATACTAATTCTATTTACTGCTTATAGACTGTCTCACATAGAAACTAAGAAGATTCAAACCTATGTGTTTCTTTACATGTCTAAGTTATATTGCTTTAAAACAGAACACAGACAGCTATAGCTCTTTTTTGGCTGAGTGATTTCCTTTCTTCCTGGTTATTTCTGCGTAAATATAACAAGTGCAGTTTCCTTGAAATTATGAATGAAACTACATCTCCACTATTTTCCTCTTATACTGGACAGTGAAAGAACCCAAAATTGCCTTTTTGTAGGAGAGTAGCTACAATGGATTGGGAATGATTTTTCTTTTAAACAATGAATTCTTTCTCAGGTTTCTCTCCAAACAAAGTAGAGCAGTCCTGGATATTGAATGAGGAGTTTATTTATTCTCTTCCTTTATTTGGTCTCCTCAAATTCCACATGAGGTGGGAAGAGTTAGACATAAGAGTAAAGCTAGAATTTGCAGAACCAGTAGGGATGGGATGGTAGAGAACATGGGAATTAATTTGCAGTAAATATGCAGAAACAGCTTTCTGTGATATTTGAAAAACCTTGCAAGGTAGTTTCCATTTTTATTCACCCACACACCTCAGCCATTGAAAAAAAAATCCCAGAGATCCTGGACGTACCTAATAAGAAAATTTAGATAATGGGTTTGTTCAGATCAATTCATCAAATAAGCTTTTTGATCAATGGCTATATTTAAGACATAGTGCTAGAAGACAACAATGTACTTGACTCTGCTCTTCCAATTATGAACTATGAAGCCTGGGAAAAATCTACCTAACCTTTAACTCCAGTTTCTTCACCTTCTCAATGGAGAGACTGACACTCATTTATAGGGTCGTTATTGTGAAACAAGGCCATGAATGTAATATGCCTTGGCCAGTGCTTGGCTTTCATTTATTTAACAAATATTTATTGAGTACATGCCTGTGTTTGAGATACTTTGCTATAATAATCCGTCCATAACCATATTTGCTTCACTCTTCCTTTCTTTCTAGTCCCTAAGGATGTTCTAACCTAGTAGGGGGCAACAAAAGCACAAAAATGAATGGGTGCTTTGGCTTACACCTGTAAGCCCACCTACTTGGGAGGCAGAGATTGGAAGCATTGCAGCTTGAGGCCAGCAAAGGAAAAAAAAGTTAGTAAGATCCCACCTCAAGAAATAAGCCAGGAGTGGTGGTGTACGCCTGTCATCCAAGTTATAAGGAGGCATAGGTGGAACAACTGTGGTCCAGAAACTCAAGACCCTGTCTGAAAAAATAACTAAAGCACAAAGGGTTGGGGATATGGATCAAGTGGTAAAGCACTTGTCTAGCAAATGCAAGGCCCTGAATTCAAAACCCAGTACTACCAAAAACAAAATAAAACAAACAATAACAACAAAAAACTCAGATCACAAAAATGAGTAGAGTTGCTTTGCTTAGAAAAGGTGCCGTGAGTTACGGAGCTATATGGATTCGAGAAGGAGATCAGGAAGGAATTTACAGTGGGAATGGAAGTTCTCAATAGTATTTTAGAGTTAAGAAATTCGGGTCCTAGATCCAAAATAATCATAGGAAGAAATCTTGTCTTCCATATCCAGCTGCAGCCAGCAATTGAATGCTAATATAGGCAGAACAGTTCTTTAGAATCAAAAAAAAAAAAAAAAAAAAAAAGGCCCAGGTAATTATCTGAAACTGAAAAGACCTTACTTGTATTTCCTAAGAACTTCCTTTTTCTTAATGAAGATAAATATTGTAATTGTGATTGTTGCTTATAATCATAATGGGTTAATAAATGGAATGCATTGTATCTCATACTTTTAGGTGTTTTCGGGTCACGGAAACTCCAGGAAATCTAGAGGTTAATAGTTAAACAAGTATATCATATCAACCAGGTTTATAGACACACTGTAATTATATAAGCAAGTTGTTGGTTCAGTAATCAACATCTAGCTAGGTCAGAGAATATTTTCCAGAGCATGGCCACAGCTGTAATTTTCATTTTTTATAACCTGCTAACATGCCAACCTGCCTTTTCCATTTCTTAGCACTTTTCTCTAGAATCATCTGAAATCGGTTCAATGTACTTTTGAATTCTCACTTTCTTTAGCTTAAGAATGGAGCTCTAGAACATTCTTTTTTTATCAGACTTACTCTCTCAAGGATGGTATTGAATACTGGCAAGGGAGAGTACATACACGTATATTCACATACACACATAATTTCCAAAAAATACAGTTTAAAATATCAATTCTATTTAATAGAATTGATAAATAAATGATTTTCTTTAGTTATCTTGGCTTCAAAAAACAGAGTGACGTTCAGCTCTGGGGCTCATGATAGACTGTTTTCTGAGAACTTCCTACTTAGTCAACTTCTTTCTCCTTAGTGACATCATTCACTCAGAGTCAGAAGAGTGGGGAAGGGGGTGAGCTGAATCAGCCCCAGTCAGAGTTGTGTAAACCACAGGGAAGTTTTTGTCTCACCTTGCTGCGTAGTTACAGAGAACCTATGACCCAGCCAGGTAGACAGGACCTGCCAGACGTATCTCATTCAAGTAGCTTGCCAAGTCTTCTCACTTGGGAGTTTGTTCCTGAACAAGCTTCTATTTTTATAGGGAAGTAGGGTGAAAGTGCAGATTTTCTTCTGGCATTCATTCAAGAATGAGATTGAGAAATTTTGATAAATCTTGGATTGAAGAATTTTTCCCATCCCAAACCTCAGTCTTTGTGACATGACCTAAGACAAGGCAGCTAATCAGTGTTGGGAGCGATGAGAGGTGCAAGGCTGTCTCTTTCTTGGTTGAACTTAACTAGCGTCCAGTTAAATAGATCGTTGTACCTTTCTCTGTGCTGGGTGAATCCAAGGATGGATGGAGTGCTGTTTCTATCCTACAAATTTATAGTCTAGTGGAATGCATTTGTGAGCTAATGCTGCTGGAACAAAGTACCACAAATTGTGCTGATTAAAGAACTAAAACTTATTGTCTCACAATCATGGAGACTAGAAGTTCCAGGTCAAACTGGTCCTTCTGAGGGCCATGAGGAGGAATCTTTTCCATGTCTCTCCCCTAATTTTGCTGCTTTGCTGGCTGTCTTTGGTGTTCCTTCCCTCACAGACTTGCCACACAGATCTTTGCCTTCCTGTTCACATGGCATTCTTCCTGTCTGCATGTCTGTATCCAAATTTTCTCTTTTTATAAAGAAGCCAGGCATATTGGAACAGGGGCCCACCCTACTCCCGGTGACATCATCTCAATTAATTATATGCAACCACCCTCTTTTCCAGTTAGATCACATTCTGAGGTCCTGGTGGTTAGAACTTGAACGTATTATTTCTGGGGAGACATAGTTTAACCCATAACATGTCAGCAAACTAATGCTATTCTGTCATTAACAGATAAGTCTAATCCAAGGTGCTTCAGGATTCTGAGGAAGGTGAGGCTCTTTACTTAATCTGGGACGATCAGGAAGTCTGTTGGTAGAGGAAGGAAATTAATTTGGCAAAATAGAACCTGAAGGGTGGCTCTTGGGAAAGTAAAACAGGAGACTTGCTATCTGGTCCTTGCTCTTCAGGTTTTTTATCATTAATGACAGACTGGATGCTTCTATATTGGAGTGTGCTAAATTAGAAAACATATTCACAAACTGGTGATGGTGATACATGCCTGTAATCCCAGCACTCTGGAGGAGGTGGAAGCAGGAGGATCAGGAATTTGTGGACATCCTGGGCTACATAGTGAGTTCCAAACCAGCCTGAGCTACATAGAAAGACTGTCTTAAGAACAAAAAAGAAAAAAAAAAAACACACACATACACACATGCATGCGCGCGCGCACACACACACACACACGCACACACACACGTTGCTGTACTGACTTGCCAAGCTGAGTTACCATTTAGTGGAAATTATACCTAAAATTCATTCTCAGTGGTGTCACAGGCAGTGTTGATGCATAGATACTGGAACTGAGCTTGGGGGTTAGGGGCAAGGCATCCTTCCCATTGAAACAAATAGTCCTAGTCCTTATGGAACAAAGCTTAAGAGGGAATGGGAATAAGATCCAAAGATCTGTAGCCAAGCAAAGCTTATTTTTAGAAAGGCTTGTAAGTTTAAAAAAACAAAACAAGTGTTATTCAAGTATTACCAAGCTCTTGCAATATTGATTATTTTTGGTTTATTCATTTTGTGATGCTGGAGATAAAATCCAGAGTCTTGCACATGTTAGGCAAGCAGTCTATCACTGGTTTATTATTATTTATTATTAATAAAAGGCCTTTTCAACTACACGTATACATATTCAAGCTGCTATTAAGCAGCTTCTTTTTCTTAATATGATCTGGATATGACTAGCATAAAATTATGTGTCAGAATACCAGAAACTACTTCAGTAAGAGGAGACAATAAGAAAAGAAATTGTCAGGCACATTGTATGAAATGACTGTGAGAAGGAACTTTTCTAGTTTAAAGTGATGTCCATGATGCATCAGATTTTTCTGACAGTGGGTTAATGGTAGCAGATGGGCAGCCAGAAAAAGTCACAGGAAGGCTAGGTCAAGTCCCAGGTATCCTTTAGAGCTAGGGGGATGGTTTTGGGACAGGTGATCCAAATAACTAAAGAACAGGTGTGCAACAGAAGCTACGCAGAAAGTCAAGTATGAAAGGAGTCAACATGGAAGGAGAGGTCAATTGGAAAGCAGGGATTGGAGAGTGAGAGTCCAAGACTGTAGGATCAAGGCAATATTACAAGTTTTTATTGCATATTAACCCTGCCTCAGCTGTTTCTTTCATGTTGAGAAGCAGATTGTTCATGAGGCTATTGTGCGAAGATGCACTCAGCAGTCTAGGGAGGTAGGGTATAGAATGATACACAGAAAAAGAGCAACAGAAACTAGTTTGGGGCTTGTTCAAAATGAGTCCAGACTCATCTTCCATGATGAGTATCTATGCACTACTCTCTTAAGTGGGATCCACATTCGGGAAAACAGGAAGTACTGAATTAGCAGGACAGTTAGTCCCTTGGTTTAAGAAGAAACCAGCTACTAGTTTTCTGTCTTAGGTCAGGAGGTGCACACAGTGTCATATGAAAAAGCATCCCTGAATCCTAGGCATTGATGTCTAAGATACAGTTTAATAGAGGAAATGCAAATTCTAATGGAAGAAATTCTGTCCTAAACATATATTGGGGTTAGTAGAGATACTTAGCACCTGCAGAGTTTTCAAACCCTTTCATACAGCATTTCTGCTTAAGGGAGTCTACCTAAAATAGTGATTCTTGAGTGCATACTATGTGCTGTTGTGTAAGCACCGTATTTGTTAACCACTTAGAGCTTTGTGTTAGCTCTAATCCTCATAAAAACCTAAGAGGTCGATAATATTATTCCCATTTTAAAGGAAGGAAATTGGAACTCAAGGGAAAAACTTGTCCCATAGTTAGAGCTAGTGGCATTTGAATCTGGTTCATATAAATTCTTTTTCTTTTGCTGGTGCTGGGGATAAAATCCAAAGCCTTGTACACTCTAGGCAAACACTCCACCATAAAACTACATCTGTGGCTCCAACTCACTTAAATTCTAATTTCACACTTCTTTTTATGCCACTCTGTGTCAAAATAGTGAAAAACGGAAATACTCTTTTTATATAACAGTAATGAATAGATTAAGTTATCAGAAACGTACCTGGCATTATAGTTATATAGAGAGGGCAATAACACTAATGGAAAGGTACTTATGACTACGAAAAATGGCTATAAATATATCTAAGTATGGTTACAAATAAGTTCATGTGTTTGTGTATTTGTGTGTATTTTGTTGTACTTCAAGTAAGAGTCTTTTATTAGGGAGAATTTCACTGAATCTAATTGCAGGAGATACATTGGGGCCTGGCAGTTACTAAGTGACACATTCTCTGCCTCCCTTGCTCGTTCTTGCTTTCTCCTGGCTGAGTCCCTCACTCTGCTTTTCTCTGAGTGTCTTCTCTGCTCTCTGCCTTCCTCTTTGGACCAGGATTTTGCTCACTCATCAACATGCACGTAGATTAAAAGAGCCACCACCTTGGCGTGTATATGACTTTGTAGCTTCTATACTTAATATTCTTTGGCTACTTGCAGTCTCTGGTCTGAGATCAAATTTTTATCTTTCAAAAAATTCAGTTGGTGAGTGGCTGCTGGATGGACTGGATACAAGTTAGATATTCATCCCTCTGCTTGTGAATTAATCATGCATACCACTGTCCACATAGAGGTGCTACAGAACCATCAGGTCATCTGGGTAGGGGGCAGAGGTGGGACAAACAAATGTATTGATATCAAGAGAAAACTAGAAGCAAATGCATGAAAAAAATGAACACAATACACCCGGTTAGACTTAATGAAGCTTGGGCAATGTTGTGTTGTGACTTTTCCATCATTCTTTTAATAAGGACTTATTAAGAATAAGAACGTACTTGCAAAGTTGCATGAGTTAACAATAATGACCTGGGTTATTTAAGGAGATGCATCTGCTTAGGTTGGTTCATGGTCTCTGAGTGGAAGAGGTGGCAGCCACGTAAACTACCATCATTATTCTGTTGCTGGTTACCTTTATAAGAAGCCACTGGAGCCATTATAAAAGAGCAATAACACCAACTGAGGAACACACTAAGGCAATGTCTCTGAACTGAGAGAACAACATAGAAAAAACTCACTGGTGATTTCTTATGGCTGAGTGACATATGCACAATTGGCCAGTCATGTGACAGTCACAGAAGTATATGTGTTGCATATAGTCTAGACAGTAGATACCAGGCAAAATATGACAAGACTTTGGAATCATGGACTGTTATATCTAGTAGGGAATTTAGAAACCACACGAGTCAACTACCACATTTTAGAGATATCACCATTAAGTACTAGAAACACCAAGTTAGCAGTGAGCCCTGTATGGAAGACAGATCTCCTGAAACTCACACCTGGGCTGTTGTTAGCATATCAGGTTCATCTTGATATTAAGTCAGGCTTTGACTCTCTGAGGAGCCTTTACATTCCTCCTGAAAAGACAGAAGCTAACTCTTGGGAAGCTTAACCATAAAAACAAGAGAGAATATCAGGCATGGTAGAAATCAGGATCTCTGTTTATTCAATCAGTCATGAGATGATTGAATGGGTCTTCAGTCGTGCATACAGTCGTTCATCCATTTATTCATCCTCAGACACTCATGAGCTGCTTCTCTGTGTGGTTCATGGTGAGGCAGAAAGATGAACCCTAGTTTTGTGAAGCTCACATTCTAGTAGGGGACAGATGTGTCTTACTGATATTTGTGATTTATTGGTAGCTCAAAGGAAAAGTGATTAAGTGCATGGATTTTGAGAGGGGAAAAGGGAGAATTGTGGATTGGGTATGAGTGGGTAGTCGAAGCAGACTGAACTTTGGTGTGTGGGGCAGTTTGAAATGGCAAAAGAATCCAAGATCTCCTAAAGGTCCACTTGGTTGAAAAGTAAGGGTCATCCTGCAGAACACTGAGAGATGCTGTAGGAGGAATAAGCAGGGGCTAAGGTAGGGAAGGCCTTGCAATTTTGGAAGCATTCATTGTGGTACAGAAATATAATACGAAGTAATACCAAGAGCAGGTTTCTCTTAGAAGCTAAATTTGCATAATTTTGTATTTTAGACTCAACTAGCTATGTGCCTTAGCAACAGGTTTTTGTTAATATTCTGAGCTCGGTATGGAAAAAGAGAGCCAAATTGGCTTTGAAGAGCTTTTCTTTGGCAAGTATACGGCTAGCTTTATCAGGAAAACAAGAAAGATACTAATATTTGTCATTTATAGGAAAGACTTTGCATGGCTTGTTTAGAATTGAATAGCGCTTTCTTTAACAACCATTGGACGACTCAACTTGTAATGACACTTTGTTGGCATCTCACCAACTTGTGTTCACCCCTGTTCAATAGGACATTCCTTGAGCTCTGATTATACAGTTTTCATTTATATGGGCATGGCTCCCACCCTGTTTTTTGTTTTTAGCGAAGTAACTTGACAATTCTTGCCTGCCAAGAATAGGGAAGCTCGGTGGCTCTCCTCATCTCCCTTCTCTATGAGGTCATGTTATTACTGCCACGTTTGAGTGCCTGCCATTCTGGAGGTTTTTCAGAGCAGAAACTCAGCCTCTGTGTTCTGGAGCTGGAGACCCTCTGGATATTTGGAAGTCAGACTTACTCTTGGACAGAGGAGAGCACTCCACAGTTCTAAAAATCTTACAATAGTGAGGGAGGGGGCACCTAATGTGATGATGAAGTGCAAAACCAAACATAAAGTGGTCTCTTCCAAATTTCATACACAGAAAAATATTTTTTGTGTTATTTTTTCACTTTTTTTCAACTTGAAATTTCCAAAATCCGTATCCATAGCCTTGCTTGATTCTTAGCAACAAACTTAGCAACGCATGAGAAAAAAAATTGACTAGTTATCTGTATTTTTAACCAGATCTGTGATCTCATCTGAATGGTTTCCTCTTCTATAACTGGATGGCCACTCTATTTTGTGGTTCTGAAGAAATGCCTAACTTGGGGAAACATACACAGGCTATACAGAAATTCCATGCAAATGCAGAAACATAAAATCAAGATGGTTAAATTCTAGTGGATGAAGTATTTCAAACAATTCACCTTCCTTCCACTCCAGTTGGGCTCAAAGGAATCATCCCTGATTGTATTGTTTTTGGTAGAAATTTGGAAGAAATGAACTGCTTACATAATACTCTAATAGTAACCTGAATTTGTATATAGGTGACTCTTGTTTGTTTTTCAAGCAAAAAAGATAGTATCCATTTTCATTCTGTTGAGAATAAAAGATGAACATGGAAATAGTAAAGAATGGTCTCTATATAATATGACCAAGAAGCTGTGAAGTCTTTAAGAAAAGTGTAATATTGGTTTTGTGAGCTGGTTTAGCTCTGATGTTCCTAAAAGTTAAAAACAATCATCTAAAATATATTCCAATCATTTGGAATTGATTTAAAAGAAAAAAAATAGATGTACTGCCAGCAGTGTTAGATTGTTAGACTGCAAACAACTCTTTAAAAGAAGTGAACAGCTGTCAGATTTCTCTGTCCTTTGTAGAGATTTCACTTTGGGAAGATCACAAGTTTGCAAATTAACAGATCTCATCTGAAATTTTATCCTTTTTTCTTTTTTTGGATCTTCTGCCACCCTAATCCAGCCCCTTCAAGAGGGTTGGATCAAGATCTATTGATCCAAAGAACTTTTGCTTTTTTAAATTCACTGTTGGGTATATTAGTGTTCAGGCAGGGTTTGCATTAGGACTAATAAAGAAATGCTGTCATTATTTCTTTATGACAGTGATTTGACAGCAAACATTCTGCATATATATATATTTTTTTTATAAAAGTGACCAAATGGGGCTTTTACTTTGGAAAGAATTTTATGAGATACCTTCTTTTCTATCTTGTTTGCAATGTATTATCCTCACAGCCCAGCTCAGGGTTTGGCATATAGCAGGTGGGTAATAAGTACTTTTGGAGTAAGTTATTTTTATCAGCATCCAAGGCCAGACTTATTCAAATTTGTAAAGTGGACTAAGGTGGTCTTTGGTAATTTCAGTCTCCCATTTTTTGCCTTTCCTCTCACTTCTCTTAAGAGAGCATCTTTTTACACCTGCAGAATACTCATGCATCCTCCAAGGTGTGCTTTTTGTTATGATAAAAACATAACAAAACATGTGACATAAAATTCACCACTTTAATAATTTTAAAGTAGATAATTCAGTGGCTTTCAGTATCTTCACAAAGTGATGCAAGCATCACAACTGTCTAATTCCAAAACATTTTCATCACTACAGAAGGAAACCCTGTGCCCATTTAAGCTGTCACTCCTCAGCCTCTCTTCTCCCAGGCCCTGGCAACCACTAATCTACTTTCTTTTTATTTTATTTTTTTTATTATCATATTATTGTTGTACTAGGAGTACACTGTGATATTTACAAAAGTGTTTACAATATATTTTAGTTAAGTTAACCCCCTTCATCATTCTCTTTTATCTTCCCTCCCCCATTCTTAGAATAGTTTTATCAGGACTCATTTTTCCATTTTCATACATGATACACAATATTTCCACCATATTCACCCTCCTACATCCTTTCCTTATATCCCCCGCCTCTCATGGGGCCCCACACAGGACCTGTTTATTATTTTATTTTATTTTAATTTTTTTTGGTGGCACTGGGGTTTGAGTTTAGGGTCTTACACCTGCTGGGTAGGCTGTCCTCCATTTTTGAAAAAAGACATTTTTGTTTGTTTAAGGTAACTCTTCAGGAGGTTTCATTATGACATTGTTATGTATCTATGTATTATAACCCAAATTGGTTCATCCCCTTCATTTTTCTCCTTTCTACCCTAGTCCTCTTCTTATGGTGATTTCAACAGGTTTAAAGACTCTATATTCATTCTTTTATAGAAAGTACATCAACCATATTCACCTTCTTAACTTCCTTCTTTTACCGCCACCACCCCCTCAAGTTAGCACCCTCCCCTTAGTGTGACCTGTTTTTCATTCTCTCTATGGATTTATCTCTTCTGGATGTTTCCTATGAATGGAATCATGCAACATGTGACCTTTTGTTCCTGGCTTTTCTCACTTAGCAACATGTTTCCAATGTACATATATGTTTCAGGGCTCCATTCCTTTTCATGGCTGACTTGCATTCCACTGTATTGATACACCACGTTTTTTCTCTCTATATTTCCTATCAACATCTAGAATCTAGAGACCCTCCAAAAAAGTCGTTCATGAATAACATGTAAGTATAGCTAATAGAACTTAAATTGAGAACTGATCCAGAGAAATTTGCATTGTTTACGTGGAAAAGAGTTTGAAACAAGGTAATACATTTTTAATGGTGAAATCTGGGAGATGGGGAGACAATCCCAACCGGGAGGAGATTTTTCCTTATTATTTTGCTGGGTGGGGGAACATTGTGGCATTTACAAGAGTTCTTACAATGTATCAAATATATCACACTTGAATTCACCCCTTCCACTTTTCTCCTTTATCTCCCTCTCCCTATACCAGGAATAATTTCAACAGGTGTCATTTTTGCATTTACTTACATGTGTTCACAGTCTTTGCACCGTGTTCACCCTCTTACCCCCTGTCCTTGCCACCTCCTCCCTTCCATTGGTACCATGTACCAAGCCCCCCCGCCCATGTTCTGTTCTGCCCTTCTGTTCTCCATTTTTGTAGAAGAATAAAGAAAAAAATGACGTTTTTGCTGGAGACTTTCTTAGTGCTACTGAATTACATATTCACCACTAGCTGGCTTGTTGTGAAGCCACAGTTGTCTACCAACAATTCTGAGACTGGAAAAGCAAGCACTGAATTGAGTAGAGTCTGAGCCTAGCTGAGCTGGTAGCTAGCTGTGGGGCCTGCATTGCCCTAGGTCCAGTGCCTCTGCTTTTTATTTTGGTTACTTTGGGTTTGGCTTTGTTTCAGGCCCTCTGCTAAGCTCAT
This sequence comes from Castor canadensis, assembly GCF_047511655.1. Classification (NCBI taxonomy): domain Eukaryota; kingdom Metazoa; phylum Chordata; class Mammalia; order Rodentia; family Castoridae; genus Castor; species Castor canadensis. The sequence continues at coordinate 11,276,977 of NC_133396.1, read as the reverse complement.
TTACATGCATTATCTCATTTGGTTCTCACAAAATTATATGTAAAAATGTATAATTTTATTGACATTTTATAGTTGAGGGATCTAAAATAGGAGGTGCAGAAGACTACCCTAGCTAAGGTTTCATTTCTGGTAAATTATGAGGGAAAGACTCAAACTCATATTTAACTATTTTTAGCTTGAGTTTATTACCACTATATGGAAGGGGTTGTTAATGGTTTCCTATGTGTTTTAGCCTGGGAACTAAAACAATTGATACATTTTTAAATGTTTTAAAAATCAAAAGAAGAGTATTTCATGATATTGAAATTATATGTTCAAATCTGAGTGTCTATAAATAAAGTTTTATTGGAACACAGCAGCATTCATTTCGTAGATATTATCTCTGCTCTGTTGGTGCAATGAGAAACTCTAGATTCTACAAACCCAAATTTACTACCTGGCTCTTTCTAGAATGAATTTCCTTGTTGTCATCTAGAAAATGGATCATGAAAAGAATTAAATGATTCCCAGGTATGTTTCAACTTCAGTGTTCTGAGAATTACAGAGAAAATTGCTTAGATCTTCTGTTTTTCTCTGAGGTCCCAGCTTTTTTTTCTAGCTTTCAACAGTTGAGTTTGCTCTTTGCTCCAACTAAAAGAGGCGTTCCAACTCAGCCCCCAGTCATAAATCCATGCCCTGCCATCTCAGCTCTCCATTCATTGATTCATCTCTTTTGAGGAATAATAATATTCTAATTTGTTAGATGCTTGTGATCTCAATCACTCAATAACATTGTAAAGGTTGTTCAGATATGATATATATAAGGTCAGGGTTATTATTTACATTTCTGAGATGAGAGAGTTGAAGCTCCGAGAGATCACACAGCTTCTTAAGGTAAATCCTTTAGTAAGTTGGACTGCCAGCATTTGAATCCCAGTGTTTCTGTTTTATAGACATTTTCCTCTCCTGTGTGATGTTATCTTTTCATTCTGGGTGCCTATACCACACCCTACCTCATTTCTCTGTGTATATCCTTTTTTAATTTCTCCCTCTCTTTTACAATGGTCTTTTGCTTTTGTGTTAAGTTTGTATCCTGGGAACAGCATTCTCTTGAACTGGTTCCTCTTCTGGTTAAAATAGTTACTTTAGCTACCAAAAATAGAAATAGAATATCTTGACCCATTACATTCACACAGAAGACACTGTTTTAAATACCATATAAGTATTGTTTCCTTTAAATCTTGTAATAATTTTATGAGGTAGCTATAATTATTTCAACTTTAAAAGTAGAAAAACGAAGGATAAGAGATTAGCCGGGGAAACACAGTTAGGAAGAGGCTGAGTAAAGATTTGAACTTCTGTACTGATTTTTTTTCCAGTAGGATCTTGCTATGTAGCTCAGTTGGCCTTGAACCTTCAATTCTCCTACTCAGTCTCATATGTGCTGGAATTACAGGTGTCTGCCACCATGCCTGGCTCCCCTGTTCTTCTTACTCACTGTGCCATATCTACTTATGCTACCTCACTCTCCACCCCATATGATTGACCTTACTGTGGTTCCCACTGGAAGCTTCCTTTTCATTACCACTCATTCTGTTTTACATCTCACACTCTGCAACCTGCATTCTCTAGACACTGCTTTTGTGGCTCAGTTGTGACTTTCTTCTTTTGTCATTTCCTTTCAATTTAGGGGAACATCTTAGCCAGTCTTTATTATAGTTTACTCTCATCTGCGAATGTCATTCAGTTTCCTTAAATATAGAATTCTGGATTGACAGTTGTTTTGTAGGATATGAAAGATGTGTCACTTCCTTTCTGTCCTCCCTTGTTACCGATCAGAAATCTGTTGTCATTCATCTTGTTTTCTCCTATACATAAGGCATTATTTCCTTCTAATTTCAAGATTCTTTTCTTAGTTTTCAGACATTTCACTTTGATGTGTTTTAGCATGAATTTCTTTAGATCTGTTGTGTTTGTGTTTCCCCAGTAAACCACAGGGTATGAATACATAGGAGTATGTGTGTGTGCATATTGGTGTGTATGTGTGTAAATTTTTTTTCTAAAATTTAATAAAATATGAGCCATTATTTATTTGAATATTTGTTTAACTCCAATAATTTTCTCCTCATTTTTGAGACTTCAATGACATAGATGTTCTACTTTCTCACATACGAAGATCTTTAAAAGTCTGTTTCCCAGATTTGGTAATTTCTATTAACTGTCTTCACATTCACTAATTCTTTCTTTCATATCTTCTGCTATTGAGACCACACATTGTCTTAAATTTTGGGGAGGGGTTTGCTATGCTATCTAGTTCTAAATTTCCCACGTATGTTAAATTTATGCTAGTTCTTTGCTGAAGCATTCTTTTTTGTCACTTGTTTTAAGCATATTCTTTTGCTCACTGAAACATTTTTATAATGCTTGCTTTAAAATCCTTGTCAGGTAATTCAAACTTCTGTGTCATCCCTAAATTGCTTTTCTGTCCTTATTCAGTTTGAGATGTTCCTGTTTCTTGGTATGAAGTGTGTTTTGATTGTAACTTGGGCATTTTGTATATTATAAGACTGTGGTTCTAATTTGAATTTTATATTTTAGAAGGTATCTTCTGATGCTAACCTCATAGGCCAGGTGAGGCCTTTGCTGACACCTGGAGTGATGGGCTTAGGCTCTACTTTAGGCAACCACTCACATTTCTGTGGTTGGGAGGGAGAGAGGCACCTGGTCAGTGCTCCCGTGTGGCCTCCACCAATACTATAGAAGGGGTGGCCTTGTTACCACTGAATGATGATAGGAATCCTGACTTCTTTAGGATTTGTCTGACACCATCCCAGTGAGGAGAGAACATGAATTTTTTTCTTGCTACTTCCTTTGATTTGTGTTGACTTCTTATTTATTGGAAATTCATTCAGTTATTTTTTTTTAACAGTGCTATTATTTTTCTATCTGATTGTTCCTCCTATTACCTTTCATTGGTTTCTCCAACTTCTGCATCCCAAATGTGGACGTTTTCAGAGTGACTCTCCCTTTGAGGCAGTCTGCTCCTCTCAGATACCTCACTATTTCCAAACCTCTTAGTTTACCTCCCATAATGTGATTTCCAGATCTCTCTTCTGAGATCTTTCCTCTTTGTGAAGACTTTATCTTAATGGTCTGTCTCCTTCTATCTATACCTCTACCACCACTTTGGAGCTGATAAGAACTGCAACAGAAAATGCATTTACTTTTGTCTTCTGTCTCATTCCAATTTTGTTTTCTGCCCAATTTCCCAAACTCTGTCCATAACAGCATTTTTCTTCTAAGCCTGTGTGCATCACATCATCAAAGTACCTGGGTCCTCCTGTCCATTTGTTCCTCCACATGTCTTTCCTAAGGATATATTTAGGGCAAAAAGCACAAGTTAAATCTGATAAGCTGCATGACCTTAAATACTTGCCTAAACTTCACTCAATCTCAGTTTCTCATCTATTAATTGGGATGATGATTATGGTAACCACAGAGGCTTGATTTAAAGATGAAATGAGATCACTTATATGTAACATCTAAACATTCCAGAGACCTTTTAAAGACTTAATAATTGTAGCTCTTGGGGCTTCTACTAATATAAAGCAGTATTTTCTATCTTATTGCTCAATCTCAAGCCCTGGAATTCCCCTACTTGGTTTTCTAGGGTGCTTCATTCATTGTCTTTTTTCTACCCAAACCATCCAGCTTATATTCAGCTTATTTTCTTCTTTTTAACATGCATTCTTTCCTGTAGTCAGTCACTTAGATTTATTTTACTTAAATGTATTTGTATTTTTCTCATATTTTGTGCTCATTCTTAGAATGATTCTCCTCGTTTCCTTTGTAATTATGCATTTGTCAGACTTTAGCTCAAGTGCTAGAGGATTCTGTTGCTTTTCCCTTCTGTGCTGATCTTTTCCTTTCTGAAGTTTCTTTAAGCTTGGAGTAGCCAAGCTATAGACTGTGGCAATGTAAGGCACCATTAACTCATGTACTTGCCCCCACTTGACCATGCTATCCAACCGTTTGTGGTTGTGTCAGACACAACCCTCTCTATGGCATATAAGTTTTCTCTGAATTTAGTACACTCTCTTGCGTTGTATACCTTTCAATTTGCAAAAGCTGGAGTACTTAATACTGCTAGGCTCTGAGATAGTTATTGAAGAAAGATGGGTAAAGACCAGATTCATGTACTTGCATTTGACAATGAGTCTCTTTAAAGTTTGTGCCCTATATGTTTCACTTGCCTTACCTTAATCCTATCCCTGGTAAGACTTACTTGTTCTTGGAATTTATAATGGGGGTGAATGGAAGGGGGATTGACACTCTCAAAACCAAGGAAAGCATGATGACCACAGTAGAAATCCAACAACTCAGAGAAAAGAGTAATTAATTAGCAGGTGGGGGTGGGTAATTAAGAAATCTTCACAAGGGAAATGTATTTGTGCTGAGTTTTGAAGGATAGGAGTTTAGCAGCAAGGGAACACATGTTAATCAGAGTAAAGAGCCTGGGCAAAACCCAGGCAGCAGGAGTATGTCCTGTATGGTATGTATGTTCTTTGGTACAACTGGGGTGTGTGGGGTGCATTATCCTTGAGACATTGGAGGAGGGGAGGTGACAGAGAAAATGAACAAAACTCAGATTTTTTTTAAACTAAAAAGCTGATACTCTTCTTCTAATGTTACATTCTCTTTCTATACTAAAGGTTTTGTAGAGCTAATCCTCAGATATTTTTATATAATCTAATCCTTTAGGTTTGTCTTTTTCTACCATTGGACTATAATTTTGTTACTGTTGGGTTTTTCCATCCCCCCATCCCTGTGTTTTGCTATGTGATCTATATTGTGAATGGGGAGGCTGGACATCATCAGGAGGTTCTGAGGTACCTCATTTGGAGGTTTCTGGTTATGAGAAGTTTTTCTGTTAGTCCTAGGTGATTTCTTGGCCTTGAGGATGATTTCTGAGTTAGTGAGAGTTCTTTGTCAAAAGCTGCAGAAATTGGATCATTCTAATTTGGGCAAAAAAAAAGAATACATTGAAAGAATTTGGATTGGTTCATTCCACAGGTCCAGAGAACTAGAGTCAGAGGCAATGGAGCTTGAATAAAGCCTCCAAAACATACCAAAGAAGGGGTTTGGCGCACGTCCCATTGCTGTGACTAGCAGTGATATCAACTTGTACCACTGCTTCTGGACATTGGGGATGGTCATAATCAGATCTGCTTCTACTTTAATCTCCTCAAACTGAATTGAGATGCCACCATCATTGTCAAGTGCTTCGATAAATCTTGTGTTGTCCCTCTATCCATATCTACCAGGAATCTTCATAACCACTTTGCAGTGGTTGCCCTGGGCCCATACTCTTGCTACCACAGATGCTGGGAACTGAGTGCCCGGTACTTTCAGCTTCCATAATGGGTGGCAGGCTTTGTCTCAAGAAATGGAGAATTTTTTAAATCCCCAAAGGGACCAAGATGCCAAGTACATACCAAACATCCACTGCAATCCTCAGGCTGTCTGTTGTATTCCTGCCACTAACTTTCTTTCACTGGAGTCTCATGGGAAATCTGAAGTACACTGGATCAGAAAAAGATTTTACCAACTCTCTGAGATAAAGGAAAGAAACATGACTCAGGGAAGTTAAGCAGTGGAGAGAAAACTCTTGAGTCTTAGATTACTTACTGACCTCAAAAGCAAAGCAAAAGGGCTGGCTCAGCCTTAGCTACGTCTGTCAGTGAGCTAATTCTGGTACACCAAACAAAAGTTAAATTTTAAATGTGGATAGCATTGCCTCAATTTGTTAATGATGTTCAGAAATCATAGACAAAATTATATATATATATATATATATATATATATAGTTTGTTTTTTTGTTTGTTTGGTCCATATTACAAATTTGATGAAATAGAATAAGTGTTTTTCCTTGTTTTGGAGATGGGAAAACTGTTGAGTATTAAATGAAGTAGATTGTTTTGGAGTTACGTAACTACCAGGTGGTAAATCCAAAACCCCAAGACTTAGTCTTTCTGTATCTCTTTGGGTATTCTCACAATAGCATGAGTGTTTCTCTGTAAGAATCCCCCCTTGTTATATAATAAATGAATTGTGCCTGAAGCTCAAGCCATAAAGAATATTAAAGGAATCTCTGGTTTTATGCATAATGATTGTGTTGACAGACATACATACTGGCTTTGTTTCTCATGGATGGTTATTTGGATGAGGGATATGGTACATTTCTGTACTCTGGCTTGGAAAAGTAAACCTTGCAAAGGTAGATTTTGAGGTATGTATACTACCAACTTCATTTTCAAATGTGTTGTTAGGTTTTGTTGAAATATATTTCAAGTCATTAGAATAACTATGTCACATTGCATAAAAAAATCCCATAGGTGCACACACACCTAAAGAGTTAAGAGTTTAAGCAAGAAAAAAATGTTTATTTTTTTACCCTTTGACAAAGGTATTTTGGGTATGTAGCATGTTGTCTTACCAGCTGCTGTCTCTGTTAGTGTTAGATTTGCTCGCATTGCCTTAGTCTCATCTGGTGATTAATAGAAACTGGGGTGGGGGGAGAGTGGATCTATAAGAATATCAGTTTATATAATCAAGCCAATAATTGACAGCTTGCTCTTAAGGACAGACGCTAGCATTCTCTTGCGGGAATAAGAGAACTGGACAAGGAGACAGCCTGGATTTACATTAGTCAACAAGTTTTTTGAGTGACGCACAGGAAGCCTAAACTAAGTGCAGTGAGACTGAATTGCTGGATTAAGACTTGTGTTACACAGGCTAAATCAGTAGTGGCAGGACTGGCTGGGCTAAGTCACTTTCTGTACATCAGTTTCTCCCACTCATGTTTAGAAGTGTTTATTATATGTGAAATCCATTATGTGTTTTACTCATTACTCCTTCACTGCTAACCTATTATGATGTACGCTATTTTCCCTTCTACAGGTGAGGAAACCAAAGCTCAGGGAGGTAGAATGATTTTCTTGGCGGTCATAGAACTAGTTAATAGCAGAGTGGGGATACAAACCTAGATCAGGGACAATCTAGAGACACGCAGCCTTATTGCCTCTGCCTACCTATCCATGGCTTTCTGGCACCATTTTAGTGTCTCCCACAGACACCAACACACCCATGAGTGCCTCCTCTACCCTTTCCTGATTGCTATGCTTACAGCTTATTGGGAAGAGGGTGCTGAGAAAAACAATTGCTAGACTTAGCAGTGACTTTGTTTTTGAGATGCTGAATTATGTAATTCTGTGAAGTAGTCATTAATTTGATACTTGTAGCAGGTGCGATGATGTGGGCGAATTACATAACTTCATATTCTATTGTGATCTTTGTTTCTTACATACAGAGGAGCCATATGTAAAGGTAAGTTTGGGGATTTGAATTGCATGATCATGTGGAAGGTAGTTTAGTAAAGAGCTGGGTATTAGAAGAGGGAGGAGATATAAAACGATGGATTAGAGCAGTGATTTCATTTGGGACCATCAGAGGCAGTCAGAAGGGTGGCGTTAGTAGACCAGGAGGAAGGCTGGTAATAGTGGCACAGTAGGAGTGAGCAGGGACTGAGGACACTTGTTAAAGAAGAGACTGCAATGAAGCCAGGGAAATGTAGAACTGCCAGAGTGCTGAGGTCACTTGGCAGGCTGGCTTGTTTCAACCTGACATTGAGAGGTCCCATCTGTAAGGCAGAGGACTGGTGACTTTTAGGATAGGGACAAAGGGAACTGAGCCATGACAAACTCACCTAAATGTTACAATGTATCTGTAATTTGTCTTCTTGTTTCCAATTTATATCCCCAGGTCTCTTTACCTCCTCATTAAATCAAGCAATGATTCAAGTATCTAGTCCTGTAGGGAAATATATGATTGTTTTCAACCCCAAGGCTAGCCTATAAGAGGTGAGGTCTCATTTAACTGAGTTCTTCATGTGACTCTTTCTAAAAGGCACTTTTAGAAAGTGCAGTCCAACTTTTTATTTAGGAATAAATAAGTGCATAAGTGCAGTCCAACTTTTTATTTAGGAATTAGGATCATTTTGTTGGTCTGTAATGCACAGAGCCCGTTAATGGCTGAGCACATTTTTCTGTTTTCAGCCCAGGGCTAGGGTCTGTGGTCTGCCTCCCAACTGTCCTTCCTCCTCACTGCAGTCAGGGTGGCTCCCAACTACATCCACCCTTGACCATGGCTCTCTTTGTACTCAGGTTCTATTTTCCTTCTGCTTTTGTTTCCAACTACATCTCTGCTCTTGACTCCCCATGGATTACTTCTTTAGCCATCTCTAGGTAACGGGAAGATTCCTTCCTTGTGTTCAGCGAGCTGTTTGCCCAACTGGATGTCCTCTGGGGGCTTCACTGCATGCTGGCTTCCTGGCTCTTTGCAGCAGTGCTCAGGGGATCTGAGCATTACTGGAGGTGGAGGTGCCTTCTCTTCCTCCTTGGCCTCTCCTTTCTTCTATCTTTGGAGTTCATGGCTTTTGTGCATGCTGAAGTTGCTAAAAGAAAGGCTCCCTTGACAACTGAGACTTTAGCAGGTGTTGTAAGGCTGGCTAGGCATAGCTGTTGCAGGTCATCAGCCATGCATGTTGTGCCAAGGTCAAGGTCAAAGGCCAGCACTCCCAGGTTACAGTCACTGAAAGGAACACCACTAACCCTTTGATGACAGTGGTGAGAAGGTATAAGGGAGCTTTCTTTTCTCTTTCTGTTAGCATTACTAAGGGTAAGGACTTTGAAGTCAGGCTGTCTGTGTTCACATCCTTGTTCTTCCACTTACTAGCTGTGTAGCCTTGGCCAAATTACTTAACACCTCTGTTTTATAATCTGTAAAATGGAGCTAATACTCATAGCCAGGTCTTGGACTAATGTGAATAATATGTCATGTACTCTGCATTATACATAATCTATAGTATATACTATACATGTGGAGTAAATGTGTATAAGGACTGTAGGACAGCAAGCAGATATTATATGAGTTTACTATTATTTTTCTTTGCCTTTGTAATTTTCTTTGTGGGGGGGAGTGCATTTTTGTTTTTGGATTAAAAGCTAGGCTGGTTATTATTTCTGCCTCTTGAGTTGTCGGTTATTATTTCTATCCTTATTTACAAGTAAGAGGCAGTGAGTGAATATGTGTCATTTGATTTGAAATGACAGCATGGAAAGTTCCTGGCTTGAGTCTGAGATAGTCACATTTGAAAAGGTTGGTCTCCAAGTTGCTTGGCCAGGAGGTAACCAACAGTCTATCAGCACCTTCCCTTTGGGGTTATAGAAGTTGCTCTGTTTCTTTTAGTGCTTTTCTCTCCAATTCAGGGACACTTGGGTTTGGGATGGAACCATAGAGGCCACTCTCTGTTCAAACCTTCATCTGTGTATTGCCTCTGCAACATTTTGGATGTATAGAATGAAGGAACAGAGCTGTTTGTGGTAATAGAATATCCTTTCTTTGAGACATTTTTAAGATCTGTATTTCATAATAAAGTTGAGTTGGGAACTAAGGCCATTGTTTTTTAGTTTATTCTAAAGTTGCCTTTTGTAAGCATACTGTGGACTGGGAATTACAAACAGAAATAAGAAACCAGCCTCAGAATACTTAGAGGGTAGCTGGTGGAATTTCATAAACACATAAAGGTAATAAAATGTAATAGAAACATGATGATAGAAAGTATTTATTGCACGTGTAAGTGGAGAGGAAAGACGATTCTATAAAAACTTTCAGGGAAAGGGGATGAGTGGAGGTATGTTTTGAAATGTTTGTAGAGATTATTGTTATCGTTATTATTATTATTATTTTGTGGTACTGGGGTTGAGCCCAGGGCCTTGTGCTTGTTAGGCAAAAAGTCTACCACTTGAGCTATGCCCCCAGTCTTTTTTTTAAATTTGTTTTTGAGATAGAGTCTCACTAGCTCAACTTTGCCTGGGCTGGCCTTGAACCCACAATCATCCTGTGTCTGCCTCCTCAGTAAATGGGTTTATAGGTACCACTGTACCCAGCTTGTGGAGAATTTTTATTTGAGCTTAATCCAGGGCATTGAGTAGGTTTGCGTGAGTCAGACAGGGAAAGGAGACAAATTTGAGTCAGAGAGGACAGCACTAATAAGGATACAGAACCTGAAAGCATCCTGGCAGTATGAGAACAGCAAGAATTTGTCTTGGCTGATGTGGAGTGAGGAGAAAAATGGCAAGGGTCTAACAGAATGACATGCGGGAGTTGGCTGGTGTCTGGCCCTTGTGAGGTAGTTATTAAGCAGTAATTTTTGCAAGCTGGTTGTAAAACCATTGGTAGCTTAAACTCCTCAGTGGAGGAAATATTTACAACATGGAAATCAGCAAATGCTGTATATCAGGACCTTTTCCCCTTTTTTCCAAAGAGTTGGTTTACCAGCAAAACACTGATTTGTGATGTACTTATCCACCATCCTCCAAATTATTCTTTATGGCACCTCTGTGTATATGATGGGGAGTGAGTGCAGAATGGTTGGCCAGGAAGCAATATGGTTGCATTTGTAACTTAGAAAGAGATCAGTATGTTTTGGGCCTTGCCATTTAGAAAACAGATTTGCAAGCAGGAGTTTTAATGGGGAGTGTTTGAGGGCTAGCATTGGAAGGTGTGCTAAGGAAGCAAGTTGAACAGAAGGAGTAAAGAAGGAGTAAGTTGAATGATGTTGCAGCTGTAACAAGCATTTGCCTGGTCCCTCTGGAAAGCTTGGAAATGGAAATGGCCCATCATAGGAATCCCACCCAGAGCCACACGGCCAGACTCTGGAGATAGGCTGCACTTGTGCAGGACTCAGAAGTATGGTGAAGTGGCTCTGTCTTACTAGGGCAGTTCTTGGAGAAGCCTCAGAAACTAGGGGAGAAGGAGAAGAGTGTTGGGCAGTGCACCCCAGCATCCGCTGCTCTCCAGTGACAGTTTGGAGGATGTGTGAAGATCCATGGAAGGTAGAGGGTGAGGAGATTTGTTGGGAGTGTATTGGGACTATCCATGGTAGAGGTAAGGAAGGCCTGAGGTGGAGTAGCAGCAGCAGAGGGGTGGGGAGGTCTAGGTGGGACCATGAAGGGGAAGGTAGTCTATGTATGGACTAGTTTCCTTACTGCAGTGCTTCTCAACTGACAGTGGGGAGTTGCCACCAGGGTATATTTGACAATGTCTGAAAAGATTAAAAAGGATTTTCATCTCTATTTAAGAACATGGAGATGGAAGTAGGTGCAATTAAGCAAATAGTGAGGTGGGGTGTTCTGTGAATAACTTTTTGTTGTTGCTATTGTAGTAAAAGTTTTGCAAGGATGAAGAATGATGTGGTTAACTTTAAATTGCATTGTTGGTGATGGGGGTGTGGCTAAGTGGTAGCCCTTAGTGTGTACAAGGTCCTGGGTTCAATCCTTTGTACACACACATACAAAGCATTGTTTAGGTTTTAGCAAAGTAGTAAAGCAAATGATAATTAAATTTGATTATGTAATTCCCGAAGTTGATTTGGGAAGTTAAAATTTACGCTATGGAGAAGCACCATAGAAAATACATATCCTGTTTGTTCTTAACATTGGCACATGAAATTGTAGCCAGTTGACAGCGTTGGTGCTGTCTTTCATTTGGCTGAAAGATGGTTATTGCACAGAGTGATAGGCTAGGCCAGGTGCACTGAAATACTGGATCACCAAGCAGATCATTGAGACCAAGTGACTCCTGGAGACACTGTGACTACCTCTGCTGGGACTGACAAGGTAAAGCAAAGGTGTTTGGTAGAGGCAAAGGTGCAGATTTCTGGGATGGGCATGAGTGGGAGGAGAATAAAAGAGAAATGCAAGAATTGCTAGACTAGATTATAGACTAATAAAGTGGTCTGAAAACGTTTTTCTGCAAAGGTCCCAATAGTAAATATTTTAGGGTTTGCTTAACATAGGATCTTGGTTTCAATCCTACTGTTGTAATATGAAAGCAGATGGTATGTGGATGAATTTGAGTGTTGCATTGCAATAAAACTTTATTTACCAAAAGCAGAGGCAGGCCAGATTTAGCTCTTTGGTGGTAGTTGTCTGGCACCTGGACCAAAATCTTGAGAAGCAGAATGTACTTAAAAAAGTGATTTGCTAAGCTAGGCTTGATGGTGCGGGCCTATAATTTCAGCACTCAGGTGGTTCAGGCAGTAAGATTCAGCGTTCAAGGCCAGTCTTGGCTATGTAGGAAGACCCTGTCTTCGGAACTGGGGTGATTTGTTGCACTGTCTAAGGAGGTGTGACTATGGACATGGAGGTCCAACGTAAGATGAATGAATAAAGGGGTTAAACATGTTTATTTTTGTTGCTTTATTTTGTCCTTTTTTTCCTTGCCATCTCTCTTTAAGTAATCTGAAATGCATATACATGTATATCTGTATGTGTGCAATCTATATTTGCATTGCTTATTGATTGGTAAAAAGTTATTTTTTTCTCTTATGTTTTGGAAGTGTTGAATAGTAGGAGAAAGCTTTTCTAGTCCTCTCTCTTAGCCTTTTGCAAGTGCAATTATTTTTCTCTTGGGAGTAGCTCTTAGTTACATTTGCTTGTATTTGACATTGCCCTCGGGTCAGCTCTCAACCTTGACTGTATATTAGAATCATCTGGGGAACTTTTAGACCTGGAGATGCCCAGGCCACATGTGTGACAATTAATCAGAGCTCTAGGGATACGCCCAGGAATCATCCTATTTAAAGCTCCCTAGGGGAATTCCCATGTGCAGCCAAGGTTGAGAATCACTTCCCAGGATTTAAAGAAGAGAAAGGTGCCTTCCACACTTATTACAAGCCAAAATAAAGCAGGAAATTTACCTGTGTAGATAACCATTATGACCCCTAGGTTATAAACATGAAAATTGGATTCTTGTGACTTTAAGGGACACATTTTTTTTTCACATTTGGATACAATTTTTTCCCCTAGTGACACAGTCAGGACTCTTTTTTGTGGTTTGGTAGAGGCAATAAAAGAAATATCAGGAAGCTATTGTGACTTGGCTGATATCTGTATTTCTAGCCAGAAGTGCTTTTTCCATCAGAGAGTGTGCAGTGACAGCCTTTGAGGCTGATGAAAGCCTTCAGGTTCCAGTGATTAAGTTATTACTCACAGAAGCCAACTTTACCAGAGTAAAAGATCAGGACAGATGTTCTGTATCCAGAGAGAATAGCCTTCTATCACTGTCATGGGCACGTGTGTATTTGATGGTATTTCTTAACACGAACCTAACTGATCAAGCTAAAGGGGATTTCTGTTTAATGTTGGAAGACAGGACAATTTGAAAAGAAAATTCAAGGAACTTTTATAAAGATGTGTTGAAATTAATTTGAAAATAGAGATAGAATTATATTTGTATTTTGTAAGTAGGAACTTTTCACAGGGGACCCCATGGCATTTTGTTCACAGACATCATTCTTTATAGGTTACAAATGGAAGGTTTTAACAATGCTGGGTCACTCAAGCATTTAATAGGCTTATTGCAAAGAACTGGTGCTTTCTTTCTTAAGCAAGAGTTAGTCTTGATTTTTTGGGTGAGAGGAAGGAGTGTTCCAACTGGGGGCAAACTGTCTACTTCTCCTTCTCAGGTTCCATTGTAGTACAGATATAATTTGAGGGATGATGAAAAGAGGACAGAATTCTGTCCATTGCATGTACCGAATACCTGACAGGTGTGGTTGCAGCGATGGGACTGATGGGACTTAGTACCCCTTGAATGAGGATATCTGGAGGTGCACCATTCCAGGGTTGGTTAATTCTGGAGTGTAGCATGCCCTGCCATGGTGTGGCATCTCTGAGAGTCCTGATTGCCTTGGCTTTTTCTTTCTGTAGCCCTAAATATAACATATGACAACATCAAAAGGCAGGAAGAGAAAGTGGCATTTCTTTCCTGGGTCTCATCATTATTATTTTAATCAGGAATTAAAAATCTTTCCAGGGGCTCTCAGCAGGCTTCCTCTCAGGTTTCAAATCTGAGCCCAAGCTATGTCATTTGTTCCCTCTCAAACCTGCATTGGCAGAAAGTCATTGTGGTAGACATAGGGGTTAACAAACCTTTCCTATGAAGGATCAGATTATGCATATTTTAGGCTTTGTGGACCACATAACGTTTCACAGTCTTTTTTTCCCCCCTGTAACCTTGTAAAGATGTAAAATCTATTTTTAGCTCAAGGAGTATATGCCAGGCCATGACCATGACACTTACTAATGTTTCTCCCCCAAGCCTAGAGAGCGCCACCATCCCTGCTTGCATTGCCACCCATTTTCTGAACAAAATGTGATTTTGTTAATAAATTGAGTGGACCACAAATAGTGTTTGCCCCAGCATCTGATTTGTAAAATTGTTGTAATAATTACTAAATGGGATAACTAAATAAAATAACAAATGTAGTCTGGGGTATAGTATAGGTTCCCAGAAAATAGTAGCTACTTAGTATTGTTGTCCTGCTCTTTTTATTATTCCCCTATTACCCCTGGGGCATTCTGTCACCTAAACTCCTGTCATATGTATATTTGGAGTTCTGATTCGATTGTAATACAACATTATTTTATGATTTTTCACCGAGTTCAATTTTTCTCCATTGTGGGAAAGCATGGTCTCTTAATTCTGGTCTTGTCCATTCATATTAAAATTTAAAGCAATTTGGCAGTGGATAATTTGAAGAAAAAAACTTGAGGTATGAATTTTTAATATAACTTTTATTGGAACAGGGATATTATCCTGATGTATTGGTCAGATTAGACTATAGAAGAAAAAAAAATAACCTCAGAATCTCAATGGCTTTCCAAAAGATAAATGTCATTTCTTGCTAGAGCTACATGTCCAATGTGAGTCAGCAGGGAGCCCTGCTCCACTTGGTGACTCAGGGACCTAGCCTAATGGAGTCTCCACCATCACATAGCTGGGCCATCTGGATCATGTGACCTCCTCAGTCACCATGATGAGGGAAAGAGAGAGTGGAGAATATAACTCTTGAAGTCTGACTGCCTCAGCCTGAAGTGACATATTTCACTTATACCCATATTTGAGTAGCCAGAACTAAGCATATGGGTCAATTCAACTATAAAGAATAGCAATATTGGGAGCACATAGAATATTGGTGAATAAAAATTCTTCCAGAAGGAAAGAAATGATGAAGTCATACCATTATAGCACCAGTAGTTTCTAGTCCTTTACCCTATGTCTTGTTTATCCATGTCTTGTTTTTAACTCTTTCTTTCCTTCCTTCCCTCCTTCCTTTCTGTTTTTGGATTACATTTTCCTCCTTTCCCATGACTTTTCCTTTGCTGTGTGTCAGAAAAGCTTTTTGTTTTCTTGTGGCGCTGGGGATTGAACCCAGGACCTTGTGCATGCTAGGCAATTGCTCTACCACTGAGCAATACTCCTAACCCACTTTTCCTTTTATTATAACAGTTAAGACTCATATCAGTTGTTTCTAAAGTTAGAATGAATAAATAAGTTATTGATAGTAGTGAAAAAGTATATCCTAATTATATGACTTTAATATGGAAATTCATTAAGACTTATTGTACGAATTTCAAAAGCATCTTCTTTAGCCCTTCAAACACTTCCAACTTACTGAACATCAATGAGGCTTGATGTTGCCCCATAGAATTCACCAGGCAATGTCTAAGGACATTTTCAGTTGTCACTACAGAGAGTGAGAACCAGGATGTAGTGGGTGTGCCATCCTGCACTGTGCAGGACAGACTCTGACACTGATCCAACCCCAATGTCAATAGTACTGAGGCTGAAAACATTGTCCTTGTCTCTTACTAACTATCTCTTTAGGTCTTTGTGTTCTTGGACAGCCTTTTCATTTTTACATGACCCTGGCCTATTTTCAACCTTTATGGAATATATACAAGGAAAAATATGATCTCCAAAATATATGTAGTGTTGATTCTTCAACATATTTTGTGATTGTTAAGTAGGCTCCCTCAGCATTTGAGTAGAATCCCTGAACAGTATTTCATGATTTTACTTTATCCTTCTTAAAATGTATACATCGATGAAGTTTTAATAATACATTGCATTAACTATCCAAGTCAACATTGTTGACATCTAATTTCCAAGTAGTTAACATATAGTGAGCATACATCAAAGGCATATATAATTCCTTAATGAAGATGGTGAAATACATATTGGGAAAATTGGGAGACTGAGGATTTATAGATATGGAGGAAAGAATGTTGACATAGATTGATAGTTTAGATGTAAAACTATTAATATCTTTCAGTACTATTAAAATTTTGATCATTGGGTTATTTTTGCTACCAGAGAGAAATCATTTGGATATATACAAATATTAACACAAGTTAACATGTAACACTATGGAGTCTGAGCTTTAATCAATGGTAAATAGCAAGCCAGACAGTGGTTCCCATACTTTGCTGCATTACAATCACCAAGAAGACTTACTGAAACAAGATTATAGGCCCAGCTCCAGTTTCTCATTCAGTAGGTCTGTGGTGGTGACCCGTGGCATTTCTAATGAGTTTCTCAGATAATGCTGGTACTGGTGGTCCAGGTACTACATTTTGAGAGTGGGTCACCCTCTTAAGTGGGCCTTTTTTGGAGCCTGACTGTGGCTAGCCTGGAGTTTATCCCTATGCTTTGAGCCTCTTTGGAGAAAAGTTACACTTGTCTTTTGAGATGCTTCTTGTTCTATGACAGGAAAGTAACTTGGTTAGGAATGGCCTGGAGTTTGTGTTGAGTCTTATTTTAAAATAGGGCAACTTTATGTTTTTAGAACGTCAAAAAAAATCATTGATTCTAGAAACTGGCTTGAATTAACCTTCTTCCTTGTGACAATCAGATTTTGAAACTGTAACTTTTATAAGGTAGACCTAGGAATTGGAGTGAGGTATTGCTACATACACAGACATTGGTTGGACCAATAGTTTTCTCGGGGGCATCTAGGAGTCTTGGGTAACCCTTGTGTTAAATAACTTTATCCAGTGGTTTCTTACCCCTAAATCCAGCTGTTTCTACTCAGACACCTCTCCCCTGCTCCTAGTCTTCTGCCTTAGTTCTAAACTGCTTCATTCTGAGTGCTGACCATCTTCGTGCACCTTCTTATATGACCTGCAGGTCATTCGATTAGTCCATTCCATATGCTACTGCCAAATATCATCACCGTTCTGCTGTAAAAATTTCCCACCGCTTCCTTTTGCCATCAAGATAAAAGCCAGCTTCTTTTTGCTTAGAATCCCTGCCTGACCTCCTTCTACAGGGGCCACCTACAGTCCTCTTGCCATCCACGCTTTTGCATATGTCATTCCCTTTTAGAATATGTTCTTTTCCTTTACCACTTGAAATTGTGGCATCATCCTTTCTGACCATTTCAAGGGCTCTCTTTCCTGTTAGACATCCTTAGCAAGCAAGAGTTCTCACCTCCATTGGATTAGGGATTTAGCTCAAGTGGTAGAGCACTTGCCAGAGTTCTCACCCTCAAGAGGCCTTACCAGCTCTAAATGGGTACTTCTTCAATTGAAGAATATAGCTTGGGAGTTTGGAGTGTGAAGTTATGACTCCCTGCTAGTACCTCTCATTTCTTTTGTGCATCAACAAGAAACATTTAAGAAAGGACCGCCTTGCTGAGCATTGTTACAATATTGTCCCTGTCTTCTCCAATGCCTGCTGACGTATTTATCCTGACATTGAGTGATGTTTATCTGGAAATCTTCAGCACTGGGTCCATGGCAAGTATTTGTATTAATGCTTGAATGAATGAAGAAGTCTAATTGTCAAATTTAGTGTTTTCCTAAGACTTTCTCTCTCTCTCTCTTTTTTTTTTTTTTTTTTTTTTTTGTGGTACTAGGAATGGAATCCAGGGCCTCATGAATGCTAGGTCTACCAGCTCTTTTATAAAATTTTATTTTGGAAGATGGTCTTACTCAAAAATTTGAAGATGCTGCCTTCCAATTTAAGGTCCTCCTGCCTGAGACTCCTGAGTAGCTGGGATTAGAGGCATGTACCACCATGTTCTGCTCCTCTTTAATTATGTCCTCTGCTGGGGCCTTCCTACTCCAAGTGTGCTCCTTGGGCTTGCAGGCCAGCAGTCTGGCGACATTAAGGAGCTTGTTAGAATACTCTCTAACTCCACATCAGACATGCTCCACCCCCTGAAAATTCATACACATGTCCAAGCCTGAGAGGCATGGCTCTAGGCTGATCTCAAATTATGGTCCCTTTACTATCTACAACACAATCACCTTTGAATTTCAGGGAGTCCTAAAAAAAATTCCAACTCCCTCCCTTCTCCATTAATTTGGTGGTACTGGGATTTGAACTCAGGGCTTTGTACTTGCTAGGCAAGAGCTCTACCACTTGAGCATGCCTCCAGCCTCCTCCCTTCTTTTAAAAATGCATAAGACTGCTGTAGACCTAAGGAACCAGAATCTCAGTGGAGAGAACCACTACATTTAAAAAAAAATTTTATTATTCATATGTGCATACAAGGCTTGGGTCATTTCTCCCCCCTGCCCCCACCCCCACCCTTACCACCCACTCCACCCCCTCCCTCTCCCCCCTACCCCCTCAATACCCAGCAGAAACTATTTTGCCCTTATTTCTAATTTTGTTGTAGAGAGAGTATAAGCAATAATAGGAAGGAACAAGGGTTTTTGCTGGTTGAGATAAGGATAGCTATACAGGGCATTGACTCACATCGATTTCCTGTGCGTGGGTGTTACCTTCTAGGTTAATTCTTTTTGATCTAACCTTTTCTCTAGATCCTGGTCCCGTTTTCCTATTGGCCTCGGTTGCTTTTAAGGTATCTGCTTTAGTTTCTCTGCGTTAAGGGCAACAAATGCTAGCTAGTTTTTTAGGTGTCTTACCTATCCTCACCCCTCCTTTGTGTGCTCTCGCTTTATCATGTACTCAAAGTCCAATCCCCTTGTGTTTGCCCTTGATCTAATGTCCACATATGAGGGAGAACATACGATTTTTGGTCTTTTGGGCCAGGCTAACCTCACTCAGAATGATGTTCTCCAATTCCATCCATTTACCAGCGAAAGATAACATTTCGTTCTTCTTCATGGCTGCATAAAATTCCATTGTGTATAGATACCACATTTTCTTAATCCATTCATCAGTGGTGGGGCATCTTGGCTGTTTCCATAACTTGGCTATTGTGAATAGTGCCGCAATAAACATGGATGTGCAGGTGCCTCTGGAGTAACCTGTGTCACAGTCTTTTGGGTATATCCCCAAGAGTGGTATTGCTGGATCAAATGGGAGATCAATGTCTAGCTTTTTAAGTAGCCTCCAAATTTTTTTCCAGAGTGGTTGTACTAGTTTACATTCCCACCAACAGTGTAAGAGGAGAACCACTACATTTTAAACAAGTACCCCAGAGGGCTCCCGTCACCCTAAAGTTTTATGAACCACATCTCATGCCAAATCTTAGCTCTTGAGTTGCCTCTGATTTCCCCCAAAATTTTGAACCAAAGAGGCCCACTTTTGAAACAGTGCCTACTCTGCTGAGGTCTACACCTGTCCACTTTTGCAGCTTTCCTGTTGGTAATAGTGCTATTGTTCTCCTGCTACCCCCAGACTTCCATCTGGCTTTCATTCCCAGTTATTGAAACATTCCTTTACCAATTATTTAAAAATTCACAGTGTCCTCCAAGTTTTGGGAAGAAGGACAAGAAGTTTTTGTTTACATCTGTGGCCAGTGGTAGTAACTCCTGGTTCTCTGTGTCATTCTCGGGTCAAGTTCATTCTGTGTTGCTGCTGTCCTGGGTTTTTGTTTTCTCAGGGCCCACTCATCTCTCAGTGTCTGGAGCTTGGCTTCCCTCCCTACTTCCCCACCAAAATTCTTCTTGCAAATGTCATCAGGGACTTCCTCATTTTCAAATTCACTGACATTTCGGAGCACTTTAAAGCATACCTCTTGGAGTTTGGCAACCTTACATAAATTATTTGGTTCTGACCTCCTTTGCTTGTGTGCAGAGTTGAGTATGAATGTCTGTCTCCAAGCTAGGGAGAAAGAAGTTGGATTTAACTTTGTTTTAATTTGCCAGTCCTTAGGTCAGGAAAATAGTCTGTCCCTAAAAGATTTTATACTTAAATACATGTCTTCAAAGTTCAGGTTTACTGCAGTTTTTTCTTTTTACTATTAAATCAGTTACTTTAAGTCCTAATTCCTTTAATTACTGAATTCCTTTGCGTAAATTAGTGGCTATATTTTTCTTGTTGTGTTTAACACTCTGTAATTGATTCTGACTAGCATCTTCCCTTGTTTTGTAGAATGTACCCATATTCAAAATTGCTAAATGAGTCATTTTCTTCCCTTTAAGGACCTGCAAATGAAATCTTTAAAATTCAAGGAAGGGGGAATACTTAGATTGAAAGGAAATGGAGAAAGAAGTTCACAAAATTTAGGGTGTATTTCTGAAAAAGTTCCTTCCTTTCTTCTTTACTTCCCTCCCTCATTCCTTCCCTCCCTCTCTCCTCTCTCCCTTCCTTCTTTCTACTTCACTACTTCCCTCCCTCCTCCATTTCCTTCTTTTTACATACTCAGCAAACACCTCCATTAGTACATTAGGCTCTGGGGATAAAACAATGAAAACCTGGCCCTTTGCCTCTAAGATGCTTCCAGCTTTAGCATAGGGCAGTCATGTCATCAAAGAAACATAGTAGATTGCTAAACATACAGTAAAAGGGAGTGTCCAATAGCTGGGTAAGGGACAAGGGAGTGGAGAATGAATGGAAACTCAGTGTTTGACCTGAATGTTGAAAGGTATCTTCCTGGTGCAGTATTGGAGGTATTTCTGGCACTGCAGCTGTGTGAGCAGGACATGGAGGTTTGAGACTGCCTGGTGCAAATGGGGGAGTATTGAGAGGTGAGGCAGGGTGGGGGTGGGTGGGAAGTAAGGTGAGCCACCAAAAGCCCAAGTTTAGATGCAAGTGGCATGACCATGTTGTGTGACAGCATGGACCAGAAAGATGCAATCCTTAACGGTGCGGGACCAGTAAGAAAATCAGTGCAAAAGCTTGGCTAAGCCTCCATAGACCTTGGAGAAGTCACTTGGAGTCATAGACACTTTCAGAGTAGGTGAGAGGTGAGAGGCTGAAGGAGAGAACAGGCTGTGGATGGAGGTCAACCTCTGATGGGAAGAAGGGAAAGAAGCACTAATTAGAGAAATAAAAGGAAAATCTGTTTGATACACATTTTAAACACAATTACACTCTCCAACTAGCCATTTCTTATAAAAAATACACCTCTTTTTATAGTGATGGAATGGGTATTCCATTATTCCTTTGCTTCTCAGAGTAGCTCAGAACAGGTCTCCTCTCTTTCCCACTTAAGAGCTCTTGAAGTGACTGGAAGAAAGCTCTCATAATTTTCCTTATCCTTTTCCAAGTGGCTTGCACACTCCGAACTTTGCTCACCTGAGAACGACGTGGTATCTACACCCCTTACCTGCATTGTTGGCACAGCCAGCTGCACATGGTCCAGATGAAAAGGAAAGAATGAGGCCACTGGCTCAGCTTTGTCTCCATTCTTTCTCCTCCTGCAGAGATTTCTCTGTGCCAGTTTTTAAGGCAGACTCTGAATTGTTGGGTCAATGAGCCCGAGGGGTGGAAGAGCCAGCTCTGGGACCATTGAATAACCTTGCTTTGTCTAGTGGCATGTTTTCATGACTGCTTATGGTGCATGACAGGGTCCTTTTTGTTCTGGGGAGAGCTGGTGTGAGAAAGCAGGATGCCAAGAAAGCCGCGGGGCTCCATTTCCCTCCGGTTCTCTCCAAGACCCCCTCACCGCAGAGAGCTGTGATTTAACATCTTGGATGCTCCCCCTGCTCACTGGGGTTATCTGAGGCCTCTGCCTCCTTGTCCCAAGTCTGAATCAGATAGTGATGGAAGAGAGATTGTTGTCAACTTCACCATCTTAATAGTCAGCAGGAAGGAGCCTAGGCCAGCAGGGTTCCATTTAATCATCAATAACACATCCTTCCCCATCCAGAAAAAAAAGGAAAGAAAAGAAAGAAGAAACAAACAAGAAAAAGGCCGCAGCTGTGTTGTGTACCACTTTCCATGACTTTCCTTCCCTACTTGGCAGTCGTAATGCTGTCTTTCACCAAAAGCACGATGTCAGTTTTAGGCAAAATTTATATGTAGAAATTTGAAAGAAGGCAATTTAGAAATGAAGGTGAATGAAAGAGGTTTTCAGTTCACATTTGGAATGAATTACACATACTGGGGATTGTAACATGCAAACATAATGCTGAATTTTCCAGTTCTGGTCCCCCTGCTTTATTGCATAGGCCTGGGTAAGTTGCAGAATTCTTCACAGGCAGACTTTGAATGAAGCAAGAGGGTCATGAGCAAGAGAGAACATGAGAACCTCTACTTCAGTTAGCAGGGTGCAGGTCAGTGTCTCCTTTACCCTGGGAATGGACTCTGGTCAGCTGATTGGTGTGGCCAGCACATTCCAGCAGTGAAGAGATGCTGGGCCGGTCTCTGTGGGTTCCAGGACATGCAGTTCCTCCATAAAATGACAGGAGAACACAGTGTGCTGTTGAATGCTACTGGGTTTGTATTGAGCCATCTACTCTTTCCTGTACAGTCATCACAACAGTGATTTTCTTCAAGTGAACTCTAGACCAGCAATCTAAAGAACTTTATATTTGAATCCCAATTTTATCCTATGTTGGTTTGCTGACCATGGGTAAAGTTCTTCCAGTAGTCTGAACTACAGTTTCATTTTCTATATCTACAGGCCATGGATATTTCGCCCCCTGGATGTGACCCTGTCTGTTGAGTCTCATCTTCCTTTCTGGGTCTATCCTGCATGCTCCTTTATCCAATGAGTTCTTTACCCAATCAACTGGACTTTCCTCAAGTCTTTCACACTTTCTCACCAATATGTACTTGTTGCATTCTTTCCCCTAAATGGTAAGATTACCATTTAGAAACTCATGCTAGGAAATGTACAGATGGAATACTGTGATGTCTGGGATTCGCTTCAAAGAAGTCTAGGAGGAGGGAGAGGGTGTACACGAAACAGGATTGGCTAAAAATTGCTAATTTCTTAATGGGATTCAGAGATGCCCAGGGTTCATTGTACTGTTCTCTTCTGTATGTTTGAAAGTTCTTATAATGAAAGACCAAGCAACAAAAAACCAAACCAGAGGTGATCTCTCCCACACATGTTTGAAGCTTCCTGGTGGTAGGTTCTTCAGACATCTGCTTCCTGTTACTGTGTTGACAACCAAGTACAGCTCAGTCGTTAGAAGACCATGCATCCTGACTTTCTTGGGACAGTCCTGGTTTCCATCTGGGTTAACATTTACCCCAGATTTTTATCTTGTAAACCAAGTTTCATTATTTAATAGCTGCACTAAAATGAGCAGGGTCTTACTCCCACCTTTTACTTCTAGCTTCTGCTATGATCTCTATTAGTGTTTAAGATGCAAGGATAATGAACAAAATTTTTTATTAATGTGTGGACTCTCCAAAAAGGAATCAGCAATGACTTTTCTGACTTTTTTCTTGCTTTTCATGGACATTGTGAAGGGTACTGGCTGGCTGATAAATCCATGTGATCAGGGTTTACCAATTGCTTCATGTCTCCAGTTGTAAGGGGAGAAATATTTGATACTGTTGACCCTGCTGACCTCCAGGTGTCCAGTCATTAGGCTGAGTTCCAAGCTGTGCTCTATGAGGCTAGTGTTTAGAATCTTTATGACTAGGAACATAATTTAAACTATGCAAACATGTGCCAAGAAAAATTGTTCTGCTTATGTTATTTTATAATGTTTGTCTAGGCAATAGGAAGTATTTTTCTATGTACATATCTATGTATATATGTTATATGTGTGTATGTTGTATTTATTTAGAAAGAATTTCATTTTAAAAATAACTTTCAGTGGATTTAAATTATATAGGTTCACCAATATAATGAAACATTTTTGATGGATATTTAAATACTGTGTAATTTTATGATTTTTATGTCATCTTTCACTTACAAAATTGTCCTTGTTTTGAGGGTAAATACATGATTACTTCTTAAGAATCAAGGACGTGGACACTGAGGTTAGACTTTTTGTTCCATTCCCCAGTTCTGGGACATCTGAACTGTTTCCTTTTGCTTTACCTTGCTGGGTCTTAATTTGCTTATCTGTAGAGTCGACATAGTAATCGTTGATAATATAATTTTCATGAAGATGGAATTTATTCATGCATGTATAATGTTTGTTATAGTGATTTCCCATTATAAGCACACATCCTCTTTTTATTATTACTTTTGTTTTTTATTTTCTCTGCTAGATTATATGTTTATTTAAGAGAAGAAATGTCTTATTTTATAGACTTCTCCAGAGCCTGATGCATTATTGCTTCATGATAATAGTTGTTGACAGAGTGACTGAATGAACGACAGACAACTGTTTTGATTACTGGAGTCATGTGGAATGATTCAAGTTGCAATCTGTGTGTGTGATTGACTGGTTCATGCCCATGCAGGGAGGTCAGGTGCACCCTGTCCTTGTCAGTACCCCTCAGAACTAACTAAAGTGACTATTTCAAGCACAAATTCTTAAATAAATGGTATTCCTATATTCTACAAATCTGTAGGTTATACCTGTTCACTTATTTCTTTTTTTCTCTCTTTTTTAAAAAATGTTTTTACTGTCCTCTTGAAACTTCTGGCAAAAGCAACTTAATTCGACCTTTAAACCTTGGCACAGGCAAATACTTACTCATTTAAAAATTCCCAGTAAATATGGGTTCATTTAACAAATGTTCATTAAGCCACTACCTTATTCTTAGCAGCAGGTTGCAAGAAGAAAGGCCACTCTCTGATAACTTCCTCATTGCTGATTTTGTAAGTGTAGAGGTGATGAGATGGAGGACTTGGAGTAGGGATTCACACATCTTTGTGTTGCTTCTTAAAGTTCTCATTCTTCTCAGTCTTGCTCTCTTCTTCTTAGAAATGTGTAGGCCTCCTCTTTTTCCTGCTCTTTTTTGATTTTTAGCAGATTGTTCCCAAGCTTCTATCCTCCTTATGTAAAAACATTTGGTGAACTAAAGAAATAAAAAATATAAGAGGATATGCTGTTGTGTTACTTTCATTAGAATTTCAGCTTTCCCAGAAACTGTCTAGCTCCTCTTCCCCATCCTTTACCTCTATTATGCAGCCGAGTTCTTTCTGCAATTCATTTTTCAAGTCATCAACACCACAGTCCCTGCAGTGATTTTAAACTGGGAAAGACCTTATATCCAATGCCAAAACAAAAGGAGAAAGCACGTGCTCCTAGCATGCCCAGTTGATGTCTTATGGCATTTTCTCATAGAAACAAGTTATATTTGGTGGATGTGGTTAAAGTATTACTCACGAGACTAACTTGAAGGCCTAGCCCAGCCTCAGTTTCCCCATTGTAATTGATTAAATGATTTCCACTCCCCTAACGTCTATTCCAGCTTCATAGATCTATGATTCACTTATATTCTCAGTTTAATGGGTTTTTGTTGGGCTGGTCTAGGGAACTATTGAAATAATGTGTATCTGTGAAAATATGCTTGCATTTTAAACAATCAGATCAACAAGTGAACTTTTTATATACCACCTGTTTGTTACTGTGGGTTCTCCCATGAATTCTGTTGCAGGGTATTACCAACAAAGCAGAAAAGTGCTTTGTAATATTTGCATGGATTACCATAAAAATCAGTAATGACTCATGAACTGATGATCCATTCTATCCTTCTAGTTACTTGCTTTACTTGAAGCTAAGTATACCAGCCAGGAATACAGGGTCCTCTAAAATGAGAGAAGGAATAAGAGGTTAATTAGAGTTTCCATATGTGATGAACGTGTATAGTAAGAGACAAGAAAATGTTAGTCTGTGCTCAGTACTTCTCAGAGAGAAACCCTGTGTTGGTGTTGTAGCTAATACTTGAAGATATCCGATTGGTCTGCTCTGCAGGGATCACAGCCACATGGAGTTCAGGGGCTGGTGTGTGTTAGGAAGTGAACCATCTGTATAGCCAGGAAGATTTGAGATAACCAGGAGGAGAAAAATGGGAGGACAGTGGGTTGCATGGAGTTCTGAAATGCCATTGTGGCAAGTTTCCTTCCATTGTGTATTGATTGGCTCTTCTAGAGGAGGGCTCTGTTGCTAGGTTAACTATTGAACAATGGTTTTAGATTTAGACTTTTTGACTAGGAAACTGAGAATATCTTGGAAGTACTATACTATAAAAATGCTAATATATATTATTATATATGATATATATTATTATAAGATATATAATATTATATAATATATATATGTATAGTAATAATAACTTTCAAGTCTTGGTTCCCTACCCAGCACTTTGATTGAAGCTTCACACTGGAATGGACAGTTGTTTGCTGGAATTTTGTTTTGTCTTTTCAACCTGGTTGGTGCCTCAACTTCACTTTACTTCAACCTGAGCTCGTTCTTTCTTATCTCCCTAGATTTGTTTCTCTTGTGATCTTTGTTCAAGTGATACCTGCAATTTTCCTAGAAAGAACTTTTCAAAATAATTCAGTGTTCATTCTCCCCATCTGTAATGTTACTGATCAAATCTTGTCTTCCTACTTTTCTCCTTTGGATCACTTCCATAATCTTCTCAGTTTTCCTGGCTTCAGTCTTGTCCTCCATCTTTACCCACTCTCCATCCGCTAGCAGAATGACTGAGAAAGTAAGGAATCTAGAGACCATTCATGGGCCAATCATTCTTTTCAGGACTGAGAATAAAACAGTGCATAATATCAATTTACGCTCAGAAGTTGTTTTCTAGTGCTGAAGACCGACAAAGCCATGTACACAGACAGATAACTAATATGTTTATAAATTATGTTGTGTTACAAATGGAACAGATAAGGATCAGGGATGGACAATAAAAGGATGGACATACTTGGCATAGGGTCGATGAACAAGGCTGTCCTTTATCATATTTAAACTGAGACCTAAAGTGTAGAAAGGAATTGTAATGGAAAGAGAAAGACAAGGAATGTTCTAGGCAAAGTAAAGAGTTGGCAGTAAGATATGTCAGATTTTATTAGATTAAAAGAACTGAAAACTAGAAGAAAATGATTAATATACAGAGCAATTAGAGGAGACTCATATGAGATGGGATTAGAGAAATGGGCAGGAATCACATCACATAGGTCCTGTATCCTATAGTAAGGCAGGCATTTTATGCCAAGTTCAATGGGAAACCATGAGGAATTTTAAGCAGGAAAGCAACTTTATCCAGTTTCTATTTTACTATTACTCTTGCTTTGCAGAATGTGGGTCAGAGGAAGATGAAAGAAAAAGTATGGAGACCAGGTACATAGGGTGATGATGTGGATTAGTATTAGCGAAAGAGATTAAAAAAATAGGCAGATTTGGAATATATTTTGGAGGCAAATTCAGTGGGATCTCCTATTGGATTAGACACAGTGATAAAAGGAAGTGAGGAGATTAAGGACAGCAGGTTTGTGTAAGTGGGTAAAAGGGCTGATCTATTGAGATGAAGACTTTGACCTCAAGAGGAAGCCAAGAGATGCATTTTGGATATACTGAATTGCCTAAGATGTTCAGAAGGAAATGACAGGGAAGTGGCTGAAATAGGAGCATTGGGATCAGAGCAATAGTCTAAGTTGTAAATTTAATTTGGAGCAATCCTTTACAGACAGAATTTTCAGGTGTAACAATGTAAAGTGAACTAGGAAAGAAAGAATGCTGAGTGACTCAAAACTTAGGGGAGAAGTGTAGAAGAAGCCAACATGGGAGACTGAGACTTAGACTTTTTCAGTGAGCTTGGGAGAAAAACCATCAGGAAGAATTGTCTTGGGAACTAGAAGAGCTGACTATTTTAAGAAAAGGGCTGAATGTGGCAAAACCTTCAAAAATTTGTATTTTTTGGCTATTGTTGGCGATATTAAATCACCACAACTATACAGGTTAAAATAACAGCCCTTTATTATCTTAGGGGTCTGTAGGTTTTGATATGAGTCTCTCTAGGCTAAAACAAAGGTTTTGTCAGGGTGTGTTTCCTTTTGCAGGTTCTAGAAGAGAATATGTCTCTCTCTATTTAGTAGAACCCTGTTTTACTGGCTGGAGGGGGTATGGAATAAAGTGAAGCTTTTTATTTGTTATTATCATTATTATTGATATAGAATCTTGCTATGTAGCCCAGGGTGGGCTTGGATTCCAGATTCTTCTGCCTCAGTATCTTAAGTGCTGGGTTAGGTGCATATACCACCCCACCTGGCTGAAGTGAACCATTTTTTGGCAAATACAAAAGCATAGTTGTTGACTAGTAGGAACCATGCAAAAGTGATAGGAATAAATCAGGAATCCCAATGACAGGAATAAAAGCAAGAGGAGCATGAAGGTGATACCAGGGAAGGGACCAGGCAAGTCGAATCCTTCATCCAGGAAGGATGGGTGCTTCATCCATTAGGGAGAGGATGAAGCTCTGGAATAAAGTAGCTGAAACCCTGTCATCCTTCCTAGGACAAGAGTGGATGGATCCAAAGCCCAGTGGAGGGACTGGCCTTCAATGAGAGGGACATGCCCACTTTTATGTAGAAGAGAAAGAAGAAGGACAAGATAGATATTTAGTGACACTGTGATGGGAGATGAGTGATGGGGATCTCATGCCTCACTGAGACTATGAAGTACAGTTATCATCTGAAACACTGTGACACACCAGCCCATTGCCTCAAACTCACTGCTGGCTTTATGTGCTTACTTCTGTCTTCATTTCCTGATGCTCTCTGCCTAGATTTTATATGCATCCTCACACATTTGATATAGAGCTCTGGGCATAGCACACTGCTCTACTTTTGAGTTTATGTTTGTTCATGTCCTGTACTAGAATTCCTCTCCCAACTTTCCCTTTTCTCTCTACCCTTTTCCTCGCCCACTTCTTCCTCCTACTGCACACTTCTCTGGCTGGAAACCAGCCTTGAAACAACACACCCTTCCCCAGGCTGGTCAATTGCTTGGGTTCTCTCAGAGCTCTCTGTTTATACTTATTTTATTCCTAATGAAATCATTTGCTGTACATACTTATAATCTGTCTTCACATGAGTGTTTTTGAGAACAGAGGCCATGTTCTCTCATCTTGGTATCCACAGCCTCTAACACTATGCATGCCCATAGTGAGTTCAGTAGATGTTTGTTGAATATAATAGCACCATCTACGTATATTTATTATTATATCAAAATGGGATAGAAAACAGATCTATTTAGCAGATATGAATTGTTGCTATACTCTTTACTGACTTGCTGTATCCTCCTCCTTCCCCCTCTCAACACCCAGTTTTCAATGGACTCAAGCAGTCTAAGTGTCAGCCTTGAATCTGAATCATTCTGTAAGCTTGAGAGGAGAGATGATAGTTTAGTCATTTTGTATCGTCAGTACTTGGCACAATACCAAGCCTGTAGGAAGCAGGAGAATGTTTAAATGCGTGATTGGAAATGATTATTATCTGTTTCTCTAGAGGCTACACTGCAGCATCTAGCAAATCTTCCTCTCTAGAGATATCTTTCTGTTCTCCGTTTGCCCTCAGAGAAAAGTAGCCTGATATAACCCTGATTTTGATGTCTTTATTCATTTCAGATGTATTTATCCATTTCAGAGGCCTTGGGTTTTTCAAACATGAGTTGTGATATTAAGTTCTGTAAAGCTGAATGTCTTTGCATATTGTTCTTCAACTTGTTCTTGTTAAAGAGCCATACTTCTTTCACACATTACTAATATATGCTGGCTATGCAGTTGATATGTAACAGTTATGAATAAATACACATTTTCACAACCAATTTTTGTAATACTTGGGAATATTTTACACTCAAAAAATTTACAAAAAGGATGATTAATGGCTGCATGAAATGTTCAGAATAAAATGCTAATTGATAAAACCAATGTGAAAAATTGTATGTACAGTATGGCCTTAATTTTATGAGAAATCTCTATATCTCTGTAACCAGTAACATCATTGTAAATTTATGTGAAAAAAATGTCTGCAAAGTAATGCACCAAAATATTACCAGCAGTTTTGCCTGAGTGATGGAATTTGGGTAATTTGAATTTTCTTCCTTTCATCTTTATTTTCTGATGAATATTTTTTCCTTGCTTTTTGAGACAGCATCTCATGTAGCTCAGACTGGCCTTGAACTTGTGATCACTCTGTCTCAATGTCCTCAGTTCTGGGATTACAGACGTGTATCACCATATTCACCATATTTTTTATTTTTTGAACTCAGGAAATTGAAGGTGTTTGAAAAAGTAACATTTTATTCTTTAAGTGTATGTGGTAAAAAGTTAAAAAGCTTTTTTCTCTTCAGTGTTGTTGAGTGAAAGAAAAATATTTTTCAGCCAAGAGGACTTAACGATGATAGTGAATGTACGTAAATGACTATTGGTCAGGAGAGGATTTAGAGATGATAGTTAAATAGTAAAGGTATGATCAGCACTAAAGATGTTTTCAAGATGTATCCCCCCTAGTCAGATGTATCTATTCTCCTACCTCTGGAAGATGTTTCAGTGGTTTTCGTAGGAGAGCCTCTCTACCCAAGTGTGTGTGGTTGCAGGGAGGCTTTCTGAATATAGCTTAATACTCAAGACCAAAATAGACCAGTGAGTCACTTGGACATCTTCTGAATCAAAGATTTAAAAACCAAAGCATGCAAACAAATGCTCCTAATGCCTTAGTTCAGAGTAAACATGCTAATTTTGATTCCAAGGCAAGCCAAATGGCTATTGCTTAAGGCAGACAGATTAACGTTGAAGAGAAATGGCTTGTTCCCATGGGCACATACAAAGTGCTGAATGAATGAAAGAGGCCAGAGCAGAGGACAGTATTATAAAATAGATACTGAGTGAGTAGGGTGCTGGAAGTCTGGTTGGCAGAGAATGCTACACCACTTCACAGTCCTTGTCTTGGTTTAATCATTAATACTCTCTCTCTCTCTCTCTCTCTCATTCTCTGCAGTCCTGGGGATTGAATCAAGGGCCTCCACATACTAGGCAGGTGCTGTGCCACTAAGTTACAACCCCAGCCCCAGTAGTGTCCTTTTAAAACTCTCAACAGTGTCCCATTTGGGATGATCATTTCATAGGGCCACCCTTTGACTGAGGTAACCAATTACAATCTTCTAGATTTGTGACTTCTTCCTTGTCTGCACAACAGTTGTCTCCCTGGCAAACATTTAAGAGCTACACCCAGGGCACATTGTTGGGAAAGCTCCATCCCCCTTTACCCTGCATGCTATGACCACAGGAGATGCCTTTGTGTTAAGCCTTTTCAGATAGATAAATAGAACCGTTGAAGGAGCCCTATAGATTAACCTCTGGAGAGGCTGATCTCTTTCTCTTGCCACAGTTGTTCCAGATGGCATTAAAACTTCTAGGGCCCTGAGTATTGCATTTGGGGCCACTGGGATAAAATCCCAAGAACACATTGAAATTGACAAGTGGCCTTGACATTTGCTCTTTGGCTTCTAAGCCATGGATTTATTTCTTCTTTATGGCAGTTTGCACATCCGTTTCCTTTATTCCATTAGAGACTCCTGCTCAGTCCCCTTTATCTTTAGAAGTATAAGGGTTCAGAAGGCAGCATGTCTAATTCACTGAGGATTTAGTGCCCCTTAATTGCCTTAGAAACCTGAAAAGTCAGGCTCTAGAAACAAGCACAAGAGCGACTCAAATTGAGACAAACATTTGTACTTTGACAAAGGCCTTATATCTTCTGATTCCTGCCTTAACAGCAGAAGTGCAGTAAATGAGATTAGAGAACACTTGCATTTTCTGATTAGGGTTTAAGTTCCTGGAAACTTCTTGTGCTTTATAAATTTAAGATTGAAGACTATCTTGATTTGAAACGTAAACAGTTTCAAACTTTACTTGGGTTACAGAGTGAAAATGGTTATGAGTGAGGACCCTCTCCCCTCACATGAAGACACACAAAGAATATTCTACATGCAATTTCAGATGTTTTATGTAGTCCACTCCACTGTAGGTTATAGGTTAAGGTAGTATGTAGATTTTGCTTCCCTGTTATCCATTCTCCACCATTCCTATTTTCTTCAGGTATCTCACCCTCCTGTATGTGATGGTATATTTGAGGGGAGGTCCTAACCCAAGTCCTGGGGGGTTGTGATAGTAGTGAGGATGAGCGCTCCAAATTAATCACGATGGATCCAGGCCCATTTTTCAGAGGTTGGATCAGACATGAGTATGTGAAAAAGTTCTGACCAAACAGGGGTCATCCTCCTAGAGAGTGCTGGGGTAAAGTTTCATCGCTCTTAAGACTAGAACATACAGCAGTATAGACAATGCAGACTTGAGATTCTTTTAGATAAATTAGAAGATTGAGCAAATGAAAGAGTGCAAAACAAAAACACAAAACCATGAACATCCTATAGGATGGATTGGAATTGGCATATTGGGGGAAATTCATGATTTCTAAAATAGGTATGTGTATGTCTATATGCTTATGTACAGATGTATACATAAGTACATTTAAAAATGTATATATGTATGTATGTATATACATTTGTGTACATAGCCATAGATTTTTTGGCTTTCATTGGTGAAAGGGCCAAGATAAAATGATATCTTAAGAATAATGAGAACACTTGGCATATGGTTCTTAACACCATTCCTCTCTCCCAGGAGACAAGCCTCCTTGCAGAAATTCCAGGGCTGGAGCATGAATCAATGTGACACTGAATAGCAGGTTGTTTTCCTTAAGCTTTTGCCCAACTGAGTCTGGACCATGCCATTTCACTCTTCAGTTGAGCTGACTAATTTGAATGATGAGGTATATATATAATAATGATGAGGACTACAGATAGTCCCTGATTTATGATTCAACTTGTAATTTTTCATCTTTATGATGATGTGAAAATGAAATGCATTCAGTGGAAATAGTGCTTTAAATTTTTATCTTTTCCTAGGCTATGATGCATGGGTACTCTCTCACCATGCTGCATGGGTACTGTCTCACCATGCTGGGTAGTATCAGAGTGCCCAGCTCCCAGTCAGGCACATTATTGATCACAAGGGTGAACGAGTATTCTACAGCATACTGTGTTGTTTAGGTATAATGTTTGGAGGGTTAGGTGTATTGAACACATTTTCCATTTATGCTATTTTCAACTGATAGTGGGTTTGTGAGGATGTCAAGGGGCATCTGTAGTAGGTTCTCTGGTCACTTATTGTTGCCCCTCTTACTTAGTCCCTTGGTCTGATGTAATGCTGTAGATTTGGCTTTCTCAAGTCCTCAGATAATGGTCCTTGGAGAGACACCACATACAAAAAAGACACACCTTTATTTAGAGTAGGTGTTGATTCCGGTAAGTGTGAGTTGCTATCTCCTTACTCTCTTCCAGGGTAAAAGAGGTCTGTTGTGATCAACCTTCTACCACAGGATTGCTGATATCCTTGAAAGGTGTTAGAGGGATCAACATCTCTTTCTGTTATTGTTTGGTTGCACATCTGGCAGTGGCAATAGCTAGGTTATTGGTAAGCAGGAGACCATAGTTTTAGACCCATGCCAGTCTCTATCCCTGCCACCTGAGCCATTCCCTTTGTGGGTCCATTGTGCTAGCTTTGGGGGACCAAGGAGAGGAAGCTGGCTGACATCCACAGGTGAGTCAGGCTTTCTACCAAACACCATTGGATCTGCTGATTGTATATCTTGAGTGACAGACCAGCTTGCACTATGGCCCAGATGGCTACTGAATTCTCTCTTGCCTTGGACCACATTCCTATAGCCTGTAACTCTGAAGATACAGCTTGAAATAGAGGCTTGTATAAGAGACTTATTTGTCGGTGTGATTGCAAGAAGGAAGAGGAACAAAGAGATGAAACAGGAAAGAAGGGAAAGCCAGTACAGCTTTCAACTGACATTTATTCCATCATATCTTCTAAGAGCCTAATGAAATGTGTCTCAGATCTGTGTGCCAGGAAATGTAAGGGATTCTTTGTCAGTTCCTTTCCTTCATTGTTTGTTGATCACATGTGGTCTCAAATGCATAGCTCCCAGGATGTACATGTGAGCAAGCCTAGCAGCTTCTGGCAGGTGTCAAAGAACTCTTGCAGTAGGAATCTAGGATAGAAGAAGGCATCTGGTATAGTCAAACATAAAACCTTGTCAAATTGCATCTGTTTGGAAACTGGTCAAAGCCTAGACTGGATTGGAATGCCATATTAGGGACTGAAATAGATGGTGTAAAGAAATAGGGAAGATTGCACAGATTATGTCTCATGCAGACACTAGGTGTATTAAATGCATTATGATTTTTCAACTTTATGGTGATGTGAAAGTGAAATGCACTCAGTGGAAATAGTACTTTGAATTTTTATCTTTTCTAGGCTGTCCATCTGCTGCATGGGTACTCTCTTACCATGCTGGGCAGCATCAGAGTGTCCAGCTCCTAGTCAGGCATAAAATAGGCATGCCCCAAATAGTCTAGTGAGGAAAATGCAGGCCTTGAACAAGACACACCTGACTTCACTCTTATCTATTTGTAATACCGCGGTTTATTTGCCTGCCCATTCTAAAGTTCAGTTTATCATATGCACACCGAGGAGAACAACTCATTATGCAACTGAGAGGTTAGCAGAGGTGAGATCTGCTTTGTTCCTTGCTTTGAGCCTGGCATTGATGTAAGCGACCTACCCCTGACTATGCAAAGCAGGAGATGCACAGATAACCTTCTAGTTTCCTAGGCAGAGGGGAGAAAAGAGACAGAAAATGAACAACCAGTTCATAGGAGGAAGACAGAGACCAAAATACAGGAAGAAGAGTTCATAGCTGGAGGACAATATGTGCCCTCCAGCTGCTGGGAGAGGGAGTAGGTAAAGGTATTCCAGGTGGCAGAAACAGCCTGGCCGGAACTGTAGAGCCCAACTAAAATTAGGTATGTTCAGGGAAACAGAAAGAGCTTCCATTTGACTTCTACTTACTTAGTCCTTAGGGGTGACAGTAGAAGATGGTACAGCTGGGGTGGGCTCTTGAATGCATGTGAGGAATCTGAATTACAGTTCGTAGGCAGTTTGGAGGGAGGTATGCACAAACTTTTTAAGAGATTGGGAGTTTAATCAAAGAGGCATCTTACTTTTTCCTCCTCCAATACTCATAGTTCATTTAGGCCATGTAAGAATTTGCCACTGTACTTGTCCTTCCTACCACCTCTGGGAATGTTGTAACTTAGCTCAATCATTCTAGAAGAGATATACTGAAGGCTGTGGTTGGGCTGGAGTAAGGACATAGCTGTATTTCATTTTTATTTTCAGGGCATAGCCCAATACTAACACATAGCAGATATTGAGAGTTGCTATTTGAGGAGAGAATGAACACATTTATTTCTTCCAATTCCCTTCTTGGTGACACTGTCAGCTTATGTGGCCCCTTGGGTAAGACATTTGCCCTCCTTGTGCCATTACCAGCTAGGAAAGATCAGCCAGCCTGCTTCCTAGCTTCTACAAAGCAAGTTCTCTTAAATCCTGAGGATAAAGACTTTAGACTGGTTTTGAGCTTATGTGTATGCTGAATGTATGTGTCTATTTTTTTCTTGCTAGGTCAGATCAAGCTGTGTTTTAGCCTACACTTGCACAATTATTTAATTCACTGAAAAAATAATGTGGTTTGTAAATACTCAAGGAAGCATGGTGTGACCTGTGATTACAGCCTCTGCCAGAATATCTAGAACAGGATGCATTCTGTAATGAAAGAGGCTACTACAATGGCTGTAACTATTTATTTTATTTGAAAAATGTGTTAGCTCCAGTGAATGGCCTACTTATTCCAGACATTATTAAATACAACAGCGTTTCAGAACCACCACAGAATTTGAACAATTTCTTGGAGTCTTATGTAACAGATTTTGACTTACCATGAGAATATTTGGGGAGCTAAGTCTGAGAAATATTCTTTTACTTTCTATAACATCTCTCTAGGCTATGTGAGCTTCTCTACACTGAAGAATTTGGAGAATTAATCTGACACTCCCAGGTTGACTGTTTTCTTTTTGTTTATAGTGTTTAAGAAGAATGATATGCATATTTAAATCAGTCAGGAATTCTTGAGAACTATGCATTCCAAAGAGTTTAGCATCACTTTCTCGAATTTTTCATCTCTTCCCCCCAGTTCTTTCTTCTGGCTTCACTTTCATTCCCAGCAGGTGGGATACCATGGCCTGAGCTCTATTGCTTTGGCCACCTCTGTGCCCCTCCTTCTTTTCACAGGACATTCCGTTCTTCCCACCAGTCCTAACCTGTTTGCAACTTGGCACACACAGAGAATAGAACTCTTTGCATAGACTAGTGCAAAGATGGGACTAGTTTCAGCTTTTCAGAGAGCAAAGCTTCTGGTCCAACAGCTTTGGATATTGAGACAATTGGGAGAAGGAATACTGTAATGTGTTTAACTTCAGAGAATGTAGACTTTGGCATAGAAGATGGAAGCTCTCTTGGCATCTCTCACCAGAGCGGCTGGGCATTTTGGAAAAATTCCATTTCAGTCCTTTTTTTTTTTTCTTTTTGGATCCTGAAATTAGGGGCCATAATATCAGTAAGGAATTAGGAGATTGTAGGGGAGATGAGGGTAGGAATAATTTAGGAAAATTGCCAAAGAAAGCTTATGGTTCCAGAACAGTTAAACATAGTGTTTGTTGGGAAAACCAAGTCACTGAAAACAATGTCAGTTTGGAGAGTATAGGAAGTAAAGAATAAAACTAGTGTTTATTCTTGATTTAAAATGAAAAAAAAAATTTGTGCTAGGATAGGAAAGTAGTACTTCTAGTTTGGGTATTGGATTCAGATCTAGCTGGGAATACTGACTACTGAAACTAGAGAAAAAAAATGGTGGCATCTAAATCTTAGTTTCTGAACCTATCGAATGAGAATAATAGTTCATTTTCCCATTTAAAATGTTTAATTGTGTTAATAACATAGAATTCTCCATCTTAACCATTGTTAAGAATGCAATTTAGCATCGTTAAGTACACTTACATTCTATGCGTCCGTATCTATCACGCATCATGTAAATGTAAAATTCTGTATCCATTAAACAATTCCCCCATTCCTTTCTCTTCCCCTGGCAGCTATTACTGCCTTCCATCTCCATGAATTTCACTATTTCAGGTACCTGGTATAAATGGAATGAGGCAGTATTGTTTCTTTTTATGACTAGCTTATTTCATTCAGCATAATGTCCTAATGTTTATTGATATCGTAGCATGCATCAGAATTTCCTTCCTCTTTAAGGTGGAATGATTTTCCATTTTATG
This sequence comes from Castor canadensis, assembly GCF_047511655.1. Lineage (NCBI taxonomy): Eukaryota > Metazoa > Chordata > Mammalia > Rodentia > Castoridae > Castor > Castor canadensis. The sequence continues at coordinate 11,239,727 of NC_133396.1, read as the reverse complement.
TATAATTATTATATTGTTTGTTTTCTTTTATCCATCAGTAGACACTTGGGTTGCTTCTACCTTTCAGCTGTTGTGAATAATGCTGCTGTGGACATATGTGCACAGTATTTTTTGAGATATTTGTGTTAGCTTGTTAGGACTGCCATAAAAGAGAACCCAAGAATGGGTAGCTTTGACAACAGAAATTTACGTTTTGACAATTATGGAGGCTAGAAATTAAGATCAAGTTGTTGTACAGGTTAGTTTTTACTAAGGCCTCTGTTGTCAGCTTGTCTTATTGCTTTGTCTTTGTCTAGGTCTCTGTTTCTCTTTCTCTACATGCTTGTCCAAATTTCTAATTCTTACAAGGACACTAGTCATATTGGGTTAAGACCCATCCTAATGACCATATTTTAACTTGATTACCTCTTTAAAGACCTATCACCAAATAAAAGTGACATTCTGTTGTACTGATGGTTAGGGCTTCAACATACAAATTGTGTAGGGAAACAATTTGGCCTAAACACCCTGTTTTGTCTTCTTTTGGATATATTCCCAAAGGGTGAATTATTGAATCATGTGGTAGTCCTCCTTTAAATTTTTTAAGGAAATGCTTTGCTTTTGTTGGATGATTATGAGATCTAAATGTACATAAAGGGTTTAGTGTATACTTGGTCTCAAAAAATGTTGACTTCAATTACTGTATATACTGGAAATTTACCATCTGACTCCTGGATTTTCAGGCAAAGAAACTGAGTTTAAAACAGTTCAGTAATTTAAGTTTCCAAGTTTCTAGTTAGCATCAGATTTTCCCTAAGAATCTAGATCTGCTAGTGTCAGGACTCTTGATCTCATCACTTCTTTTTTAACTTTATAGTTGCTCCAGTATTTATTACTATTTTCTTACTTTTGTGGTGTTTTATTTTGCTTATTTTTAAAATGTAGTAGAGAAACTGGAAACTTACACACTTCTGGTGGGAATGTAAAATGGCATAGCTGCTTTGAGAAACAGTTTGATGGTTTCATGAAAGGTTAAACATAAGTTACTATTAGATACAGCAATTTCATTCCTAGGAATATACCCAAGAGAATCCACACAAAAACTGTCCATGAGTATACATGGCAGCCTTATGCATAATAGCCAAATAGTGGAAACAACACAGATGTCTATAAGCTGATGAATGGACAAATGAAATGTTATATAGGATACAATGGAATATTATCAGCCATAGAAATGAACAAGTACTGCTGCCTGCCATGACACAGATGACTATTGAAAACTTCATGGTCAGTGAAAGAAGCCAGTAGCAAAAGCATGCATAGTATATGATTCCATTGTATGAGATGTTCAGAATGAGCCAAGCTAGAGAGACAGAAAGCTACCTCCTGGTTACGTGGGGCAAGAGAAAGGATAAAGTTGTAGGGAATGGGAAGTGACAGCTAATAGGTATGGTGTTTCTTTTATAGGGGATGAAAAATGTTTTAAATTGGATGGTTGCACAACTCTGCATATTCCAAAATTATTGAATTGTACAATTTTTTTTTGCAGTACTGGGGCTTGAACTCAGGGCCTTCACCTTGAACCACTCCATTAGCTCTATTTTTATGAACACTTTTTGAGATAGAGTCTCTTGAATTATTTTTGTGGACTGGCTTAAAACTGTGATCCTTCTGATCTCTGTCTCCTGAGTAGCTAGGATTACAGGCATGAGCCACCAGTGCCTGCATGAATTGTACAATTTTAAGGTAGGTGAATTTTATGTTAAATAGGTGAATTAACGAATGGATTATGTTTGAGTAGAGTTCTTAGAATAGAAGTAGAAGTGCAAAGTTAATGTCGGGGATTGTATTTTAGATTTAGAGATCAACAACAAGGAGATTAAAACTCTTTACCAGCAAACTTTCTAAAATTTCTAGAAGAGTGAAAAGCATCACATATTCACATGTGACCTTTGAGATGCAAGGTAGTTCTTGAGCAAGGAACCACTTCTGAGTCATTTATTTCCAGGTTTTATGACGATCAGTTTTGGAATGGAGTTGGCTCTTAGGAGAAATGAGGAAGTTTTAGATCACACCTGTTTTTTGTCCTTGGACCGTTTGGTTGCCTGGTTGAGTTTTCTCAGGTTTCTCATATAATATGACTACTTCCTCAGAAGCTTGTATACTGTAAGTGTACTGGGTAAAATTTCATTTGAAACTACAGCAACTCCTTTGCTGACCTATTCTGGCTGTTTCTAATATTTCTTGGCTTCATGTTTTCTAGGACCCCATGGGAAATCTTGGCAGAACACCCTGTTATACATCAAAACTCAGAGCCTCTCTTAACTTCCCTTCACATTGGATTTTCTCCTAGTTGTCACTATTTTTTCCCTTTTCCTTCTTGTCTAAAGACTGCTTTCCTGGAGCCTACCTCCCTCCATTGTGTAGTTGGTCCCACGGTGTCCAGTGGGATACTACCCCATCATTTCTGTGTACCTCTCTGGCCTCTTTTGACTCTTTCCCTACTGACTTCATTTCTTGGTTTGACTGCTACTCAAATTTTCCATCATCTTTTGAAGAGTAATAACAAATAAAAAAGTCAAGAATCAAAACTTTCCTTAGATCCTCATTTATTCTCATTATATTCTGTTATTTCTCATAGTTACAAATTTCCCTATTTTTATTTTTGTGAACTTTAGATGAAGATGCTGAGGTTACAAAATTAAAAGCCTTGTGCTAAACTTAAATCTGGAATGTATTATACCTGGAAACATTCAGTATGTGAGGGAGAAATGAGGGGGCCACAAAGGAAAGAAATTTTCTCAGGCATTGACTAGGAGGAGCCCAACAACTATGAGCAGATTCCTTCTGGTTACAGAGCTAGATGCAGTGAGGGTATTATTTGGAGGAAGTCCCACCTTGTTTATTTATTTTATGTTTTAGATATTGGAGATGGGACAGTTTCTTAGGGAGAGACTACTCTTCTAGATATAAAGAGATAGGGGTTCTTCATACTCAAAAAATGCCCCCAAGGGAGTCATTGAGATGTAGTTGGTTATATATATTCATTTTGTGTTGAAACGTTAGAGTTTCTGTCATGAAGTCAGATTTAAGAGTTGCAGTAATACTCAGTGTTTAGTCTAGACTAGAATGGTTGAGTCCTCTAACAGGAAGGGAAAAGCATCAGGTTGGGATTGCTATCAGGATAAGTGGTCAATAAATCCATTAAGGGACTAACAGCCCTTTTCATCCATACTAAGATGGAGTGTCAACAGGCACAATATGAGCATCCCTAAGGCACAGCATCTCTCAAACAGGGGTTGGAGTCACAGCTTTTCAAATAATTACTTGACTAATACCCTCTGCTAAAGTAATTTATGTCAAGTAGGGAATAGGGTTTTCAATTTCATCAGAAATCCCCTCAGGAAAAGGGTGCTAGTTTGTAAACACAACACAGAGTAATCCAAGAGTAGAAACCTTTTTGATGTCATCTGTGAAGCTGATTGCTTCTCAAATACCAGAGCATCATTTAGTGAAAAAATTAGATGGTTGATTGAGTGACCAGATGTTTTCCATTTTAGCATCAAGGGGAACTAATGTCCAGAAAGGTGAAAATATCTTGAGCAAAGGTCATGGCAGTATACAGCTTTTTAATTGTGTCTAGAGCCCCTCACCAGACATAAGTCATGTCCCTATAATTCCTGGTAAACATCTTTATACCCTGCACGTGTTATCAAGAGAAGCTTGGTCATATGATAGAAAGCCTGCACAGTGGATTTAATCCAAGACATTTTCCTTTGGATCTCAGAATTTATATATAACCCTGACACAGTTCAGCAACAATCCTTCCACAGGCTAGTGGAAATAGGCTTGGATGAAGAGCAAATTCGGTTGAAGAACTAAATGTAATTGTATTATATGGGAAAGCTGACTGCTGTCATGAATACAAGATCTATATATATGCACAACAACCTTGAAATAGTGGAAGCAATACTTACCTCATGCAGTTGGTGTGATCACTAAATAAGTCATGTAAAATGCTGAAAACTGTATCTTGCATATAATGAATACACAATAAATTCTGGTTTATTGCTATAATTTTTCTTATGAGCTGCCACTTGTTAATGTAAAAGTACCTACCAAAACAGCAGTGTAACTGACTTGGTAACTTTCAACATTCATTTATCCAACATGTATTTTCCAGGTGTCACTACATATATTGCTTAACCTGACCAAGGTAGATGTTACTATTTCCATTTTTTCTCAAGCTCTCACAGCTAATGAGTCTTGTCCTGCTAGGCCTTTTTTCCAAGGTCATGTTGAATCATTTTCCAATTTACCACATATAAATTTGTTGGAGACTTTTAAATCATCCAAATACACACACACACACACACACACACACACACACACACACACATCCACACACATCAGTATTTCCCTCAATTCTTTATCTTGCTCTCCAATAATAAAAGCTTGTAAGAATTTCCATTAGTGACATTCAGTTGAAATCAATCCAATAAAAATCTACAAAGTAAAGAAAATCTTACAGAGATGTATACAGGGACCATTATAAATTATCTATTCCTGTTTTTGATTAGCCATTAAAACTAATTTGGGACCATTGTCTTTGTAAGAACTTGTATGAGACACCATGAAGCATACATGAATCCACACTTTTTTTTCACATCCTGTGATCATATAGGTAGGTAGAAAATTGCTCTGCTGCAATAGAAAACTTATGCATTTTTTCTTGTACCCAGTCTTCAAGATTGACTGGTTTACATGGTTCAAGGTGACTGCCTGAAGTGATTTCTGGACTTAGATCTAAGACTAGAGATCTCCATTTCTTTTGACACCCTGAATTGTGGCATTGCTCGAAGCAGTATTTATTAATTATATTGATGATGGTTTATTCAGGAGTAAAAACTGAGGATTTCAGTCTTTCTGTAGGGCTGTGGAATTTCCCCATTCCGGGTTACATGAGGAGCTGTGATAGTGTTGAATAATTGGCATAAACCAAACTACCTTGAAAATAAGTTGTTTGCTTTTATAGATTAGATTTCTCTTTTGAGAAAATCTCATATTTAAGTTTTATGGTTTCTTTAGAACTATTTCCTAGTCTTTGCTTTTTAATTGACCATCATGGACCTATAATGACAAGTGTACCACTGAGAGATGCACTGAGTCAGGAAAATATGCAGCAGAACAAAAGGCAAAGGCCACTGTGAACTTTGCCAGGCTATACTTTGCAAAACATGCCTCTCACTAGTCTCTGGCTTTTTTTTTTTTTTTTTAAAGAGAAAGGTGACCAGATATTACAGAAACAACCATGGGGCAAAGGATTAGATTGAGCCTTTCCAGCTGGAGAGTGTGAGTTATAGGGCAAAGAATTCTGCCATATTTTTTGGCCATGGTTTCTTTACCCTCTTGTTTCTTATTGGCAGGGAGCATGAGGCATTTCAATGTGCCAAAGGCCTGGAGAAAGGGCTACATTTCTTCCTTATGATTTTTCCTCCAATTTGGCTTTAAGTTAGAAAGACCTGGAAAGGGGTCAGATCACCTCCTTTCCTCCAGCACAGATAAACAGTTGGTATTGGGACAACTATCTAGTCATTGGGGAAGAGGAAACAATGCTCCTGTCTTATGAAAATGCAGAGGACATCAAAGAATGTAAAAATTTTAAATTTTGTGTAACAAAAAGGAAAAAAAAATGTGTGTATGTGTGAATGTTGCAACAATGGCTACAAAAGGGCCAACATCTTCTCTTACAAATAAACCAGTGATAATAGCAACCTAGAATAAAAATGGGGTAAATGACTTGCACAGCAGTTTACAAAAAGTCAATGCTGATGTCGCTAGGCATAAAAATACTCAGCTTTATTAAATATTTTTAAAAATGTACTTAAAAACAACTAGGCACTCCTGTTTACCTATCAAATTGACAGATTAGAATGTTTGTTCATTACCAAGTGCTCTTGATAGATTATTTATTCTTTTCTTCACTTTTCAATTCAGAGTTTAAGGTAGCTCACTAGGTGGCATAAAATTCAGCAATTTGACATACATTTAAACGAAGTGAGACCACCTGTAAAATAGTCTTGCCAAACCAAAATGTTGATCTTGAATCTGACCAAGTTCTCACCAAAAGAGGTATATTTGAATCTACATCAAGTGATATGATTGGCAGAATCCAGTGGGAAGACAAAAGATCTGTACTTTTGCAACAAAACAATTGCATGAGGTTGTGGGGTGGGGAAAGCAACAAGAAATGTTAGGAGAGTTCTTTTTTTTTGCATATGTTTCTTTATCTTTTTTTTATTTCCTTTATTCATATGTGCATACAATGATTGGGTCATTACTCCCCTTCCCCCCCCCCTTCCCTTTCCTCCCACCCCCTCACTTCCAAGCAGAAACTGTTTTTCCCTTATCTAGGAGAGTTCTTAGATTAAAGGGAACTAAGAAATTTATTAAGAAGTTGTAAGGCATGGACCTAATTTTGATCCTGTTTCAAACACACAGTAATTTTAAAAATATTTGAGATATTTCTGAGACAATTGGAACTTCAAACACTAACTAGATATTAAGAAAGTTTTGTGTATGACAATGGTATTATTCTTATGTTTTTAAAAATAGTCAATTTATTTGGAGATATTGGTAAAGCATTTATGATTTGATGTCTGAGAATGTGGGTGGAATGTCAATGAAACAAAATTGACCATCAGTTGGTATTTGTTGAAGTTGGGGGATAGGTTTCTAGGGGTTGATTGTAACTGTTCTGTTTACTTTCTTGTATATTTAAAATTTCCTATAGAAAAATGCTATTACAAGGATAGGTATGACAGAAGCAAAGTAGAGCCACAAAACAACACTGGCTCATCAATGAATATGAATGTAGTTAGCATTAAGCTTTTTAGTCAGTTAACCCAGAGAAAGTAACATGGAGATATACCATTCATCTTATCCACATCCAGAGATCATTTGATTATAGAGAAACCATCTCTCTGCAGTAACTGATAACACACACTTTTCTCTGAGTCTCTCTTTTTATTAATTTTTATTTATTTATTTATTTTTTATTTTATTCATATGTGCATGCAATGTTTGGGTCATTTCTCCCCCCTTCCCCCTGCCCCCTCCCTTTACTCCCCACCCCCTCTCTCCCCCCCCACCCCCTCACTACCAGGCAGAAACTATTTTGCCCTTATCTCTAATTTTGTTGAAGAGAGAGTATAAGCAATAATAGGAAGGAACAAGGGCTTTTGCTAGTTGAGATAAGGAAGCTATACAGGGAGTTGTGAGTCTCTCTTTTTAAAGAGGACATCTTGTAAGGTCATGAAACACATCCTTACAGAGATGAAATTCAGATGCTTCTTTTTAAGATGTACTTCATTGTGGTAGAACACAGCTCAATAAAAGAAATTAGAAGGAGCTGTGTTCATCAGCTTTCCATCACTGTGACAAAGTGTCTGAGATAATCAACCTACAAGGAGGAAAGGTTTGTTTTGGCTCAATGTTTCTGAGGTTTCAGCCCATAGTCTGTTGGCTCCATTGCATTTGGTGAGGCAGAGCATCATGGCAGAGAGCATGTAAAGGAGGTGCTGCTCACCTCATGGTGGCCAGTAGCAAAAAGAAAGAGAGGAAGAGGCAGGACTCTCGAGCTTTCAAAACATGAAACTTTGGGGGACTTTTAAGATCCAAAGCATGACAAGCCAGGAGAGAGGCAGAGCAGACCCTACACTGGTAGCTTCTAAGAAGGACTGTAGATCAACATACCTGTGTTTTTCTTTGTGGCCTTAGTCTTCCAGCAGCCTTGGATATGATTTACTTTTAAGTTCTTTCAAGAGCATGTAGTCAGCACCAAATTGTTAACATGGCAAAAAATATTTCAGCTCTATCAGGTCTAAATAAAGAGCTTTAGTCACATGAAGCTGCAAGAAAACCTTTTCTGTGTGCTCCTCATTCTGGTTTATCCTCCTTTGATAGGACCAGCAAATCTTTGTTCTCTTCACTCGTTGCTCATTGTTATTCTTCAAAATGTTCTTTTCTTGGCTGCCTTCATTTCTCTCATTCTTCTCATTTTCTTATCTGTCTAGTTCACCTTTCTACTTCTCTGTGAGTCCCAAATGCCTCTCTTATGCTTCATTTGTCTGCTTGGAATCTGCCATGTGTCCTTTCAGCATCTTACACTCAACATATTTGAACTGAAACTTATGTCCCATCTCTTCTCTGTGCACCCCACTTGGCCTGACTCTCCTCTTTCACTTAATTTCATCTTTGTGTGAAAAAGCCAGATGACTGATGCCGATTCCTATTCCTCCTGCCAAGGAACTTTGGTTCCTTGACACCTCTAAGTCACCAGAGTGTGTAGACTTTACCTCTGCAATATTAAAGCGGCCAATGACTAGCAGATCACTGTGGTCTTGACCTCTTTTTTCTTGCGTCCAGTATTTAGTCCATACCGGGGTAAGACATGGGCCCTGATATTCAAGAACATGCCTTTTTAGTGGAAGAGATGAATGAACAGATTGGTTTGGTTAATCAGTATGGGGAGACACACCTTAAAGGTATGTCCAGGGTATTGTGGCTGCAAAGAAGAGGGACATTTATCATATTTGGGGCTTTTGTGGAAGGCTTCCTGAACATGCTTGACCTGAGTGCAGAAGCTGCCCAAGGGAGACAGGTGATAAGAACATCGCAAGAAAAATACAAGCAAAGATTTGGAGGCTGAAAACATCTGCCTCTGTGTGTGTGTGTGTGTGTGTGTGTGTGTGTGTGTGTGTATGACAGTTTTGAAACATCTACAGGCACTAGATTAAGTAACTTTGCTACATTATTTTTTGAGACATAGATGTGAAAAGCATACTTTTTTATTGTCTGAAATTTGAAAGTTATCCATTACAGTTATCTTTGATTCCAGTCTACCTTTCCAGATGTGTCTCTGTCACCACCTTTCTGTTGTCCAAAGAAGACAAGTCCGAGTTTTGAATATACTGCAATGCCTTTCACCACTCTTCACGACTGACCCTCATTTCACTTGGAATCCCTGTTCTTCTCCCAAGTCCTGATTGTCAAAACCCTACACGTTATTTTTTTGAATTTTTTTTATTTTGGAAGCATTCAAATATACACAAAGAAGACATATAGTATAATGAACCTTCATGTTCTCTCAAGTCCTACCAACCACCTCAAATACCACTTCCTCTGTGAGGTCCTTCTTTTAAAAAATGTTTTCCTTGTCTGATTTCCTCTCTTCTGTTTCAGGATACAATGCTCATTGTTATATTGTTATTATAGCAGCTGGATTTTCATATGCCTTGACTTTGGAAGCACCATTTGCACCTTAGTGAATTTTGTCCCCGGTAGTGTCTAGTTTTGTGAATTTTTGGTAGGTTCGGCTCAAAGACAGAAGTAGCTAAATGAGGTGTTTAATTTGGAATTTAATTCTTACTACCCAGAAAGAACTGGTTGGCTGTAGGGGAAGTACGTTGGAGCATGGGGAGATAGTGAACTTAGCATAATAAAGTGAGAAATAGTGAAAAAGGAAAACTTTTATCTGGACATACTCTAGACAAGGAGTTCTTACCTTGGCCGAGATTTCAGCCACTTGTGGAACTTTTTAAAGAAATTGTGGGTCCTAAGGCCTCACTCCCAGAATCTTGAGGCTGTAGACTTGGAGTGGTTCTCATAGTAGGAATGATGAGTGGATGGTTCTAGATGGATGACCTGCTTGAAAACGTGTAATTTTAGCTTAAGTTACACAAGAGAGGAAGAATAGACAACCATTTGAAGAAATAAGATGCCCGAAACAGAGAACATTCTGCATAGTTCTTATTCTAAAAATATAGGTACAAACAGGGACGGAAGAAAAGAAAGTATTCATGGAGCACTCATTATATGGGAGGCACTGCTACAGATTATTTTGAATATTGGGGTTTGAACCCAGGGCCTCACGTTTGTTTGGCAAGCACAAGTTCTCTACTACTTTGAGCTATACTCCAACACCTTTTTATTTGTATTTTGTTTTTTAGATAGGGTCTCACTAACTTTGCCTAGGCTGGCCTTGAACTCATGATCCTCCTTCCTTTGCCTCCTGAGATAACCGGGGTTACAGGCATGTGACATATATTGCATTTGTTGGATCTTTCAATTACCAGGTGAGATTGTACATTGTCTCTGGTTTGCAGGTGGGGAAACTTGAGTTTCCCATAAGAAAATCTTGTTAAGATTACATGGTTAATAAGTGGCACAGGTAGGATTTTTATTGCCATCTTATTGATGTATAGGTTTGTGCTAGTTTGGCTCCATTTTGGGCTTTGCTCTCCTCCCCCCCTTCCTCCCTTCTTCCTCCCTCCTTCCTCTCTTTCCCTTGTTCTGTCATTCCTTCCTTTCTTCTTCTTTCTTTCCTCTCTTTTTTTTTTTTTTGAGGCAGGGTCTCCCTAAGTAGCCCAGGCTGGTATCAAGTTTGCGACCCTCCCTGTTCTGCCTCCTGAGTATTGGCAGTACAGGCATGAGCCACGACACCCAGGCTTTCCTCTTCTTCTTCTCCTTCTTCTTCTCCTTTTCCTTCTTCTTCTTCTCCTTCTCCTTCTCCTCCTCCTCCTCCTCCTCCTCCTCCTCCTCTTCCTTCTTCTTCCCTTTTCTTTGGAGGGCTTAATACAAATGCTCAAAACAGTGACGAAAAGAACACCAAAAATTCAGCCAGTGAATATGTGTGAAGTGTAGGCACTGGGCAAAATCACTGCAGCCGTGGAACTTATGTAATGGGAAAAAAGCAAAACTAAATACAAAATAAAATCACTTTAGAGTCTGAGAAAATGTATGAGGAAAATAAATGAAAGGCCATAGAGATCTATTTTAGAGACAGTGGGGAATATCTGGGGAGGTTCTGTAGGGCATGTGATTAGTATGCTGAATTTGGAAGGTTGAGTTCTCACTCACAGAGCTAAAGCCCTCCAGGCAGAGGGGACAGTCTAGAGGGCAGGAAGCTCCAGGGAGATCCATTCTGTTTCCTTGAAATCAAATGAGCCTTTCAGCTTTTCTTCTGTAAGCTTTATGTAATCAAAAGAAAGTTGGTTTACTGCTTGGAGTCTCCATAGTGCATGAGGTCCTGTGGTTTGGGGGATGAAAGGGTGGGTCTCTGTTCACTTTCACATGGTGTTGTAAAGCTGTCTTTCTTCCTGCACTCCTCTTCTTTTGCCCTGCCTCATTAGTTGTTTTGCATATGATCATTGCAATTTAATAACATCTAATGACACTTCTCTGCCAATTTTATTGCCAACTACACTTGGAACTTAACCCAGATGCAAGTAGTAAGGAGAGGGCAGCCAAGGCCTCCAGGTTGCCAGTTACTTGGCTAGAAATCCCATTCATGTTGGGAAACAGATTTTTAAAATAAATTTGGCACTGGAAGCCCCACCATCCTTTTGTAAAGCCTGTGTCAATAACCATAAACCCAAGAGCCATGCTCTCCAACCCTCAGTCAAACTGACAGATATTTCAGCATCAGCAAATCCTCAGGATGCCACCTTCTGCTGACCCTGTGGGCTTCTCGTGCTGTTTGGGTTGGCACTGGAGCATGACCTTCTGTTTTATGTAATAAGATGCAGCAGAGAAGCCCTTGTGCTCAGCCTGTCTGAGTGGGTGCTGGGCAAGACCTCTTGTGGACCCCATCATTTTCCATATAGTCAAAGCTAATGAATGTTTTTGTGGCCTGGGAAATGTTTTCTAACTGTCGGCAAAGGATTTTTTTTTTTCCGTGCCATTTTGATCTAGGCCAGGATTATAATGACCCGGCTTTGGTTTAAGATGAATTTTGCAAATGTACATGTGTGTTGATCCTACACTATTTTAGATGTGACACGGGCTGATGTAATACCGTGTTGCATGTCTTCCCTTTTTTGCACTTGGCAGAAATGTACAGAATTCTCTCTCTGAGAAGGCTTGGTGCTAGCATCTGACAGAACATAATGCCTGTTTTCTAAGTTTTCATTTTCGCTTTAATATTCACGAGAAAAGACTGTTTAATGTAGTTGGCCACTCAGCTTTATTAGTCATATTGTTCCCTCTATTAATTTCTTTTTACAACACAGTGTTCAATGTCAGCGTCAGGTGTTGGCAACCTTCCTAGGGGGAACAGATTGCTGTGAAATAAACACAGCTGGAAACTGACCACGTATTGTTTTTCTTTTAAAAAATGAAAGCGCCCACTCTTATAAAAAGGCTGGAGAACATTGGACTGTCCAGAATTACTTTATAGATTTATTTTGCCAAGTCTGGTTAATGATTAATGTCACGCCTGGGTGTCTGAAAGGACCCACTTCCCTTCTCCCTCCCCCAGCGGCAGTTTCTTGGGAACAATGAACTCCTGGAGGTTTATGCAGTTCTAACTTGAGCAGGAGGTGGAGTCTGTTCTGTTCCTTTCCTCCCACTGAAGTGTGTGGTCTTTAGAGTTAAGAATGACTTCTCTGGAGTTTTCATCTGCTGGCCTTCCTTGGAGCCCTAAAAACCTCACCAGAGTTGTTGCTTCTTTCAGAGATGGGCAAGTAAGCAAATTCTGGAATGTTTGTATGCATGCTTGTGTTTATCACTGGTGTTTTATTTGGTCTGTTTCTTGAAGGCAGGGTATTTCCTCACACTGTAGTTCAACTAGGTTTTGTGCCTCCAGGAACTTTTTTTCTTTTTGTTGTCAGGAGTGGAAATGCCTTGAAATATTAGACTGAAAAGTTTGAAGACTATGCAAATCTTCAACTTCTATATAGTGAGGAATCACAGTCAGCAGACAAGGAGCTGGCTATTTCACCAGGAGACAGCAAATTCAGGGAAGAATGATGGGGATGTCTTGGGCAGGGTGGGTGGCTGAATGTCCAGGTGAAGTGGGGAGGGATCAAAGGGCTTTCTTCTCCCACTTGGAAAACTTTATTGGTTGTTTTGGTCATTTATTACTGTGGCTTCTGAGCCAAAATCACTCTCTCTCTCTCTCTCTTATTTGAATATATATTTTGATGATTTGTTGAGTTATGATTTGATAATTAATTGCTATTAAGGATTGTTCCTAATTAATTGCTGTGTTAAAGTTTTTCTAGGGAGTTTTGCTAAATAAATAGTAATCTCTCTTTATATCTATCTTACAGAAAGTGATTTAGAAGGAAAGAAGAGAGAGGTGTTGGAATTTTAAGTATTGTATCTGCTCTTGATTTGCTTAAATGACTGTTGGAAATCCTTTTCATAGGCAAAATATATTTTACTTTCGTTTTATTTGGGAGTATAGGATTGTGTTTGTGGGGACTACGTGGGTTACCTGTCACCTATAGTGGGATCTGTGTGTGGTTATTTGGGGAAGGTGCATCTGTCATGCATTCCTCACTGGATCACCTCCTTTCAGTTAGGCCATGTATGTATTTGGATCCTCACAATTGATTCAGCACCGAGCAGGCTTCCTGGTACATAGTAAGGCACTCTGTACTGTAATTCACATTGCCTTGTGTTGACTAACTTAGTAAAATGGGCTGAATGGCTGTGCTGAGCCCCAAGTGTAGGAAAGTGAACGTGAGTTTTGAATCTTATAAAATGCATAGACAGAAATGAGTTGAGAACTGAGAAAAAACGTTTCACTAAAGATCTTCCAAAGGGCTTTCTCTATGTTGATTTCTGATAAACGTATGCTTATGCAGTTAGGAAGAATTGATCTAGAGTTTGGATTTTGAAGGAATAGAAAGAAAAACTCAGTTAGACTTTCTATTGAGTTCTGATAACATGGCCAATTTTGTTCATAAATTCTTAAATTATGTTTTTTGTGTCATTGGTGGTACTGGGGATTGAATTCAGGTCCTTGGACTTGGAAAGCAGGTTCTCTACCACTTGAACCGCAGGCTCAGTCCTTTTTCTTTTAATTTGTTTTCAGATAGGGTCTTGTACTTTTTCCTGAATTGGTCTGGGACTGTGACCCTCCTACCTTCACCTCTTGAGTAGCTGGGATTACAGGCATATGCCACCATTATTCCCAGCCTGTTTTTTTGAGATAGGTTATTGCTAACCTAACTTTTTCTCCTGGGATGAGCTCAAAACATGATCTCCTAGATTCCATCTCCTGAACACCTGGGATTGCAGGTGTGCACCACCATACTTGACCCTTCTCAAATTACTTTTTTTTTTAGAACTGAGATTATACAGACCATGTCATTATATAACTATAATTAAAAGGTACTTATGAGATCTTGGCATTTTTTCATATACCTTGTTTGATTTGATTCTCACATCAGTCCAATGAGGAAGAAATTGATGTTACTTCCCTATTTTATGAGTGAGGAAATCGAGATTCAGATGAAGTCAGTTAGTTGGAGGTCACTTGGTAAATGGATGAACCATATATGAATTGCTTAGTTTTGAACTCAAAATCCCGTGTTCTCCATACCCCCCCCCTCTGGTTATCTCTGCATTTCTTTCATTGTGGAATAGTGGAAGGAACTCCCATTTTGGTGTCAGGAGATTTGGACTCTGATTCTGACTAGGTCATTGCTAGCTCTGTGATGTTGAGCAAGTTACCAAAGTCTGTGGATGCCATTTTCGTGAAAGGAGTTTACTTTATCTGATTTCTTAAATTTCTTTGAAACTTAAGTATCTATCTATTACCTCCCAGAACTGGTATCGACTGTTTCCTTGTAATGTAAAGAAGTGAGAGGAAGCCAAACTGTTGGCATTCTATACTTTGCTTTGCTCTCCCTGCTCAAGTGCAAAGAGACTTTCCATAAATAAGGAAAATCCCAGGCTCTCACAAACAGTGCTCTCCAATCTGTTTTCTGAGTTGGCATTTCTCAGTCTGTTCTTTCTGACTCATCAACAGAAGTTCTTGAGCCAACCTTTCTGTCAGTTTGAGCCCAAGGATGAACAACATCAGGTTCCATTCCTATCTGGCCCACAGGAGAATGGTAACCTTCTTGCATTAATCCATCTGTTATTTTAGCCCTTTCTGGAATAAAGCAAATGTAAATAAAAATTACTCTAGGTTTTAAAATTCTTTCTGAGGATTTTTCAGCTTGTGGTAGGTGGCTGAGGAATGGGTCAGGGAAGATCAGTGGAAAAATTGTTTTTATATTCTACTTCCATCATTAATTCTTGGAACTGTTCACAAAACAACTTTGAAAAAACTGTAGGATACTGAGATAAGGATGTGTTTTATTGACACTGAAGAGAAAAAATAAACTATAACCAACATCATCTGCGATTACAATTATTATATAAAAGAAAACCAAAGAAGTTAGAATGGTAAACCCTGGCAGAGAGAAAGGACCCCATCCTCAGAGAGCTGGCTTTACCCTTGCTGCTTTACCCTGGCTGACGGTGACATCATTCCTGACCCCAGGCTTTATTTGGGAAGCACTGTGCCAGCTGGTGCTTGGATTCTCGTCACTCACATTCTGCCTGGATAGGAAGTTGTGCTCTGAAGTGGGAAATGAAAATGTGTGCCCATGGCAACTCTTTCCCTCTACTGGAAATCTCTGCCCCTTCTCTCTGTGATGTAGACTTTAACATTTTCCTTGTGTCTTTTCCTGTAGGCAAGAAGCGAAACCCTGGCCTTAAAATTCCAAAAGAAGCATTTGAACAACCTCAGACCAGTTCAACGTAAGTTGCCAAGATTTTTGTTTTAATTCAAATACTTGTACTTTGCAAATTTCCAGTGGGTATTAATTTTTGAACTAGGGAGAAGGGCCTTGGTTTGGGGTATAGTTATCAGAAAAATGAGCCCATTAAGGGGGAAGTCATTTGCTCACTGTTCTGAGACCTGAAATAATCAGTCTGTCAGTCAGTTGATGTTCAGTCAGTAGCCTTGAAGTTGGTATCTCAAATTATTGGTTGAGTAAGGATTTAGTATCAAATGCATTTGGCAGGTGAGGTCAAGTGTGAGGTCAGCAAGGTCCTTAGATATGGACTGCCTTGCCTTTTTCTTGTAGATTTGGAAGAACAAACAAATTCATGTGATATTCACTATCATAAAACTTGGGTTGGATGGAAAGATGGCATTTGATGAGGACCAATAACCTCATACTTAAATTCTTACCCATGTAAACAGAAGGCTAAACGAAGTAAAGGAGCACATCTTTATTACCCAAGGCTTCGGTCCAAATCCCTAAGTGAGTTCAAGCCCTATTACAGCAGGACACCCTCTTTTTTTAAAAATAAATTTTTTATTAGGATATATTCATTATATGGGGGGATTCATAGTGACAATTCTGATTAGACTTATATTGTACATTATTTATATTGCCCCCATTGTCTCTCTCTCTCTCAGTCCCCTCCCCATCCCACTTAAAGCAATTGAAAGAGGTTTCTTAGTTCTGTTTCATATAGGTATATGGAGTCCATCTGTCATATACTGTCACCTTCATCTCTTTCCTTCACCCTCCCCCCTCCCACTAGTACCCCCCCCCACACACTTTACCTATTTTACAGTCCTGGTTTTTCATTATTAATATTTAAGTTGATGTTCAAATGGGTTGTCTCAACGTATGCCCACTTTACTTTGGTCCATTCAACCCCTTCCATTACTCTCCCTCACCCCTTTACCTCCCCCCAGCCCCCGTTTTCAACAGCTTTCAATACACATCCTTATATCCTCCACCTTCACAGCTCATGTCATGTGATATTACTGATTCTCTATTGTTCTCTTCCTTTCCCTCTTTCCCTGAGTTCCATAGAATAGTTCCAGTGTTACAAACACGTTCTACATCTGAGTTTGCATATGATCATGCTTGTTTTTGTGAATATGTTTATCTTTGAATCTATCTTCCTTGTATGAGAGAAAACATGCCGCTTTTGTGTTTCTGATCCTGGCTAACTTCACTTAACATGATGTCCTCCAATTGCATCCATTTACCTTCAAACCACATATCCTTATTCCTTGTGGCTGAGTAATACTCCATTGTGTACATATACCACAATTTCTTGATCCATTCTTCAGCTGTAGGGCACTTGGGTTGTTTTCAAAGCTTGGCTATTATGAGTAGCGCTACGATGAACACTGGTGTACAGGTGCCTCTCCTGTATCCTGTCTTATGTTCCTTTGGGTAGGTGCCCAGGAGTTGTATCACTGGATCATATGGCAGTTCTGTCTCTAGTTTTTTGAGGAATCGCCATACTACTTTCCATAGCAGTTGTACTAATTTGCATTCCCACAAGCAGTGTCTAAGGGTTTCTGTTTTGCCACATCCTCACCAGCATTTATGGTTGTTATCACTGTTGACTATGGCCATTCTAATTGGGGTGAGATGAAATCTAAGTGTTGTTTTGATTTGCATCTCTTTTATAACGAGGGAAGTTGAACACTTCTTCATGTATTTACTGTCTATTTGTAACTCTTCCTTTGAGAATTCCCTATTTTATTCATGTGCCCCTTTCTTCACTGGGGTATTGATTTTTGGGAGGAGGAGTTTTTTGAGTTCCCTGTACATTCTGGATATTAGTCTCTTATCAAATGAGTAGCTGGTAAAGATTTTCTCCCATTCTGTGGGCTGTCTCTTGAGTCTGGTAACTGTTTCCTTTGCTGTGCAGAAGCTCTTTAGTTTGATGCAGCCCCATTTGTTCATTGTTTCTCTTGGATGCTGAGCCTTTTGAGTTCTGTTTAGGGGTTGTTCTCTGTACCTATCTGTTCCAGTGTATTTCCTATACATCCTGGAGTTGTTTCAAAGTTCCAGGCCTTATATTAAGGTCTTTGATGCACTTTGAGTTGATTTTGGTACAGGGTGAAAGTTAGTCTTCTACATGTGGATATCCAGTTTTCCTAGTAACTTTTGTTCAAGAGGCTATCTTTTCTCCATTGTGTGTTTCGGGCTCCTCTGTTGAAGATCAGTTGGCGCATAGCATAGGTTTATGTCCGGGTCTTCTGCTTTGATCCTTTGGTCTTGCTGTCTGTTTCTGTGCCAATACCATTGGTTTTATTGCTATGGCTCTGAAGTATAGTTTGAAGTTTGGTATTGTGATGCCTCCAGCATTGGACTGTTTGCTCCGAATTGCTTTGGCTATTCAAGGTCTTTTGTGTTTCCATGTGAATTTCACAATTGCTTTTTCTATTTCTGTGCAGAATATCATTGGAATTTTGATACAAATTGCTTTGAACATGTAGATTGCTTTTGGTAGCATGGTCATTTTTACAATGTTGATTCTACCAAACCATGATGGAAGATCTTTCCATCTTCTGATGTCTTCTGCGATTTCTCTCTTCAGTGGTTTATAGTTTTCATTAAAAAGGTCTTTGGTTTTTTTTTTTTAAATTTATTCCAAGGTGCTTTATTGTTTTTGAGGCTAGTGTAAATGGGATTATTTCCCTGATTTCTTTCTCAGTCTGTTTGTTGTTGGTATATAGAAAAGCTACTGATTTCTGTATGCTAATGTTATATCCTGCTACTTTGAAGAAATAGTTTATGATTTCCAGTAGTTTTTTTGGTAGTGGTTTTGGGGTCTCTTAGGTATAGGATCATGTCATCTACAAATATGGATAGTTTGGCTTTTCCTTCCTTATTTGGATCCCATTTATTTCTTCCTCTTGTCCTATTCCTCTGGCTAGGAATTCCAAAATTATATTGAATAGGAGTGGAGAAAATAGACAGCCCTGTCTTGTTCCTGACTTTAATGGGAATGGTTTCAGTTTTTCTTCATTTAGTATGATGTGGGATCTAAGTTCGTTGTATATAGCTTTTATTATGTTGAGGAACATTCCTTCTATTCCTAGTTTCTTCAGAGCTTTTATCATGAAAGGGTGTTAGATTTTTGTCAAAGGCTTTTTCTGTGTCTATTGAAAGGATCATGCAGTTTTTGTCCTTGCTTCTGTTTATGCACTGTATTATGTTTATGGATTTATGTATGTTGAACCATCCTTGCATCCCTGGAATGAAACTCACTTGGTCATGATGTATGATATTTTTGGTGTGCTGTTGAATTCTATTTGTCAGTATTTTGTTGAGAATCTTTGTATCTATAGTCATTAAAAATATGGTCTATAATTCTCTTTTCTGGTTGCGCCTTTATTAGGTTTTGGAATTAGTGTAATGCTGGCTTCATAGAATGAGATATGTAGTGTTCTTTCCCTTTCTATTTCCTAGAAACATTTGAGGAGTATTGGTGTTAGTTCTTCTTTAAAAGTTTGGTGAAATTCAGCTGTGAAAACATCAGGTCCTGAACTCTTCTTTGTAGGAAGGCTCTTTATTACTGCTTCAATTTCATTGCATGTAATAGGAATATTTAGATGTCTAATATCTTCTTGGTTCAATATGCATCTAGGAATTTATCCATTTATCCATTTCATCTAGATTTTCCAGTTTACTTGAATATAAGTTTTCAAAGTACTCTCTAATGATTCTCTGGCTGTTGTTAGTATTTGTGGTTATATCCCTTTTTTCATCTCTGATTTTATTAATTTGGGTTTTTCTTTTCCCTCCTCCATTTTGTCATGTTAGCTAAGGGTTTGTTGATCTTGTTAATCTTTTCAAAGAACCATCTTTTTGTTTCATTGATTCTTCGTATAGTCTGTTTGGTTTTGATCTCATTGATCTCATCCCTGATCTGTATTATTTCTCTCTGCTAGCTTTGAGTTTGGTTTGTTCTTGTTTTTCTAGGAGCTTAAGGTACATCATTAGGTTGTTTATTTGAGAAGTCTCTCTCTTTTTTTTTTTAAATGTAGGCACATACAGCTATAAACTTTCCCCTTAGCACAGCCTTTGCTGTGACCCACAGATTCTGGTAAGCTGTATTTTCATTTTCATTGGATTCTAGGAACTTTCTGATTTCTTCTTATTCTACTTTCCTGCTGTGTACTATTTTATGGTATTATTATACCACCACTCATTTAACCCTCCTGCCCTTGAAGGAAGTATGAATTGTCTTCAGTTTTGGGCTATTATTATTAAAGCCAGTATGAATATTATTATATAAGTTATTGCCTGGAAATAAGCCTTCATTTCTCTGTGATATAAGTCTAATAGTTCAATTGCTGGTTTATATGGTAAGCCCATTTTCAGTTTTGAAAGAACTGCCAAACTGTTTTCCAGAGTGATTGTATCTCATTTTATAATCTCATAAATAATGTATGAATGATAGTTTCTCTGAATTCTAGCCATCATTTGGTGTTATGACTATTTTTTATTTTAGCCCTTCCAATGCATAGTAATATATCACTGTAGTTTTCATTTGAATTTATCTCATAGCTAATTGTGTAGAATATGTTTTTAGGTGTTTATTTTCTTTGGTGAAATGTCTGTGTATATCTTTTGCCTATTAACTAATCAGATTGGTGTTTTTGTTGTTGACATTGAGACTTTTTGTTATATATCCTAGACCCAGTTTGCGGACTGCCTCTTCATCCATTTAGCAGGATCTTTCCTAAAGCAAAAGTTTTTAGTTTTGAGAAATCCAATTTATCAGTTATTGCTCTTTCCGATTATGCTTTTGGTAATAATTCTAAGAACCCCTTACCTTGACCTACATCCTGGAAATTTTCTATGTTCTTGTCTTGAAATTTGTAATGTAAGCCCATGATCCATTTGGAGTTAATTTTTTACAAAGTATGAGGTTTAGATTGAGCTTTACATTTTTTGCCAATGGATTTCCAATTGTTCCAGTGCAAATTATAGAAAAGGCTACCCCATTCCATTGAATTGCTTTTGCTTCTTTGTCTAATATCAGTTGAACATGTTCCTTTTGATCTGTTTCTGGGTTCCTTATTCTGTTCTACTGACTAGCATGTCTGTTCTGTTAATACCACATGTCTTCATTACTAAAGCTACCCGTTAGGTCATAAGATTGAAAAAAGTGGTTTCTCCGTCCTTATTCTTCTTTTTTAAAGTTACATTGACTCTTAAAAAGAACTTTCTCTTTTCATGTAAGTTTTAGAATAAGCTTGTCTATGTCCACAAAGAAATTTGCTTGAGGGAGGATTGACATTTTTAATACATTGAGTCTTGCATTCCACAGCATGGTAAATTTCTTTCTTTCATCAACACTTTATAATACAGACCATCTATATTAGGATTTATTAAAATTTATATCTAAGTATTTAACTTTCTTTGGAGCAATCTTAACTGGTATTTGTTTTTTTGGTTTTGATTTCCATTTGTTCATTGCCAATGCATAAAAGTGCTATTCATTTTTCCATGTTGATCTTGTAGATTCCTTATGATTTTCTATGTAGCTAATCTTCCCGTCTGTAAACAAAAGTTTTGTTTCTTCCTCTCTAGACTCTCTTAAGTTTTGTTTTTGCCTTGCTGAAATAGCAAGAATATCCAGTTTTATGTTAAATAAGGTTATTAAGAGTAGACACCTTTTCTTTCTTCCCCATCTTGAAGGGAAGACATGTACTCTTTTACTAATAAGCATGGGGCTACCTATAGGTTTTTGTAGATCCTGTTTATGAATCTGAAGGCATTTCCTCCTAGTTAGAGTATACTGAGAGTTTTTATTATAAATGAATATTGAATACTTTCTTTGCATCCGGTGATAAAATCTTTAGATTTTTCCTCTTAGTTATATTGCAATGGTGGAATGCATTGATTTTTTTCTTTTTTATTATTGTATAGTCATTGTACAGAAGGAGTTCATTGTGATATTTCCATACATGCATATAATGTGCTTTGATCAAATTTACCCCCTTTATTATTCTTTCCTATCCTCCAATTTTAAAATTGGTTGCATAATTTTTATCTTCATACATACACATGCAGTATTTCAATCATATTCACTTTGCCTTCACCCTTTTCTTTCACCCTCCCACCTCTTGCTGGTTTCTACCCCAAACACCCTCACCATTTTACACTCATGTCATTCATTTATTTAAGTCTAGATTCTGAATACAAGAGAGAACATGCCATATTTGTCTTTTTCAGTATGATTTATTTTGCTTACTGTGATGATTCCTGGTTCCATTAATTTTTTTCCTGCAAATGGCATAATTTTATTCTTTTTTATGAGTGAATAATACTGTGTGTGCATGTGGGTATATGTATATACACAAAAGGTCTTTCCATCTTCCAATGTCTTCTTCAATTTCTTTCGTCAGTGTCTTGTACCTCCTTTTAAGGTACATTCCTAGCTGGGTGCTAGTGGTTCGTGCCTGTCATCATATCTACTCGAGATCGGGAGGATTGAGGTCCAAAGTCAGCCCAGAGCAAGTAGTTCGCAAGACTCTATCTCAAAAAAACCCCTCACAAAAAAAGGGCTGGTAAAGTGACCCAAGATGCAGGCCCTGAGTTCAAGTCCCAGTACTAAAAAAAAGATGCATTCCTAGGTGTTTAATTTTTTAAGGCTATGATGAATGGGATATCTTCCTGATTTTTTTCTCAGCCTGTTCATTATTGGTAAATAGAAAAACTCCTGCTTTTGTTTGTTGGTTTTGTACCTTACTATTTTGCCAAAAGTGTTAATCAGTTCTAGGAGTTTTTTGGTGGAGACTTAGGGTCTTTTAAGTATAGGATATATTATCTACACATAAAGATAATTTGATGTCTTCCTTTCCTATTTGCATCCCTTTTATTTTTTTCTCTTGTCTTTTGCTCTGGCTAAGAATTCAGGCACTATATTGAGGAATGGAGAGTGTGGATACCATTGTCTTGTTCCTGAGTTAGGGGAAATGCTTTAATTTTTCCCCTCATGTATAATTTTGGCTATAGTTGATAATATATTGACATCACTATGGTGAATTACATTCCTTCTGTTCTACAAACTGATTTTATTCCTAGTATTTTTTTCCCGGGCTTTTTTCATGAAGGATGTTGAATTTTGTCAGAGGCTTGTTCTGCATCTATCGAGATGATCATGTGATTTTTTGCTCTTTATTATGTTTATATGATGTATTACCTTTATGTATTTGCATATATTGAACCAACCTTGCATCAAAGAAAGCAACTTGATTATGATGTATGATCTTTTTGAGACGTGGTTGAATTCACTTTGCAAATATTTGTTTGAGACTCATTCTTTCATGTATTTTCATGGTTACATTTATCTTCCTCTTCTGTGTGTAGGATTCCTTTAGTATCTTCTGCAGTGCTGTTTAGTGATTGCTTTAATTTTTGTTTATCATGGATTTTTAAATTTCTCCTTCAAATATGATGAATAGATACTGTACTTGCTACAGTAATACAGGTTGACATTTGTTTTCCATCAGCTGTTAAAATGCATCATTCTATGCTCTTCTTGCCTTTAAAAGTTTATGTTGAGAATTCTGCTATTTTTATTTTGATGGATTTGCCATTATAAGTGACTTAGCATTTCTCTCATGCATCTTGCAACATTCTTTCCTTGATCTGTGTGCACAATGTTTAGCTATAAGATGACATGGGGAGGTTCTTTTCTGGTCAGTGTTCATGAAAGAGTTAGTCAGTGGTGATCTATATTATTTCTTTTATGACTTATTTTTTGTTTTCAGCTTTAATACTTAATACTGTTTTCTTAAGATACTACTGGTCTCATAAAAATGAGTCGGTTGAGTTCAAACCTCAGTACTGAGAAAAAAATGAGTTTGTAATAAGTGTTTCTTATTTGTTATCTGGTAGACATTGTATAAAATTTTATTAATTCTTCTTTAATGTTTGCTAAAAGTCTTCAGTGAAAAGAATGTGCCTGGACCTTTTTCCTGGAAATTTTAAATTCTTTAAAATTTAATTTCTTTAATACAGGACGATTCATATACAGTATTTCATCATGGCTGTTTTTTGGTAGTATGTGGTCTTTGAAGAGTTGGTCTATTTCTTCTAAGTAGTTAAATTTATGAGAGTAAAGTTGTCATAGTCCTGATTGTCTTTCTAATAGCTGGGGATCTGTTATGACATCCTGTATTTTCCCTGATATTAGTAATTTGTGTATCTATAGTTATCTTTGTCAATTTTGCTTGGTATTTATCAATTTTATTGATTTTTTTAAAAATTACTTTTTTATTATTTACCTGGTTTCAATTTTATAGCTTCTTTCTCTTATTTTTAATCTTTCTTTAAAGATATATTCTTACATTGGGCTGGGAGTATAGCTCAGTTTATAGAGGATTTACTTTCCTAGTATGTGGGAGACTCTAGGTTCAATCTAGAATATATTCCTTTTCTTTAAAATTTGCATTCTTGTTCTTTACCCTTTCCTTGTGTATGTTAATTTTCTGTATTGTATGAAAATTTGAAAACATTTCTTGTTACAAGCAAATGATTAAGAACTTAAGTAGTTTTTACTTTGTCTCCTGTGGTAGAATGTACTTTAAATATACTTTTCCCTATGAAATGAGCCAAAAGCATCATTTCACTATTGTGAACTTTACCACTTTATCTCATAAAGTCTTTGTATTATTTTAATACTGAGGCTTAAATTTGAACCTCTAAAGAAGTAGCTTCTTCATTTTTCTTGGCAATTTTTTGAGGTTGGCTTGGTGATTCTTACCGTTTATACCCTGCTTCCTTCTGCTGTGCAACTAAAAGTCAATAGTCTGGGACAGCATGCCCTTCTTTGAAGGTCAGTGTTTGTGGTCCACCTGCTTGAGCTCTTACTTTCATTTGCTAATGTCAGTGTGTCCTTGTTTCAGATTTCTGAGCTGCCTTTCATTTGATTGATAGTAACTAGTTCCAAATCATTCTATGCTAGTCAATATCATTTCACTTAACCCACAAGAAATTTCGGGAGACTATTTTTATTACTCTTACTTGACAAGTAGCAGAAAAAGTAGAAGGGTTAGGTGCTTTGTGCAAAGTCATTCTGCATAGCATCAGGGGTAGCATTTAAGTTCTGGAGCCAGAATGCTTAGGTGTAAAGGTGGGATCTAAACTTCACTAGTTCGGCAAGATTCCTAATTGTATAGTAAGCCTTAGTTTCTCTTCTAGGAAGTATGAGTAAACAGTGATGAGGCTGTTATGAAGATTAGATGTCCGTCCATATCAAGTGACTAGCCTAGCATCTGGCCCACTGTAATTACTCAGTGAAAGGGTCTCCAAGTTGTTTATTATTATGGCATGGCTTCTAGGTGGGAAACCTGGCATATAAACCTAAAGATCTTGGGCTCTTGATGATGTGCTCTTAGTTACACATCAGACTTGGTGAGGCTGTGACCAAATAGCTTGTGACTGGCAACATTGGATCCTTTGCTTCGAAGTTGAGAAGTCATCATGATGAGACTCTGGGTTCTACATTCATCATCCCATGGAATGATCCTAAATTATTCAATCTCTTTCAATGCCAACTGAAACAGAGATTTAAAAAAAAATACCCCTGAGAGTGGTAAAAATTAAAGAAACCAAAAAATTTTATGAAAATGTTCTAGCACAATCTCTGGTCCAAGTGTGTGCCTAATAAATCTTGTTAAATAAGTGAATAATAATAGTATTCAGTGAACTGATTACTCATAAAATTATTAACAAATAATTATTATGATAAACCAATGCTGACTGCTGTTCATCTAAAACACTAGAATTGGGTGACCCTTGGAATGCTTTTGGTCTTCCAGGGAAAGAATTTTGTGATAAGCATAATTCTTTCTGCAGAGCACTAAAATATTGAATGATTGACAGAGACCATCCACCCACAGTTAAAACCTCCTGCAGAGTCTGAGTGTCCCAGGCAAACTAATATGCCCAGCCCTGTACAGAAAAAACACTGGGTCAGCTAATCCAGTGCGAGTTGTCCCTTTGGTCCCATCCTTTGATGCTTTTAGCAGACTTGATGAACCCGAATTCCTGAGGCCTGTGTGCATTAATCATTTTCATTAGAGGAGGCCTGGGAATTGATTGGGAACACATTCTCTGATTCGGTCAGACTGGGATGAATGTCATAGGACCAGGTAAAGCACTTGCCTGGTATTTGTATTTCCTTTTCCTCTTCTTCAGCCCCTGCCTTAGGTCAAGGCTGAGATTCAGGTGACTTGAGTTTCATTTTCAGCTCTATCAACAACTGCATGGCTTTAGAAAGTCACTAAGCTTTCCTGGATTTCATTTTTCTTACTCTGCAAAGTGGCATCATGCCCTACTATGAGGTTGAAGTCTAATGCATGTGTAGTAACTAGTTAAGATCAGCGCAGACTTTTTAGAGAAGGCCAGGTAGTAAGTATTTTAGGCTACTTAGTCTACAATGGATCTGCTGTATGTCCTTTGTTGTTTGTCTTTCACAACTATGTAAACTTAAAAGTCTTTCTTAGCTGGACCACAGGCTGTAATTTGCCATGTTTTGGTATAAGGTATAAGAATATTGGCTCTAGAAGAGCTCTTTTCCAATGCTCTCATTGGCTGAAGAGAAAACAGAGGCAGGCACAAGTAATTAGTGCTCTCTCTTCCCTCAAACTTTTACAAAGGCAGGGTGCTGAATAATTGCAAAGAATTTTTAAAAATTATTTATATTAGTGACAATGTTTCAAGTCCTATTTGTCTTTATTTCAAAGAGCTATTGCATTAGTACAAATTGGAACAACTAAAGAAAAACAGCTTTAGACATTTAAAGAATGAGAGATTAGACTTTTAGGAAATTTGATTCTTCTGGAAAAAACTTTTCTGAAGAAAAGTTCTCCATTCAGAAACACAAGATACATCAAAGCATCACTGCCATTTGTGTATGTGTTTCTGTGTGTTGTGTTTTGTTCTCTCTACCTGCCCACTCCCCAGCTTGAACTTAGTATGGAAAAACTTTTAAGTGTTCTGTGCATATCAAGGAAATTTGGAGGCGAGGGGAGATTCTCTTGCCATTAAAAGCTTAGATACACATTTATATGTGTTTATAGTTCTACTTTGTCCTTATAATGTTATTGATGTATTTGGTTTCAGCAGGAGGGATAGAAACATAATACATTAGTGTTGAGGAAAATTGTTGCTTGGCCAAAGATTTTTTTCTCTCTTCCTCTTATCTTCTGTCTTTCTTCCCTTCCCTCCATTTTCCTTTCTGGCATGAGTGTGTCTCCATGGTGACTGGAGTTGCTAGGCAGGTTGCCCTTTGTAAGGGCAGTACCAATATTTCCCTGTCTTTAGCTCTAGTTGTTCCATTTGTTTGATCATGTTAACAGTTTGCTTCTTGGCATCTTTTCCCTTTGTCATGACCCTTTTGGTGATTTCAAGAAAACGCCTTTTAGGTTCCTAGTTAGGAGCAGAGCCAAAGTCAACCATTTTTTCTCATAAGTATTTTGCTACCAACTGTGAGAGGAGACCATGGAAACAAAGTCAGCAAACCTCTGGCTCCTAAGGTGACCGTAAGATAGTATGCTTACTGTGTACAGAAGAAATGTCAGAGGACTTGATTAGACAGCCTGGTAAAAGAGCAGGAATGCTGAGATGGGAATCTTTTGGAGTAAACGTGAAATGATTGGATATGTTGGTGCTCTTGAATAAAAGAAAAGGTTTGACGCTTAAGCTACTATAGCAGAACTATCTATGTAGCTGCACACATATGGTTCCTACTTATTGGATATCTACTATGCCAGGCTATGTAGATATTTGCTGTGTATTTAACTTGGAATATCTCATTTACTTCTCATTCCTCTTCCATAAGATAGGTATACTAATAAAGTCATGTTAATGAAGTGAAGGAAATTCAAAGAGGTGAAGAGATGTAAGCCCAAATGTATTTTTTTTCAAAATTCATACTATTCATACTGTTATGTTGTTTTACTTGATCTATGAACTTGTACCTGCTTCCTAAGGTAAAACCTCTACAGTCACATGTGATTTGAGAAGGTCATAATTGACTAAATACTTCATGTTTCTCTTTTTTCTCCCTTACCTTTCTTAGGCCACCTCGAGATTTAGATTCCAAGGCTTGCATTTCTATTGGAAATCAGGTAAGAAATGTCATGCCTATCAGTTAATGCCATTTTATATACATTCCTAATTCCTTCCTTCTTTCCTTCATTCCTTCCTCTCTTCCTCCCTCCCTCCCTTCCTCCCTCCCTCTTCCCTCCCTTTCTCTCTTTCTGTACTGGGTTCTAACTCAGGGCCTTGTATTTACTAGGCAGGCTGTTCTACCATTTGAGCCACACCCCAACCCTTTTTGCTTTAGTTTGTTTCAGATAGTCATGTGCTTTTATCCCAGGCTTCCATGGATCTGCAGTCCTCTTACCTCTGCCTCCGGAGTAGCTAGATCACAGGCATGCACCAGCATACTTAGCTTATTTTTTGACCTATAGTTTTGCTAACTTTTTGACCTGGCTAGCCTAGAACTGAGATCCTTCTATCTCTGTGTCCCAAGTAGTTGCTATTATAGGACACCCCATCGTGCCTGACCCTAAATATATGCTTTCTGAATGAACACTAAAATTCTTATTTTCGGTAACATGTTGTCAGGGAGTTGAATTGTGAATTGAAATCCACATCTTGTGGTTCTGAGGAAAGGTGTTGAGGAGAGTGGATAATTCTCTCAGGAGGACATTTTTCAAAGCTATGAGGATCCAGTTGCCATCAGTCAGTAATGGATTACAGAGAACTGCAGGGTAGGTGGTTTCAGCTGAGCACTAGAAAACTGAGTTGGATGGAGCTGGCCTGTGTGTTGCCTGTGACAAGGGGCTGGCCTACTGGGACACAAATTTTCACTGGTACTTCCTGCTTTCAGTGGTGTTTTGACATTCTTGAAAACCTTGTGACACAACAATAATCCTTAGAATATGGGGAAACAGTGTAGGTATAGTGGTATACACTTGTGCTGCCAGTAATATGGAAGGCAGAGGTTGGGAGGATGGTGGTTCAACTATAGCCTGGGCAAAAAGTTCTTGAGACCCCCATCTCAACAAACATGCTAAGCATGGTGTTCAAGTCCCTAAGCCCAAATATACAGAAATGTAGGTAGGAGAATCACTGACCAAGGCCACCCCGGGGTAGGGGGGTGGAGTGAGAAGATCGTATCTGAAAAATAACTAAAGCAAAAAAGGACCAGAGGTGTGGCTGAAGTGGTAAGGCACCTGCCTACCAGAGCAAGGCCATGAGTTCAAACCCTAGTACCACCAAAAGAAAGAAGGAAGGAAAGAAAGAGAGATAAAAGAACAGGGAAAGAAACCAGATTGAGGACAGCATAGGTGATGTGTAGCCAGGTGTTCTCTTTCCTGTTGCACTGCTGCTACTTTCCTTTCCTGTAGAACTTCGAGGTGAAGGCAGATGACCTGGAGCCTATAGTGGAGCTGGGACGAGGTGCGTACGGGGTGGTGGAGAAGATGCGGCATGTGCCCAGCGGGCAGATCATGGCAGTGAAGGTAGAGTTGACGTTCCCCATGTGGTTTGTATCTGCACTGTCTGCATTTGTCCATCCCCTCTGTAAACCAGCCCTTTTCACAGACACAAAACAGTCTTTAATAGGGCAGAGAAAAAAAGTTGCAGGGAACCATTCCCCTCTAAATGTGAGGAAGATCCTTCCTTGGATTTAAACTAAGGAAGGACCCTTAGTTAAATGATCCTTTCATTTAGTTTTAAGCTAAGTCCCCCTGAACCATCATCTTTAATTTTCTATGCAACCACCATCTCATCAATCACACTTAAAAGAATTAATATTTTGAAACATCATCTAATAGCAGTTCCAAAGTAAAATTTCCTTGATTATCTCAAAATGGTGTTCTTAATACTATCCTTGGTTTTCTTTTCAAATCCAAAAAATTGTATATTCTGTTGCTTTTAAAGAATTGCCCTTGAAGATCAAGAAACCAGAGCTGGTAGAGTGGCTCAAGTGGTAGAGAACCTGCTGAGATCAAACCCCAGTACTACCACCAAAAAAAAAAAAAAAAAGCAGTAAAAATGACATATCTTTTTCAAAAAATCAAGAAACCAGAACTGAGAGAATTGTCTCCATTTGTGGAAAAAGGAGGGTAAAATTTACATAGTTTTTGAGCTATGGACAGACATCTGGAATCAGTTTGCATTTTTAAAAAAATTTTTGGTAGGACTGGGGTTTGAACTTGGGACTTTGTGCTTGCAAAGCAGGCACTGTACCTCTTGAGCCACACCTCCAGTCCATTTTGCTCTGGGTATTTTGGAAATGGAGCCTCACAAACTGTTTGCCGAGGCTGGCCTCAAACTGCAATCCCTTCAATCTCAGCCTCCCAAGTAGCTAGGACTATAGGTATGAGACACCAGTGCCTGACAATTGGCATTTTTTTGAGTAGAGACTGGGAGGATTAGCTTCTCCAGATAAGTTAGGAGGCCTGGGCCTTGGTTAGGAATGGCTGAATGCCCGGATGCCTTTGCTATTGCAAACAGGAGCTCTCTTCCCCTTACCTTGGAGATTTTCCCATGTTTTCTGCTGACTGTTAAATAGGCAAACATGTGAAGGCCTAGTGCCCCTGTACCTTTCCTGTGGCTAAAGCACATTTCTGGAAGGCTGTATTTGCTGGTGTGGCAGGTTTTTTTCCTCTCAGAAGCACTAGGTAGGGATGAATGATTTCTCTATTTCTGTTTGGTTCCTTTTATGTCTACAGCTATACTGAATCTCTTACGGTTGCTGTTTATTCCAAATACAGCTACTCCTCCTTATTTATGGGCTCTGCATCCACACATTCAATCAACTGTGGATCAAAAACATTTGAAAAAATATGTACTCAACACATAGGGGCTTTTCTTTCTTGTCATTGTGCCTAAACAATGCAGTAGAGCAACTCTGTAAATTCTATTGGATATTATGAGTAACCCAGAGATGTTTTAAAGTACATGTAGGTTGTATGCATATGCTATACCATTTTATATGACCCTTGAGCATTTGAAGATTGTGGTATCTGAAGGGGATCCTGGAATCAATCCCCCAGAGACACAGAGGGCTGAGTATAGCAATTATACTCCTACATGAGCCCCAAATAAACATCAAAGTAATTAATATTATGACCTCTTTGTACTGAATAGATATAAATAACACAATAAACCAGATTGTTTTTTCTCAACTTGGAAATACATTACCAAACATTTGCCTACTTGCTGAAACATAGGATGAGTTTGCTTCATTCCAAGGCCTGCTCAGGAAATCAAGTGGTAACAATCTTCCTTGTTTTTCATTTGTTACAAATAGCTAGTCTCTTAGGGTTGATACTTGAAAGGTTGTTCCAGCAGTTGTGATTTTTTTTTTTTTTTTTTACTGTTTTTTACAATGGAGCTCCTTAAGGTTCCTAACATGTTAACTGACTGATCCTCAGAATAGTAACCATATATTTTCCATGCATTTCCATTCAGAGGATCCGGGCCACTGTAAATAGCCAGGAGCAGAAAAGGCTATTAATGGATTTGGATGTTTCCATGAGGACAGTTGACTGTCCATTTACGGTCACCTTTTATGGCGCACTCTTCCGAGAGGTAGGTGATCCTTCAATTCAAAGTTCAAGGTTAATAAATAGCTTAAGTTTCTCTCATCACATAAATGCCATGACTATCTGCTGGGTTGCTCTTTGGAGATTACCTTGCTCCTTTATAAATTCCTTTGAGATCTTGAAAGGAAATTCTTCCTTTCCTTCAAAAACTCAAGCAAGAAATAGCTCTTCAGGACAGCTGCTGTTTCTTCTTTTTCCATTCCTCTTTAACTATCCCTGAATTTATTGGTTTCCAGGGCGATGTTTGGATCTGCATGGAGCTCATGGATACGTCATTAGATAAATTCTACAAACAAGTTATTGATAAAGGCCAAACGATTCCAGAGGATATCCTAGGGAAGATAGCAGTTTCTGTGAGTACATCATTAGTGTTCCTACAAGGAGAATGGCAGAAGTCTGGACTTTGTGTGTCTTTGCATCCTCAGTAGGCAGAAACACTACCTGTACCACAACCACCATCCAACACATATCTGTTGAGTGCATGAGAACACTGGTTGGAGGGCAAGGAAGTGCTCTGTAGAAGATGCTGTCAGTGACTTGCTCAGGCAAACTCCACATCAACTGCTTTTAAGTGTGCATTTGTCTACTGTAACTGCCATTCCAGTGTCAGTATTCTGATGTACTTCATTCCAGTTTTCATTTGTAGAGTCTTAAAAGTTTTCTTAAGACCAATAGGAGTAGAAGGAAGCAGAAGAAAAAGACATGAGAAGGTCTGGTGGTACCTGCATGGTGACTGAGGGTCAGGAAGGTAGATACTTGAGACCAATAGGAAACACAGAAGAGAGACATCTCTGCTCTAGGACCTAGTCCTCTCTGGTGGGTGGAGTCCAATTTGCATAACTTTCTGTTTATTTTCCTGAATAGGAGGGACACTATTTGAGAAAATAGCTCACCCTGAAACCTTTAGCCAGAGATAATCAACCCGAGTATATTTAACATTCGATTTCTTTCCCGTGATGGTGTAACTAAATCTACTTTGCTTTTCTCTTGCAGATTGTAAAAGCATTAGAACATTTACACAGTAAGCTCTCTGTCATTCATCGAGGTAAGTGGAGCTCCCTTGGCTGTTCCTTTTAATAAGTTCATCTTTTTTGCCTGGAGCCTCTTCCCTGCCCCTGCACCCCCCGACCCCCACCTCCTCTGCATAAATGGAGATGGACTTGAGCTAGGCAGGAGAATTAAAGCCTTTTCTGTTCTGTGGGATTGTTTAGCAAGTCCAATGAATAGTTATGTTAGTTTTCTGTTCTCATCACAAAATACTTGAGATAATTAACTTATAAAGAGGAAAGGATTATTTTGGCTCACAGTTTTGGAAATTTCTGTCCATGTTTGCTTGGCACCCTTTTACTTTGGGACCTGTGAGGAGGCAGTACAACATGACAGGAACACATGGCAGAAGAAAGTTGTCACCCATGGGTGGGAATGAAAGGGAGGTGAAGAGACCGGGGTCTCACAGTCTCCTTTGAGGGCACCACACCTTTCACTAGGCCCCCTACAGGCTTCTGCTTGTAACACCGAGCCTTTGGAGACACCTGGGATCCAAACTATAGCAGCAGCTGTTCTTTATCTTGGCCAAAGCCATAAGAAGACATGGCTTTATTTTATGTTGTACCTAATTTGAATAAAAAATACCTCTGACAAGCAGATCTGTGGTGTTATATCATTGAAGATTTTAGGAAATGTAATAAAAATTCCTCTTTTTGATGGTATTTTTTTTTTTTTTGACAATGCAGGGGTTTGAACTCAGGACCTCACACTTGCTAGGCAGGCATTCTACCACTTGAGTCACTTCTTTTGCTGGTTTTGCTTTAGTTTTATTTCATCTAGGGTATTGTGATTTTTGCCAAGTACCAACCATGGACTGCAATCCTTCCGCCCATGCCTCTCATGTAACTAGAATTACAAAAATAAACTACCATGCCTTGGCTTTTTTGGCTAAGTTCCAGTCTTGCTAACTTTTTGCCAGGCTGGCCTCGAACCACCATACTCCTGATCTTTCTTTCCCAAGGATGCTAGACTTTGAACTCAGGACCTCAGGCATACCACCACGTAAGACATACTCCCCCACCCATTTTTACTTTAATTTGTTTATCAGATAGTGTCTTGTGCTTTTGCTCAGGCTGGCCTCAGAATGAGCTCCTCTTACTTTCTCTTACACATGTGTGCCACCACGTGTCCTTATTTTTGAGATAGGGTCCTGCTTTTTGCCCTGGCTGGCCTCAAACTGTGATCTTCCTTTCTCTGCCTCCCAAAGTAGCTGAGCTTACAAGTAGGCATCACCCCATCTGTCCCTAAAATTTATCTTACGTTGGTCATCATGAAGGAGTTTGCTAGAAGAACATAATTACCAGATGAATCAGAAACTGAGTTATAACAAGATCCTTAGTGATTCTTGTGCACGTTAATCTTGGAACAAAGCAGCATACTCTCAGGCTGCAGGAGGCAGGAAAAAATGATTTGTCTTTCCTTTTTTCTCTCTCCTGACCTATTATCTCTTCCTCCATCCATACCTGTATATCCATCCTTCCATAATTTATCCATCTATTTATTTCAGTCACTTAGAAGGCATTTTTAAATACAGTTCTATACTAGATGCCCTCAGAGTTATCGAAGGAAATATATTATTATTAAAAATAAATAAAAATGAAAAGAAAATCCTAAGAAATATGACTGTTCCAAATATGGAAGTCATATAGGTAGAATTTAACACAGAGAAATAATTATTCCTGGGAGACTATAGTTCCTTGAAAGGGTTACACTAGCCAGGCTCTTTGAGCAAATGAAAGTAAAGTATTGATAACTAATGGCACATTGTGGCTTGGGTAATTCTTAAACTTTGTGAGACTGGATATAATGTAAAATGCCTTGTACAGTGTGCCTATTGTTATTGTTAATTAGTAATGTTAGAAATTAGAAGAATAGGAGGTGGAGGAGGAGCAGAGTTACTGCCTATTTCAAAACTCTGACATATGTAATTCTTATTAAAGTCTAAAAAACATAAAATTGTATTTGCTATATCATCCTGTTGAAGGGAGAAATTATAAAGGATAATTATTCAAGCTTTTAGAATAACTCTTAATTGTGTGTCCATTGTGAAGTGTGCCAAAGGTTAAAATTAACTGGAACTGCTAATTCCATTACCCAGAGATTACAATGGTTCATCTTTTGGGGCATGTTTGTGCACCCACCTTATGTCTTTCTAGTTTGAAAGGTTCATTTCAATTCGGGTTATTAATTTCCCTTCTTCTGTGACCTGTTTGTGGTGAACTTTGGGTTTGTTATTTGTTACCCTATGGTGACTTTTGACCAATGTTTTGTAGAGATTTCAATTGAAGCGGGTGGCTTTGGACTCTACTTGGTGTATTGTTGTTACATCCTTCCTTTTCATTCCTTTATCTTGTACTTTCATGCTAACTATGCAGCAGATCATTTTCAGCTGGGCATTTGGATCAGTAATAATTGTTTAAGTTCTTCCTGCATGCATGGGGGCAGTGAAAATGATAAAGTAGAGTGAACATATTTCCATTTAAGAATTCCCAATCCTGCAGGACACAGACAAAAACATGAAGAAGAAAAATCAAGTTGAAAACAAGAAGCATGTGGGATGAGTCAGGGACAAAGGGTACTTTTGTGTTGGGCAATTAGGGAATGGCAGGTGAGGGGCAAATGGAGATCTCAGGCCCTCTGCTGGTAGAGAACTGAAATGATGAGATCCTGGTCATTCTTACTTTCAGACGTCAAGCCTTCGAATGTGCTGATTAATATTCTGGGTCAAGTGAAGATGTGTGATTTTGGAATTAGTGGCTACCTGGTGGACTCTGTTGCTAAAACAATTGATGCAGGTTGCAAGCCATACATGGCCGTAAGTACAGCAGCGAAGGATGGCATCTGAGAATGTATCTTGCCTGCAAAACGAGGCTGGGAAATGGGGAATGGATGGCCTAGAGGGAGAACATTTAAAAGTGTCTAAAACCCAAGAAATATTCTGCATTATTTTATTTTCTGAAACATTTCCTGTCATAAATCCTTAGGCACTTACTTTATATATTGTTGTTATTCTTTTGGATTGCTGTAACAAAACTACAAACTCAATATCTTAAAAATAACAGAAATTTCTCAGCATTTTGGAGGCTGGGAAGTCCATGATGAAGGCACACCTGGTTCAGTGTGTGCTGCGTGTGTTTCTCTGGTTCATAGATGGCACCTTCCTGCCGTGTCCTCACATGGGAAAAGGGACAAGGGATCTCTCTAGGGCTTCTTTAATGAGGGCACTAACCCGGTTTCTGAGGGTTCCACCCTGATAATCTAATCACCTTATAAAGATACCACCTTCTATTACAATCACACCGGTGATTAAATTTCAACATGTAGATGTGTGTGTGTATGTGTGTGTGACAAACATTCACAGTTTAGCATACATGTGACTTTCAAAAATCAGACAAAAGAGACAGTATTTGAAAACACATGTAAGTAGTACATGCCATCTGCACAATTTTCCACACTGAGCTGCAGGTGAGTGTTACCTTGTTTGTTGTGGACAATATACTAAGTAGAATTTAAAACACCTGCACTGGGCAGTTGTGTTAGTTATGAGAAAACCTCACAGATGTGCAGATTCATTGCCATTAGTGAGACATTGTTATCCCCTGTAGCTAAAGGAACTTGTACTGTGTTCTCTTTGGAAATGGTCTTGTGTTGGAATCGACAAGTTTCCTGTCCACATTCAGCTAAAAATTGTTTATATCTATTAATACCAAACAGTAGCCTAGAAACTCTTGTGGATTCCTTTTACTAAGTTCTGGGGTGTTGGTGTTTTTAACCAAGGATAATTTAGACGGAAAAAGTAGTTTTATAGTATGTGCCTGTTTCTTCTTAAAGCAAATTAAAATTTATTATTTTAATTTGGAACTTGACCATTTCTGTCTCTAAGAGAACACCAATGTAGAAGAAGGAAAGGCCCAGAGAGACAGTGCATTAATTGTAGTGACAGTCTTTTTGGGCTGGGAGGCATGTTCACAGCTTATAACAACTCTTTTGGCAGCCAGTTCTATCCTCACCCCCAGTCTTCATTAAGCTACAGATGTCCTCTCCATTCTGTCCAGTTTCTCAGTTGTCTGTCTCCTTTCCAGCCTGAAAGAATAAACCCAGAGCTCAACCAGAAGGGCTACAGCGTGAAGTCTGACATCTGGAGTCTGGGCATCACCATGGTAGTAATATGATAATCATCACGGGCTATAAGATTTTGAGCATAGAGTGGAAGGGGGTGGGCTTTGGGACCAAGAAGAAAAAACCCTAAATGTTGGTCTTGGGCTTCCTTTCCTGTGTGAAGTAGCAGGGGATTTTGGAATGCTACTTGTTTGCAGTGTGGTGTGGTATAGAAATTCTGAACTTGGCCAAACCAATGTTTCTCTTTATTCTGCCCCTTACTGGTCGTATGCCTTTGAGTAATTGGTATAGTCACATGGATTATTTTTTCCATCATCCTCTGTAAAGCAAGAGGGTCCAATTAGATTCTTTATACTTTAAATTATTCTAGCCAAGGCAAGAAGCTCAGCTATACGAAGAGTACTAATGTGTAGGGGGCCTGGTGGGGCTGTTGTCCAGGATGCAGGTTGTGCTTCCCAAGATATTTTTATTATAGATGTCTTGGCTGGTGAGGTCAGACATATCCTAAAGACGTGATAACAAATGGGTTGATTTCCTTAGCACAGTCCTACAGTTGTGCAATCGGTGCTTTATTTTTAACTTTGATGATCATAAATTTTTAGTGTATCACCAAGGTCTTGAATTATCCACTGTGGTACTTACTGGCTCCTTCCCAGTCACAGCAGCTGATTAAATCCTATGAATTATTCCATGTCCCTGCCCAGAAAATACGTGATCCCATAACAGCAAAGTGGCCTTTACTCAAGTCCAAAGAAAGATCATTTGGTCCTAGGTAACTTTTTAAATTTCTTCTTTAAAATTTTTCCATTTCACCAAGGGACCTGAAGGTGGCAGCAGAGGAACATCTCTGCAGATGTCTTAAGAGTAAGAATTCCTTTTCAGACCAAATGTTTGAAAAGCACCACATCTTGAAGTTTAATGTCATTGGCTTACAATTGTTATGAAACAGTACTCTGGGTTTTAGTGAGGGTCTTGGTTTTAGATAGATGTAAATGGCCTCTCTAGTGAGATAATATTAGAACACCCCTAACACTAGGACTTTTGGAGAAATTGCTGGAGAACAGGTTATTCGTTTATTTTTTCTTCCCAATTATACTTGAACTTCACCTCTGTATCTTCCTCTGGGTCTCCTAGAATAAACACAGCTGATTCTTTAAGGAGGTCTTTTTTCACAGTTGCCTTTCTGTTTCCCTTGTAGATTGAGCTGGCTATCCTTCGGTTTCCCTATGATTCATGGGGAACTCCCTTCCAGCAGCTCAAACAGGTGGTAGAAGAGCCATCACCACAACTCCCAGCAGACAAGTTCTCAGCAGAGTTTGTTGACTTTACCTCACAATGGTAAGAGAGCCCCAGCTCCCACATGCCAATGCTAAAGAAGACATACTCTCATGAATCCCCTCCACCTGGTTGTATCCATTATGCACACATTCATTTTGAAAGCATCCAGGCTGGAGAACAAGATGACTGTGCCATAACCCCTACCACAACTCTGCTCCAAGTCCAGTAAGGGAGAGTCATAAATCATATTTATAGTATAGTATTACAATGTGGCAAGTCTAAGGCTAGAGATATGCTTAGGGTATTTAGGAAAAGTCAGAGGAAAGGCATCAGGATAGATTTTCTGGAGGAAATGAATCCTGAGCTGAGACCATGAGAGGTATTTTCCAAGCAAAAGGGAAGTATAAGAATGGTACTCCAAACAGAAGGAATATGACACACAGTGCCACAAAAGTGAGAAACTCCTATGTGAGAACCGTAAGCATTTGTTGTTGAGCATAAATAAAAAGGGGAAAGAAGTACTGGTGAATAAGGGAAAGGAAATAGTTGCAAAGAAGACAGTGGGTAACTCAAGAGTCTTACTTAGGACCCTAGAAATCTTCCAGAATTTGGCTCCTACAGAACCCTTGACAACTGTGGATAGACTTGCCCAGGAGGATCCAGTAGGCAATATTGGGGGTCTGGGAAAAGAACCCAAAGAAAGGGAATGGAGAGAGGGAAAGAACCATATTACTGTGGTAAGCATTTTGCTTTCATGGAAACCAGCACAATCAAAGAAAAGTAAGAGAGGGGATAGTCACATGATTTCTGTCTTCACTGTGGCTATGATGGCTAATATGACTTGATAATAGTGATCACTGCAAGTGCAACTGGAACAAAGATGTCAAGTTTATATGGGAATCGTTACAATTGAGAAGAATGGGGGATCAGGTGGGAGTCAGAACTGGTGGCAATTCCTGCTGTGACCCTTAGAGGGGAGCAATTCTGACCACTGGCATTCTAGAAAGGCCTGGAATTTTGAAGGTTCTTTGAGATACAGATGCCTTATGGCATCCTTCCTTGGCATTCTTGCTCTTTGGAACAAGTGTTCTGAATACAGCTTTTATTGGGAAACATGAGACAAAGCAACTCTCTGTTGCTTGTGAAACTAAGGCCTCTTGAACTTTTAGTTGGTCTTAAGCCCTTTCTCACCCCTGGTACTTTTCCCTAATGATTTATGAGTCTGGCTTACAGTGGTTTGTTTTTGGGTTTTGTTTTTGGCCAAATGGCTAGAGAGGGGCTGGAGCACTTAACTCTAGGGAAATGTTGTCGAGTGTCTCTAAAATGTACATTTTCTGGGTTCCCAAGGTGTGTCCTCCTGTCTCTTTTCCTCGAGTGAGGAAATGGATGTAATGGTAGATCTGCTAGGTTGAAATAGGGTCATGATTTTGCCTTTTGGATTCAAGAACTCAACTTTTGTAGTTGTTAGTTTCACTATTTTTTCCTTATCCTCAAGTGTTTAAAAGGTCACATAAGAAAAGGGGTGAGTCATCTTGGATAGTTTACACCAATAGTTCTCGAGGCGGGAGGTAGTAACAGGAAAGGATCTTATTTGGAGAACTCTCTTCAAGCTATCCTTCCTAGTGTCCTTCTCCCACTTTTCCCCTTTTCCACAGTTCTGGGTATTTTAAGAAACTTTGGTAAGAATAAGGCTTGAGTAAAAAGTTTGAGAAAACTGAGTCTCCCAATGTAAATTACTGCCTTAATCCAATGGTTCTCAACTCTGGCTTCTCATTTATAAACCTCTAGCAAGCTTTGAAAGTACTGTCCCTTGAGCCTTGTGCCTGCAGTGATTGTAAATTTCAGTATTTTTCAAATGCTCTGAGGTTGTCCTGACATCGTAACATCCTTTCTCATGTGTCTGGTGAGACTAGGTTTAAATGTAAGTTCTATAAACCTGCTATCAATTGCTCCTTATTCTGAATGCTTCTTATCTTCTCTGTTATTAAAAATTATTTAATTACTTTAGTTTTCTTTTACCAATTTTTTTTCTCTTACTTAGAGTTTTCCTTCAAAGAATCAGAGAATTAAAGCTTTTTATAGATAATTTGAAAAATGAAGACCTTGAGGTTAAGGCTGTAGTTCAGAGGTAGAGTATGTTTCTAGCATCTGAGAGACCCTAGGTTCAATCCATAGCACAAAAAACTAAACAAGGAAATGAATAACCCTTGAGAAATGTTTTCTAATTGTTGTGTATGTGATGTGTGTGTACATACATGGAGATTTCATATCCCTGAATTGTTGTTCCTTCTATAGTCACTCCACCATGCCTACCCTTTTCCATAACACACATAGTGTTTTCATGTCTGGCCTCTAAGATTTCTCTTTCTTTCTCTTTTTCTGTAAATTTTAGTGTCAGCTACCATAGTTCATTCAATGAAATATATTGAGCTGTAGGCTTATTCTATCCTTCCTGGAACCATCATTTCTGTTAACCCTGTTAATTCTGTATCATTTCATTTGGATTTGATAAGCCAGGTTCTTTGCTTATGGGGTTTATTAAACACAATAACAGTAGAAGCAAACTCAAATCACTTCAGTTTAGATGTTGTCAAAAGGCAGATTTTTCTTCATGAAACTTCCAGTATTACAGTTCTGATAGAATCTAATACTCAGGGGTATCAATTTTGTAAAATAGTGAGTCACTTTTGTTGGTATGAGAGTTGGGAAATAGCAGGGGAGCATTAATCCTGACTTTTATGAGCATTCTTACTTATTCTCAGCTGGACTTTAGGAGAGTCTGCAGTCCCCAGGTCAATAATATGTTTGCCTCCCATAAACCACCAAACTCTTTTCTCTGATACCCCCTAAGGATGAACATTAAATTATTTTGAAGCCAACTGAGTTGAAAATTGTAATGATAGTTTTATTTTTTAAATCTTATGACTGGCTTGGACCTTTAGAGAAGAAAGTTTCTTTTGCATATATATTAACAGATGGGTACACACCTCCACTCAATAACAGTCAAGTTATTGCACTCATTTTATTATTGTCTGTTTTAGAAATTTGGTCTGGAGCTGAGTGGAAAGGACAAAGAAAGTGATTGTTACTGAAAAACACCTATTTCTTGTTGAAGAGAAGTTATACCTTGAGATAACTTTATTGACTAGTCTTCCTAATTATAAAGCTGTACTATCACAAGACACATTTTCATAAAAGGATTCTTTTTTTCAGTGATTGCTACATTATATTTTTATAGCAATCAAGCTATGGTCCTTCAAGACTTCTTATAATGTCTCAACTTGGTGATAAATGGGGAATGGATACTACAGATTTGGAAAGTGAAATTTTTAATCTCAAATTTCAAGATAAATGCATCTATGTTTTCATGTTCTATGTCTGTATTTGAGCTAAGTGTAGCAAATGAGCACATAACCCACATCCTGAAGAATTTGTTTAGAATCTGGGAACTTTTGTGGGTTGAGTTTTACCTACCTGTAAACATTGCATGACATCACCATGCTGCCCGGGACCTGTACACCTGCTCGCACGGAGTCAGCTTGATAGCCACTGTCTTCCGGCTCATCTGCTAGTCAGAAACAGAAAATCATGGTGTGTGGGGTGCAGTAGAAAGCACTTAGAGGCACCAGTATGACACCCAGAATTCACTCTAGAGCCCAGAAATCTAGGCGCTCCATTTCTTTTGTAGCAACATAGAGAATCATCATGAAGGAAGAAAGGGATATTGAGGCATTTATTCCTTACGTACTTGAAACAAAAAGAAACAATGATTGCTTACAAGCCTTTATTTTCTGTACTTATTTTAAAACAGGGCTACTGAATGAGATTTTCTTCCTGTTTCTCCTCCACATGTTTTTGTTATCATAGTGATTTTAATAAGTCCCTAGGATTGATAGTGCTGACCATATAAGCTTTGGTTTGGGATTCATGATAGAGAAGTGTAATAGAAAACCTGACATTCTAGCCCTGCGAAGGGTTAACAAATGAGTTTAATTTTTACAAAGGTGGAATCTTAGCATTCTTATATTTTTCACCATGACCTCTCCCTATAGATTTGTAAAAGGAAGTCACTTCCCTCAGTGAGAATAGCTAGAATTGTTTTTGCTTTTCCTCCAGGTCTACTTAGGAGACTCAGTGCCCAGCTGACCAGCCCCATGGCATGTTGGGGTATGTTGGAGGCTCATCCAGATGTCGGTCCTATCTGACTCAGGCAATCAAATACAGTCTCCTACTTGTTCAGAAAGGACAGTAAAAAAAGGCACTGGATATTTACTTAGCTTTTGACAAATGTATGGCTTGAGAGGTGCAATTTGTTTTTATTCTGTGGACACACCAAATAGCCCTTCTTGGAAATGATCGGGGGAATTCAAATAGGCAGAAATCCTATGGTCAGCACAAACTTCAAGCTCGCAATTCTCAAGACAGCATGAAGCTGTTTTTTAGTGTCAGCTATGGTCAGAAGCGTGTGTTGTGGCATTTGGAAGAGGAATTAGGGCAGTTAGCTAATTGCATGCTTGAAAATGACAAGCCACTTGAAAATTCAAAAGTCTGTCTTTAATCCAAAAAGAAATTGGTGTAGCTTTGAACTCTGTAGTTGTTATTTTATACTGAATTTCAAGCACTTCCTATTAAACATGGAAAATTTGACTTTTTTCCCCTAACCTTATCTTGGATACTTTGCTATTCTTAGTGCATGTTTTGAAGTGTTCTTCATTTAAAAGAAGGAAAGAATGGGTTTTATCAGTCATATTAATTCAATAAATAGTCTTATTTTGTTGTTAGGTCTTTTGATCAATACTCTGTAGCAGAGCTTAGGGTAAACTTTCCTTTCTAATCCTGGGTGTAAGTCAAGAAGTAGCTCATTGGCCAGTAAACTCAGAGGCTCAGTAATCTTTCATGGATCAACTTGATGTGTTTTTGCTACATTTTTTTAAATGCAGATTTTTTTTTTAAAAGAAACACTTCTGGAGACCTTTTCGTAAATCTTTCAGGAAATGAAAAGAAAATATTCTTTCTGAAAATCACTGTACTTAAAAATGGAAGCCTTTAAGCCTTTCTATCTCTTGGGAAGAGAATCATCTCATTCTGTACTGAATGGAGGGTCAAAAATCAGCAATACCACAAAGGTCTTCAGTTGGTAAAAGAAGCCATCATTTAAATATTTGAAATAGAAGCTTTTTGTCTCGGTTAATCAGTTCTGATGTTGACCATTGAAAGCTAGTCACAGAAAAATAGGTCATGGTGCTCAGTGAGAATGTTTCAGTTTCAATGAAGAATTAGGGTCTCTGTAGAAACACCCAAAATCAACCCCTTGAATATTGAGTGTAGATTTAATGTTGGGCTGAGTGTCTTGTTACTGATTTAGCAAGATCAACCTATAGAGAAGAAGTTCTTTTTTTTTTAATTGATTTGGTTTGAATAGTGGTTGTAAATTTAGTGCTTTTGTACATTAAAAAAAAACTAGAATCAAGTCAGCAGTATACTAGCATCACATTTCTTCTTCTGTGTTTCTTTCTAGGTGAACTAGCTTTTGAACTTAGAAAAACCATTGCATCTAGGAAGGTGGAGCAAGGGCTAGGAGACAGGAGGTGGGACTGATGAGAATTTGCACAAATGAGAGAGGAACCAGCTGGAGATGATTCTTATAAGTAAATTGCATCTGTGAGAAGGTGGAAGGAGGTTGCGACAAGGAGCGACATCCTAGGACATGTAGTCTAGGCTTTCTTGATTTCTGCCCTAATGACATTTTGGACTCTGGTTGCTGTGGAGGACCACCTGTGCATTATGGGATGCCTAGCAGCATCCTCATTCTCTATATTGGATGCTAGTAACAACTCAGCTACTAGTTGTAACAACCAGAAATGCCCCTGGACATTGCCAAATGTCCCCTCGGGCAAAATCACCTCCAGTTGAGAATCACCCATATTGACTCCCAGGATACATACGGTACATGCAAAGCAGTTAAGTGGGAGACATACAGCCTCATTCATTTCACTCAGGCACACATCCCCATACCAACCCAACTTCGATAGTTGATATTTCCTCTTTTTAACGCACTCTTATTTTTTATCCTCAGTTGAGATGAACTTTCTCCCATAGGTTGTCTGGTCACTGAGGTCACTAGGTCCTAGGTCTGCCCTCAGTTCCAGGTTGAAACTACTGTCCTCACATCTACCTGTACCCTGTCTCAGGTTCCCTGGCTTCTACCCACAGCATTGCCTGGAATAAAC
This sequence comes from Castor canadensis, assembly GCF_047511655.1. Lineage (NCBI taxonomy): Eukaryota > Metazoa > Chordata > Mammalia > Rodentia > Castoridae > Castor > Castor canadensis. The sequence continues at coordinate 11,195,828 of NC_133396.1, read as the reverse complement.
TGGTAGGCTGCTTTTAAGTTGTTTTGGTTCAAAAAGCTTCCTCTTATTTTTTTTAAATTGTGTTTTGTTTTAAACCACAATTGCTTGAAGTGTCTCAGTGACTTTGCTCTGTTTCTGTTCCTTGCATCTCCTCATGATGATGAGCTTATGTGGGAGGAGCAGTGCTCATATCACACATACTAAGTCTCATTTGCTCAAAAATGGCCCATTCACCTAAATCCTAGCAATCTGATAGTAAGTCACATTTTCCTTCCTCTAGCTCCAGACACAGTTCCTTTCCATTCATGTAAGGTTTTGTGGCCCAGCGTGCACAGAAACTTGCAAATCATCCTTTTCTCCATTCTGTAACCTGCGTTAAGTTATAACTTTTCTTTTTTTTTTTTCCATTCTAAGTGGGAGGGGGGTAAAGGTCAGGGGTGGGTTGACAACAGTGATGATGGGTTGGTCTCTTTAATCTTGCAGTTTTATTGTCATTGCCTCCAGTGTCAAATGTTATTCAATGTCTGTGTATACACAGAACCAAATGATCACTTGACAGTAGTGCATGATCACCAAGTATTTCTAAGAAGAACAGTGCTAAGTCACTGACTGGATGTATTTTTCTTGTCTATCAACTAAGATGCAAGTAAACAAGTAATGTTACCTTAGACACTTCATGGATTTGTTGTCTATCTCAGGCAGGTTTGGTTAGGAATGAAGAAAAAAGCAAATCATATAGTCAAGGAAACTACAAACAAGAAGAATCAAGTTGTTGAAGATGGTGGAAAGATAACAAATGTATTGTAAGAAACAATGGTCAATTTCTATGCTAGTGTAGGTGGGATCGAAAACTTACTTGAAGGAAAGGAGATGTATATGTTAAAATATAGTGCCTATAGGTCAGAAAAAGCAGTCTTAAATGTCATTGGTAAAGTATCAGTAGAAAATAAACACACACACACACACACACACACGCACACACATTGATTTCTCTGAAGATATATCCACAGTGATTCAAGGCTTGATTTATAAGTGTAACAGAAGAAGGTCAAGATAGAGGCCCGTTTTTAAAGCTGGTATGGTCGGTCTCCTACTGGTTCTGAAATCCTAGTTTAGTGAGAAGTAGTTCCCAGATTTTAATGTGATTGTTTTTTTGTTTGTTTGTTTAAGCTTAAAGAAGAATTCCAAAGAACGGCCTACATATCCAGAGCTTATGGTGAGTATTAGCAGTGGAAAGAGCTCCAATCTAATAACTAGTAAAGTCTCTGTGTCCTAAGTTATGATTAAATTAACCATATTGGAAGTTGATCCATTGAGACATCAGTAATAGGAATCAGACTCAAGAAAAACAGTTGAGTCCTTTACTCATTGTGTATCCTTTATTAAAATTTAATATTCTTTCTTTTTATTGGCATATATTGATTGTCTAAAGGAGTTTCATTGTGACATTTAACGCAAGCTAGGAATGTAGCACCATTCTTACAAATTTTTTCCAGGCTCATAAGCCCGTCATGATAGAGAACAAATTATGTCTATAAAATCTGTGTTTTCAAATTTAAAAGCTAGCTGGTGTTACAAATTAGTAATCTAAAATCAAAAAAGCAGGATTTAACTGATTTTAATGATGATAGATATTTAAATGTCACATATCTGATCTAATTAGTTAGATTATTCCCATCCTGTCCCACTCACAACCACGTCGTCTTCAAGACTAGCACAGGGCAGCAAAGTGTCCTACGTTCTCTTAGCAAGTGGAGTGGTGAGGTGGCTGAGACTTCGGAAAAGTACAGCTCAGAAGAGTTACACAATGTTGATCCACAGCGATGTGTGATTGTCACAGCCACTCATGTGGACTTTCAGTTCTCGTGGACAAGCTTTGATTTATTTAAGTCAGGCCTATTCCTCATTTGGATGAATTGGAGTCAGGACCATCTCCTTTGGCTGTCATTGTTCCCTTTAAAAGAACAGCATCCAGTGCTTAGAGTTCAATAGCTTTATTCAACTAAGACCTAGAGCTGAGGAAGAAAAGAAAGGTACTACTTGAGAAAAATCTTAGTATTCTACATGCTTATGTTTAATATTTCCTCCATCATTATTATTTTTTAATGGCCAGTTCAGAAATCTTTTTAAAAAAATTTTTTTGGTATGGTTGGGTGACCTCTAAAGGCATTTCAAATTTAATTTCACACAAAATGCAATAGACAGAGTGAATCCTATTTTAAAGTCTCCTTGTTTTGTAATTAATTTCAGATAAAAGAAGAACACTTTCTATATATTTCCAGCTGTTTAAAATGTAGAGCATTCCTTTTTCTCCTGAGTGGCCTCTTATCTGAAATTTCATCAGACCACATTTGAAGAAAAAAATGCTTACTGTACATTGGCAGCTGGTGTTGAATTCTACCTTTCCATTATATTCTAGCAAATACTGTGATGTTTTTGGCATACATGTTGTGGTTGTCAGATGGTGTGGACTCCCCCTCCCCCCTCCCCGCTTCTCCTTATGGCATTAGTCTTTGTGGTACTGGAAATGGACTTGCCTTTTGAGACCATAAGTATTCCCTGCTTTCCTGTGGAATTGAGGTTTTAAATGGAAAATCTAAGTCCAAAACTCCCTGACTTCAGCGTTGGGAAACACATGGTGGGTGGGTATTGTTTAGATTTTAGGAATTCATGAAGAGGTAGAAAAGTAAAAAAAAATAATAATTTCTCTGGATGAAGGACAGTATATCTAAGGCCCCAACCCAGATATATACTTCTTACAGAAATCCTGAATGGTTTCCTCCCTAATTTGAATTGAGGGTCACACATACTTCAGCATCCTTTCATCCTTTCAAACTTCTATTGGAAGTGGAAGGACGATGACCCTGTAGGATTTGTTCTTTTAGAGTAGATATTACCCAACTCTTTTGTAAAGGTCTAGATACTATTTTAAGATTGTGGAACCTGTAGTTGGTGTTACAACTACCAAATTACCTGTTGTAGGCTGAAACCAGCCATATTGGATATGTGAAAGAAGAGGGTGTGGCTAAGTTTCAATAAAACTTTAATGGTCAAGGCTGTATTTGGCCTGTGAGGCATAGTTTGCTAACCTATGTCTTAGATGGTAAGCACCAAAAATGATAACCAGGTCATTCATGTAATTGTTCAGTGAGATGATTATGTTCTCCAAATACCTTAGGAAGATCTAGATTGACTTACATCGTGATGCAGGATGCCTGAATCTATAGAAAAACATAGTCTTGAGGGATAAGGTATTGTATATGGGATATTAGGGAGGTCCGTTGTTACTTCTGACTTGCCCCTATGCTGCTGGCAGCATGTCCATGGATCTCCATGCTCCTGCTGACCACAGCAAACCTAAATGGTGCAAAGTCCTTTGTTCTTGTGTCCAGTTCCTTTTTTGGGGGGAAATCCAGCCTGGGATGATAGTCTGGGGATTATTTGTGGTATGTCATTTTTCTTATCTCTAGGTTGCTGTCTTTGCTATTTTTGGTCCATTGCTTATAGATAGGATTGGGTTTCCTCCCAATATTTGTGGGCCTCAAAACCTACACAAGGAGAGAAGTCACACTTTCCATTTTAACATGCCCTGTGGCTCTCACAACATTTTCCTAGCCTGGGAATAAACTAAAAGATGCCTGAAGGGTTTTTTTTAAATTAAAGATTTCAGGTCAAGTTGTTTAATTCATTCACAAACTCAGGCTCCATCTACTGAGCTCGTAGCAGCAGAACAAGAAGTGAGGCAGGGCTGGCAAGCATTAGAAGTAGTCACTAAGACAGTCTGTGGTTTGGCATGTCCTGTTTTGATAGTACAAAGCTTTTCAAGCACATTAAAAGATCACCAAATGTCAAGAGGATGTGGGAAAGCTAATAAGCACGATGGTAAAACATTTGGTGAGTGTGCTGTGTACGTGGTTAGTAATTGAAAGTGATGCTTGCTATTTGGGAGTTGAGGGAGCTCGGATGAGGGACCTTGCATCTGGAACTTCTAATATCGTGGGTGTAAGGGTCTGAGCCAGCACCCAACCTGTATCCTCTGATGGGCAAATGTAGAAGACCTCCTTTCCATTTTCTGAGTCACAATCCTTTACAGTGACCACCTACTTTCTTCGAGGTTTTGTTTCTTTGTTACTTCTCCATTGCCTGTTTCCTAAAACTTCCCTGGGTGGGCATTCAGTTCCCCACAGAACTGACTCATCCAGCCCTCTACTGTCAGGTTTAAAACAAACAGAATTAGAAAACCTACAGCTAGGCAATATGAAGGTTGTCAACTAAATGCCTTAGATCAGGAAAGCAGAGTGAGTCATCTACATGTCTGCATTCAAAAATGCTCACATTTAGCTGCTCAACTAGCCACTGAACCTAGTACCTACCACCAATCAGTGACATGGGCATGATAGGTAAGGAGGAACAAGGCCCTAGGTTCTGTTTGAAGGGACTGTCCTTCTGGCATTGCGTGGTTGGTTCTGTTTCTACTCTGAGGACTGCAGATCATGATTTGCTATATCTCTTTCTGATTAGAGGTGGAAGGTTCCACTGCCATAACCTGGCATTTATTGTAACACAGTTGAGCAATTTATTGTAAACAGTTGAGTTGGGAGGGTTGTTCTGACTCAAACAGAATGACTTGCTGTTCTCAATTGTTTTGAACTATATGACCTTTTGCACACTACCTTGCCTTTTCCCCTAGCAGAGTGCAAGGCTTGATGTTTTTTGTTGTTGTTGAAGTTTACCTAATCTAACCTGTGTGCATAGAGACTATTCTCCTCTTTTCAATCTTTCTTCTCCAAGTTGAATTTTTTCTACACGTACCTATACTTTGGCAGTCTATGTTATTTTCCAGATATATCAACTCTTCATCAAGAGGGACATAAATTTAACTCTTGGCTGTTTCAGACTTAAAGAATACCCTTAAACTGTTTTGGTTCAAACCAGCTCTCCATGGTCAAGGGCAAAGATACCTTTCTTGTGCATTTACTATTTGACAAAGTTGACATCTTGTTTTGCCACTCTTTTCTTCTAAGAAATAAAAGTACCTCATTCTAAGAAATGTCTAATTGTTCTACTATTGCAAATGACTTTGTACGGGACCGTGTTATTTGTAAGTCAGAACTTTGGATGGTCTTTGCCAATCTTTGTATTTTACTGTAGTCATGATTTACAAAGCATACTTACGTATTTTTTTAAAGCAATAGATTCTTCTAGTGGAAACCTAGAGATATCGGAAACAACAAAGAGATAATCTTTAAAATATTTGCAAGGGGAAGGAGAAATACAGCTAATCCCTGATAAGAATGCTAAATGCATTTATTAAATCTATTAATTTGTTAATCTCCTATATAACCAGTTACAAATATTAATACTGTATATTTTTCTTTTCTTTTCCAGCAACATCCATTTTTCACCCTACATGAATCCAAAGCAACAGATGTGGCATCTTTTGTAAAACTGATTCTTGGAGACTAAAAAGCAATGGACTTAATTGGTTGACCCTACTGTGGATTGTTGGGTTTACGGGGTGAAGCAAGTTCACTACAGTGCCAATAGAAAGTCATCTTTGAGATAATTTAACCCTGCATCTCGGAGGGTTTTCTCTTCCCCATTTTCTTTTCTTTTACCCCTGCTTAGGGGGCCTTGGAATCTATAGTATAGAATGAACTCTCTAGCTGGATGAAATGTGATATAGGCTTAGGACTTGAAAAAGGTGATTAAATATTTAATGATGTGTCATATGAGTCCTTAAGCTTCTCAGATTTCTCTTGTTCTTTTACAAAATGAATGCAATTGGCCCTGGCAAAAAGGTGCTACAGTAGTGATGAAATTGTAAGTAGATGTGTAGTCTGTCCAACTTGTAATTTTAATATTTATGTTTAAGTGCTTGGTTGGAAAGATTCCATTTTGTGCAAGATGGGAGATACGGAAGACAAGGTTGGGTTGGCAATATTTATAGGGCTTTTATTTTTTAAGTTCAGTCGTGTCTGTGGTCCAGAAGAAATTATTTAATATGCATCTTTAAGAATATTATAAAAAAAATCTCAAAAAGGAGCTCTTCTTGTGACGTGTCTGTTGCAGTTGTGGTGGCTGCTTCCAGGCTCCCAAACTTCAACTCAATCCGGGGTAAACACATCTGTGAAGTGAAGTGTTAAAGTACCCTGATCCTACCGCTTCCTCAACTTTGGACAGCATTAAAAAAAAAAAAAAAAAAAAAAAAAAAAAGACAAGCAAACACTTGTATCACAGCTCAAAGAGTAAAAACAAAATGGTTCTTTTGACATTTGTGATATTGTATTAGTGCAAAGTGATCTGTGATGTGAGTTTATATCTAACTACCTACCCATCTATGTGTGTGCATGCGTGCGTGTGTGTGTGAGAGAGAGAGAGGGAGTGTGTGTGTGTGTGTGTGTGTGTGTGTGTGTGTGTGTCTGGAAAATCAAGTCCTGCTAGGTGGCTTCTCTACGGATCTATATTTAGTAAGGAGGACACTTGTCAGTCATGAAGTGAGAAGTGACAAACCACAGTGAGAATTGGTGCCTTCTGCTTTTGTCCCTCCCACAATGAATCTACCCCAAAGATTGCCTTTGTAATTAATCTCTCTCCTGCTTTGTTTGTTTTAATGTTCAGTGAAGAAGCCTTATTATTGGGGAAGAACTTGGAGTAGCAGAAAATTAAAGGTGGTTGGTAGTCCTTTGATAAAATGAAAAGATAATGTGGAAGGTTTAATTAATTTGTAAGTATAGACTACCAAATTTCCACAGGTCAAGTTTATGTCACATCTTTCTTCAGCAGCATGCACTGGCTAGCTCCACTCCTGAATTCCCAGCAAGTTGACTAGGCAGCAAAAGTTCTCTCTTGTGGCTGAAGTCACCCACGGGCTCTCTGTTCCTCTGTTCCTTTAGAATCAAGGAGTGAAGTCATTGACGGGGAAAATATAGACCTATACTAAATAACAAGGAGCCATGGCTTTGAGGCATTGTGTTTGGGGTACAAAGGCAGAGAATGTTGATTTAAAAAAAAAAAGAGAGAGGAAAAATATCTCATATTTTTTCCTTGCTTTGAGTTCACAAAAAAGGAGAGGGCCACTCCTTCAAATTCTCCCTTCTTTTCTCATTTAGATTTTTCAGTGCAATAGTATATTTTTCTCTGTATTTCTTCCATCTTGTTCTTAACTCTTGCTCATGACAGTTGCCCATAGTGAGTATTTCACTTCTTTATCCTCCTTTGTGTCGTATTTGATTAAACATCAGTTTCATCTGCTTTGAAGATACATCTGTTTTCATTTTCTTTTTCTAGCCAGAAAGCATTCTTACTATCCTTTAAGTATTGTCAATTTCCCATCCATCTTCCTAAATCACAACTGTGTTCTTGCTGTGTTCACCCATTTTATAGAAACAGAAAGAAGAGGAAAAAAATCTGGGGTGACCCTTTACAGCTTTTGGCGAAGTATATAAAGCAAATCATCTATCTGGTCTGGGTCTGATTGTATACACCAGTTTTTCTACTTTGAAACATTCTGAACAAAGAGCACATTTCTTATTTGTTTCTTGTTCAGTCTTTGAACCCAGGGCCAGAACCTGCAAAACAGTCATAGTGGGTAGAAAATGAATTGGCCTTTGGTTCTCTACTCTGGTTTACTTTGGAATCATTGAGGAGCTTGTGAACAATGTCACTGCCAAAGTCCTAGTTCCAGGAACTTGGATTTAACTGGTCCAGCATGGGACCTGGGAATGAGTACTTTTTGACAAACCCTCTTGTGATACTGATAGGCAGCAGGGTAAAAAATATTGGACTTGTACCTTTTAAGGAGAGAACTGACTTAAAATTACTTTGTCTTCACCATCTGCAGAGTAACAAGTGATTGCAAAGAGGAGCAAGAGCTCCTATTCCTTTTCCTGTCCTCACCAATGGGGACATCTTTGTCAGTATCAGGGAAGAATGCTCCCGGAATTTGATTTGAAATTTGAAATAGTTTTTCTTCAGAAAAGCAATATTCTACATAGTGATCAGATGTCTTATGTACTAAAGTACAAGGGATTGATAGTCTTATGAGTCTAAATTTTAGAACATGATCTTGTTTGTGGAGGACTGGAGGTATACATTATAAACAACCAACTTAAAAAATAATCAACCAATCACTGAGGATGTAAGTCAGTACTAGATCACTGGTCTATCCTGTAGAAGACCCTTAGTTTGATCCCCAGCACCATACACACACATACACATACACACACAAGTTAAGATGCATAAATTATGTATCAGTTGGGAGTCTCTTATACATGTAGGCAGATATGAATATATAGAGGGAAGAATCTATATTCAAGGATGATATTCAAAATACTTAGTTGTCTACCAGCATGGACTATTGGTATATCATCGTTGTCTATATTCATCAGTACAGTTGCCACAGAGATTAGGGTCACTCATCAAAATGTATTAGATTTGTATCATATTGCCTATACTGTAAATTTTCTTTATATTATAAAAATGTTCATCTCTCTTTGTCTTTGATATAATAGATGTGCCAAAATCATAACATGAATGATTCTTAAAACAGTTACTATGTGTATAATGTCCCTCCAGGTAGCCACCTCAAGAGATTATATATTTATAATAATTTTAAAATTTACTAAAATATTTTTGCTACTTCTCATTCAGAAACCCATTCCCCTCCCTATATTTGTAATTTCTATTTTAAAATTATTCATTAGAGTTTTAATTTTTTTATTAGTATTATTTTTTTCACAAAAATCCTGACTAGGTATTTTCCAGTTGGCTCATCTACCTGGATTATTAGATTTAGCATCAAATCCTGCTTGGTAACCTCTAGAAGGTAAATCTACCCTAACAGGTGAAGTTTTACCATTGTGGAATATTTGTAAAGCATCTTGTTATTTGCTTAGAAGATAATTTCAAATGAAGAGCCTTACCACCACCCGAAAAAAGAGTAAGTAGAGCCAGTCTTCCTGGAATAAATACAGCCCTCTAAAATGACTACTTTGAAGAAAAAAAACTCACATAAAGGTATATATTGATACAATATCAGTCACTGATTTTACACATGGCACCAATCTGTTAGGCATGCCCAAAGGCCTTGATGTGAAGAAATAATCTATTATTCTAAGGACTGCATTTGATCACCGTGATAAAATCAGAGTGAATCAGTCAAATAAGCAGATTTTATTTCAGTTAGGCCATCTGAAAAATGGAAATTAATTCATGTGAACATAGCTGTATTTTAAGGTTCTTGAATATCCTCCAAACCTAATAAAAATTTTATGTGCCAGAGTTTCCCAAACTTGTTTGTTTATGGTGCTGTTAGTTGTCTTCATAATTTCTTTCATGATGCCCTAGCCCAAAATATTTCATAGCTCACTGTATTAAGTAATTAGGCCAAGCACCATCACAGTAACAGCTTGAGCCATGTCATACAGATATTTCTGTGTTTCCCTCAAAAATCAAGAGTGTCCTACCATGCCTCAGAGTTTGCTGTGACACCTCACATGCTTGGAAACTCCAGAATGTGTTGTGCTGATGTTTGCTTTGTCTCTGACCAGGGACCCTCGAAATTGAATTCTTGGTTGCTCAATCCTCCTTATTATTTCACTCTTTGTGTCTTTGTTATTTTGGTTTTGCCTGCCTCTGACTAATTCACTTTCTAATGAGCTACTAGCCTTCTTTGCTGTTCATCAGTCTTGCATTGCCAGACCACGGCTAGTCAACAAAATGAAATTGTCAGCAATAGAGGAAGGAGGCTGGTACCAAACCTAAGAGTGTCACTGATTTCTCCAAATGAACTTGATTTAGTGTCTTTGAAATACAATCACAAAGGACACTGAGAGGGACTAATGTTTTCTAGTTTAACAGTAAAAATGTTTATGTTGACCAAGGGTCTTCCTCATATCTGGTCAGAGGAAATACTCTGTTTCTCCCAAAAGTGTATAACAAAAAATACTTTGTCTTTGGCTTGAAAGAATTAGTACAAATAAGTTCCTAGTTTCCTACCCAATTTTTTTCTTTTTGGCTATGTAACTCCTTGTGACCTTGAAAGTAAAATTCGTATATTCATAAAATTCATCAGAGCTGGTGTTTAGATCTAGTAAAATGAATTAAATTTCTGTTGTGCTGAGATTTTTGCCTTCTTAATACCTGTCTATAACTTTAAGGGGATTTGATGGCTCAAGGAATGTTCCACTTCTATTGAATTAACTAGTGAAAAAATACTTGGATAAATGTCACTTTCATAGTACTTCTTTCTTTCTATTTTTCAAGTGGAAGTTGCCATTTTCATCTAAGCCCCTAAAAATATACATGTAAAGGTAGACAAATGGAGTAGAATATAGGAAGAAACTGATGCATAGAGAAAAGATATTTTATTCTAGAAGTTTCATGGTCCACTTTTCTAGGATTGTGTGTATGTTTTTGCACTGTTAAATGTACTAACAGCAGGAGATACTCGGGTTTTCTTTGGCATAATCGGGGCACGCTGGGTTCCTTTTGGAATCTATTGAAAGCTAGGACCTTTTCCCTATGAAAATGTGCATCATGCTTGAAACACATACTTTTGCAAATATTTGTGTCTTAGGGGAGGCATTGCAGTTTATGGATACCATAGTATCAAAAACTCTGCTCTATGGAATGTTAGCCTCCTAGATCTATGCTGGCAAACTCTATAAAGGGCCCAGTAGTAATCATTTTGGTATTGTGTGTTTCGTATGGTCTATGTCACATCTACCCAGTTGTGCAGTGTGAAAACATCTATAAGCAACATGTAAGTGAGTGTGCATGGCCGCTGTGTTCCAATAACACCTTACTTACAAAACCAATAGGCCAGGTTTAGTCCACAAGCCATGGCTTACCAACACCTGCATTAGACCATCAAACACAAAGTTCTAGTTCACTGACTATATGAATAGCATTTTTCAATTTAATGAATATTTAGTTGAACTGCTGTTGCATCAAGGATGGTGGGGGTTGGGGCAGGTTGGTTAGTCCTATAAGACTTGCCTGCTAATTCCTTTAGGTGAACATTCACTCTTCCAGAAGCTGATGGAATACTTTTCTCCAGATTGATTTCTAAGCAATTAGTAACATAACTTACTTCAGTTTAGAAATAAAAGACACATTTTCTTAGATGTTAAGTCTGTCCTTGGCTTTTAGCGTCTTTGCGTTTCTTTCTCTCTATGGGGTGATGTGCGCAGGAAGAGAACCATGAACCCAGACATGAATGATAGCAAGATTTGAGAATTTGGGAGTCCAAACTTACCTCAGAAGTAGGAGCAGATACGTAGGAGCAGATACACTTCTTTACTTCTTCCATTTCATCCACACCATCTATTTTCCCATCTTTTCAGTTAGTAAGAAAGAGTACTTTGGGGTTCAGATTCTTGTACTCAGGTGGTTTTAGAGAATTTTCACTATAATTGAAGATTCCTGCTGTCCCCTTGTATACTGTCCCTGGACTTGGGAGAGTACTGTTCCTTTTTAATCATCAGTAAATTTCTGTACTAAGGGGCCTATGCAGAATGTCTCTGTTCTGATGTGAATTGTCTTGGGTTGATAACTTGGTTACATTTCTGGTCTCCAGAGTCTTGCTTCTCTCTGGCCCAAGAACACCTGTATATTCATCCTTACCTCTTTGCTGCACAGAGTGAAATTCAGATGGCTGCCAACCAGTGATCTGGGATTTCTCCTTTCTCTTCTTCAGAACAGAACAGACCTAAAAATGATAGTCTGTTATTCACAAACATTTTTCCCTGCTACGTCATCAGGGAAACATAAATTACACTTAGAATAATACCCGGAGACTTCTTAAGAAGACATATTTAAGTATTTGCTCTGGCAATTTACCTAAAAGAATGTTTTCTCTTTACCTAGGGGAATAAAACATGAATTCCACAACCTTCAAAATGCAATTATCCTTCCAAAGGAAGCATATTGCCACCAAATTCATCCCTCACCACCTGTTCCTGGTGACTGCCAAGATGTGTTCTTTTATGAGGTTTCGGAGAGTCTCTATTTACAGCTATGCAAATATCACTACACCATTGCAGGTTTTCTAATGCAGTTCTTTGGAACCAAGATTTTGGTTGGGGTCATGCTTTTCAGTTCCCAGCCCAAATTCCTTTTTCAAGCAGAATTCCTCTAGAAGCTTCGTCCTGTTAGAGGTGAAGAGAACTCTAGCCTAAGCAGAGACACAAGGCAAGGTCACAGATGTTATAGTAAGAAAATTATTGTTTTTAAGAAACCAATGCCACCTTGTAATGTAAACATGTTATTAGAATTTACAGATACTTATTCTATTCTTTGGGGCTTTCAGGATCTTGACAGCATTTGTAATTGTCAGAACTTGGACACTGAGCTCTTTTCTTGGGAGTTTATAGCTAGAGTTTGAGATATTTGCATTGTGTTTCTTTTTTACAGTTCTTATTATGGACAGTTTTTTGCTTCTATGGGTAATTAATCTTGACATGCTCCAGGGTTTCCCTCAATTTATACTTTACAGTTCTGAGATTTGTGGTCTCTTTTAAGCAATGAAGCTTTTACAGGCTAGATTGAGGTCAGGGAAAGTAAGTACAAAGATAGGCACTTACTTTTGTTTCAATGCAGGAAATAGAACTTCCTAAGAAATCCATGGAGTTTGTGGTTTAGATCAGGCCATCCACTGGTCTAAAATATGAGATTTTATAATAAAATCCTCCATTTGGCCTTGAAAAAAGAGCGGCTGTGTTGTTTATCCAATTCCCTTAAGTAATATCCTAGTGTGGCTGGAATTAAGTCATTTGTACCATTTGGTCACTACCAGAATTTATGTTACAGCCTGCAAGGTATTTCAGCAAAGCAAGTCAGGCCATGGTTTTGGTCTGACTTTGAAGTTTAAGGCTGAAGAGTGATGTGAAATTATGTTTGAGGGCTGAGAGGAAAATAAAGAAAAAGAACACTGCTAAATTAAGAACTCCCTGGAAGAGCAGGCTAATAAAAGAAGCTGGAAGGCAGGTGGATCCTTTAGTTTATTCGCGGTATGACTCCATGTTGATGATCTTCTACAGAGATAATCTCCTATGGGAAAACCCACCCAGAAGTCAAGACTCCATAATTATTTTGCCTTAAAAATAGTGTACCATAATGAGACTTAGAGATGAAGTAATACGAATGTCAGATAATTTTGATTCTCTAGTGATATTGATTCTATTGCTGTTTTAAACTGATGGCATCCACCACAAAGTCAGTGAGTTGAGGGGTGATAAGATGGTGAAACCAAATCTTAAAGCATTTTGAGGGTTACACCTTATCTAATCAGCTACTTTCGAGTAAGACACATGTAAATATGAAACCTTTGCTACCTAAGTTAGGTCTGGTGGCAGACAGTTTTAAGAAATGTGGCCAAAGAAGATTATCTGAACAGGATTCTGATTTTTTTTTTTTCCCCACGATGCAGAAAGCTGTGAATGTTCTTAGAAATATACTGCAGGTCTTTGCCAAAAAAACTAGCATTTATAATTTTAAAGCCAAAGCTAGTCTGAATTTTCAGAAGCAGTGAATTGTGGGGAAGAAGTAGTTGTTTTAAATTTTCTTCTGATTTCAAGATGTTGATCTTATTTTATGTTCAGGTTAGAGTGAGGAACAGCAGTAGATTCCATGTTATATTCATGGTGCTCTTGAGGATCTTTTGTGAGCAAAAGAGGAGGAGAGTAGAATAAAGGTCAAGTTTGCCCCATCTGAACCCCCATCAACCACCAATCAGGATATTTGGCTACCGGTATTGTTCCCTTCAACCTGAAGTCTCTGAGGCTACGAAAGCCTTGGGGATGAAATGACCATTAAGGACTCTACACAACTCATTACTCCAAACTGGGAAATTTTGTGTCCAACCATAGCTGAACCTCTGGCTTTTGCTGAATGAAAGTATGTTAACAAGACCACAGGAAGTTGAACAGTAAGAAAAGAGGGCCATTTAGTCTAGTTTTAAGGCAGAAATCACTTCAAAATCAATGAATGACATCAATCTATGAAGACCAGGCAATGCAGATCCTTCAATGGGCTATTTTTCTAAAGCAGTTGAAAATTACTTTATTTTCATTCAAGTTTTCACTGACGGAGTGGTATGACTGGACTCTTGATGAGCAGTATAATTTTAAAATTTCTAAGATTGCAGGAGGAGTTAAAATTTTTGTTCATTGGCCTATGGGAAAGTCATAAAGCTTTTTGTGCAGTTGTGATACAGCCAAGGGTACTGTTTGAGACTTGAGTTATCAGGGCTATCCTTGGCTCGGTTCCACAGAGCTGCTGTAGGTGGACAAGGGAGGTGGAAACCTGGCACAGCCATTGGGGATGGAAAACTACCATGACTTGTCTGTCATGAGCTGCTCACAAGGGCATACTTAGACCCCAGCTGGATCATGTCAGGTGCCTGCCACGTGCATAGAAAGATTTGGTGGTCAGTTCTGCCAGTCGTATGTTTGCCACTAAAGGAAACTTAACAGCTTGACTTTCACACAAGTCATTTTGCAACATGATATGTGTCAAAAAGCTATGGTGAGCAAAAATTTGTAGCACTCTTGGCCAATCTGTATAAAAGCCACTTCCAGAGGCTTGATTAAGAAAATTTAGATAATTTATCTCTTGTATCACTTCTGTGTCTGATTTACTCTTTACTCTAAAATTTATTTTCCGATTTTCTACATGAAATAAGATGACATTTAATAGATTAATTCATATTTTTAGAGGGAACATTTTCCTTTGTTCAATTAATTTATATAATAAGAACATATTTCCTGCTATAAAGAACCACCAAATTGGGACATTTAAAGCTGGAAGAAGCCAGTAGAGATGTAGTTTCAAATTCTTTATTTAAATACATGAACAAATTTCTATGTCTTATGAAAATCTTGGTAGAACTTCTCTAGGGGATTGAACTTTTCAAGAACTTTAATAAAATGGGTGGATTTTTCTAGCGTTGGTTAATTAGATGAACATGCTACTTCCATTTATTAATCCAGTGTTCATAAGGAAAAGCCAACACCACATTTTCTTACATTCTATGAATATTATGGTATATATATTTTATTGTATGCTTTCCTATTTTGTGCCCCAGTTTTATTTTTAAACCATGCTTATTGTAAAGAAAACTGTTAGACCCATGCAAATATACCTTGATGCTAAAATGAAGTACATCCATATGGTAGGTAGGAGCCTGCTAACTTCTCTTGGAACCTGCTGTATTCTGAAAGGAGATCAGAGAGGTATGCACTCCTATCCTTCACAACTCCTTTGTCTAGCAATTAAATTTAGTGTCTCTGGAGAGTTTGGAGTAGAAGAATGAATACCCTTCTGTGGATTCCACCATGAACTCATTCTTCTTTCCTGCCATGTGCAGCCTGCTGCTTGCCTTCCCTGGTTGGCATCATCTCATCTCTTTGCTGTTGTGGTACCTTTCTTTTATGAATGAGCCAGGCTAAGCTGTAGTTTATGCAGTAAGGACCTCTGAAGCATGTAGGAAGAATGTTTCCATGCCTTTGAGGTAAATGTTAAGTTTAAGCTCTGGCTCTGGGAACTTTTCACTTGTGAGTTACAGAAGAGAAGGAAGAGTTAGGGATGCACACTTTACTCTGTTTTCTTGTATGGAAATACGTGGCACAGCTTTCTTCACCATTGTAGAGGAAAAGAGAAGTTAAGAGTGTCAAATGATAACTTCTGTAAATCCCCAGGATTACATTTTAAAATACCAGTTTTGTGGGACAATCTACCTTTCTCGTCTTGGCCTGTTGGCTCTGGCGACCCCATACATTCTTATTTTAGAGTAGTTTTCCTGTTATCCAGGTTGTGTGTATTTTTTTCCTTTTGATTTAGTGCTTATCATCATTGGTGATGTCATCTCAAAATTCTGAAACCAATTTGCAGACTTGGGCCAATTGGCCAGTTTGCAGGACTTGGGTTAGATACAGGCCTTGGTGTTGATGTAGGTCTTATATTAACAGAGTTCCCAGAAATATGCAGAATTGAGGGAGACTGTGGTCTTAAAGAAGTCATGTTTGTTTATAACATTTGGACAGGCCACCTGTCCTGGGTCATTATTCTTGAGAAATTCATCTTTTCACACTAATACCATTGATGAGACATACATAATATCTTGGATGATTGGCTTCTGTCAGTCAATAATAAGGTATTACAATAATTGCCAAAAGGGGAGGTAATTTTGCCTCTTTATTATAAAGCTCATTCTCTGAGGAAATTTCCTGTCACTGTCTCTTATAAAATGCGTATTTTAAAAGCCATTTCCTTTTCCTTTCTGATTTAAGAGCATATTTAAAAGAAGGTGAAGTTTTTAAGGTGCCATGAAATACTTCTTTGGATCTGTGTTTTTCACCAAGGACATGGCCGGAATGTTAAACCAGGTCATTGTTACATGGCTCTTAGAGGTCCTGCTCTGGCTCTTCTCTCATCACCTCCAAAGGGAAAGGAAATTGGGAGATGAGGTCAAACTTGAACTCCTTTGTTGTGGAAGGGCTCTCACCTTGATTTCCTATCTCAGGATACTCTTCAGGTTCATACTGCTGCTGAGGAGGAAGGAATGAACTGCCGACATTGTAACTAGCTTTCAGACGTCTGTGTGCGTGTATGTAAAACTTCACACCATGTGTGTTGTGTTAAATGTCATGTCAATCTATGAACTGACTCAACAACTTATAGAGAAGACGATGATGATGGCAAAAAACACCCAACCACCTCTTTCTGTCAAAGTCATAGCTATTCTTTCATCGCTCGGACAAATAACGTCAGCATTTAGGAATGAGGTGTCCTTGAATAAAATGGTGTGTTGATCTTATAAGAAAATGTACAACAAATAAATGACATTTTAGAAACGTGCAGTGAGTCTGTATAGTCTTTGAGCTGTTTATGGAAGTCCTGTGTTCCATGAATGCTGTGTTTATGTGTAAAAGACCCTCTGGGCAAAAACATTGCTACTTCCAAAACAGAACAGAACAAAGCAAAACAACATATCCTGAAGACTCATGAAAAAATTGTTCCATCCATTGTGTACTTCAGACTCAATATTCTTATAGAGAGTCTAGGTTAGAAGTGAAGGCCAACATCTCATGATTAAAATCAGATGACTTGTGGTAAGGACAAGTCCAGATGGCTTAAATGAAAAGATTAAGAATAACTCATTTTTAGTTTCCATGTGTTCCTGACACTGAACCATGATGCCAACTAGTCATTTGTGTTTTTCCTGGACCCCCAGGTATAATATTTAAGAAATTTGCTTTGTAGTATTAGGCAGTACCATGATCCAGATGTTCAGAGAAAGAAAGAAAATGTTAGTACAAGTAAATACAATTGGGTCTTCAATTCTGGGATTTGTCCTACCTTCTGTGATTTAATCCTCTTGTATCTACATTAATACATTCTGGAGACGAATCGCTAGACCTTCATGTTTACAACTTAAGTGTTTACATATTGCACCAGGAGGCACACTTTCACCTCCATGATGCTCCTTACTTAAACAAGTTGTTGCTGCTGAGTCAGGAGTAGACTTCCTTAAAAGCACCTGGAGGACTCACTGTGCTTGCATATATCACCCGGATGTCTTTCCAATGACGGTGGACCCATACTTTGAAGTGTTTCTCCCAAAGGACTGAATTAAGATTTCTCTAATTGTTCATTTTTCTTTCTTTTGGATTCTTGGGACAGGGTCATGCAATGTAGCAAACTCATGACTTTACTACCTCAGTTTCCCAGGTGCTAGGAATACTGGCAGGCTCTGCTATGCCTAGGTTAATCCTTCATCTTTAAATGATAGGCCCTCCTCGGGATTAGGAGTCTTGTTTTAAGTTCCCACAAGAGGTGCAGGTACATGGAGAGGGAAGGCATAAACAAACAAGAATCTAAGACACCTAATGTAAAGGTTGTTATTTGATCCTCTTCTTTCATGCTTGATGACATCATCAAAGATCTGAAAATATTTTTCTTTTGATGGGTATAATACCTTCTCTCTTTGCACACCTCTCATGGTGGCTGATACTCATTTGCCCATCAAAATGGCATCCTGCTCACTCAAGACTGTAGAAAACTTCAAGTGGAAAATGGAGAAAGTCAACTTGGTTAATAACAAATGCATTTGGGGGTTGCTTCTTGGTATTTTGTCTACTGAAATCCTCACAACAGTTTATTTCTGTTTCTGACAATCCTGTGGGTTGACTCAGCTCGGTGGTCTGACTTGGCGTTTCTCTTGCAGTTGCTTTCAGATGATGGCTGGGATGTCATGGGGCAGAGAGCTTCTTCATTCACTGTCTGATGTCTGGACTAGAAGGCATGAAATATCTGGGGGCTAGTTGGGCATCTTTCTTTTTATGTGGTGACTGGCTACGGATCCTCATGGGTTGGCCATCTTGGGATAGTCAGATTTTGTCCACAGCAGTTAGAATTGGAAGCTTCATGTGAGTCACACAGCACACTTTCCACTGGGAACACTGAAAACTGGGCTTCATAGCAGGGCTGTTTTTGAAAACTAGCTACCATGTTTGGTGAGTTAAATACAGTTAGAATATAGTAGTAAACATTAAAAACTGATCTGAATCTCTCTTTCCTAAATGGTTAATCAAAAGGCAGCAGAAAATGTGTTAAAATTAACAGTGAAAATAGTTTCTATTTAATTATCACACACAATTTCATCAAGTAAGTTACTTTAATCAAAATAATGGTATCATGTTGGGGAGTGAGTTAGCCACCTCTGCCTGAAAATCACAAGCCATAGTTGGAATTAAAATGACAGGAGAGAATGCAACATTGACACAAATGACTCACAAAACTCCTGTCTGTACTTCCCTACCACCCCAGATGGTCATGGTTCATAAATACTTGCTGAGTAGGTGTTCCCCTTCAAATGGAAATAGCTTTGTTTTGCATTTTAAAAATAATACATTTTGAGAAAACTTAGGGAATACATGCAGGAAAATAAACATTATCCCCAGTCCTGAGTTAATCATTCATGCATTTAAAAAATGTATTGTTCCATACTTTTTCCTCTAGAAAGCACACACACACACACACACTTATAAAACCTTAATGGAATTATGCTATTGATTCCTGGCTTGCTTTTCAAAAAAACAGACATTTTTAGTGGCTGCATAGTGTTCCAACATATACATGTATACATATGCATATATTTAACTCTTCCCCTTTTGGTGGAAGTTTTGAGTATTTCCTTTTTGTTGTATTGATAAGTGTTCATATTCTTACATATCTACTTACTTATTTTTAAAGCTTACTGGTTTTGGTGGTACTGGGGTTTGAACTCAGGGTCTGGTACTTGCTAGGCAGGTGTTTTAATACTTCAGCTGTGCTCTTTATTCATGAGGCTGATTGTTTGAGAGATGTTTTAAAGACCTGCAGGATCTCACCTATTTTTAAAGGGCTGATATGAGCATGGCTTTACTTACTTGTTTCAGCACAGCTCTCTCCTTCCCTTCTTGTGGTGCTCACCCCACTCCAAGACTAGCTTTAAACTAAGAAATTGGGCCTGTCTGGCAATAAACCAAAGGTAGAGATTTGCAGCACTGCAGTCTGCCCACATGACAATGTCATTATGGCCCTGTGGTTATTGTCCCTGAACAAAACGGGCAGGGGAATGTCTTTTAAGAATATCCATAGTGGACAAAATAATCAGGAGGAAGCCCTTTAAGGAAAAGCACAGTGCAAGAACAGGAAAAGGGAAACTGCCTCTAAGGCACAAAAGATTTTTTCTTTTTTTTTTTTTACAGTTTTTTTATTGTTTTATTATTCATATGTGCATACAAGGCTTGGGTCATTTTCCCCCCTGCCCCCACCCACTCCCTTACCACCCACTCCACCCCCTCTCTCTCCCCCCAACCCCCTCAATACCCAGCAGAAACTATTTTGCCCTTATCTCTAATTTTGTTGTAGAGAGAGTATAAGCAATAATAGGAAGGAACAAGGGTTTTTGCTGGTTGAGATAAGGATAGCTATACAGGGCATTGACTCACATTGATTTCCTGTGCGTGGGTGTTACCTTCTAGGTTAATTCTTTTTGATCTAACCTTTTCTCTAGTTCCTGGTCCCCTTCTCCTATTGGCCTCAGTTGCTTTTAAGGTATCTGCTTTAGTTTCTCTGCGTTAAGGGCAACAAATGCTAGCTAATTTTTTAGGTGTCTTACCTATCCTCACACCTCCCTTGTGTGCTCTCGCTTTTATCATATGCTCAAAGTCCAATCCCCTTGTTGTGTTTGCCCTTGATCTAATGTCCACATATGAGGGAGAACATACGATTTTTGGTCTTTTGGGCCAGGCTAACCTCACTCAGAATGATGTTCTCCAATTCCATCCATTTACCAGCAAATGATAACATTTCGTTCTTCTTCATGGCTGCATAAAATTCTATTGTGTATAGATACCACATTTTCTTGATCCATTCATCAGTGGTGGGGCATCTTGGCTGTTTCCATAACTTGGCTATTGTGGATAGTGCCACAATAAACATGGGTGTGCAGGTGCCTCTGGAGTAACCTGTGTCACAGTCTTTTGGGTATATCCCCAAGAGTGGTATTGCTGGATCATATGGTAGATCAATGTTTAGCTTTTTAAGTAGCCTCCACATTTTTTTCCAGAGTGGTTGTACTAGTTTACATTCCCACCAACAGTGTAAGAGGGTTCCTTTTTCCCCGGATCCTCGCCAACACCTGTTGTTAGTGGTGCTGCTAATGATGGCTATTCTAACAGGGGTGAGGTAGAATCTTAGTGTGGTTTTAATTTGCATTTCCTTTATTGCTAGAGATGGTGAGCATTTTTTCATGTGTTTTTTTGCCATTTGAATTTCTTCTTTTGAGAAAGTTCTGTTTAGTTCACTTGCCCATTTCTTTATTGGTTCATTAGTTTTGGGAGAATTTAGTTTTTTAAGTTCCCTATATATTCTGGTTATCAGTCCTTTGTCTGATGTGTAGCTGGCAAATATTTTCTCCCACTCTGTGGATGTTCTCTTCAGTTTAGAGACCATTTCTTTTGATCACAAAAGATTTTTTTGAAAAAAATGAATGCCATTTTTTATATTGTTAAATTCATGAAATATGTATCCATCACAATTTTCTAATTAACCATTCATGCCATACATTCTGTGATACCAGTAATAGGCAAGAGAGGAATTTCCACTTGGTTTGGTGTGCAAGTAAGAGCACACAAGTGGGTTTTTTTGGTTGTTGTTGTTTTTGTTTTTGAGACAGGGTCTCATTGCCCAGCCTGATCTTGAACTTGCAGTCCTCCTGTCTCTATCTCCTAAGTGCTGGATTGCAGGTGTGTGCAACCACACCTGGCTTCTCCATGAATCTTAATGAAAGTAGAGGTAGAATTCTGCAAGAAAACAAACAATACTAACCATCATTCACCTCACGGGTATTAGCAAGATCTTTCTGTCCTGGAATTTGCCTGCTGCACTCAGGTTCATCAGGGCCTTGGTTGCCATCACCTGGGAACTTGTCAGCAAGACAGATGAGAACCGTATGTTAGCATCACCCCCAGCTGATTCACATTCAAGTCATAGTTTAAGAAGCGTTAACCAATTTTACAGTTTCAGTGGGGAGACCTCAAATGTTGTTGTAATACTTTTGTTATTTACAGAGAGAAGGTATTTCTGGATGAGGTTTAATATCTACATGGGACAAAGAGATATGGTATCAAAATGTATCTGTATTCTGGTTTTTGGTTAAATGCAATTTTATTCTTTTAATTGCAGGATTCTTGAATATTGGGATGGAAAAAATGGCCCTTATTTTTGAGCACATTTATACCAGTTGTAGCTAAAATATTTTATAAATTCCAAAGGGAACACTTCTTTAGAGATGCACAACAGTGTTAGGCTTCATAATAAATGAGGTCTAGGAGATGGTGATGGTGAGGCACAGAGAAAGAACAAAAAGAATGGTATTGTGTTAGCATCAACATTCCCCAAGTTGGTTCCATGGGTTTCATTGCATTGACAATCAGAAACTTCCTTGGCAAGTGTTGTCTCTGTCCTCCAAGGAAGAACAGGCTGATTCCGAGCCTAATGCTACTTACCTCAGAGTAGGCAGTTCAGCCCAAAGCAGTCAATTTTCTTATGAGCCAGAATGACCCCAGGGACTGGGAGGCAAGGAGTTGTTCTTAGACAAGAACTTGCTAAACCACTTGACCTTTTCGACAGCTGCAGAACTGTTTTATCAGGAGCATGCCATCTCTTTTGGCTCCTCTCATTTGGCAGCCAGGAAAGTCAAACTGGTGACATGATGTGCTTTAGAAGACTCCTGGAAAATTCACAACTTCTACCATAAAGTGGCTAAATGAGCCTCGCTAGTCAGATAGTGATCTTTGGATGGTTCATCCTCTCCTTGAGCTAAGTGGCTTTTGGGACTCGTTCACATGAATCCGATGAGTCACTGCTGGAGATAAAGAGAAATACCCATTTGCCAGATCCTCTAACTCACTAAATTTCAGCCCATAAAGAATAGGTTAGGTCTGTTTCTAGACACAAGTCTAGAACAAGTGGTGATGGTCACGTGCCACAGTTCCTCTAGGTTCACAATTCAGTTAACATAGTACCATGCAGAGGGAAGACCAACCACGGAAAGTTTTCTTTTCCCTTTTTTATTGGAATAATTAATTGTGCAGTGAGGTTTCATACAAGAATACAGTGTATGGTATTTATTTCCATACATACATATAAGGTACTTTAATTAAATTCACCCCTCGATCTCTCTTTTTTTTTATAAACTGAACTTTTATCTTTATCTGATTATTCATTACATGAGAAGTCTTATTCACGAAAAACATTGGAAGGCAAAATTACGTCAATCTCTCTTTCTTAACCCTTCCTTTCTTAAAGCAGTTTTTGGTGGGTTTCAATATGCTATTTTCATATATATGTATATGAAATATATATAGTGAATGAAAAATCATATTCACCCCATCACCCTATACAGTCTATATAATTTTGGTATTGAAAATGTCAATAATAAAACATAATAGTCACTTTGAAAGGAAACATCTGAAATGATAATAATATCAATCACTTAAGCCTTACTCCATTTTATCCTCAGGAAATGTCAATAAGGCATGCACTACTTTTTTTTAAGTTTTAGCAAGGATTTATTTTAGTGTAAAAGGATAAAGTATAGACAAAGTGGGGGAGGGGAGAAAGAGAGAGAAACATTTCCTGTTCCCCTTGCAGGAAATGGGAGCGAAGACTCCAGGCATGCAAGATTGGTACTGCCCTTTTTGCACTTTGAGAAAGGGCAATGCAGAGGTTCAATAACCTGACCAGTAAAATGGAGGAGCCAGACAGACAGAAGAGCTGGTCTGTACATAGTGTCTTTTAGATTTACATTACAACTTCCTGTCCCCTCCCCCATGTGCTTTCAAACTTTCTTGACACTAAGAATAATTTTTCAGTCAATCTGATTTTTCAGGAAAACCAATGTTTTAAGTGCGCCAGTTTGAGGAGCAGGGACCCCAGTATTCTGCGTGATCCAGAGAAGCAAAGCAAGTCATGGAGGGCCAGACTCCAGAAGTGGTCTGGCCTGGCCTACCCCGTCAGACCGCAGAGATTCTGCAGAGGGTTAGGGTTATGAAAGTTCGGAGGTGGGACGTGTCATCCCAGAGAGCATGAGGCAGATCACCAGGACTTCAGCAGTTGCACAGACTTTAGTGTGGTGTCTTGCTCTGTTACACTAAGGTCAGGCAGAATAGAGACTTGGGTCTAGATTAGATCTGAGAAGAGTGAGTGTTGATAGAAACCCAGACTGCCTGACTCTCCTGAGAGAGAGGAAAACAGTAGGCAGTTCAGGTAATCTGTATATATCCCTGTATACTCCATCTCATGTAAAGCTCAAGTGAAATAGTCTATGGGGCTTGGGGCCATAGAAAGGAATCTAGCAACTCAGCAGTCACAGCGAAAGAACCACCAGGTTTACCCCTCAGCACACAGGAGTAGAGAGGTGCTGGTCACAGCAGTATAGGTGACCTGGATTATTATTCTGCTCTGAACATTGGCAGACTGGGGCTGAGCCTGAATATGAGAGGAACTCATTTTTTAGTACATCCAACTAAAAAAAAAAATGTCAGAGATTGAAGGGTTAGGGTCTAGAGCCCATGACATTGAACTTGGTGCACTGGTAAATAAAATTCCATTTCCCAGCTGGACAGAATGGGTGATCCCATCCTGATCAAGTGCAAAGTGTAGGTCAAGAAGTTTAGGAAGATGTGAGTGATCCCAGGCTGTGTGTTCCTCACCTTCAGGAACTCCTTAGGAAATGTCTAAGATGGGGGCCTCTCCACACAGGGTGCTTTGGAACTTTGGGTTTGTAGGAGGCAAATCTGTTCATGCCATTCAGGTAGAGCCTAAAAAGTCAAGTCTGCCAGTTGAAACCAGTGGCTATAAAACCTGTGAGCTACTTTCATTCCTGAATTCAAAGGAGGAAAAGAGAGGAATTCAATTCTGTGGGCCTTGCCAAAGACAAATTTACCATTATTCAGCAATATGATCATGCCTCATGACTGAAAATATATGGTAGTTTCTCTGCCAACTGTGGTCTCACCTTATGTGGTTTCATTTATCCAGGATCAAAAATTTTAAATAGAGAATTCCAGAAATAAACAATTCATAAGTTTTAAATTGCCTACTGTTCTGAGTAGTATGATGAAGTCTTGTGCCATGCTGCTTGAGACATGAATAATCTCTTCGTCCAATGTATCTGTGCTGTATGCATTATTCACCCTTTGTCATTTAGTAGCCATATGAATTATTAAATCAACTCTGGAGTATTGTGGTGCTTGTATTTAAGTAACCCTAAGTAGAGTAGCCTAATGCTACATCATGATAACTACATTATTTACTTTACTTCATTTTATCAAACAGGCATGAGTCGTCTCCCATCATCACAAAAATAGTGAGATCAGTACAATAAGAAATTTTGAAAGAAAGCAGAGACTACATTTACATGACTTTTATTGCAGTATATCACCATAATTAACATTAGTTAATAATAACTATTTGTTGATCTCTTACTGTGTCTAGTTTATAAATTAAGCTTTATCATAGCTGTCACAGTGCTTGCAACAAAAGGGCACCATTTTTTAACATCGGTTTGGAAAATCTGGGGTTGGGGGCAGTGGTGGTGGGAGGCAGGGCTCATCCTCTCCAAATACACAGTCCTGTCCTGAGTAACATAGGAAAAGAGCTTCTATGTTAGAGATGGTCTGGCATTTAGTTAAACAAACATCTCTTGTGGTCCGAGCAAGCTATGGAAAATGTAAAGTTGATATCTTTTGTATGTGTAGAGAGCTCATTCAGAGCTATATGATACCAAACATTTTCTAGGTGTGTGGGGGGTGGCAGGCAGGCAGAACTAGGAAGATGTGGCTGGGCAAAGCCCCCTCAAACCTTCCATTTGCCCTCTTACTAATCCATAAAAGACTTTTGAGCATTCTCTTACGGAAACTTCAGAAGCAGATGGAAATATTTTAAGATGCATAATACACATGGGCCGGTAACATGAATTTCCACTTTCCTTGCAGGAGAGAACACAGTGGACTTCTGCACCATCATTTGATGTTAGCAAAAATCCAAAGGGGAACCAGCATTTTAGGCTATGGCTTCTAGGTGGCTTATAAGTAACCATTTGATTTGTGAACAAGGAGCAGTGCAGTGTATTTCCAAGGTCATGATCTGTTGCATTTCAGGTAGTTGATGATATTAACCTTCACCAACAATTCAGCATTTTGGCAAAGTTCTTTTTAATTTTTTTCCTCTCCCAAAGGAACTATGTCTTTTGAGGCAAGAAATAATCAAACTTATAGGAAACAGAATATCCTTTTCAATATATTTTTCATCAGAAAATGGCATCCACTTCAAATTGTAAATTATCTTACTGAGAGTGCAGCACATCTCAAAAGATGAGCTTGCATTGCTGTAGCAGCAGCATTGTCAGCAATGTCAACACCGTAATACCTACATGCAGGGCTTCATGGACATGTGGACAAGGAAGTAAGACTAACTTCCCACTGACCAGTGCTGAATACAGTTCAGAAATCCAAAGAATCACATTCCAGATACCCTGCTTTGCACACATATCCCATCACATAACAGTAACAGAAATCTATTCTTGTTCTTAGCCTTGGTGAACTTGTGCTTTTCCCCTCAGGGTCAGGGGCCTCTTTTATAGTGAGTGGGTAGCTCTGGATATCATTCGGACCAGGCTGACCATGGCTTTCTTGGGACCCATCACTGGCTTCAAAAGGACTCTGACCTCACAAAGGTAAATGCAAATCTTGTGGTATGAATGTATGCACATTTTTTCTGAGAGGACAGGACCCATAGCATTGAAACTTTGCAATCATATTTTTCAAAAGGCTAAAACGTATTGCATTTATGAAATGGTGTTTTCATAAAGAGTTCAGTGTTAAAAATTTAAATAACGTGTACTGTCTCCTATGCAGACCAGAGAACTAAATAATCGTAACACACTAACATCTGAACATCCACACCAACTTTTCCACAGAGTAAAGTCTCTTACACATACTCCGTAAACATACCTTGTATTATTTTCCATTATACCTTAATATTTATACTAGCATATTCTATATGCTATGCTTAATATATATTATATATGCTTTACCTCTACTTTGTATGTTGTTTCATAATTCATATTGTATTGTACTATATGTTATTATAAGATACAGTAACATCCAAATATATATTAGTATAAACTGCGTACCATCTAATATTAGATGAAATATTATTATAATATATTAATATGGACTTAATATATAGCTATATTATACCTTAATATACATATACCTTATAATATTTTTGCTCTACCAAAGGCAACTTATTCCCAAACTAGAGTTTATCAATTTATAAGTGGGAATGTTGGAGTGTAAATTTTGACAAAAGAGAGACAAAGAGTAAAAAATCATTTTCAAATTTTTGTTACTATTTTATAGTACAATTACAGTTTTTTAAAATACTGGTTTTTGGTGTATTTCATATTTTAGGAAAAAACCCTTATATTAATGATATGGTTGTGATTTGGGGTGATGTGCATGTGAATAAACACAAGAAAGCTGGTAAATGTTTAAATTCACTAATTTTCTTTTAAAGTATCCCATAAAAATTCCAGGCATATTGTGATCAATTCATGTATTTACTTATTGCTTTATTATTATTACTTTGGTTCTATTTTTTTCTCTCTTGATCAATCTGTCATCTGTGGCTGCGATTGCTAGCATTTCTCCAGCAGAGATGAACAAAACTGTTTCAAAATGACCCCGGCTTTGCCTGTGCCAGCGATCTCTCGCACTCTCTTTCTCTCTCTCCCTCTCTGTTTTTAATTTAAAATATCTACATTGTTTATCATCCTCATAAAACTCAGGTAACACCACGATATGTTTATAATTCTCTTGGCCTTTCACACATGAGGTTCTATTTTTGTTGTTAATATGGTGTAAGATAAAAGCTCCAATACTAAACTTTGGAGGAAAGAAATGTCCTTACAGTGTGGAAGTTTCCATCAAAAGATTTCTTTGGACTGCAGTTGAGAATTTGGTCATCACTATATCATTCAGAGATCAATTGAAATTTAATGTACTAAGGCATATATGTGTTTTGCATTGATGTTACAAAGAATGCAAATTTAGCCCTCTGAATTGAGGAATTTTAATTGGAAAATTTTAATCCAGGTTGTCACTGAATGAGAAGAATTTCAAATGGGCACAAGGGGGCAGCAGAACACACTGGATTCCTGCTATGCATTGAAGCAAGAACATTCTACTGTATGGCTCTGACTGATGATGGCAAAGAATGAAAATACCTGGGATTTGAGCCATTCTCAAACATTGGCATTTCAAGCACAAATAAGATGAGTCTGGGCAGTGTGTTGGGGGACTATGTCCTAGGATAACCAATAACTGAATATATGAAACACCAGCTTTCTAAGTGTGTCTTAAGGACAACTGGTGACTCAAATAGGGCCCAATCTCACAGTTGCTCATTACTTTCCAGTGGAGCAAACCATAAATTCCTCTTCCTCTTAAGATTCCAGGGGCAAATATCAATAGGGAAGAGTATCTATTGTATTTAACTTTTTAACTAGTGACGTTTCTCTTGTAGAAGAAGCTGTAATTATTAATGAATCACGTGCAATTACCAGGTACTTTTCAGTAAAGAGCATTACGAAAATACAGTAGAATCCAGGGTACTGATCAAATCTGGATTTTATTGTCAGATTTTATAGTGTGAAATTATTAACCTTGGACAGATTTCTTAACCTCTAGGTGTCTTAGTTTCTTTACTTGTGAGATGAGTATAATGCAATAGGTTGTTTTAAAGATTAAGTAATGCATGTCACTCACTTAGCTCAGCGCCTGCCATATGGTAAGAATTCAATTAACTTGGCAGTTATAAAATTATTACAATAGATGAGTGGCATGTGTTAGTGCTCCATAATTGTTTCTTGGTAACCCAGTGCTTTTATGTTATTTCATTTAATTCTCACAAGTCGTATGAGAGATAGGTTTCATTTCCCTCCATTTTTATAGAGATAGGTTTCATTTCCCTCCATTTTATAGATGAGAAAGTCCACATTCGAAAAGTCTGGTCACCTGGCTAGTATAAATTAAAGAGGTAAAATGTGAGACTGTGGCTTTCTGCCTGCAAGCTATGTACTTTCAACCACACTTGGATAGGTAGACTACCAGCATTATTTCCTCCTGCTTTTGGAAACTCCCAACATCACCTGAGTCACCTGACGTCCCCTGACAGGTCTTGAAAATGACTCAGCAGTTTGACATAATCAAGTAATGCTCTCATGCACCACTTAGACAACAGAGGGTATGGGGAAGCAGTAGATGGGAGATTTTCTTGCAATCAGGAGAGAATAAATGTTACATAAGTGTTTCAAGCCCAAACCAGCCTCTATTAGAAAATAAGTCTAAGACACATACCTTAAATCCTACATTACATCTATGAAAGCACCTCCTATATCATCTAGTGCCATCCTTGCCTCCAGGAACAAGAGACTGCTGGATCAAAATATGTTCCCGAGGTCTTTAAGTTTTTTAAAGAAATAATCAGTAAATGTGTAGTGTTTGCTTCACCTGGTATCTCCGTATATGGTACTACAGTCCTTTCCTGTGCATAAAAAAGATAGCTAGGACCCATCTTTATTTTTACCTGGAGTAGCCAGCCTCATTTACAGGCTTATAGATGCAAGTTCCTCATCTGAACAGTTTGGTGCATTGAAGAACCACACTGATTGTACTCTATAAATTAAAGCTACAACTATGCAAACAAGCAAATAAAACTCAAACTAAGAAACCTCTCTAGTGAAAGCAGCTTAATAATCCATAAATTAGCTTTCTTATCATTTTAGATTAGTAGTTTCTTCCATAAGAATGATAAACATCACAAAACTACAAAGAAAAAACCCATAAGCTGTATATACTTTCAGGATGTTGTTTTAGAATAGTAACATATTAATTGTGGGGTTTCATTATGACATTTTTGTGCATGAGTCTTCTTCTCTTAGGTTAACATTATAGAAATGACAGAGATATTTCCTTTTAGTATTTATTTATTTTCACAAAAATCTGGTGTCATCTCCCTTTTCTCCTACCCCCATGAACAAAAGCAGTCCTCTGAGACCCTAATGTCTTCTTCAGGTAATACTGTGAAATTCACAAAGGCAAATGGGTTCTGATGAAGACCCTTCCTGGTAAATATTCTATTGCTGGTGGCAATGGCACTTGGCCACCATGACATCAATTTTGACAGGTTAGAGCTAAAAGGTGAATGTCCTTAAAATACCTTCTTAATTATTTTTGACATTAAAAATCATATTTGGAAGTAGTATTCATTTGTATACTAAGTGGAAAATAACTTGTTTTCCTTTTTATTGCTTTTGACTTTCATTGCCATAGTTTGGGGAGAATTCTAAGTGAACTTTTATTTGTTCTCATAGATAAGCACACTGACTTTCTCCATATTTTGTCTCTCTCCAGGGGCTTGAATGGCCATGTTAGAACAGGAGGTGGGGAAGTCCAGAGCAGGTTTACCTATGGTTTTCCTCTCCATCCGTTAGCTTATTCTAGAGTCAGGCATATACTGTACTGTCCATGTACTCTGAAGAAAGCTCTAATGCTTCTTTGGGTATTACACACTTGCATATGAAGCATCATCACATGTTCATTGCTGATTCTTGCCACTGCAGTTATTTAAGGCCATCTGAAGGATTCTACAGGATATGTGAATGGGATAGTCACATATGGGAAAATACATCAATTATACTTTGTACAAAGGTTTCTCTTTATCATACTGTGCCTTTAATTGAAAAAAAATACAAGAATATGTTTGTTAAATTTTATAAAGAAGACTCAAACTTCAACATGAGAATATGTTGATGAAGAATGAATAAATCCAAAAGGGCAACATTTATTTAATCAGGAATGTGTCTATACAGACAAACTGCCAGAATGTGTAGTAACAAGTCCCACTCCAGAAAGTTTCCATCACAGGTGAAACTTACTTCAGTAGAATAGGACCAGAAAGATAATTCCTGTTGCTCTTTTCTTCCCTCCTCCCTTTCCCCTTTCCTTTTTTCCTCTACCTCCTCCTCCTCCTTCTCCTTTAAGAAATGACATAATTTAAGATACTGCTTCAGGTGATTTAAAACATACATTTACCTTCCTCTTTTGGAAATGACCTAAAAGGAAAAATGATGCAAAAGGAGAAAATGTTAGAATAGTTCATGCTTGCCTTTGTGAGAACTGTGTTTTGAGTAGGAAAAATGGTATTCAGGAGCTTACTATGCAGATAACTGGAAGCTGTGTTCTCATTGCCATGGTGACATTATGTGCTTGTTTGGAAGATGACAAGGGGATTTAATCTTGTGTGTGTGTTGAAAGGATTATGCCCATGATCCTGTATGTGTGTCTAAGGATGCACATAAAGAATGGCTTAAGGACGTATAATTATGGACTCTAGTGATATGTGGTGACTGCCCACCAGTCTGGAGCATCAATCGTATCCACAAGGGTACACTCAACAACATTACTGCCTTAGGCTGTGGCCTTTATCTGTGTTATTTTGACTATTCATTCTCAAATTGTTTTCCTAGCTTAATACAGATGAGAATCCCTTGGTTAGGTCAGCAGAGAAGACATGTAAAACAGGATAATCTGGAAATTCCATTTGTTCACATATCTTAATAGCTTGACCTATAAAGCAACAAGCAGACAAGCATAAATAAGAACAGGAAAAAAAGAAAAACCATCAGCAATGATCACAACCAAACCAAACCAAATGCAAAACCAGACTGAGTTGCTGACTTTTAGCATAATTTTTTAAAGTATTATAAAAATAGGAACTTTCATGTAAAAAGTGTAGATAAGCAAGCAGAAGAAAATGATGTTCACCTACAATCCTAGCATTGAGAGGTAATTTCTGTTGACATTATGGGTATAGACTTTCAACAGGTGTGTGTGTGTGTGTGTGTGTGTGCGTGTGCATGTGTGTGTGTGTGTTTCTCTTCTACATACAATGGACATGAATAAAATTTACAAAAAAATGTTAACATTGTTACTCTTTTCCCTCTTAATAGGCATAGTCATCTTTTAATAACTGTAACATGTATGGTGGTAAGAATGTACTGTAGTTAATACAACTATTTACTAGTTGTTATTAGACTATTGTTACTGGATACATATAATATTTTGCAATTTTTCCTTTTTTATAAATTGTTTTAAACAAATTGTTCTTGTAGTCCAATTTTTGTGGCATTACAAATGCTTACTTAGGATAAATTCTTAGAAATAGGATTTCTATTTTTAAAGGTTAAGAACATTTTGAAAGCTTTTGTTAGTAAACAAGGCCAAGATATCAAAAGGTCTTGCCTACGTATTTCTATCACAAGCAATTATGAGGGGCTGGCTAGGTAGCTCCAGAGGTAGAGCACCTGCCAAACAAGCATCAGACCCTGAGTTCAAACCCCATTTCTGCCAAAAAAAAAATTGTATTCTTGAGTATTACCATTAATGCTAAAGCAAGTATTTAAAGGTGGATTTTTTTTTAGGAGTAATGACTGGGCAGTTTGATTCTGTCATTCCGAATGTCCAGAATTTATTGCAGAAACAGGTCTTTTTCAGGAATTCACTTGTTACCAAATAACTTGAGTCATATTCAAGGCAGAAGCCTACAGATGTGGTCATGCCAATGGTATTGTTCTTATAAGACTTGTAAGAAAGGTCACATCTTTCTTGCTTTATTCAAAGGGGCGGAAGCTGGCTTGCATCCAGGTAGGATATCCTGATTGGAAGTTAACTTTGACACTCAGCTTGGCTCCTTCCTTCCCATCCTATTGGTGCAAGATCTTTAAAGAACTGCGTGATGTCAACACGTGCTGGTTTGCACATACACAGTCCATTGGACACATGATCTATGTTAGTTGTCCAGTATGGCTTCAGGCTCAAGGGGAGGGGGAGAGGAAAGAGGCTGAGAAACTTGGAAGTTCTTCCTGGTAATCCATATCAAAAAATTAGTGTTTGGCTCATGAGCAGCTGTTAGACTAATTATTCATAGTAATAACAATGAGTAATACTTTTTTAAAAAATCATGAGTTCCTGCCAACTCTGCCTTGACTGCTATACAATATGCTTAGGTCAAAGTCCTTGTTAGACCTTTTGTAATAGCCTTTTAAATAATGTATTACATTTGCAAAGCTCTTTACAGTTGAACAAATGTTTTCATATTGATAAGACTGTGCGTGGTAGGTGATCAGATTGGGTGGAACCTCATGCTCTTACCTGTGTTTGAATAATGATCAATTTTAGGACTTCTGAGGATTTCTTCTATTTTATGTTTGTAATTAAAATTCTTATCTTTTTTTGAAAGAAGATGGGCTCAAATATTGTATCCTATTGCTTAATGGGATACAATAAAACAGAAGACATAGTTAGCTCTTGTGGAACATTTAAATAAATAGAAAAGATATAAAATTCCAATATGTGCAAAATATATATTCACTCAGTGCCCATATCCTACATGTCAGCACGAAAATGTTCCATGGATTATGGATTAGAAAAATTCCCAAACATCTTTGAAGCATAGCTGGAAGCATAAGAAATGGTACCCTGGCTCCAATCCAGTGCAAAGGGGAATATCAAAAGCTGGTTCATATAGTTGTAATTTTCCAGTTTCAGGCACACACTTCCTATCCTTGGAGCAGCCAGTAAATTGCTTGTGCAAAAGACAAAAGCTTCTTGAAATCTTAAAACCATAAAGTATTGTGGGATGTTTCCGGATGAAGAGTTAAGGGAGATCATTAATTCTGTAACCACTGTGTTGTCATTAGAACAGTGCTAGACTTACAATGTTTTATTAGTGTGGTTTGCATTATCAGTTTACTTAAAGACTCATTATGAATTATTGATATTGTCATTCCACTTATGAGGAAGCCTAGTGAACTGGAAGAAATAAAAGCATAGACTTTTGTTGCTGTGTTTGTTTTTAATCTTATTTTATGAGCTATAGTGTTCTCTTGAGTTCTTTGGAGATCTACAAAAAGATTTTTCAATTCTCTAAATGAGATGCCAGTGCAGAGGACCACCAGTGGAAACTTCAGGGGACAGAGGAGTCCCCCAGATGGTCTTTCACCAGAAGAAACTTTAGGGAGCACAGGACACACACCCCAGCAGATCTTTAAGCTGCAAAATAATTTGTAGCATAGTAGCATAAGCAACAAACTACCTTGACTAACTGAAGTAGATGATCCTTGCAAACTTTGGAGAGCAATAGGTTAAAATGATAAAACTAAGAGCCATTTGGTTCTGTGGGTTAAAAGTAGCATGTTGAAAGCCAGAGCTAAGTGCTAAGAGAAATCTCTCAAGAAAACAGACACATGGGTGTGTCCTACTTTGCCTGCATGTCTCATCACAGGTGCCTGGTCAGTTGTTCATGAGAGTGAGATGCTGCTTTGATCACAACTAGGCAGGTGCTCTACCACTTGAGCCATTCCACCAGCCTCCCGGATCACAGCTAAACATGGCAGCTGAGACTCGCCAGGGCCTATTGTTGGCAGAAGGCAAAGGAGCCCAAGGCATTTATATAAGAAATCCATTAGTACTTCTCATTATAAACTTACAAATCAACCTAGAATCCTTGTTGATAACAATCCCAGCATTCTCAGAGTCTGCTTATCCTAAATGGTCTATGCTCTAGGAATTCAAGCTTTATGTAAATGTGAATGTAAATTCAGGCTTTATGTATTCATGAACTAAAACTGGCTTGTAGCATGTCAAATACCTCCTGAAGTTCTTTCCATATCAGTATTTAAAGAACTACTATTTTAAACTGCTGGTCATAGTCCTTACTATGGCTATACTGGATGTATGTGGTCATTTTCCTTTAAATGGATGGATACTTCAGCTTTCCTGATGCTGCCTATCTGAAAAGAGCAATGTTGTAGATTTTAGGTGTTTGCTGTTAGCTATTTTCTGTCCAGGCAGAGAAAGGAGAAATGATATTCTCAGAATGTCTAAAGTCGGATAGCTGGTCAGCAGAGTTAGGACTGTCAAATACAATTTTTGGATCTACATTTGCATGACTATATGTAGGATGGCTAAGTTTTCCTTCTTTCTAGTCTGACAGGCAAATGACTTACCCCGCTATATTGAGGGAAATGCATGCAATTAATCAGGGGACACTTAGGTTTATTCCAAAGGACACTTAGATTGTGCTGACATTTTTCAGTTTTTCCTGTCCTTTTTGTAAGAGTAAGGAGAAAAAATTTTAACGTTTTAGACTACAGTGAGAGCCTTCTCTAATATTCACACTTTCACTACTTTTCAGTTTTCGATAGATTAATAGAAATAATTGTGCGAACTTAACATGTTAGCACCAGCTTAAGGTAAAGTTTACAACATATTCTGTAGAGTTGAAGTGTTGTATTGATTTTTGCTTTGAATAGCCGTGTTGCTTTCTTCTTCTGTGAATGAGACTTGGCTGGTACTGGTTTTAAAGTATGTGTATACCATCCAAGCTGCCACAAAAAGCTTAGTTTTACTCCTGAAATCATTAAAAGAGAAAATCCTATTAAGGAATAGAGTAATTTGATCACAGCATCCATAACTGAGTAACTGAAGTGACTTAGGTAAAAAATAATATTTATATATAAGTTTTTTATGTACTTATATTCTTGTTGAACCAGAAGACCAAGTGGAAAGCACTAATGATGATATTATTATAGAGTAAATCCATGCCGGGGACATTTCATTTAAGGTTCTAAGCTTTCCTTATCATAAAATAAACATAAGGTGTTTCATAAATAATAAAAATTGGCTTTGCTCTCATGACTTTTTTTACTGATTCCATTTGAAACAGAATGATGAATTCAGTTCAGGGAATGTGAGAACAAAGAATACAGGGGAAAATTGCTGAAGGTAAGCTTCTCTTTCCAGCACTCTCTAAGGGCAGAGTTTATCTGGTTTAACTCATTTGGGAATTTCAGACATCTAAGAAGGTCCTGATTGGAGTGAGTGATTGATTTTGAATTTTGACACTCCTAACAGAGATAACCTGGGCTTTTTTGGGAAATTTCATGATGATGCATTATGTATTTTCCTACCTGGGAAAGAAGATATGTTTTTGAAGTGTTATGGAATCACTCTTTCTGAAATAGATTAGATTGTACTCATGCTAGCTTCCTGAATCCTGCTTGAAATCTTCAGGAGTACTTGTGTAGCTCCTAAATAGGCAGGGGACCTTGGCTTATTCCCTGGCAGAGAAGTATGGCATTTCCAGTTACTCTGGCTTAGGAAATAGAGCCCTCTTCCTCCCATGGGGACTCGATCCTACACTATGCAAAGGAATTGGCCTTTTCTGGGAGTCTTTTGGTTTGTTGAGTTAGTTTGAACAAGGGATATGTGACTTAGTGTGATCTACTTTATATTCATGAGAAGAAAACAACAGTCATCTATCAGGTAATCAACCAATGTTTAGGGACTGCTTCCTTTGCACTTTCAATTGTGCCATGTCCTTTTGAGAATATAAAAATAGCTTATCAGCAGTTTTGGAACTACATTAACCCCCATCCTCCACTCTTGGTAGGACTTTCCAATTATCTCTACCTAAAAGTCCCAAGTCAGATAATATTCATGATTGTGTCCTGCCTTCCCAGAAACACTAGCACATCTGGAGCTATGGCCTTGGGGTTGTTTGAACTTGACTCTTTGCCCATTCCTCTTGTCTGTGTCCTGGACCCTTTGCAAGTCAGCATTTTTTGTTTTGTTTCTAAATTTATTTTGGCCTCTCCAGACTTCATGCTTATCCTTCCAAATGCTCCTGTACATTCCAAGTGTGGATCTAAGCTTCATTGTCTGTTGGATTCAACACCTGTTACCTCCTGGATCTGCCTCTCTCTTATCTTAATTTTGGTAACCCCTCATTCTTATCTCATGCTCTAGATTCTGTCTTCTTTCAGCTTATAGCCTGGTATTGAACCATGGTTTATACCCATCATAGTTTTATCCAACTGCTTTCAAAGGGAGGTTGGGCAAGAAGGTGTGCATACAATGGTGAAAAATGATAACCTCTTTAGGGAAACTGTCTGCCTGTATTACTCAGGTTAGCTGTTTGAATGTCCCCCAAAGGCTGATTCTTCATGGTGGTGTTATTGTGAGGTGCTTGAACCTTTTAAGGGGTGGTCCTATCTGGAGGTCTTTAGGTAATAGCTAAATGACTCTTAAAGAGGATTGTGAGCTCCTGCCTCCCCTCTTTGCTTCCTGGCCATGAGGTGAGCACTTTTACTTTTTCACATATTCCCTGTCACTGCTATCCAACACCTCCAGCAAAGGTTTAAAGTAATGGGTCTGCCTGAACATGGACTGGAATTCTGACACTATAGACCAAAATAATCTTTTTTTTTTGTAAGTTGATGATCTCAAGTATTTGCTACAGTAACGGAAAGCTGACTAACACACTATGAAAGCACATGTGTAATGTCAACTGTGGTTACTGAGTGGTGGTTAGAACCATACTCTGGAATTAGATAACCTGATTCTGTCTCCTTTGCCTTCCATCTGTGTGTCATTGAGGAGCTTATGAAACTTCAGTTTCTTCATATGTAAAATGTGAACATGAAAAATTAATCCCTTAGGGTTGGTGTGAACTACAAAACATATACAATATCCTTAACATATAATAAATTCTAAGTAAATGATAGCTTTTGCTTTCATTATAATTACTTTAGGATTATGAATTGCCAAGTATTATTATTGAGTGTTTTAATAATTTGGAAATTATGCCATAGATATAACTTAATTTTTCTGGTTCATCACAACTGATATTTATTATTTATCTTCTAGTTACAAAGGATTATATAAGCAAAGGACTATGTTAAGTGAGAAGTGTCCAACATATGAACTCGAATAAGATATAATTTCCCTTGAAGGAGTTTGCAATTTATTAGGAAAAATAAAACCCATGTTATAAATAGCCAAATGTGATTAAAGGTGTAATGGAAGTAACAAGTCTAATGGTAGGAGAGAGGAAGAAATGAGGCGATGTCTTAATGGCTCAGTGAATTGGGGAGGTCTTCATCAAGTAGAGGACATCTTAACTGGGCTTTGAAGGATGTGAGTGTTTCTACAGATGAAGTTGGGAGATGTAGGAATTTGGGGTGATAGATACTGAGTTAAGAGAGTATATTTAGGGGAAATGGTCTTTCATTGTCATTTAATTTTGGGATCTTTGTATATGTACCCTGGAGATTATGGATAGTGTCAAATGTCATAGTAAATGAGTTTAGATTTATTGTACCATAAGCAAGGGATACTGAGCTGGTTAGGGTTATAATTAGTCAAACTTAAGGGAAGAGTGGCTGAAATAGTATATGACAACAATTGGAGATAGAATAGACCTGGAGAAAGAGAGAAGAGGCAGGACTTTACTGTATATTGTTGAGATGAGAATAACAATAGATAATATTAGGATATAATAGAAAACAAATTCAGTATCAGGGTTGAAGCAAGATGTTTGACTGAATGTAAAATGCAAGGAGGGCAGAGAGGTTGGATCTCATTTGATTTGATTCTGGGAGTCTGGGAAAATGGTGACATAGGAAGGAAGAGAAGAGTAATTGACATAGGAAGGGAAGCAAAGAGGAGGATGAAGGAAGGCGATAAATCTCAGGTTGCACATGCGACATGGTGTTTCATACCTAGCAGATAGGTTAGAAAAGCCTAGTAAGGTAGTGCTACTTGGGTCCTTTAGTGATTCAGCTTGTTACTAGATCCACATGGACTAGACTCTCTCTCATACTTCTTATATTCAGTATTTCTTTTTGATTATTCTCCTTAGCTCCTAATACTGGCTTTCCCATTTGGAGATCAGTCCAATGGCACATTCAGAGAGATAAAGATCCTGACTGGTTTTGTGTGTGTGTGTGTGTGTGTGTGTGTGTGTGTGTGTGGTGTGTGTGTGTGTGTATGTGTGTGTGTGTGTGTGAGAGAGAGAGAGAGAGAAAGAGAGAGAGAGAGAGAGGGAATTATTGCAGCTCATTCTATGAGGGTACATACAATCTTTTAACTTACTTGATCTCAGTTTCCTAACTGGTAAAATGATTAATAGTAACTATCTTATCTACTTCCTATTTGTCTAAATTAGAATGTTGCTAAAAACACAATTTAAGTGCTACATAAATAAAATTAATCATCGTTATACTCATCATCAAAGTCCATAGCGGGTGTCTTTAGTGTGATTTTTAAACCCATTCTCCTGTTGTTTCCGATAAGATGGGAAATCACCAAATGTGCTCCTGTGTTTTGGGCACCACTCTGTGAATCATAGGTACGTTTCTTCTAAAGTGACAATTCAGAACAATCAGAAAGAAAGGCCAACCGCATAAACACATCCATTTCTATTTTAAACTCAAAGTGCATCACCCAAACCACAAAACCCCACATCAAATTTAGCTCCTTCCGAGCGCATGTCCAGCCCCAAGCCGTGGGCTCTCCCAGAGGTGACCTGCTGGGAAAGTGTCTGGGCTCCACGCCCAGGCCTGGTGCAGTCAGTGGCTTTTTCCTCTCCTCTCCCCACGCCTTCCCCCCAGCACACCTGTTTGCAGGGCTCCTTCCTCTCTGCCCAGGCATTTTGAGTCTGCTTATGACCACCTGTTATGGATGACGCAGATTTATCCCTACGCACATCCTTGCCTTGTTGCTGTCTTCAGGGTCCCCGACTGGGTTGACTCACCTCACAGGACATTATTTTTAGCTTTTATCTCTCAGTGGTTTTGTTTACTTTCCGTCACCTTTTGACCTGAGAGCTGGAAATAAAGTCTGCCTTCCATGAAGACGAGAAAGTTGTCAGCCATTTCCTTCCTGCCAGCATGAAAGGCCAGTCCAGCACAGGCTGGGAAGAGTCTGAAGGACTCAGTCCCTGAGTCCGCCAAAGCACCCACAGTTCATGAGTCAATCTACATGGAACACAGCAGTTGCCTGTGGTAGGCCCCTGTTCTTTCAAAGCTTTCTTGAAGATGCTCAAGGGAAATAAAATAAGATTTTTTTTCTTCTCCTTTTGATCACAGTTTATGAACTCAAAATCTGGGTATCTGTGTAGCCTGCCTGTTTCCTTTTTGTGTTTGTTTTTTATTTTTGAAGTAATTAAATGAAGTGTACAGGAAGGGATGAGCAGTTCAGTGAGTGAGCACTTATCCAACATATGCCAGGTCCTGGGTTCCATTCCAGCGACACAAAAATAAAGGAATAAATGACTAAATATTAAATAGTTTAAAAATCACAGTAAAAGAGAGAAATTATGGCTTTTGACATGAAATCATGTAAAACTACAGCTTTGTTGGACGAGACCTGATTTATGCTGTGGAGTCAGATCTAGCAAAGTGCTTGTCAAATGTTCAAGTGCTAGGTGTATATTAAAGTTTTCAAAATTATATTCTGCTTCCCCAATTCTAAAGAACACACACGTACACACAGATATTAAATGTCAAGATGAAAGTGGAAAATACACGTGCACCCAGTGTTCTTTTCCATAGTGGAATCAATTTTTGGGCTCCTGTAATTCAGCCAATTGCTGATTGATGTACCTTTTGGGAGTATTATCAATAGTACTACTAATAATTTTTCTGTATATCTTAGTCAACTTTTCAATCATTTCCGTTCAGATTACATTCTAAATGTCAAGTTACTGACTCAAGTTACACACATTAAAAATTTTTATTAGGATATAGTTGACAAATAAAATTTGTATATATTTATGATGTACAAAGTGATATTTTGATATATATGTACATTCTGAAATGGTTAAAAATCAAGCTAATTAATTACCTCATATACTCATCATTTTTTGTTATGAGAACATTGAAGATCTATTTCCTTAACAATTTCTATGTATTAATACATTAATATTAGCTATAGTCACCCATATCTTCAGAAAGACTGTACCAATGTACAGTTTCTCCACAAATATATAAAACTTTTTATTTCCTCAAATCCTTGCCAACAGAAGTTTTGTCTTCTTACTCTATCTAGGTCACTCTGACCATCTTTGCTATTGGGTACCTTGATATATATATATATATATATATATATATATATATATATATATATATATAGCTACTTATATCTATCGTTAGTTAATTGCTTATTTTTTTAATCCTTCCCACTTTTCTGCAAATTTGTAACTATCATTTTTCTACTGCATATTCATTTCTTTTTTCTCTTACACAAATATCTTCCCAGTTTGTCATATGTCTTTCTATCGCATGGTGTCTTTTTTTGCCATATACATTTTTCCTTATGTTACAAGTAGCTGTGCCTATTGGTCTTTTCCATTGATTGGTTTCTGCTTTTTGTGCTTCCTCTTGGATGGCTTTTCCTGTCCCTACATATAAGACTCACTTTTAGGCAGGCTTTGAAGCCAGCATAACAAGTTAATCCTTCTTCTGGCTGATATTGGCTGAGACTAATGTATCATGTGTCCAGGTCTGTAAGTGGGACATCTGTCTCACAGTGTTGTTTAGGGAGTTGAAGGAGCTTTCGGGTAAAGGGCTCAGTACTGAGTACCTCTAGGAGGAGGGGAAAGCTATTGGTTTCCTCTTATTTATTGGTTTCTTCTGATTCAAAATGATCTAAATATTGAGTTGGTTTAGATTCTTTAAGCAAGAGAATGACAAGGCTGAGAAGTTACCTTTCACTATCTTGTTTCCAATTCATAAATACTCCAGGAGAAGTGGTTTCCAGAATGTCATATGGGTCTGTTTTCTGCTTTAGCATATATATTTTTAATAAGTAATTTCTTTCCTTTTTTATTAAAAAAGAAGTAATTTCTGTTCCTGTGCTTTAATCAAATTTTACATTTTGGAAGAACACCTAGTCTTATGACCAAACGAATCTCTCTTCAAAGATTAAAGACTAAAAAGGACTGAATGCATCTGCCCACGTGAAGGTCTTGGGCTAAACAGAGAGATAAGAGGAATCTGAGATGCTAAGATTATTCTCAAAGGAGTTTCATCGAAACTCCCTACAGATGAACTCTTCAAGAATTTTCTATGTCTTTATCACTTCCAGGATTACTTTTATGTTAATGAAAACTAGTCTCAGTTATCAGTCAAAAAAGACTCTACAGCAACCATAGCTCATTAGTATGCTCAAAGCTCTAGCTGTATATGGAGAAGAGGGAATGAAGTATGAAAAGAGAGTCCATCAAGAGCTTCCGGGTTTTTTTTTTTTTTTAACCATCCACCATCTTCCTTTGTGTTTTCTAATAAATAACAAACCTACCTTGTTCACCTTTTTACAAAGAAAGTGAATTTCCATCAAAGATCTTTTTCTCTGTCAAGTGTAAATTTTGAGGCTCTGCTTTGTTATATTTCCAGGCATAGAGTGATAGAGGGAATACAGGTAGTCAAGAAGGTCATCCAAGAACTAGGAGCTGACCTTTGCTTTACTTACCAGAATATCTATATTCTGCATGTTTATTTCAGCTTAAAATACACAGAAATCATTATTGAATCATTTCTACGTCATTTTGGGGTATAGGCACAGTCTATTTTAGGTCTCTATTCTTTATATCCATAATTAGGCAAGCCAAAGTATTAATATTAAGCTCTGTAAGATAAGTCTGTTTCTAATTCCTTAATAATCCATCACTTACTCTTAAATTTGACAAACTGACTTGAAGTCATCACTTTGGAGGGGTTAACTACAGTATCTATCATTAAAAGGTAATGTACAAATAGAATGGTGTAATTTTAAAAGCCTAGCATGCTAATAATACTAATAAACCACATTAAGTATTAATAAAATAATAATCAGATAATATTTGAATGACAAGAATGATTGGTTGACTGATTCATTCAACAAACAATTATTGAATGCTTACCATGTCTGAGACACAGTTCTAGGGACTGAGGGTAGAATATGAGGCAGACAAGACACTTGCGCACACAAAGTCAATTATCCTATTGTTGATGAGGCTGGGGAGAAAACAAACAAAAAAAATAAGATTTTTTTGGCAGTGAAATGTGCACGAATAATAAAATGGGTAGAGGTAGGAGATTTTTTCTGTGGCAAAGAAGGTGTGGGGCAACTAGGATACACAGGTTGGGCAGGATAGGTTGTTCTGGAGAGCTGACATTTGTGCTAGGATCTGAGTGATAAAGCGTGTGCTTTATTTAAGAGGATGAGTTTCCAAGCACAGGAAACAGGGCAAAGGCTCTGAGGCAGGGATAAACTTGGCAATTGTATGTATGATAGCTAATTTAATGCTACACTTTGGCTAGAGAGCAGTACCCAGATTTTTGGTCAAATTCTAGTCTGTGTGTTGTTAAGAAGGTACTTTTTAAATAAGATGGCATTTAAAACTTTTTAGATGATATGGTTTTGAGTATTGCAGGTTCCCCTCCATGATGTGAGTGAGACTTTTCCAATCAATTGAAGTTGAAATCAAACTGAAAAGTTTGATGCTACCAGAGAAGGGGGAATTCTGCCTCCAGAATTTCAGAATTCTGTCTCTGGACTCAGGCTACCGCACCAGTTCTTCCCTGGGCCTGTATTCTTTTGGTCTATTCTAGTGAATTATTTATTTATTTTTTGGAATTGTCAAATCTTCAAATTATGTGAGACAATGCCTTAAAATAAATCTCTTTCCAAATGTATCCAAACATTTTCCCTGCTCTATTTCTCTGGATAACCCTAACCATAGGAATAATAGATTGTAAGCGGGCAAGACTGCAACAGCAAAACCAAAGGTGGGAAGAAGTGAGTGCCTTTGCTGTGTGTTGAAGACACTGACCTGAAGGTGCTCGGGAACTGAATGAAAGGATGGCACCAAGGGAAGTTCTTCTAGTAGATGCTGTGCTATGAACTCTGTCTATAACTTCTCATATGAAGAGAGCAAGACGCAACAGACTTACATACCTTGCCAAGATCACAAATCTATTAAGCGCCCACATTTGTAGATTTTCAAAGGACTGTTTGAAACCTCATGGTTGGCAAACACTTTTCAATTGGTTACTAATTCAAGACTTGAAGATGGGGTTGGGGAAATCATGGGTTATTGGAGTAGTTTAATATCCTATTGGGATGCAGGATAGTTTGTCTTCTAAAATGCCAGCCCAACCTCCCTGTCATCTTTTTGATCTCACACTTTCTTTACACCTTCACCAGCCAATGACGCTTTGCTAAATTCCATAGCTATTTCTCAGGTGATTGTTTAACACACATGTAGTTGAAAGCTTTTCAGTCACGATGATATTGGTGATCTCCCAGAGGGAGGAAAAGTAAGAAGATGCTTGACTCTCTGTACCACCCTACAGGTAATGTGCTACTTAGTCCTTCTGTGTGACCCACGGAATCCAGACCATCATTCACATGCTATAAGCCAGTCAGAGGCTCAGAGGGATAATGCATTGCATATCAGAGCACAGAGGTGATAGATGACAAAAACAAGGTGCAAATATAAGGTGTACTAGAACACTCTCCACCATTTCCTGCCATCAGTGCAGGAAAGTCATTTTCCTTTTTCCAGTATCTCCCCACTTATGTCATTTCTACTCTACTCTAATCTGTCTCACTTGCTTCACTGAGTACATAAACATATTCCAATTAATTACTCAAC
The DNA here is from genome assembly GCF_047511655.1 of Castor canadensis. Lineage (NCBI taxonomy): Eukaryota > Metazoa > Chordata > Mammalia > Rodentia > Castoridae > Castor > Castor canadensis. The sequence goes on along the minus strand of NC_133396.1, from coordinate 11,151,689 downwards.
AGTGACACAAGAGATCATTCCATTGTGTCGGTCTTTATGTTCATGTGTGTGTATGAGAAAGAGAGAAAGACAGACAGACAGACAGAAATTACTTAGCTACAAAGGTGAGAATTGACTAAAACAGAAATGTCCAATGGTGGGGTTTCCAGGTTTCAGGGGACATATTTAAATCTGACAGTCTATCCTAAGGTAAGCCGGGCTTTTATTGTATTTAATTAAGGTTTAACATCTTAGAACCCCTTATTTCCCAAGAAATGCAAATTACATTCCAGAGGAACCCTTGACTTTCAAGACAAAGATTTCTTTTACTTCTTCTGCTTGTCATGACATTGGTAAGGATTTTCCTTGCATTTAATCTAATCTTTCTGGAATGATGACTTTCCATTTCTTTGCATTTTGGAGTAAACAATCTTCCCAGGATTTTCCTCATGTGGTCTCCATTGTATATTGTGGGCAAGCAGTGTGTGTGTGTTTGGTACTCATTCTGTCATTCCAATGATTGCCCGAGTTCACCAAACGCTTTGCCAGAGGTAGTGTTACAATCAAACAAGGAGAGAAAAGTCTTTATGTGCTCTTTTGCAGCTTTCAGATACAGGATATCATTTGAAATAGAATTTTAATTTCATTTATTTTCAATTTCTGATAACGTTCTAGATGACCTCAGTGTGTAAGAACGCCATATGCCAAGAAAATGTTTTTTTTCCGGCCTTTGGACGTCAGATTGCTTCCTTTCACACCTTGGAATGCCAGAAATGTATTAACTTTTTATCGCTGAGATAGTTTTCTCTTAAAGTATTTATATGCTGACAGTGGTGTTCTGTTTACTTGTTGTTGAGTAGTTTTCCAAACTCAGTTACAATAGAAATAAAAACCTAAACCTCTCCTTCCACTACCTGCTGTCGTGAATGAGAACAACAGAATCAACTCTTCAATCAATCATTTCTGACAAAGAAAAAAAATTTCATGAATATTCTCTATGACTGGAGATTTAAATACCCACATGCACTGAGACATTTATGGGGTTTGCCTTAACTTTAGAACAGCAAGGGAGTGCCCTAAGCAATTGGTTGAGTAGCCTAGATGAGTATCCATTTCCATTTTCCATTAAATAGTAAACTCGATGGAAGGTTATGGGATTTTTACTAAACTAAGGGTAGAAGAGATTGGATGACAGTGATACTTAGTGCTTACAAAATATCAGTGTTTCCTTGCCTCAGTTTCCCAGTCTTACATTTAATTGGATTTGTTGATGAGTTTTGACAAATAGGTTGTGAACCTAAGTGATGTCTTACTTTAGGCCATGGTCGTACAGTTCTTTCCTTCTGGCCACAGATGGCCGGGGAGCTGAGATGGGAAAATAGTGACATCATAAGACCGAAGGACTGTTGAACGAATTTTGATAGGGAAAATTTTGCATTGGATTTAACAGGACCAAGAAATTAATTTTTGCCATTTACATCATCCATATTTTGCATTGTCCTTGAGATAACTTACCTGAGTGCAGGTTAAACTATTACACATTTAAAATTTTTTTTAAAAGCATCAGAATGTTTATCCAAATTTTGATCATGGTTTCATGTACTGCTTTGGAAATGATCCTTGATGTAATGCTTCATATTTCCATTATTTCATCATTCTTATCTCTGTCATTTACCCATTTATCTGGAAAAGCTGTGGTTGTAACGGTTCATAAAGTACCCCTGTGGAGTTTGAAATGCCTGGATGACTCCAATGAGGTGAGAGCTGAGGAGAAAACGTAGAGGCAATTTCCCTGCAGAGTTATATACACTTTGCACAAAACGCATGATAGAAGAAACTTTTATAAAAATAATGCTTTAGGGGCATCTTTTTAAATTATGGCCTGGAAGAAACTAGAAATCTGTTTGGCACAGGTTGATCATTGAAAGGCAGCACTAGAGGAACTTTTGCCCTCATTATCTCTCCTGGCTGGTTTTAATTATCATTCATTTTTATCTTGCTACTTAAAGTCATATGCCTACTTCTCAAGCTTTCCTCTTTGTCTACATGGAGTTATTCCACAGGGGTGTCCCTCAAAAGTCATTCTCTCACCTTCTTAAAATGTAACTGTTCTGAGTGTTATTTCTTCAGTAAATACCTAATAAACTACTGAGCTAGTGAACTGATTCATTCTTGTGTCATTAAACTTTACCTGGGAATCTTCTATATGCCAGGTAGTAATGCTATTGGTGGAGATGTTCCAAGCAGCTACTCAATCATGTTTATTTGTTTCCTGTTTCTTTTTAAATCTTTCTGTTAAAAAAAAAAATTCCGACTTAAAGAAGATTTGTAAACTAGTATCAAGAGTTTCCATATACCTTTTGCCAGGTTCCTGAAGTACCACATTGACACTTTTTACCACATTGATTTATCACTTGTCCTTCTTTCTCTGAAAATCTTGGGAGTAAGTTACCCTGAAATGCTTTTGTACATGTTTCCTAAAACTAAGTCTTCTCTTCTGTAACCAAAGTGCAATCAACAGATTAGAAAATTAATTGATCTAATGCATGCAGTCCAGCAATTAGCAAAGGTGACCCCCTATTCTGTTTGTAAATAAAATTTTACTTAAACATGGCTATGGATATGTTGATGGCTTATCTGTGACTGCAGACCCTACAATGGCAGAGTTGAACAGTTGTGACAGAGACTGTATGGCCTGCAGAGCTGAAACTATTTACTCTCTGGTCTTCTAGAGAAAACGCTTGTGATCCCTGATCCAATTAATAGATTTCATGAAATTTCATCATTTCTGCATATTAACCTTTACTGCAAAAGAAATATATCTTACTTTATAGACCACAGTTCAGTTTAGGATTGTCTGAACTTGTAAGTGAACTTATGTTACAGACTTTGAGCAAGAATACTTCAAACATGACACTGTCTTCTCAGTAGAACATAACAGGAAGCATGTGACATCTGTCTTTCCTATTATTAGTGTTCATTTTCATCTATTTGGTTAAGGTGATATCTATCAGATTTTTTCTCCACTATAAAATTACTGTTTCCCTTTTTACTTAATAAGCATGGTATGGAAAAATAATTTGAGCCCATTTAAATATTTTTCCTCTTATTGCCCAGTAGTTGTCCTTCACTGATCATTTATCAATGTGAATTTTAAAATTCCTTTTTCTTCTCTCTTTCTCTTCCCTCCTTCCTTCCTTCCTTCCTTCCTTCTTTCCTTCCTTCCTTCCTTCCTTCCTTCTTTCTTTCCCTTTCTGCTAGGTCATGGGTTTTTAATTTTATTTTGTGGTTTATAATCTACCATAATCTATTACTATTATTGTTAATTTTGATGTCCCAAATATTACAGGAGAACTTTTGCTTTCAACCATGGTCCATTGAGTGAACTGAAATACCAGGGTCAAATACTGTCATCTTAACACTGTTGTATAGCTGTTGTTTAGTATAGTGCCTAGAAATGACAGGCGCTCAATTAATTCTTGTTGAATGCGAGTCCTAACTTGAAAGAATAAATACATAAATGTGGAATACTAGACACTGTGGTAAACATATTTTCAGTACCTTTCAAATATTATAGCCAGTGTTAGCAGAAACCATGGCAATTTTCTTTCATTTTGATTAGTAATTTGACAGTAGTGAGATGTGACTTTTTTTTAAATTACTTTTGAGAGAATTAATTTTTGATGAAATCTATTGGAAACATGGCTCTTCTTCTAGTTCTAATTTAGCAGGAAAGTGTTCTAAATTCCCCTATGGCCTAGAAGCTTATTAGTTTTATCCAACTACTGGAAACTGATTATCCTTAGGGATTCAGGAATGGTTTTCTCATGAATCCAGAAAACTGCTTCAGTTTCAAAGCAGTTCTGTGTGTTTTCCAAATCTCTGTTTTTCTGAACTGTATAAAAACTGGTCAAAATAATGATTCTAAGAAGTCATATCCCTTCACCTAGCATCCTCTTTCCTCCCCATTCCCTCCCCCCCTCTACTTTGCCTACATGGGGAAATTTCTGGTCATGCTTTGCACTTTGCTATGGGGATTACCATTTGCGTTTTCCCTTGACATTAGTGAACTGGTTGGGGTCCAATGGGCCTGTTTGTGAATTAAAGGGCTGCTGCTGGCTATTGTGCATGGGAAGGAAGCAATGAGTAGCCAAAAGGAAGCAGCAGAGCTTGGCTAGGAGGAAGTGTAATGGTGATATTTTCCCTATTCCTAAGTCTTTGCATTACCGTCAATAACTGATAACTCAGAGGATACAACCTTAGTAATTCATTTCCTTAGGTAAGTGACTTATGGAGGCAAGCTACTTATTTGTCAGCAGGCATTAGAATGTCTAACCTGACTTCAGGAGGACTTTCAGGTTGCACATGTTTGTGCATCTGTGAGCTCTGCCCACCTGCTCACCTCCCCTGCATGGGAGGAGAACTGGCAGAGACTGATCTCCCTGTCTGGAGGTTTGGTTGGAGAAAGACTCAAAAAGTAGCTCACTGTGGATAGCTAAACACAAATTATTCTTGAAGCAACATAACCATCAGATACATGCAAAGCGATTTAGAAGTCATCGTCTGGAGTGTCATGGGTTCTTTGCTTTCCCCAACAATGTCAGACACTGTAATTGGTGTATGCAGTATCTCACTATGGGGATTCGCTCAGGTGTCCACCCAATGTCATTAGTTTTTCCTTCTGAGACTCTCTATAAGCAAGAACTCTGTCTTTTTTATGTGCCCTATGGCACATTACTTAAATGGCCTTAGCAGGCCAAGATCAACCTTGGTATGCATGGAAACTGCAACACAGGTGGGAGATAACCTTTGACAGGCTCCCTCCTATTCTTTAGCTTCTAGTTTCACACAGAAGCTGCAGGAAGCTGCTTCCAGGAGGCTGAGCCCTGAGGAGCTGATAACACAGGGAAAAGCACCTGGTAGCAGTGGCACTTCATCCAGGACAAAAACAGGATCTGAAATATAAACAACATCCTCCCCGACACACGCGCACACTAGCGCGTGCTCAGCTCCCTCCTCTCATGAGAATCTTCATTGAAGCAGGAAGATGGTCAAGACTCAATCAAAGTTTCAAGATTTCCTGTGGACATCGTCAAAAAGTGTTTTTGGTGCGATCGTTGATCTTTTGCTTTTAAGTACACAAATGTGATTAATCATGCAGTACCTGCAATGCTAAACTTGTTTATAGCTGAATAAAAATTTAGATACTTCATGACTAACGCTATTTTAAAGGAAATGATGTAAATGGGATCAAAGCAGAAAAGAAGAATGGGTTCTGATGATCTTGTCTTTTCTGAAAACATCTCTGTGGACATAGTTGTGATCTTTGTGAAGTACCATATTAACAGCCTGAAGATGACATTTATTGTGCTCACAATTCCTGGTAGTGTGTGAGGTGCTTCATGTGTATTAGCTTTCTTAATACAGTGGGAAAGTTGGGCAGAGGGAGGTGAGGCAGCTCCTCAGTGTCACGACTGGTATGTAACTGACAGAGGATTAGAACCCAGGCAGTGTGGCTTGGAGCTATTTCCCTTGTCGATTACACTCTTACCCTGTCCATATCATATTACTTTTTAAAAATATAAAACTGTTTAATATTTTTTAGCTTCAAGGAAATGCAAATGAAAACCTTTACTCCTCATGGCGGTTCCATGAAGAATGGTATGGTTATCATTCAGAGTTGTTATCAAGAAGAATACAAAAAAATGGGGACCGTGGTGTGTTAGTAAAACTTGCCTGTTATCTCAACATTCCTGAAGCTGTGGCAGGAACATCAGGAGTTTCAGGCCCAGCCTTGGTCACATGGAGGGGGGGCTGTCTCAAAAAAAAAAAAAAAAAGAAAGAAGGAAAGAGAGAGAGAGGAAGAAAGAGAGAATGAAAGAAAGAGAAAAAAAGATGTGTGTGTGTGTGTGTGTGTGTGTGTGTGTGTGTGAGAGAGAGAGAGAGAGAGAAAGAGAGGTGAGAGAGAGAGAAGCAAAGAGAAGAAAAAAATACTGGGTGGGGATGTGGGAATGAAACCACTCAGGAGAGTGCTTGCCAAGCATGTGTGAGGCCCTCGTTTCAATCCCCCATATCTTATTATTTTAAATAAACATTATGCGAGTGTTTTTCCTTAAAGACCCTGCAATTGGTAAGGAATAAGTAGAGAAACTTCCAGAATGGACAGATTTTTCAACAGATAAAAGTGTGGACTCTGGGATTCAAATGCAGAGCCCCCTTACTCAAGTCTGTTCTCAATCAAACCAGAAGGGCAGAACTTAACATTAAACATGACCAGATGCACAGTAGACTGGTTTAAAAGAAAACTGGCAGCTGTTGATATAATCACTCTGGATGTTAATACAATTTGGCCAGCTCCTGTTGTCTTAATTTTATTTTTATCATTATCTTTAGATAACAATAGCATTAAGTCCTTGTAATGATTTTCAGGTGCCACGAGAAAACCTAGAGGAAGAGCTTCCTTTCATAATTAACCCAAGTGAAGCATTTGTCCTTCTCCAGTCTGACCAAGAATTACCCGAAGTACATGTTTCCAGTGAATGTTGTGGAGATTGACACAGACTGCTGGTCACGCAGTTTCAATAACTCCCTAACTCTGACTTCCTTTGAGGCACATCAGTAAATTGAGTCTATCTACAAAAGCTTCCTTGTGACTTTTATGTGTGGTATGACTGATCCTTACAAAGAGTTAAGGAACCTTAGCTGCCTGCAGGAAGTCTGCAACCGAATCCAGGAGCTAGAGCGGAAACCTTAAGTGTATCGTGGGAGAAAAGGAAAGCAAAGTGCTAAAGTTGTTACTCTGAACAGAGGATATCAGAGCATCCTGCAAAAAACTTCCTGTTTAGCTAGTAGACTAGAAAACAAGATGAAAAACACTCAACTTCAATGACTATTGTGCAAATATATTTTTATACTTTCATTATCTTGAGCAGGACTCACAAGAACTCATAGTTTCCCAAGGTGCAGAGTTAGTAACTGAATCACTCCCAGCCTCCCATTTTCCTTGTTTTTGCTGCCACACCACATCCTTGTGTCATTTGTTTAAATCTATCCTTAGACCTGTAAATATTCTAGACTGGATTTTTCCCCAGAATGAACTTTCTTCGTGTTCTATTAAACACCTTGTGAGATGGAGTAAGAAGATATGTCTTAAAATATTTAAGACTTATTTTCATCTCAACTTTCCTGCCTCTTCCATGGTCAGGTTTTGGGAAACAGTGGTCCCAAACACTGTTTGGGAATGAGCAGGAAACACTGATGGGTAAATGAAGTTCACCTGCTATTTATGTTCTTTACTCACAGATACTCTCAACTGGTAGAACTAAATTCAAGGAGAAAAATTGGAGTTTTAAGTTCCTTTATTAAAAGATGAAGCATTTAAAGAAAACTTCAGCTATTTAGTCAAATACATCCCAAAAGATGTTGTTATATAGTATGTTGTAATAGGAAATTACTCAGAATAAAGATTTTTTTAAGGTTTTTTTTTTTTTAAACTTACCCACTAGACCAATTTGTATGCTAAAAAGTGCTAACAATCACTTAAGTCTTAAGTGAGCTGTAATCTTTTTGTTGGTGGATGGTTTCGTTTGGTGTTGGTGGCTGTTGACTGATCAGGGTGATGGTGGCTGAAGGTTGTGGTAGCTGTGGCAATTCCTTAAAATTAGACAACAGTGAGATTTACCACATCAGTTTTTTCTTTCACAAAGGATTTCTTCATAGCACGTGATGCTGTTTGGTAGCACTTCAAGCACATAGAACTTGTTTCAAAATTGAAGTCAATCCTGTCAAACCCTGAAACTAATTTTATGTAATATTCTGAATTCTCTGTTGTCATTTCAGGAGGGTTTGCTGCATCTATACCAGAAGATTCAACTTCAGGAAACCACTGTCTTTGTTCCTGTAAAAAGCAACTCTTCCATTAAAGTTTTATCATGATATTATAGCAATTTAGTCACATCTTCATCCTCCACTTCTAATTCAAGTTCTTTTACTATTTCTACTACTTTTGCCTCCATCAAAATCTTGAATCCTTCAAAGCCACCCAAGATGCTTGGAATGAAATTTTTCCAAATTCATGTTGATATTTTGATTATGATTTTATGTATCACAAATCATCTTTAGGCCATCTAGAATGGTAAATTCTTTCTAGAAGGTTTTCAATTCACTTTCCCCAAATCAATCAGAGGATTCACTGTCTATGGCAGGTATAGCTTTGCAAAATGGTTTTATTAAATAAAAGACTTGGCAGTTGAAGTTACTCCTTGGTTTGTGTGCTCCAGAATGGATGTTGGGTTAGCAGGCATGACACCAACTTTAATCTCCTTGCAAATCTCCACCGGATCCTTTGTGTAACCACATATATTATCAATGAGCAGTCATATGTTGAAGGGAATCTTTTTTATTTTTCCTGAGAGGTAGGTCTTAACAATGGGCCCCAAATCTTCCGTAACTTCTGTTGTAAGCAGGTGTGCTGTAATCCAGGCTTTGTTGTTATACTGAAAGAGCACATTCTTAGATCATTCCTAAGAATGCCAGGGTTTTTAGGATGGTAAATGAATATTGGCCTCAACATAAAGTCATCAGCTGCATTTGCCCCAGTAAGAAAGTCTTCCTGTCCTTTGAAACTTTGAAACTAGGCATCATCTTCTCTTCTGTAGCTATGAAAGTCCTAGACAACACCTTTCAATAAATGACCATTTCATCTGCATTGAGAATCTGTCGTTTTTGTGCTGCTGCCTTCATCAATTACTTAAGCCAGATCTTGTGGACAATCTTGCTATTGTTTCTACATTAGTTTCTGCTTCCCCCGTACATGTACGTTATAGGGACAGATTCTTTCCTTAAACATCACAAAGCAACCTCTGCTAGCTTCAAAATTTCCTCTGAAGCTTCCCCAACTATCTTGGTCTTCATAGAATTGAAGAAACTAGGGCCTTGCTCTGGTTTAATATGTGGTGTAATGGAACCTGTAACCACTGCTACCTTCTTTCCTGACCCCTAAAACTTAATTTCCTCCAAGAACTTGGCTGTTTAGCACAAGAGGCCTTGGGTTTTCCTGGGCCTTTGACATGTCTTTCTCATCAACTTTAATCATCTTTAGCTTTTCATTTAAAGTGAGAGATATAAAACTCTTCCTTTCATTTATAATATTTAGAGGCCATTGTTGGGTTATTAATGGACATTGTTTCAATGAGAGAGAGAGAGGAGAGAAGAAAGAGAAGAGCCAGTTAGTGGAGCAGTCAAACACATATATCACTTTAGTTTTCTCTTACAAGAGTACAGTTTTTAGTGCCTTAAAATAATAGCTATATCAAAGTTCATTGACCAGAGGTATATATATATATATACCTATATATATATCCATATATAATTTTTCATTTTTACATTTTAAAAATTTTGCATATAACAAAAAGGTTGAAATATTGCTAGCAGCACTGAAGTGTAATACAGAGACATGCTTTGGGAAAATCATGTCAATAGACTTGCGTGACACAGGGTTGTCACTAACCTTCATTTGTAACACAATAAAAACTACCACAGTATTTGTGAAGTGCAGTGAAATGAGGTATGCTTGTATTGTTCTGACTTCCAAACGAAACAAAACGAAAGATTATTCAGAAAATTTTAAGTAGTTATTTGCCTGTCTCCTATATTTCTGTGTTGATTATATTTATATATCACAAATGCCATGGACTCTAAATTATATCAAATCATGCTTCCAAACAATTGTTCCCAATGGTGAGCAATGAACCTGGACCTTAATTCTGCTTCCCTCTTTTACTCGCATTGTAACTGCAAGCTATCGCAGAGGCAGACGAGTATGCTTTGGATGAAGTCATTTTTATGTTTTAAGAAGGTGAGAGTCATAACCTCTATTCAAAGTTGACATCAGAAAGATTAAGTGCATTTTGAGATAGGGAAATTTACCTCTTGACCTTTTTCCTAGACTTTCTAGTTTTTTTTCTTGCTTGTTAATAAATTGTTCACTGAATCTAAGTGTATGTGAGAGACTTTTTTCTTTACCCTCTTAAATTCTGTGGCTGGTCCTGCAAATTAAATAGGCAGGTTAACAAAAAAATCACACAAGTTTTTCTTGATGTTAATACTGTTATGCACACAGAAAACTCATAGAAATGAAATGAAAAAAACAGAGAATTTGTTAAACTCGGAATATATATTGCTTTAACAAAGGACTATACGTGTGGACAAGGGACTAGACAAAGGAAGGGACTTCAGGCTTTTAGGTGTGGTAAATTGCAGGAAGGAAAATTTCTGGGGAAAACTGGTGGCAAATAAGTTTTTACAAATGTAGTCCTTTTTCCACTGGGGACCTATTCCAATACCTCCAGTGAGTGCCTGAAATCACAAATAGTACAGAATTCTATAAATTCTGTATTTTTTTCTATACACACATGTCTATGATTAAATTTAACTTATAAATTAGGTAAAGTAAGATGTTAATATCAATATTAATTACAAAATAGAGAAATTATATCACTATACTGTCCTCTTTCATTGTGGGCCATTATTAAGTAGAATAAGGGCTACTTGTACACAAACATTCCAATACTGTGACAGTGGATCTGATAACGGATGGCCACTAAGTGACCAATGGACAGGTGACAAATTCAGTGTGGATTCGCTGGACAGTGAATGATTCACTTTTCAACATGAGCAGGATGGAATGGCAAGGGATTTAATCATGCTACTCAAATAGTGTGTGTTATGGTTTGGATATTAAATATCCCTTGAAAACTCATGAATTAAAGGCTTGGTCCAAAATGTAGCAGTGTTGAGAGGTGGGGCCTTGAGAAGTTCTTAGATTATGAAGACTCTGACCTCATCAGTGGGTTATTCCATTGATGAGTTCATAGGTGAATGGGCTGGCTATTCAGAGGAGGGGCCTAGGAGTAGGAAGTAGGCCCTTGGGATGTGCCCATTCAGGGAATATCTTGTCCCAGGTCCCTTCCTCACTTCACTCCTCATTGTCTTTGCTTCTTGGCCACCATGAGCTTTATCTCACCACATGGTCTCCACTATGATGTTCTGCCTTACAACAGGCCCAGAAACAATGGATCCAAGTGACCATAGATTTAAAACTCTGAAACTATAAGCCAAATAAGTATTTCTTCCATCAGAGCTGCTTTTCTGAGGTATTTTGTTACAGTGACAGAAAGCTAACACAGGGCAGAAGTTAAAACTTATGAATTGTTTGTTTCTGACATTTTCCATTTGATATTATTGGACCATGATGAATGCAGGTATCTGAAACTACAGGAAGCAAAATTATGGATACGAGGGAGACTACCATACAGATTTCTCTTAATGTCTCCATTTTTGGTGATAAATTTTGTTCTCCTCTTTCTGGCGTGTGTGTGTGGTGGGGAGGGGCACCTTCATAAAGAGGAATTCATACTCCGAGTTTAGACAGATGGGGGAGGGTAAGGAACTCTCCTATGTCTGCTTTTTCTCAATTGCTTCTGGCTCAAAATAATCCTATGACAAAGTGGTATATTGTGGCATGACACATTCTGATTTCCTTCACTGGGAAGAAGTCCCCGAATGTGAGTCTAGCAAAGATTCTCTTAGAAATACTCCTTAATTTAGAACATAGCTGCTAAAATTCAGAAGCCAGATTTCTATACATATTATTTAACTGCTTGGCAAGCAAGGATTTCTCAAAGAAAAGACAGACAGGGAATGCACTGAGAAGCTGGGTCAACCCTATCTAAAGTTCCACAGACTGAGAGAACATGTTTTTCCCTCTAACAGCCATTCAGAAAAGTTCAGCTGCTCCAAGTCCCATCCCAACCTCCATCATTCAAAATCTGTGAGGTTGATATTAAGCCTTTGATGGAAGAGTCATTTAACATTTTAGAAAATTGTTGAGTTGAGGAAATGTAGAAGCTAGATGGCGCTGGCTGCCACACTCTGCACAAGATTTACCTCCACATGTCAGAAGATGCCCTGTCTTAAGGACACAAATGTGAAACCTTTCTAAGGGATTTGGTCATAGACACAGAGAGACTGATTTGAGATAAAGGAGAAGAACAGAATTTCCTCTGCATTGCTCTCAAGCTGTCCAACATTACCTATTCCTTCTGACTTAAAAAATACAAACCTATGAAGTGCAAGGCCTATTTATCTATTTTGTAAAGAAACTCCTTTTGGTCCTTTGCTTTTCAGCTTGATCTTTTTGGTTTTGCAGTCACCACCGACTTGGAATTCCACAGGAAAACCAAAAGTTCCAAAATAGCAATCGGAAGAGACCTTGGTTTCACTCTCTTTTCCATTAATGCCTCTTTTCCACCAACCACATAACCTGTGCATTTGGAATATTTTCCCAATTGCATTGGCTTTTATAAACTGCAGTGCTTGTCAGGAAATAAAACTGCCTTTGTGGAAAGACTAAAATTATAGCTGAGAACACAGGAATGTTAAGCCAGCCCTTGACATCCTAAAGCACAGGAGAGAACAATGTTGAATGGCAGGTTTAATAGGCATAGGACACTTATGAATTTCTAGTCATATTTTCTGCTCAAATCATTACCTAAAGAGTCACATAGCCTCAGCACAAGAGATATTAATCATACATCTGGTAGATAACACACTTAAAGCAGGATCTCATAGTCTGACAAAATTTTTGCTTTTGCAATGTTTATGGAAAGATAAAAATATTAAAACACATTTATATATTCATTAAATAAATTCCATTTATTGAGAATAATGCAGCTATGTTAAAATAAAACATTCATCAAGTTAATACTTCCAACTGTCCTGAAAGATATGGAGCACAGTTTACATACATCTGTAATCCTAAGGGATTTTATTGCATAAGAAAAAGCAGAAAGTACTGTTGATTGTTTTTGGAGACATATTGGCTGATAAAATGTTGATCCTAATTAATTTCCAAGTGGAAACAGCTTACAGGCTAGCAGATGAATTATAAACTTTTTTTCCTTTCATCTCAGAGCTGCTAGCATCCTTTTTGTAGCTCTGCCTGGCCCAAGTTACTACTTCTACTTCTGCTCAGTGCTAATTCTACCTTCCTTCTCCACCAGCAAAGGAGACTGTGAGAAAGAATTTCTTTACATAAAGACATACATCATTCTCTACTACCCCTCTTCCATCATTTCCCCTCTTCCATATAGCCAATGCGTTCATGAACTCTTGTTCCAACTTGGTAATATATTGTGATACAGAACTTCATGGAAGAAGCAGAGTTGAAAATTCCTACTTTACTTTGAATAGGTAGGAATGACCTCAAAAAGCTCACAGAGGAGAAAATAGGCTCAAACATAGTAGATAATTCTCTCTTCTTATTCTCACTGTATTTCTGGCTCCTGGTGCCATACTTGATATATCATAAGTACTTCATAGCTAAGCTTCTTGTTTGTATCTGCTTATGCATTCCAAAGGCAGGGGGATCTCTGTTAATTTGGACAGAATTGACATAGTTTATCAAATAGTAAGCCAATGTTGTTGAGCCCCAACTAAATACAGTGGAAGCTTTGAGGATTTCAAAGAATGATATACTAGTCCATGTTCCCTAAGAGGTTATCTATTGGTAGCATATTGCTTACCAACCATCTGCCTCAGTGTCTATTTGTGCCTCATCTAGTTAAGTTAGCAAAATGTCATGAGAAACCACTAACCAATTTGTTTTCCTGGATAATTGTGTATAACACCCATCAGCTTTCTATGGCAGAATTGAGCCCAGAGAACTCATCTGTTGCCAGTGGTCAGAGAAGTCAGTGAGAAATAAGCCTATTTCTGTATTCCTGGAGGAGTGCCCAGGTGCCTATGAGGTCACACAGTCACCATGGTATACTTGGCTATGTTAGGACACTGTTCTGCTATCTCTTGAACTAGTTTTAGGAACCTGTTTTAAATGTAACATCCCTTATTGTATTTCAGAGGCTTTGGGCTTCACAATCTGAAATCACAAGATTTACTCTATGACAAAGGTCATGTCTATGTTAGCTTTCTTTTTCTATGACATCCTTTGTTGATATTCTATTTTACTGCTCCCCTCTTTTCCTTATATGTATTCTTAGCTAAACTGTGGAGTGACCAGGGTTCCTCAACTTTGGCACTAGTGACATTTGAGCCCGGTCATTTTTCGTTGTGGGAGGTTGTCTTAGTTTGTTTTCTATTGCTATAACACAACACTTGATACTTGGTAATTTATAAAAGAAAAAAGCTGTTTTTGGCATATAGTTCTGCAATCTTGGAAGATTGCAGATCAAGATCCAGTGGTTGTGTCTGGTGAAGTTCTCATGCTGTGTCATAACTTGGCAGGTTGCATCAAATGACAGAAGCTTATATTATAATTTATTAGACTGGCTTACATAATTGGAACCTAGATAGTCCAACAATGGTCATCTGCATGCTGGAAAGCCAGGAAATATAGCAACTGTTCAGTCTAAGAAGCTATAAGCCTCAGAACAAGAGAGACCAATAACACAGAACAAGATGGACCAATGATGCAGTCCCAGTATGAAACTGAAGGCCTGGAACTCGCTGGAGAGTTAGTAGTGTATGTTTGCATTGAAAGACTGAAGAAGCTTGAGTCTGATGTCCGCAGCAATGGAAGCAGCAAGAGACCTACCCTCTCAGGAAGAATGGAACTTGCATATGCTGGCTGGCTTTCGCCATTGTTCACCATTATTCCATCTGGGCCCTCCGCCTACTGATGGAGTCACCCACATTTAGGGTAAGTCTTTCTCCTTCAGTTGCTGTCCCACATACCAACCATCTCTGTAAACACCAACACAGACACACCCAGAAATGTGCTTTATTCATCTCCTAGGTGTCTCTCAACCCAATCAAGTTGACAATCAAGATTAATCATCAGGAAATTTCAACATGAGATTTTGTGGGGACAAAGCACATAGAAACCATAAGAGGGGCTACCCTCTGCATTGTAGGGTGTTTACTAATATCCAAGGCCTTTGCCAGTAGTTAGAAGCAGAATATTTTCTTTCTTCTACCAACACATTGTCTTTAGACATTGCCAAATGTTGGTGGAGATGGGTTGCTCTCTGTTGAGAAGCACTGGTTTGCATATATGTGATTTTTCTGCATAAAACCATCAAATACCATTTCTTAATATTCCTTGTTAAAAACACCATCCTAAAAGATAACAGCGATCTCATCCAAAGCATTATACTCTGTCCCTATGTCAGCTTTGTGTTATAAGGTGAGAAACAGAGGGACACAGAATCATGGGTTGGAAATTACATTCTGCAGCCTCTGACTGGCTCCTAGTGCACTTTATCATTGTATGAATACACAGATAGAAACTGTCAGAGAAGCGACGGTAAATTTACTTTTTCTCTATGACTTATTGCTGTGAGTTGGTAGTGGCATAGGTGGTAAGAAAGTAACATTACCAATTAAAATGATACTATTTGCATATATGTAAGTATAGTTGGCATAGCAGAAATAAAGTCATATCAACCATTCTCTAAATACTTTGAAATGTTCTTCAGAAATAAAATTTTAGGCATTTCATAGCTGATTTCAAAGAGTTTTTCTCTGCCTGACCAAACTTATGGGAGAAAAATAAAAAATTATAGTTTCTAGGAGCCAGAAGAATGGGGAAATGGAGAGTTGCCAATCAGTGCCATGAAAATTCAATTGTGGAAGTCTGAACAACATTGTACATATAGACAGCAGTGCTATATTATGAACTTAAACATCTGTTTAGAGAGTAGAACTTATGTTAAGTGATCTCACTACAATAAAATAAAAATAATAGAATGTATGAACTTTTGAATAAAAACTTCAGATAAGAGAGATCATTTTGTTTCTCTCCCAAGATTTTCTGACAACGCGAGTGGAAGTGACTTTGAAAAATGGAGCTATGACTCCTTTAGTGTATGCTGGTTTATTTCCTCACAGCCCATCATAATAAGCCTATACATGAAGATGACCAGGAAGATCCTTCAAGGAGAAAGAGTTGGGGTTGGAGCAAAACTGGCAATTGTTGGTCAGATGTCAGTTAGTATTATCTCATAAATTGCTCATGATAAACATGTTTATTTCCTATTTGTAGATGAGTAAATTGAAGTGAGAAGAGTTAATAAACAGGTTTAGGTTTGGACTAGCAAGGTTCTTATTGTAGGATATTCAAACTCATTCTTTTCCTGTAAAGCCATGGACCAGGTGAAGTGTCTGTCATCTCAGCTTCTTGTGCTGATGAGAGCAAGGCAGGTAGGCGTGTACAGTAATGAGACACAAAATGACAAGCCAACATATTATGCTTAAATACTACATGACCGCCAAAACATTTGTGTATATTGATTATAGTCTGGCTACAGAAAATAATATTTCACTGCTAAAGATTACTTTTCATTATTTGCTACTTAAACACATAAAGCCCAGCAAAAGAAAGGCAGACTAAAAAACACATAGTTACATAAAATATTTCCATAGATCTTATTTTCTATTTTAAAGAGATCATTTAAATTTTATTGGTGGTTGCAGAATTTTATTTTACAAACTTTTCTGAACCTCATGGGGGCTCTAGAATGTGTTAAAATGAAGCTTTCCTGAAATGAATAAACTAGTGAATTTTTGAAGAGTTAGTGAAATGAAGAATTTTACCTCATTATCTTTCTGATAGGTTGAAATCAGCTTCTTTTTTGTTGATTTCTTTTCTATTAGTGTATAATAGTCACACAGGGAAATACATGGTGATATTTACATATGTGATTATAATATATCTTAGTTATACTCCCTCCATCATTCTCCCTTTCCTCCCCCCAGAACAATTTTAACAGGTTTCATTCTTCTATTTTCATATATGCACACAAAACACAGCCACTATATTAACCCTCATTCCCCCTTTTCTTGTGCCCACCCCCACCTACAGGTACCTATCCCCAGAAAAGATTTACTTTTCTCCCTTGACATTTTTTTTTAAAAAATTAACTGTATATTGATAGTCCAAGGGGGTTTTCTTTTATCAAATTAACTCTTTCCCCTCCATTACTTACTCATTCTCTACCAGCATGCTACCCTAATATTCAACAGTTTACTGTACTCTGCATAATATTATAATGTATAGATGGGTTGTTTCAATACTTTTCATTCTGTAACATTTTCTCTCTCCCTCCTTTGGTAGCACCCTCAGACAGACTCTCTAAAACAATTTTGTTCTCTCTCTCTCTTTCTCTCTCTCTCTATATGACTGTATATGTTTCTATACATACATTTAACTTATAGGTCTAGCTTCCACATATGGGAGAACATATGAAATTTTTGACTTTTTTGGGCTTGGCTTACTTCACTTAACATGAAGTTCTCCAGTTTCATCCATTTACCTGCAAACAACATAATTTCATTCTTCTTTATGGTGAGTAAAACTCCATTGTGCATATATGCCACATTTTCTTAATCCATTCATCAGTTATGGGGCATTTGGCTGCTTCCAAAGCTTTGCTATTAAATAGTATTGCAATAAGTGTGGGTATGCAAGTGGCTGTGTCATACCCTGGAGTACATTCCCTCAGATATATGCCTAGGCGTGGTATCACTGGATCTTATGGTAGTTCTAGTTTTAGGTTTTTCGAGAGACTTCCATAGTATTTTCCATGGTGGTTACACTAATTTACATTCCCACCAACAGTGTAGGAGCGTTCCTTTTCCCGGACATACTGGTCAGCAGCAATACTGTTATTTGTGTTCTTTATGGCAACCATTCTGACCAGGGTGAGGTGGAATCTCAATGTAGTTTTGATTTGCATTTCTTTTATGGCCAGGGATGCTGAACATTTCTTCATATGTTTATTGGCCGTTGGAATTCTTCTTTGAGAATTGTCTGTTCAGTTCATTTGCCCATTTATTCAGTGGGCTGTTGATTCTTCAAGCGGTTAGTATTTTGAGTTCCCTTTATATTCTGGTTATTAATCCCTTGTCAGATATACAGCTGGCAAAGATTTTCTCCCATTCTGTAGGTTGCTCTTCAGTCTGGTGATTGTTTCCTTTGCTGTGCAGATGACTTTTAGTTTCATGTGGTCCCATTTGTCAATACTTTCTCTTAATTGCTGAGCTACTGGAGTTCTATTCATGAAGTTATTACCTATGCCTATGTGGTCCAGTGTGTTCTTCATTTTTTCCTGGATTAATTTCAGATCTTACATTAAGATCATTAATCTGTTTTGAATTGATGTTTGTACAGGTGAGAGACTGGGATCTAGCTTCAGTCTTTTGCAGGTGGAAATCCAGTTTTCCCAGGACTGTTTGTTGAAGAAGCTATCTTTTCTCCAGCACATATCTTAGGGACCTTTGTTGAAAATCAGATGGCTGTAGTTGTGTGGATTTATGTCTGGGTCCTCTATTCTATTCCATTGGTCTTTGTGTCTATTTTTGTGCCAGTACCATGCTGTTTTTATTACTATGGCTCTATAGTATAGTTTGAAGTCAGGTATTGTGATACCTCCAGTGTTGCTTTTTTGGCTCAGGATTGCTTGGCTATTAGAAGTCTTTTGTGCTTCCATACGAACTTTAAGGTTGACTTTTCTATCTTGGTGAAGAATGTCGCTGGAATTTTGGTAGAGATTGCATTGAACATTTAGATTGCTTTTGGTAGTATAGACATTTTCAAGATATCAATTCTGTCGATCTATAAGCATGGAGTGTCCTTCCATCTTCTGATATCTTCATTGATTTCTTTCTTTAGTGACTTGAAGTTTTCATTGTATAGGTAGGCACCTCCTTCATTAAATTTATTCTTGGGTAGTTTAACTTTTTTGAAGCTATAGGGAATAATATTGTTTTCCTGATTTTTTCTCAGACTGTTCATTGTTTGTCTATAGAAATGCTATTGATTTTTGTGTATTGATTTTATATCCTGCTACTTTGCTGAAAGTGTTTATGAGATCTAAGAGTTTTTCAGTTGAGTTTTTAGGGTCTTTTAGATACAGGATCACATCATCTGCAAATAGGGACAATTTGACTTCTTCCTTTCTTATTTGAATCCCTTGTTTTTCTTTCTCTTGTCTTATTGCTCTGGCTAGGAATTTCAGCACTACATTGAACAAGAGTGAGTGGGAAGAGTGGACGTCCTTGCCTTGTTCCTGATTTAGAGGAAATGGTTTCAGTTTTTTCCCATCAAGTATGATGTTAGTTACAGGTTTGTCATACATAGCCTTTACAATGTTGAGGAATATGCCTTCTATTCCTAATTTCTGCAGTGTTTATCATGAAAGAATGCCAAATTTTGTCAGACTCTTCTGTCTATCAGTATGATGGTATGGTTTTTGCCCTTGATTCTGTCTATGTGGTTTATTACATTTATTGATTTGTGAATGTTGTATCACTCTTACATCCCTGGAATTAAACCTACTTGATCATGGTGTATAATCTTTTTATTGTATTGTTGGATTCTGTTAAGTATTTTATTGAGGATTTTTGAGTCTTTGTGCATCAAGGATATTGGTGTATACCTTTATTTTATTGTTGTGTCTTTACCTGGCTTTGGTATTAGGGTAACACTGGCTTCATAGAATGTATTGGTAGTATTCCTTCCTTTTGTACTTAATGGAATAATTTCAGGAGTAGTGATGTTAGTTCTTTAAAAGTCTGGTAGAATACAGCAATGAATCCATCAGTGCCTGGGCTTTTCTTTGTTGGGAGAGTCTTTACAATTGCCTCAATCATTACTTCTTATAGATCTGTTTAAGTTTTAATAACCTCTTGGCTAAATTTTGATGAGTCATATGTGTCAAGAAATGTATCTATTTCTTTTTCATTTTCCAGTTTGCAAGATTATAGGTTTTTAAAGTATTCCTATATGATCATCTGAAATTCATTGGTGTCTGTTATAATATTCCCTTTTTCATCTCTGATTTTATTAATTTGGGTCATCTCCTTTCTTCTTTT
Organism: Castor canadensis; assembly: GCF_047511655.1. NCBI lineage: Eukaryota > Metazoa > Chordata > Mammalia > Rodentia > Castoridae > Castor > Castor canadensis. The sequence goes on along the minus strand of NC_133396.1, from coordinate 11,131,820 downwards.
GTTAACTTGGCTAGCAGTTTGTTGGTCTTGTTTATTTTTTCAAAGAACCAGCTTTTTGTTTCATTGATCTGTTGTATTGTTTTTTGGTCTCCAATTCATTGATTTCTATCATTATTTTTATAACCTCTTTTCCATCTATTACCCTTTTGGGTTGTCTTGCTCTTGTTTTTCTAGGAGTTTGAGATGTATCATCAGATTATTTACCTGAGGTCTCTAGTTTTTTGATGTGGGTGTTCATGGCTACAAATTTCCCTCTTAGGACTGCCTTGGTGCATCTCACAAGTTTTGGTGACTTGTGTCCTCATTTTCATTTGATTTTAGGAATTTCTTAATTTCTTTCCTAATGCTTCTAATTGATGGTCAAAAGTGTGTTGATCAATCACACCATGAGTTTGAATGTTTTTGTAGTTTTCTTTGTTATCGATTTCTAGTTTTATTCCATTATGGTCTGTTAGTAGACAGTGAATTGTTTCAATTCTTTTGTATTTGTTGAGGTTTGTTTTATGATCTAGGTTGTGCTCTATTTTGGAAAAAGTTCTATGGGCTGCTGAGAAGAATGTGTAATCTGCTGTTGTAGGATGAAATACTCTACAAATGCCTGCTAAGTCCATCTTGTCAAAGGTATTATTTAGTTCTAAGATACCTTTGTTGATCTTCTGCCTGGACATTTTGTCTATTGAAAAGAGTGGGGTATTGAAATCTCCCACAATTATTGTATCTGGTCCTAACTGTTCCTTTAAGCTCAGAAGTATCTATCTTATGAATATGGAGGCTCCAATGTTTGGAGCATATATATTTAAAATTATTATGCCTTACTGCTGGATTGTTTCCTTTATTAATATGCAGTGGCCTTCTTTATGTCTTTTGACTGATTTTTGTGAAAACTTGCTTTGTCTCATATGAGAATAGCTACTCCTGCTTGTTTTCAGTTTCTTCATGCCTGTTTAAGTCTTTTTCCAACCTTTTACTTTTAGTTTGTGTGTGTCTTTGGTTATGAGGCATGTTTCTTGTAGACAACACATTGTTGGATCTTGCTTTTGGAGACAATCTGACAATCTGTATCTTTTGATGGAAAAGTTAAGTCCATTTACATTTAGGGTTAATATTGAGACATGTTTACTGATTCATGTGTGTCTATTGCTTTTCTTCCAGATTGAGTTTCATGTTAATTGTTCTTTTGGCTTTGTTCAGCTTTGGGTTTTGCTGGTTTTCTGAGTTGGATCATGCTTGCTGTTTTCCTAGTTCTTGTTAGTTTTGTCAGTTCTCCTTGAGTTTTATTGTTTCCTAACCTCTTGTGTTTGTGATTGTTTTTTCATTCTGTTCCATGTATATTTTCCTTTGAGTAGTCCTTGCACTGCAGGCTTGGTGGACTTGAACTGCTTTAGCTTATTCTTGTCTTGGAAGGTCTTTATTTCTCCCTTGAGGTTGAAAGACAGCTTTGCTGGATAAAATATTCTTGGTTGGCAGTTATTCTTTCTCAGAGTTTGAATTTTATTGCTCCATACTTTCCTGGCTTTTAGGGTTTGTGTTGAGAGGTCTGAGGTGATTCTTATGTGTTTACCTTTGTATGTAAGGTGGTGTTTTTCTCTTGAAGCTTTCAGTATTCTTTTTTAGTTTTCTAGATTTGGCATTTAATTATGATGTGTTTTGGGGTTTTTTGGTTTGATCATGTCTATTTGGAGTTCAAAATACCTCCTGTAGATGGGTGTCTATATTGTTACATAGATTTGGGAAATTATCTGTTATGATTTCATTGGATAGATTTTCTTTGCCTTTGGTTTGTATTTCAGCTCCTTCTTTCACCCCATGAATTATTAGGTTTGATCTTTTGATTGTGTTCCAGCGTTCTTTATGTCATATTCATGTGTTATCTTTATGATTGCTCACCTGAAATGTTCCTCAATGTTGTCCTCCATCTCTGATACTCTTTCTTTTGCTTGATCTTATCTGCTGATAATACTATCCATTGTGGTTTGCATTTGATTTATTAGGGTTTTATTTCTAATATTTCAGTTTGAGTTTTTTTTCATAATTTCTATTTCTTTGCTGAACTTCTCTTCCATAGTGCTGACTTTCTTGTCGAAGTCTTGGATTGATTTCCTAACTTCATTTATGTTTTTTTTGAGTCCTCTTTAAGGTCTCTGATCATTTTTAAAAGTAATCTTCTGAATTGTTTCTCTGACATTTCAGTCAATTTTTTAACTTTGGATTCAGATGTTGAGTTGTTGTGGTGAAAGTTTGGAAGTGAAAGATTGCCTTGGTTTTTCATATTTAAATTTCTATTCTGTGTTTTTCACATCTGTTGGTCTAATATTCCTTGGATGCATGGAGAACCTATTGCAGAAGTGAGTGATTTATTCAACAATAAATCAATCATTTGAATGAGAAAGGAACAATTGATGACTGAATCTGTCTCTCCAGAAAGGCAGTATGGGAACAAAATTCTTATATCTAGGGGAACTATATGGGAGCTTAACACTGGTTGAAGGATCTAGGGATTGGAAATTGAACTATGGAATGTGCTAACCTAGTCATTTACACAGCTCCATCCTCCCATGGAGATTACTAAGCCATGATCTCTGATACTTTACTTCCCATTGTTCCTGACCAGCAAACTCCTTAGTGCTGGTGGTTCATCCTTTCTCACCAGTGCATTCCTGATCACTTTGGTGTATGATGTCTGTGTATTTGGGATTTCTATAGAATAAGCTTCTCTGGTAGATCTTCTGGACTAAATAATTTATCCATTCCAACATGTCCCTATCTTTATTTCTTCTTCTACCACCTGCCAAGTCAACTCAGGATATTCTACATTGCTAAAATTTGTCCACTGTTTTTTTTTTGTGCTTCTAAGAGCCACACAAGCAACAAGTTTGTCCCATTACTTCAGTTCCCTGTTAGAATGGTAAATCTTGTTAAGTAAAATACCTTTAAATGAATGGACTCTTGCTTATCCAGGCTGTATTCTACCCCTCCCCCTCCCAATTCATATCCCAGGAAAACTCCTCTGATTCCTCTAATTCTTGTGAATATAGTTCTTCTGGTATATAATCTTTTTCTGTCTTTATCAGACCCAGTATGTCTCTAGCTGGGTTACATTGCAATTAACCAGTTAGGAGCCTAGAAAACAGTGTTGAATGAGAAGCACTGCCAGGTACTTTTCTCTGCCTCATTTCAACAACTTTCCAACAGTCCTATGAGGCAGGTATTATTTTCATTTAAGAAATTGAGATATTGAGGCTTTGAGGGCTTAAATAATTGGCTGAAGAGCCCATCACTAGTAAATGGTAGAAACACAGAGCAGGATGCTGGTGGGGTAGGGGATATGAGCAGGAGTTTCTTCCATTGAAGAAGGCATTGATGTGGTTTGGAAAAGTCTGGTTTTGGTTAACACCAGGAAATTGAAGGAGTTTTGAATAAGAAGGTGCAATTTAGTGGTAAGACAATGAATTTCCAGATGAGGTAGTAAAAATGAGACTATGGAGTATTGAATAGGGCTAACATGGTCCAATAATTGAGTTCGGATGAGAGGATGGAAAGATACAGCTCCAAGAAAGGACTTGAAAGTCCCAGATTTTGTAACTTTTTTGATACTACTCTCTACTTATTGAGGATTGTAGCACAGAATAGCAAACAAAATTAAAAAATCAAATTATAACATGTATTTGTTACCTATTGCTATATAATACATCATCCTAAGAGTTTGTGGCTTCAAACAAGACAGAGATGTGGGAAGGCTTAACTGGCTCCCCCAGCTTATGGATTCTGCCAGGGCTGTGGTCATCTCAAGGATTTACTGGGCCAGTATTGGCTTTCAAGCTTACTCACAAAGCTGTTGCCAGGATTCAGTTCCTAGCAGACTATTGGACTAAGGACTTTTGTTCCTTACCTCTTAACTCTTCTGTAGGTAGCTCACAACTGAGAAGCCGGCTTTCAAAGTAAGCAAGTGAGAGAGCAAAAAAAGAGCCTGCAGGATGGAAGTCACAGTGCCAAGATAAATTAATGGTAAAGGAGTAGTCTCATCAACAAATGGTACTGGGTCAAATGGATATCTGCATGCAAAAGAAGGAAGCTGGATTCCTATCCCATGTAATATAGAAAAATTAGCTCAGAATGAGTAAAAACATAAATATAAGGGGATAATTATTAACTCTTCTTAGTAGAAAAGAAAAAGATGAAATCTTTGTGACATTGTATTAGACCATGGTTTCTCAGAGGTGACATCCAAAATCCAGACAACAAAAGAAAAAAAAAAGATAAATTTGGTCTCATCAGAATTAAAAGCTTTTGTGCTTCAAAAGATGCCATCAGGGAAAAAGATGACTCAGAGATGAGAGAAGACATTTGAAAATCATGTGTCTGGTAATGGACTTGTGTCCAAACCAAAGAACTCTTACAAATCAATCAAAGAGACAACCCAATTTTAATTCAGATGAAAGATTTGAATACACAATCCTTCAAAGAAGATACACAATTGTTCAATAAATACATTAAAAGAGCTCAACATCATTAGTAATTAGAGAAATGAAAATCCAAACACAATGAGCTATAATTTATACTAACTAGGATACTTATAATAAAAATGATGATGTAGCTATCTGAGGACAAATTAGATGTCATTCCTATGTGCTGGAAGTGTAAAATGGTATACCTACTTTGACTAACAATTTGGGAATTTGTCAAAAAGCAAAACAGAGTTAACATATCATTTATCTATTCCACTCCTAACCATAGACATAAGAAAACTTAAAACATACATCCACATAAAAACTTCCATATTAATATTCATAGCAACATTATTATAGCTCAATTGTGAAAATAACCCTCAAATTTATCAGGTGATGAATGGATAGTATATATGTATGTATATTTAATATGTATTAGAATATTATTTGTGCATAAAAAAGAATGACGTTCTGGTATGTGCTGTAACATGAAAGAAATGTAGAAACATTAGATTAAGTGAGAAGAGCCAGACAAAACCCCACCATGTATTGTCTAATTCCATTCATGTGAAGTATTCAGAATAGGCAAATCCATGTACAGAAGAAGCAGATTAGTTGTGGCTGGGGTTGAAGGAAGGGGGTACAAGGGAGTGACTGCTAATATTTATAAAGTTTCTTTTGGAAGTAAAGAAGATGTTCTGCAATTAGTGATAATCAATGCTAAAAATCCACCAAATTGTACCTATTAAAAGGAACTTATGGTATGTGAATTATATTTTAAGAAAAATGTTATTTAAAGAAGCCTGTCCCTTCATCTCACTTCTACTGAGTCTTAAAATTTAATCAAACCTAGAAAAGTCTAGATTCTATTGTAAAAACCCATGCAGTTTAAACTTTTAGCCATTTGCGTCCTATCAAACATTTCTTAGTAATTGTCTTATATCCTGTTGAATGTTTGACTCACACTGACTCAAACTATCACATCAATCTAATTGCCTATCATTCAAAGAATTTTAGAGTTCTATTTAGCATAAATATAGTCTAGAAAAAATCCATTCTTCTTCGTCATTTAAGTGTTTTGAGTTTTCATTAACATTTTGTTCCTAGAGATGAGTAATCTAACAAATGCAATTACACAAGATGCTGACACTTCTCACATGAAATCTAAGTAAAATTCAAGTTCTAACACCCAACCCCCTGAATTCTTAATTCTGTTTTTGAAAGTGAAAATAATTGTTTATGGGGTAAAGGATCAGATGTGTTTAATATATTTTAAAGGACCAGATATGTAATGACAAAAATTAAAATGCCACCAAAGAGGAAGTTACAGCACATGACAGCTTATTTTCTGATTTAGTAATTTTCCGCTAGGTTCAAAGCAGCTGGGGAGAGTGGCAAGTAACAAAATAAGACATATTTATGGAGCCCACACATGGCAAGATTTTGTGTAAAATTAGTCAAAACCATTATACTTGTAGATGAAGAAATGGATTCCAACAAGCTTGCATTTTTAAGGAGCAATCATATTTGCTCTAAGTGAACTGGAAGAACTGAGAAATTTATTGGATTAGTTGGTCACCAGCATTGTAGCTCATAATAAAATCTTAGGGGAGAGCTGCCAAGTACTGGCACTCAAAAATTAGGATAATAATCCATTGATTTTCAATGAGTAGAATTCAACCCAGATTGCAGTCTGTCTTCCTCTCCAAGGGATGGGGGAGGGGAAATAAGGCATTAGAAGAATTTCCATGAAAACTTTTGTGTTTTGCCTTTATGTATTAGCTAAAATATTTTAGTAAAGGATGGGACAGAAAATGTGCCTCATTTTTAAAATGTTAATAAAAATGACTGATTTCAGGGTGGGTACAACATGAGCTTGAAACATCTTATTATACCATAATAAGGAAACACTACACACACACACACACACACACACACACACACACACACACACACGGTGGATCTATATGTATACTGGTGCTTATCATCAGAAATAAAGATCCAGCTTGAAGAGACTATCCATAGCCAAATCTAGGACAATTTGAGCATCAAAATAATAAGGTACAATAATAAATAAAGAGCCATCAGAAAAAGGGAACCATGTCAAAGATCAAGAAGGAAAGAAATAAAGAAAGGAAGGAAGGAAGAGAGAAAGAAAGAGAGGAAGAAAAAAAAGAAGTAAAGAAGAAAGAAAGAATAACAAACAGGAGAGAAAGGAGGACTCTTGCTGACTGCAAGTCTGGGGGGACTACTGGAGTTGGAAATACCATTTGGAAACCACTGAACACAGATTGAAGTAACTAATAAAAATCAATGTGTTCTAAATATGGGGAGAAAATTTCATGAGAAACAGAATATTTATATAGTCTTTTTTAATGTTCACAAATATTTACTTATTAAAAATACAAAGAGGTAAGTTTATGCTGAGAAATGCAGCAATAAATACAATTGAAGAAAGGAGAGCAATGCTACATGGATGCATTAGCACCAATGAAGATTTTGCAACCACACCACACAGACCTCAATGCCTGCAGGCCACTTTGTACAGGATTTTTTAAAACACTACTCTGAATAGATCTTGTCAGTTTATGTAAGAGAATGAATACACATATAATCACAAATGCTCACTGCACATGATTGTATTTAAAAATTAGCAGACAATATTGTAAAGACATTGATAAGTAAATTTCTAAAAGGCTTTGAACCTAAAACAATATTGGCTTGCATAGTACTCCTTTTTCCTTTTTCTGCCTTTTCCCTAGGCATTGCCTATTAGTGCTGTTAGAGTTAAATCCTATAGCATACCCAATAACTTGCATATGAAGTAAAAGGAATACTGTGAAAGGAGAGTAATCTTGCACAGCCAATCCTATGGAATATCTATGCATTTTTATACTTATACTGAATCTTACACTTTAATATTACACTTAGACTAGAATTTTTAAACAATAGAAAAATATTTTTCCAGTGTAGTGTATATGGTTTCTACACAGAAGACTAAATTCATACTTATTGCTAAATGTAATCTTTGCCAATTAAATCTAAGACATTTAGAAATTTACATACATGGTCTTAAGGAATCTGGCCATACTTATCTGTTATAAGTGAGATTTAAATTAATACAGTGATTATGCAATAAAGAATCAGATCGTTCCTTGGCTGCATCTTGACTGGTGATCACAGTCACCATCACCTACAAGGAGCAGACGGACATAGCGTGCCTTCAGGTGTGGAACTCCCAGAAGGAGGTTATATCACATATGCAGTACTCTAGCTGAGAATACATCACCTCAATGTAATCCGGAGAAAATATCAGGCAAGCCCCAAAGGAGGAAATTTCTAGTAAACAAAAGGGAGACTTCATTTTCCCAAAACATCCATGCCATAAATGACAAACTGCAATGTTTCAGTTTAAAAGAAGTCAAAGACAAAATGTAAATGAGGTTATGGAGGAAAGGGAGCTCTACCATACTGTTGATAGGAATGTCAATTAGTATAGCCACTATGGATAATAATATGAAAGTTTCTCAAAAACTTAAACTATTATATGACCCCAGAAGTACTGCTTCTGAGTATATATTCAAAGGAAATGAAATCAGTATTTTTAAAGATGTCTGTACTCCTATGTTTATTGTGGTATTATTCGCAATTGTCAAAATATGAATCAACCTGTGTCCATCAATAGATGAAAGGATTAAAATGTGTCTTCTACATGCAATGGACTATTACTCAGCTTTTAAATAGGAAGGAAAGACTATTATTTGTAACAATATGGATATACCTGGAGGTCATTATGCTAGATGAAATAAACAAGGCACATAAATACAAATACCCCATGATCTCACTTATATGTGGAATCTAAAAAACTAGAACACACAAAAGCAGAGTAGAACAGTCATTATCAAGGACTGGGGAGGAAGGATTTGGGAGATATTGGTCAAAGAACAGAAAATTACAGCTAGACAAGATGAGTAAGTTTAAGAGACCTATGGTATGACATGGTAACCATAATTAATAACAATAATTATTTTTTAAAAGACCAAAGAAACATGACAAGCAAATACAAGACCTGACCTTGGACTAGATCCTGTCCTGGAGTTGGGAAGGGCACTGCATTATTATAACACTGTCTGGTCAAGTGGAAAATCTGGAATCCAGTGTAGGTTAAAGAAATAAAACATTTGCTAACATTAAATTTCTCAAGGCTGACAACTCCTTGGTTATAAAACAGAAAATTCCTTCTTTTAGGAAATACCCATTGAACTACTCACAGGCCAAAGGACTTGATATATTTAATTTACTTTCTTATGGTTCAAAAATTAGATATAGCTAGATACATATTGAGTTAGCACTAATGATAGAACAAATGGTATAAAATGCTAAAAATAGGCAAATCTGAGTACCTCGTAGGTAAATATTTTCATATCATTTTTATTTCTACAATTTTATCTATAAAATTGAAGTTATGCCCAAATAAAAAGTTAAAAATTGGTCTGGGAATTTCTTTTGTTTTAGTTGGCAATGGACTTTGCTCGTGCAGAACTTAGCAAAAGGAATCTGAGGCTTGGGAAATCCAGTAGGACTTTTCAAGTCTGATGACGGATGTGCGTTTCAGATCAAATAGGGAAGGAAAGAAAAAAGATAAGTTTTATTTCTGTTTACAGTTATCTGGTTGTAAGAAAAACACACTCATGTTAGCCTAAATAAAATTTACTATAATTTATTATAGGAACAAAGGGCATTTCATAAAGTATTACCAACCTCGTGGGAGCTTTAACTACATCAGGTAGTTGTCTGTCTCTGACTCTGTCTCTGTCTGCTCTCCTCTCCAGTCACCTCTGCTCAGGACTATAGGGTCACCAGGTGGAAATATGAAGCAACTACTTCAGCAAAATTTATGAAGGGTTTCCAACTAAACAGGCATAGGCTCTGTAAACACCCCAAATATTTCATTCATTATGTTAAAGAAGAATAACTGACCATTGCTCTTTGATTAACGACTTAATTAATGTGACTTAATCTGTAATGAATAATTTATCTTAAGGGCAATGTAAGATTGTCAAAATGTTAATATGAGCGCGATATGCTTCGATTTTCCTTTCATAAAGAACACTTTGACAAAGGGTGGAGAGTGGATTTTAGCGAAATGAGAGCAAATGTGGGGTATAGATTAGATGCTACTGTCATAGTCCAAGGAAGGCCTGTAGTAACAGTAGCAGCACAGGTGGAGAGAAGGGGTAGATGAGGAAAATTGGGGTGGGTGGGGTTGTTTATTTTGGAGCAAGTTCTCACTATGTGGTTCTAGCTGGCCTTAAATTTGTGATTCTCCTGCCTCAGTCTCCCTAGTGCTGAGATTACAGGTGTATATTGTTAAATCTAATAAAATGGCAAGGAACAATTTGATAATGGTGGGCGCTGGATCACAATAAGCCCATATTCATTAAATTGCAATTTGTCACAGATTGAAGAGTACAATTGGTAAGTATGTTAGTCAGCTTCCCATCGCTATAACAAATGTCTGAGATGATCAATCTGTAAAGAGAAAAGATTTATTTTGCCTTACGGTTTTCATTCCATAATGGGTTGTGCCAGTTTTCTTGGGGCCTGTGGTAGAACACTGTGGCAGGAGTGAATGGGGGGGGCAAAGTCACTCAATGACTGAAAAGTAAAAGAAGGGAAGAGATTGGCTTCCCACAGTGTCCTTTGAGGGCACACCACCAAAGACCTCCCACTAGGCTCCACCTCTTAAAGTTTTCACCTCCTCCAAATAGTGACAAAGTGCAAACAAAGTCTTTAATACATTTAATACATTTGGAGAACACTTAATATCCAAACCATAGCTGTGGGGAATCGACAAAAAAGACAGAACTACATTTCTACTGCCGCATAACAAGTTGCTGCAACCCAACAACATGAAACAACACCCAGATGTCACCTCACATTTCTATAGGTCAGAAAGCTTGATGAACCTGACTAGGTTCTTTGCTCAGTCTTCCAAGATAGAATTCAGGGCCACCTAGGCACTGACTTGGAGACTCTGGGAATGAATCCATTTCCAACCTCATTTAAAACATTGGAAGAATTCAGTTCTTTGCTGTTACAAAATAGAGGTTCCCATATCCTCAATGACTCCTAGCTGAGGTCCTGTTTTAGTACCCTGAAGTCTCCTGAAGCTCTTTGACATGGGTTTTAACACAGCCTTGCCCCTCAAAACAGGCAGAAGGACCCTTTGCCTAGATTTCTTCGCCTCAGTTTCAGAGCTCCCTGGCTTGCACTATCATCAAGAGGTGCTTCTCTGCATTTCAAAGGATTCATATGAATAATTTAAGCACAGGTGGCTAATCTCCCTCTTGTCATGTACCTTCTCATCACATTTACTTCTTCTACCCCTGCTAGAAAATCAACAAGATGGACTATACAAGGACAAGGGTCACTGAGGGTCAGTTTTAGAATTTTGCCTGCCACACAGGCAAAAGACTGTGTTACAGATTATCCCTTTGACAACTTTTGTTCTTGGAGAGGGAAGATTGCCTTTGACTCGACAGTAATATCTTCAGCATTCTCAGAAAAAAAAGCAAACAAACAAAACCCTATTCTTTTTCCTTCTAAAGTGGAAAAAGCTAAGATGATTCTGTAGTAAAGAGGATGTGCTTCGCTTCCCCCAAGACACCACAGCTGGGCAGCACAGTTGCCTTTCTGGGAAGAGTGACTGCTCTGGTCTGCATGGAAGGCCACCCAGGAGGGAGCACTTCCATGTGGAAGTCTGAAGGAACAGTGGAGTACCATGAACGTGGCATCAAATTCTACCACAGCTGCTTGTTTCCTCTCCCAGAGAGATCAAGACAGACCGCTGTCCAGAGAGCAAGAGACTCGGAGCCCAGGACACTGGTGATTAAGGGGGAAATAATGCCTTGGGATGAGCAACACCAGGCACTTGTAACCCAACCTCCCAGTGAGTTTTCAGCATTTTTGAGTTGTACCAAGATGTCTTTCCTTTGGAGAAAGCAGAGGGAGAGACAGGGACATGAACGCTGCAATAATGTGGGTGGCTAGCTGCTGAGAGTCCAGAGCCCAGACTCTTGGCTTTTAGAGTTGCAAAGCCTTCAAAATGCCAGGGAAGCATCAGGGAAAGTGAGTGGGAAGCCTCTTACAAGAATACTATGGGCTGCAGAATTGCAAACAGATCTGACATACTTACTCAGGAGCCCAGCAGAATCTGAACACTGCCTGGTGTTACAAGTCATGGGACAGAAGGCGCTTGTTCCTCTGGAATGGACTTTGGCACTCAAAAAATCACCATCTGCCTTTTTTTGGCTACTTCAGACCCCCAGGGAGGGACTTTGTTGTTGTGTCTATGTCCTGAGCCTCATTTGTAGTAGAGAGGAATCATGCAACAGAGTTGGCAGCTGTCTTGAAATACTGAGGAAAGTAGACAGGCAGAAGTCTCAACATGAAGGGTGATTGAAGGAAAGTTTTGATAGAGACAGTCAGGCCTGGGTTCAAACTCTTATTCTGCCATCTGTGATAGGAGTGATCTTACAAATGTTGCTTTGTCTTTGTAATCCTTTATTAGCTTCCCTGAGTCCCAGTTTCTCATTTGTAAGTGGTGGAGGTGTGGGCAGGAATGATGTCTCTAAACTGTGCAAAGAAAGTCACTCCAAGGTTTAATAAATTATAGACACTACGATGTAGGTAATATCTTACCTTACATCCAGAGGACCTGTTGGCTGCCTACTAAATAGCTTTTCCTTTTATTTTCTTCATGTCTGGCAGAATCTAGCTCTCAAAATATAATAAAAAGGTAAAATATTTGTTTTCCTAGTTTCCCTTATAGCCAAACATGGGCACACGTCTGGTCGTGGCTTGGCTCTGCTATAACCTCCTTTAAACATTTAGAGGAGTCATCAATGGTTTACAAAGAAGAAAAAAATGGAAAGAGGGAGGCCTATGTATGGTAGACTGAAGTTATGACAGTGTTCCATGGCATTGTCAGACTGCTGAATGAATCCTGGAACTCTCTTGCTGTATTAGTTAGGATTGTCTAAGATATGCTGAGGAAATAAGCAAACCCTAAATCTTAATGGCTTATAAAAACAAAGGTTTATTTCTTTATCTACTTATTTGCTCATGTTGTATGGATGGCATGGACTAGCTAGGGGATTTGTCCCATGTTTCTTTACTCTAAAAGATAAGTAGGTAAAACAACTGTATCCTAAATGGTATAGGTTTAGGGATTTGTGTATTATAGAGCTACAGGCTGTGTTAAAGGAACAAAAAGACATCCTTGAATAAATATAAATATCCTCTAAGTTGTCTTCTTCTTTCAGTTTATTCAGAACTTAATATTTTCAAAGGCTGAATGTCCAAAACTCCTCTTTGCATTTTCATTACACAGTTTCTGCTATAGCAATACTGTTTAACAAACATCCTCAGATCTCAGTGACTTATAGTAATGCACATATTTCTCACTCATAGGTCTGTGGGTGAGGACTGGTTTTGCAGATATCAGCTAGGAATGTCAGATCTTCACTTCATGTACACATATTGGATTCAAGTCTTCTCCATGTAGCATTTTCTTTTTGGATCATTTGTTATTTGATATATGTTCCTCTCATATCTATAGAAAGAGATTCAGTTCAATCCACAAAGGCTTATTAACATCTGTGATATTAGTGGAGTTAACATTTCCTTGGCCAAGTCACATGATCCATCCCAAAGTTAAAGTAGTAGTCTTGAATGTGCTGTTTTATTTCTTGGGAAGCACTGTAAAATCATATGGAAAGGGATATGAACATAAAATTTTAACACAAAGAGAAAATAAGAATTGGCAACAAGCCTCCAGTCTACCATACACATGCCAATCAACTGATCACAGCAGTCAATAGTTCTATCTTTCGGAAAAAAATAAAGTTTATGACACTAAAGAACTTCTATGTCCTGGACTTTTCTTTCTTTTCCATTCTCTTCTCAGGTTTCACTTTATTCAAATCAAATTAGCCTATTTTATTAGAACCTGACATAGTCCCTGTCATTTCTAGCTATTGCTGATTACACTGCGAGTCGTCATATCCTTCTTCCATACTTCACCTAAAGCCTAAGATGCCTTTCCGTGTTTCAGTCTACAATTTTGCATTTGTCTGAGCTGGTCCATTTGGGGCTTAGAAATTGAAATCTTGGATAGATGACTCTTCTTAATCTCAGCTAGAAACTAACTTTGAAGCCTACAGAGTAACTTGAGCACTTGGTATTGAAACTCTTAGTCTTACTGTAGAAGAATACCCACAGGGTTGCAGACTGTGGACATAAAACTTTAATGCAATAAGGAGGAAGTAAGGCAGTAAAGAAGTAAGGAAGTAAGGCAAACTACATCCAGTCTGCCATACACAAGCCAGTCCACTCATCACACCATCAATGGCTGTATATCCCTGACAAAATAAAAGGCCTCAATTGAATATTATACAGGCCTCCCTTTTCACTTCCTAAGCTAAGAACTTTTACTGACCGGGCTCCTTTTTCATTAGCCTTGGTCATTTGGAACTGTATAATTGAAATGGAAAAAGTACAAGCCTTCTCATATGGTCTTTGGAGATTAATCAATTGCATGGCATTTGGTTGGACGGAACCTCTTTCCAAAAGTTAAATTGATGAACAAGCCTAATATAAGAGAAATAAACCTCCCATTGCAGTGTTTTGTATTAAGATTTCAGTCGCTTCCCAACACCCAGCATGAAAAAAAGAAAAGGGGTGTTTTGGAAAGTGCTAGTCTACTTCTGCTACCTTTGTCCTTAGAGTCTCTGTCATGACAGGAGCCTTCTGTACTCTACTGCGAACATCAGTCTCTAGAAACACTGAGCTCCACAGTTTGGTTTTGGGAAAATTACATAGACTGGGCATAGCCACTATTGGCAAGAGGAACCGCATACGACAAAGGGAATTGAAATTCACCCAGGGCAGCTGTCTTTGATAAGAAAGAGAATGTTGTTAAATACTGCAGTATTGCTTAAGCCTGAAGCAGTTTGTATTAGTCAGGGTTTTCCAGAGAATCAGAGCAGCAGTTGTGTGTGTGTGTGTGTGTGTGTGTGTGTGTGTATAGTCACACCTTGATTTGATATTCATGGGGGTTCTAGGACTTCCTGTGGATACCAAAATCTGCAGATGATCAAGACCTTTATGTAAAATGGTGTAATATTTTCAAATAATCTATGCACATCTTCCTGTGTAAGTTAAATCATCTCTAGTTTGCTTATGATATGTTATTCAATGTCAAGGTTAGGTAAACAGTTGTTACTTTGCACCATTTAGGGAAAACTGATGAGAATGAAATGAATGTACGTGTTCAATACACAGGCAATTTTTCTTTAAATGCCTTTGATCCATGGATACAGACACTGTGAATGGAGCACCCACCATTTATATACCTGTATATTCTCCCTTCCCTAATATCTTGTGAGACGTAAATGCAGTCTGAAAGTATAAGTGGGCGTATTTTATATTTATTTTCCTTAGGGCAACTTGCATATGACACTAAACTTCATCTTACTCCTTTCAATTATATGAAAATTATATGTCCATACTTGCTGGATGTCTTCTTGGTCTTTCTTGTTCTCTTCCCCTCCCACATTCATTAGCATTGCAATTCCAAGATCAGCACAGCACTGTTTACCTCCAAGTTCCCTTTGGCAGTCTCTGTGTTTCCTTCAGAGCTTGTCCTTTGTTACTTCTATGCAACTTTGGGCATAGGCATCTTTGCCAGAGCTGAGGTCTAACATTTTTAAATTACTTGCTTTAAGAACTTGTTGTCTTGCTGAGAGTCTTGTCTTCTGATGAGCTGTGCCCAGTCTCGCCATCAGTGGATGAACTAGTGGTCTGAAGTGAGTGGACTTAGTGTGCCAGTTTGGGTGAAGTTCCCTTCTCTGCTAAATCACATAGCTTACATCTCTATGCCCACCAAATGAAGAACCTCTAGCATATTCTCATGAAGGATTCCAGGTTTTAGAAAAATGAGACAGGCAGGAAATATCCTCTGGTAAGGAAGACCCAGCTGCCCTCTGCAGAGAAGAAGAAAAGACAGTGAAAACTAACTTGAAGTGAGCACTGTATCTCATCACACATGTCACTTGCTCTAGCACATGCTGGTCTTTTCTGTCCTATTTGCTTTTCCTGCTAGACTGAAAATGATGTCAAGTCTGAATGTTATTTCTATCCCTTTAAATGTGATCATACATGTAACAAGTCGTCATGAAGTATTGTTCAGAGGCTGAATGCAGTGAAGAAACAAAGACCAGTACAGAAAGCAATGTATAAACATAGTCACCACTGGCCATCAAAATTACTTGGGAAACTTTTGTATATTAAACTTCTGATCCTCATGCCTGATGAGTCCAATTTAATAGGATTGAGGTAGGCTCCAGGAATCTACATTTATAAGACACACCAAGGATTTTAGGTTGAATAAATATTGGGATACTTTAATGATTTCATTTTGTGGAAGAAAAAAATGAAATTCAGAATGTTAAGTGACTTGGAAAAGACTTAGTTGAAGACAGAGATGACAAAGGAATTTGTAAATATATGGCTATTTTGTTGTCTACAATAATAAAGACAATACACATTTGTGCTAAGAATTTAAACAGTACATAGAGGTGTAGAAAGAAAAATAATTTTCTACCTCTGTATCTCAGTTTCCCATTCTTACTCCCAAGAGCTAATCACAAATTGTGTATATACTTTATCATAAAATTTTTAGTGTTAGCTATGTGCAGGATATTGTGATCTATTTTGTCCCTGAACACAGAAATTTGTTGAGGCAATCTGAACAAAAATATTAAAAAATGACAGCACTAGTATAGTTAGTGCTTTCTATAGGTCCTGTATTGAACACAATATATCTATTTTTTGCATTTAATAATTGTATTAATCCTGTTAGTAATTGTTCTTAACCCTATGAAAAAGATGGCGAATTTGAGGCACAAAGAACAAAACCCTGAAATTTACACTGCTCAAGCATTGTACAGCATTGATACAGCCTGACCTTTTGACCTTCAGCTTAGTTACTTCAGTAGGGTTTCATCCTACCTTTTGACACTGCTAGTGGGAATTAATGCCACATATCTCCTATAGAAAAGTAAGTTTGAAATTGATGTTAACAGAATATTACATTTTGACCTTAAAAAAACCTTTCCTCGGATTCTAAAGTAACTTTTTTCAATATCTTATTTTCTTCTTGCAAAGATGGTTTCAGTCTAGCAAATGTTGTGTCAAATTATGACAGCCATTTAAAAATGTTCTGGCACTAATCTCCTTATACATGGACATGCATGCATGATGATGTCATATGTCAAAGCAGAAGTCATCAATCATTTAATGTCCATCAAAACCTGCTAGGTTGAACTAAGCAGCATGCCTGTAAAATTTGTGCCAGGGAGGATTTGAAAGAACCCTTACAAAGGACTCTTCAATCACCCCAACGAAGAAAATATAAGCATCTCAGTGTTATGGCTTGGATATGAAAGGTACCCCAGAAGGCTCAGTTATAGAAGGCTTAGGATCCAGATGGGGTGTAATTTTGAGCGATTCTGGAAACTTTAACAGTGGGGTGTGGCTGGAGGAAGTAGGTCATTGGGGCAGGTCCTTATAGTAGCTTATCCCTGGCACATATTTATTTCTCTCTGCTTAAAACCATCCTGAGGTGATCACCTTTGCTTCTCTACACCTTCTCATCCATGTGTTCTGCCTCACCATGGCTCAGAAACTATGGAGCCAGACACCCATGTCTGAAACATCCAAAACAGTGAGCCAAAATAAATCTTTATTCTTTTTAAGTTGTTCTGTTGGGTATTTTGTCACTGCAGTGAAAAGTCTCACTAGCACAAATAGGAAGGTTTCTTAGTGCTTGGTGTGGATGTGGCTTGAGTGTGTCTTTCAAAGGTTACTATATTGGAAAGGAAAATGAAGAGGTGAGAGAGAGAGAGAGAGAGAGAGAGAGAGAGAGAATCTGTGACCTCTACAAGCAGCAGGTCTTTATTAGGGAGAGGAGACCTGAGAGGGCCCCTCGACCATCAGAGTAACACTCTGAGAGGGGAGAGAGCACACCTCTCTTGGTTTGTAAGCATCCTGCAGTGGGAAAAGAGAGATTGGAGGAGGATGGGCACTAGAAAAAATGACTGTAAAGGGGGAATAAGGGAAGGTGCTGGACATTATCAGGAAGGTCATTGGGACTGGGTAGTCAGCCATATGTGTTGTTTTTTGCTGGCTCTTTTGTTTTAGTGTTTCTCAATGTTCCAACATTCCAGGATTTTTATTACATATATATATATCATAAAATATATATATGTGATAAGGGGCATCGCCGTTCTTCTGTCTACTTCATGCTCGTCAGGGACAATGTAGGGAGTTGTCCAGCCTGGAGAGTTTGTAGAAGCATGATGGCTTTAAATTGCTCCCTTGAGGTAGCCCGAGAAATGGCAGTAAAATGTTCCTGTAAAAATCTTTGGAGGATATTAATAAGACTTGGTAGAAACATTAAAGCCAGACAAACAAGGATGAGAGGAACTGCCAATGGAATGAGCCATGGGTACAAAGAGGAAAGGATAAAAAGAAACAATAATCCTCCCATAAGAAGACACATAGCCCGCCTTTTTCATCTGTGAGGAGATCTAATCCCCTCCTGTTTTGTAGGACCACTACCATTAACAAGTCTATCTGATCTTGGATTGCAGAAATCTATAAGGCAATGTTATTAAGGCTTTCTTTTAGAGCTGTGGATAGCTTTTGGAATTGGCTGATTGACACTCCCAATCCAGTTGATCCTGTCTCAATCCTGGTTAGGAGGCCCAGTCCCACTACTAGGGGGGTGAGGCCAAAATCTGTTTTTGTGCATATAAAGCTGACAATGGGGACAGGAATTATTTCTGAGTCAATAGTGTATGAGACAGGGGGAATCAGAAAAACAAGGTTACAAATTCCCATCCAGTTAGTAGGTAGACATGTGTATGTGTGGGACCCACACAGAAAGAAGATTCCTGCAGAGGGGGAGAGGCATCCCATTAATTCAAAAGAGAGGAGGGGTTTTAGCAGGTCTGCATTTTGTTCTCTTCCTATGAGTGAAAGGAGATGGAGAGGAAGGCCATTAAGAGGGGTTGTAAGAGAGGGGAAGAAGCACTAGTGGGTGTGGGGGATTTCATGATAAGTTGGTGGGTTGGTGGATAGAGGAAAAACTGGGATTGAGGTGTGAATAACAATTTGTAGTCACTTTTGGAAAAGGGATTTGGGTACAGTTCTGGTATGTTAAAGACTAGAAAGGCACTGGGGTGGAGTCTCCCATTACAAAAGTCTGATGTGGCTGTAGTGAAGTTATCCTGGGAGGAGGGGAGGAGAAGTAGCTAAATGAAATTTCATTGTCCTTTTCTTATCTATTAAAATGTGGGAATGTTGAGGTTAACAGGGAGGACCACCATGTTAGGACCAGACCCCATCCTCCTTGTAGGTGGCTTACTGGAAACTTCCCCACCAGACCCCAAAGACTAACAAAAGGACAGTTGTTAACCTGTATCTCCCCAGATGGGTGCCAAGGAGAATTGAACAGACAGTAACCTAACTACGACTTTCTTGGTTGCCCAGCAACAGCATTTCTTTATTATCTTTTGGTACTTTTTTATTAGCCCCCCTATATCTAGCCCAAGCCTGTGTGTAGCAGTGGGCTCTAGCTCTCTTATTGGTAGTGGGGAAAGCTTTGGTCTATCCCGTTAAGATGTCAATGAAAACTAGAAGATATCTGATATGCTTAACGGGGGGCATATTAGTAAAATTCACTTGCCAGTCTGACTGGGGTAAGTCACCTCTTGCCTGATGGGTGAGTGGGGAGGGAAGTTTGATAGGGGTTAGTTTAGGAGCATATGTTGTAACAGGATGAGATTTCCTTTAGTGTTTTGTGGAAGTTAGGATTAGGAGCAATATGAGTAAATGGAGTAAAGACAAGAAGACTTGGTGGAGGGAAGTTAGTATGGGTTTAATTTGTTGTTCTGGTAGAATAAGAGTATTATTAAGAAATCAGTTATCCTTTGTGTTGGCTAGCCCCCTGAGTTTTTAGTAGTTCTATCTCTTTTGGTGTGAAGCTATAGTGAATTGGTAGAATGGGTTGGGGGTGGGTAGCATTTGTTGGGCTGCCTGTTTAGCTGTGGTGTCTGTCAAAATATGGCTGATAGATATGAAGATATTATCCTTTTGATATTCCTTACAGTGAAGGATGGCAGCTTTGTGAGGGAGAGTGGCCGTTTAGAAAAGGTCCATAATATTTTTATGTTGGTTATTGGGGATCCCTTAGTTGTTAAGAAACCCTGTTCTTTCCATATTAGGCTATTAGAATGGATGGCTACTGTATGTGTATTTTGAGTCTGCATAAATGTTAACTGTCTTTTTTGACCTTTGTAATGCTCATGTAAGAGCATACAGTTCTGCCTGTTGGGAGGTAGTTGTAGGAGGAAGGCTATTTGTTTCTATTATGGTGTATGTATTATTATTTGGGTGTCCTTTGACTATTGTGTATCTTGCTCTACCTGTAGAGGTAGTGGAGGCTTTCATAGAGCTGCCATCTATAAACCAGGTGGGGGCATCAGTTATGGGGGTATCTGGGATGTGATGAAAAGTTGTAAGTGAGTCATCAGGTACCTGAATACAGTCATCTGTTGGGGGCTTTGGGTTAGGTGGAATGTTTGAGGGCAAGAAGGTAGCAGGGTTAAGTCAATGACATCACTGGAAAGTTAGATCAGGTTGTAAGAGAAAGAAGAGTACGATCTGAACACAAGATAGGGAGATGAAGTTAAGAGCTTTGTGGCTAATTAAGTCTCGAATGTTGTGAGATAACCAGATTGTCATAGGCAAGTTGAAAATTATTTTTTGAGCTTCTGGTATTAAGAGAGATGCTGTGGCCAATACTTTTAGGCAGGCTGGCCTAAAAGTAAATGGGGTCTAGTTGTTTTGAGAGGTAGGCTATAGGAGTTACTGAATCTCCTGTACTTTGGGCAATCAGGCCCAAAGTTGGCCTTTGTCTGAGTGTAGGTACAGATAAATAATTTTGTTAGGGTTTGGGATGGAGAATGCAGGTGCCTTTGATAAAGCTTGTTTGAGGAGGTTAAAAAGGGTCAAAAGGGCCCTGGGGCAAGGTAAAGTCTCTTCTGGGTCCCCTCTAGCAGCCTCATATAGTGGTTTGGCTATTATTGAATAATTAGGAATCCAGGTTCTAAAATACTCAGTTAGTCCTAGAAATGAAAGGATGTCTCTTTTTGTCTTAGGGGAAGGAATTTGGAGTATGGCAGTTTTTCTGTTTTGAGGTATTTGATGATATCCTGGAGTTAATAAAAGTCCCATGAATGAGATTGAAGTTGAGATAAGTTGGGCCTTATTTTTTGATACCCAATATCCCCAGTGTGTTAATGAATTAAGGAGAATAATGGTGTGGGTTTTACATAAGGATTTTGAGGGGCTACATAGACGTTTGGGAAATTTGCTTGGGAAAAGAATGAAGGAATTGAGATCTTGCTGTAGGACGTGGCCATAAAGGTGAGGAGAGTCTCTGAATCCCTGGGGGAGGACTGTCTAGTCTAAAGGAGTCATTGGGTTATTTAACTGGGAGGCTGGGAATCTTGTAAGGGGAATTAATAAGGATGAAGAGATGGGGTGGGGGTCAAAGGCCAGAGGGTAAGAGGGAGTGGAGAGATAGGAAAAGCAAAGGCGAGAATGGCCAAAGTCCAGAGTTCGACACACCAAGGCGCCATGGAGTACCAGATGGAGAGGCCAGGTCTTACCCATCCCTTAGAAATTGGAGCCAGTGTTGAGTGTGCAGAGTGGAATCTGTGAAGGGCCCTGCAGGAGGTCGAAAAGGAACAGGAAGTTAGGGGTTTATGTATGACCAAAAGGTCAGGCCCCAGAGCAGTGTGACTATTAGGTAGAAAAAGCCAGCTAACAACTTTTGGGCTCAAGTTCAATCAGAATGGGAAGTTGCCCCAACCCTATGCCCAAAAGAATTGTCAGTATGATGGGGAGGCTTAGCAAAAAGTATAATAGTGATAGCATCATATAGATGATAGTGAGGAGGGAAAGAAAGGAGAGAAAGAGAATTTTGGAGAGAGGTCAGGCGGTTGGGATGGAGTTGGGCACCAGCTGTGTCCCTCTCGGGAACTTAGGCACATCTTGGCCTTAGTGCATCTGTATAAGCCCCGGATCAGAGACCCTGTAGGGTTGTACCATTGACCATAAAGATTGCCACAGAATCGCAGTAGCCTGAGAAGGGCATTCCCTGCACTCCCTCCCCCTCCCTCGATGAAGAGAGAGAGAGAGAGAGAGAGAAAGAAAGAGAGAGAGAGAGGGAGGAAGAGAGAGAGAGAGAGAGAGAGAGAGAGAGAGACAGAGAGAGAATTTGTGACCTTTGCAAGCAGCAGGTCTTTATTAGGGAGAGGAGACCTGGAGACCTGAGAGGACCCCTCGACCATCAGAGTAACACTCTGAGAGGGGGCAAGAACGCGCCTCTCTTACAGGCTTGGGTTTGTAAGTATCCTGTAATGGGAAAAGGAGGCTTGGAGGAGGATGGGTATTAGAAAAAATGACTGTGAAGGGGGTTGGGGGGAAGGTGCTGGACATTATCGGGAAGGTCATTGGATCTGGGCAGCCAGCCCTGTGTATTGTTCTTCTCTGGCTCTTTTATAGAAGGTAGCCATGTTTGCATTGTTTTAGTGTTTCTCAATATTCCAGCAGAAAGTTGGTCCTCACTGTGGTGATGCTGGGAGGTATGACCTTTAAGAGGTCTTGAGGTCAATGTAGGGTGCTGCTTGCTCTTGGAAGAAATTGCGAATCTTAGTCTCTGTGCCTTCCTGTTGGAGATGTGATCCTTTGTTTCCACTAGGATGCCATGAGGTCTCCACCAGAGCCTTCATTCCTGGAAGCTAAATAAACCTCTTTTCTTTATAAAATTACTCAGCCTCGGGTATTTTGTTTTAATAAAAAACTGACTAATGTGTTTAGTGTAAGATTTTTCTACAAGTGACAGATAATTCAAGACTATATGGATGGCTGTAGCATATCTTGGTGGTAAAGCCCTTGCCTAGCATGCTTGAAGTCGTGAGTCTCATTTTCAATACTTCAAAATATAATAATAATAACAACAATAATAAAAATGATGATATGGCTTTAACAAGAAAGGACCATATTTTTTCCCAACGTTAAGTGAATTAGTTCTCATATGGCAGGTTTACTCCATGAAATCTTACCACATAGGCGCCTTCCAAGTTTCTACTACTATGTTCCTATAGTTAGCCTTTTTCTTCCTAGTTCAGCATGTCATAGTCTATATTTAGGCAGCAGATTAAAAAAGAAGATAACTAGGGTTTTTGTATCAGCCATTTATTAGGAAGGTTCTTATGTCCTCGTTTCCCCCTTTTCTTTAAAAACTTAACTGAGTTATAATTGATATACAGAGAACTTCACGTTTATTGTGTGCAATTTGATAAACTTGTACATGTGAGTGTTTACAATACAATCATCACAATCAAGGTAATAGACATATTCATACTCTGCCAAGATTCCTTCGGCCCTTTCATTTTTGTGGTAAGAACACAACATAGGATCTTCTGTTTTAACAAATCATATTGTATCATTAACTCTAGTCACTATGCTGTTCAGCAGATGTCTAGAATTTACTCATCTCACAACATTTGTCTATATCAGAGATTGTGTTTTACTTCATTCTTTTAGTGGTTGTAAGGTGTGCAGGGGGTCATGAACTCTTTATTAGGGGTGACCCTAGCTCAGTAAAATATTCTATTACTACTAAGGAAGAGGGAAATGGGTAACATGGGACCAATGTTATTGTCTGCCACTAGATAATAGAATAATAATATGGGGAGGAAGTCAGGGGAAAAATAACTTACTGAGCATTGAGTATAGCATTTGCTGAACCAAATTCTTTCTCATGCAATGTACTCTGTGCATTTCATACCACGAGAAGCAATATTGGATTAGTTTTGCAGAAAATTTGAATGAAGTTGACGAAGACCATATTTCTTGCCTAAGATCATTGAGTTGGAATTTGAACATCACACATTCTCTTGTTCCAATCAGATGCATTTTTCCTTCTAAGCCATGCTGCCACTCTGAAGTGGCACTGAGGCTCATGCATTGGCAATTGTAGGACTGTGGCACTGGGAGAAAAGAGTGGGAGATGAATTTTGCCACTGAAACACCCTTCATAGGAAAAGACTCTTGCCCAAGACATGTGTTCCACTAAAATGAAAATTTGCAAGATGAATTTTCCAACTTTATGAAAGGGTAAAAGAGAAGGAGCAGGCAATACGGAAAGTTGAACAGCTGACAAATTATTAATCTTATGGAATTTGGAGAAATAGATTTATTTTGAAAATAATTTAGCAAGAAATGAAAGTCAAAAGCTACTCTGAAGTTTGATTTATGTGAGTTTTAACCAAGAATAATGTAGTGATGTAATTACGATAGACCTTTGGGAGAAAATGGCCAGATTATTATCAAGTTCATATTCATAAATGATGAGAAATCTCACTTTTGGTCTAGCAGCTGGTGTTTAAAAACTTACATATTCGTACACCTGAAATGTTTGGTTTGTAAAGTCATGCTTTTATCATTAAAGCTTCTTCCAGTGTTCAGATGGCATACTCTACAATGGGGCAAGGCATAGGTTCTAGTTGCGTTTATTGGTTTCAAAGTTTCTTGTTTTAAAAATCATTCTTCAAGTTTTAATTTTTTAAAAAAATCAGCTTTTTCGACTTGTTATTTTCCTGTGGTAAAATATGCAAGAGAAAATTTACCACTTTAACCATCTTTAAGAGTACAATTCAGAGGGATTAAGTACCTTTGCAATAGTGGGTAATTATCACTACTATTCCTCTCCAGGACTTTCTCATTATCCCAAACAGACACTGTTCTCATTAAACCATAACCCACCCCCTCTCCTCAAATCCTGGAAACTTATCTTCTGTTTCTTTTCTCTAAGAGTTTGCCTGTACTATGTGTCTCATTCAAGTACAATTATGCAATAGCTGTCTTTTGTATTTGACTTAGTTCACTTATCATAATGTTTTAAAGATTTATTCATGCTGTAGCATGTGTCAGAAATGCATTCCTTTTGTACCTGATTAAATGTGTAGTCCACATTTTTTTATTCATTCCCCTGCCCCTGCTGACTCTTGGGTTGTTTTCACCTTTTGGTGGGATGATATGAGTAATAGTGATGTGAATATGGTGAATAATGCTATGAACAATGTCACACAGTATCTAAGCACCAGATACGATGGTTTATGAGATGTTTCTCAGAAGCTTGTGTGTTGAGCATTTGGTTTCTAGCTGGTGGCCCGGTTTTGGGAGGTGGTGGGAACTTTAGGAGGTGGAGCCTAAAGAGAGAAAGTAGGTCACTGGGGGCATGCTTTTTGAAGGTTGTCCTGGTCTCTGGTCCCTTCCTTTCTTTCCAATTCCTGTCCACCATGAGGTGAAGAGCCTCCTCACTTGCTCCCACTGCCTTTCTATGTTGCTCTGTCTAAGCACATGAGAGTAGAAACATGGACTGAACATTCTGAAACCATGGGCAAAACAAATCTTTCCTCATTGGTTTTTGTCATGTATTTAGTCACAGTGATGACAAAACAGACTAACTTGCTTGATTTCAATTCTTTTGCACACATACCTACGAGTGAATAATGTGAATATTCTGAAAGTATATTCATATTATTTTGAAGGTTGTGATGATATACCTAGGAGTATAATTGCTAGAACATATAATTCTATATTTAAACTTCTGATGATTATTTTAATTCTTCACTACAGGGGTTACATTTTAGCATTCATACCACTAATGCATGTGGGTTCTTTATTTCTCCTCATCTTCATCAACACTTGTTATTTTTAGGGTTTTTGTTTCATAACAGCCATCCCAGTGGGTATGAGGTGGTATTGCATAATGACTCATAACAGTGAGCATTTTTCATGTACGTACTGGCTGTCTGTATGTCCTGTTTGGAAAAATGTCTATTTAAGTTCTCTTCCATTTGAAAAATCTATTGTTTTGGTTGTTGAGCCCAAAGCTCACACTTTTTTGTGCTAACTACTTCTTGTTAGCCCAGTATTGTGTCAGGAAAATAGCTTTTGATTATCTACAGTGTTAGAGAACTTGCAATTCCTTGCTAAACGGTTTCTGGATATAGCGTATTCTGGATATAGCGGTTTCTGGATATAGCGTATTCTGTTTTGCCCAGTCTATATCCCCCCAGGTCTGACCATGGTATTGTGTTACCATTGACACTCATGTATTGATGGCTTTCTCTGCTGCACAGGACATTTCCTACCCGATCAGTTCTCAGTGAATGAGTGATGAGAGTAAATGCGTAATTATTTAATGGAGGTGAGAAAACTGTGAAGAACAAGTTCTGCACTGGCTCCCGGGGTTCCCCAGTAGGATTGTCCTCTTTAGTTGTAGCCAACTTAATAATTCTATGTTTTCCCGGGGTTCCCCAGTAGGATTGTCCTCTTTAGTTGTAGCCAACTTAATAATTCTATGTTTTCCTTGGATCACTTTCTTATTCTCCTGATGTTTTCTGAGAATCTCCTCCAAAACCAACAGTTTGTGCTTCAATCCTGTCTCGTGATCTGCCTCTAGGCAATCTGCACAGACTATGTGCAGAGGACAAATAAATAGATAGTTGGTGTTGGGTAAAGTGGAGAAGCTTCAGAGCCTTCCTTCCATTACTGTCCACCCTAGGATCTTCTTCCTGCAGGCTCCTGAGATAAACTCCTTTACTTGGTGGGTAAAATGGGAAGCTTGTTAATAGCACCTTATTTCAGACTATCAATGGGAAATTAAGCAGTAGTTGCAACTCTCAATGATGTAATAAAGACATTTTTTCAATGGAAAAAAACTTCTACTGGCAGATTAATATTAGTTTCTGTTTTTTTTTTCTTCTCTAGCAGTTTTTATGCTAAACACACACACACATACACACACATATATATTCATGCAGTATTCCCTAGTAAGATCAGACAGTGGTTTCATATCAAAAGTTGAGTATTATCTTAAAATAAGATGCTTTTCCAAAATTTCAAGTGATAGATCAATATGAACTCATTGTTAAGAATTTCACAGACAACTTGTTATTTGTTCTTTGACGCTATTATTTCCATCTTACAGATGAAAAAACTGAGCTTGGTGTAACATCTGGAGCACAGTAGGACAATAATAAATCTTACCTTTAAGTAAAATTTCATCATGTTAAAATTTTTCATTCTATAATTTAATCACTTTAATCAATGAGTACCACAAAGACAAAAAGCTTGTTTTCCAGATCTGCATATGCATCAAAAGCGGAAGAAATGTGCTAGTAAAATAACTCAGCTTGCAAATACTTTAATATTTTTAATTTAGGCACAGTAATATAGCACAAGTATAGGATGTGGGAGCCCTGGCTAGACAGAAGTTGACCACAAATTTTATATGAGCCAGCAGTGTGATGTGGTTACTTGATTGCAATGTCCAGCGTCATTCTAAGAAGGCTTCTGTCAGGAAGATGGGTGTGCTCCTTGGTTAGACCAAATGTGTTCATTGGAAGAATCAAAACTCAGTGAGAAATGTTGCTTAAGTAGGTAGCTACTAAAGGACTTTCAGAATGGTACGTTCTGAGAGCCCTGCTGTGTGAGGAGCACATGAGGGCACTTGTGTTTGTTCATCTGGGTCTGAGGTACCGCAGAGTACAGTCATAAACTTTGGAATCAAACAGATCACAAATGAATCTCAGTTCCTCTGTAGCTCAGTAGTTCCTCAGTTTACTCTGTAGCTTTGTAAACTTAGATGAGAAAATCTCTGCACTTTAGTGGCTTTTTAAAAAAAAAGTGGAATGCTAATTCATGCCCTCATATATCTTAAAATGTCCAAATAACAGACTATGTGCAAAACATTTTGCATATACCAACTGTGAAGTAAATACTAGTTTTCAGTCTTTCAATATTTGGAGGGCTGTTATGTAAGAAATTTGCTCCCTTGTACCTTTCCTGAAAATAGAAGTACCAATGGGTTCAGTGGAAAAAATTTTGGCTTCATGTTAGAACTTTACTTCTAATAATTCAATTTTCTTACAAAATGCAGATAACTCAAGTATGCTCCCCACCCCAGAATGTTTAGTCAATACTCCAATGGCAAGCATCTCAAACATAATGTGTTCAAAAGCACAGTACTTGGGTTACCTACATTGTTTGCAAACCTGCTATGCTTCCTGTTTTCCACAGATCAGCAAATTGTAGCACCACCTGCTCAGCTGTTCAAACTTAAGTAACTTGGAGTTGTATGTGATTCTTCTTTCTCTTCCTCCTCTTTTCCCACCCCAGGCCACAGCGTCAATCTAGCCAGACTTGTCAACCCTCAACCCCATATATACGCCCAATCCATCCACACTTCTCCATCTCCTAGATTACCACTACCATCTAATTTATCAAAATCTTATTCTGATCTACAACAATGGCCTCTTACTTGGTTTCCTTGCTTCTACTCCTGCTGCTTTAGATTCCATTCTCTATACACAACAAAAGTTTATGAATCTATTGCTTAAAATTGCCTAAGAGCTTCCCACTGCACTTAGGCTAGACCCTAAAATCCTTATCACAGACTATGAAGTCCTGCATTGAATGGCCTCTGTCCATTGCAACCTTGTTTTCCAGCACCCTTCATCTACATCCCCACCCTCCAGTCATTATTCATTTCTTTATTTTATGAGGCCATGCTGGTTCTTACCTTATTCCCTTCATTCCTTCATCTCAGTTTTTCCTTCTGCTTGAAACTCTAAGCCTCAATGTCATTTCCTAAAGAGGATAGCTTTGCAACATCCCATCTTTAGTCACTTTCTAATTGTGCTAAGTATTTTAATGCTTCTACTTGTACTGAATATTATTTAATCATTTTTCCTATTTATCAATGGGCCTACCTAGGGAGGGCTATAAAATATGTATTTAATGCATAGCTTCATAAGCAATGGAACTAAATTCCCCACAAAATAGTGGGACCTGTATCAATGAAAAGATACAAGCATGCTTTCTTTGTTACAGATATTAAAAAAACAGACATTTTAGAAAAGATTCTTGCCCTGACCAAGATATAACTATGTAACCATTGAAATTAATTTAAGCCACAGATTCTATGATCTGATTGACAATGTCCATCTTCTTCTGTTGAAAAGTTGTTAAAATGTGAAGAAATCAGTGATTACCTTGGCATCTTTTTTCAGAAGTGAATGAAAAAGGCAGGAAGAATAGAAAGGGGAAAAGAAAATTGTTGCAGCACAAGTGTAGGTTTGACAACGGATGTACAATACAATGTCAGTTAATTAGTTTGTTTTGCATGACATTTTCAGTTGACAAAATCCGAGATAAACAAGAACGGATGGTCATATATATTCACCCACAAATAAGTTTCTACCATGTATATTTTTCTCATTCTTTGTTTTAATGTTGGAATTTGCACTTTTCTATAAAAATCAAAAAGCTAAGACTCATTGTCTTCCATGGACCTCATCTGTTCCTCGTTTCAATTGTATAAATATTATTTACATGTCATGGGTTTCTGACCCCTACTGGTGGAGACCAAATCGATTACCCATGAACCGCTCAATTTGCAGTCATTTAAAATTCCAGGCTCTCTGGCACAGAGAAAGAACAATGGAAATTTGTTGTACTTCTCTGTCTTGGTTTATTTCCTTTTTATTCTCCTCTTTCCCACCACTTTCTCCTTTCCTTTCTCCACCTCCCAGGATTCCCTAAGACAAAGTCAGATTCTCTTTCACCACGCATCTCAATTTTGGTCACCAGATCAAAATATGAGATCCTTCCAAGAACTGTTCAAATGTACTACATCAGTCAACCTGAGTGTCCCAAATGCAGGTGTCCCATGCTGAGAAGGAGGGAGGCAGGAGACCAAGGGAAGTGACTGTCATTTGAGCCACATGTGGTTTATCTACCAAGTGGCAACATCTCTCACTCCCACTCTCCCAGCCCTGCTCCTAGGGCAACTGATCTGTCTTTAATCTACTCTGACCACAGAGCAAATGTTTTAAATAAAATCTCTGCATGAGTGAGTCACTTCTCTTCTGGCTCCTATATGACATACTGAGGAGTGATGGTTTACTTTGCCTCAGTAACAAAATTAATATAAGAGAAACATTTTTGTTATGTGGTATCCTAAAAAAGTTAGAAAAAGAAAGAAGAGACATATGGGCCTGAGCAGTGAAATTTGGATGAAAAAGTTCCACTAGACATGAGGAAACTAATGAAAAAAATGTAGTAAATTTTCTTGGCAGAGAAGGGTGAAAAAAAAAATCAACAGGAAGAAGTAGAAAAAAAAGACACTTTCACTAAACAGCTGCGGTAACTAATAATACTACTTCTGTAAGGTCTTCTAAGAAGCTGCATTTGTATTATCATTTAAAATGAGACAAAAGTAACTTTAAATCCATAGGGGACTTGTTTATTGGGTACAATCTGGATTACAATGAAGGAATGTAGTGGTGTTTTTGAGTCTTTCCTTAAGAAACCTTGTTTAGAGATAAACACAGACAGGAGGTGTCTTTCTTTGGCCTGGATGGGTGGAGTACCTGGGGCCAGTGCAAGTTTCCATGAGATTTTACCTGACTGAAAGCATCCCACTTCTGTAGAATCATCTGAGTTCTCCTGAATCCTAAAGCCCAAATCAAGTGTTGCACATCTAATGAGAGGGTGTGGTCTGTTGCCTTCTGCAGTATTCTGAATCAAATTGTAGTCTGCTATTTTAATAGTATTTTGTTATTCTATTCTACAAATAGAACAGCATTCTGCTACTTATGAATAGTAAAGTACTATGAATTCTTCAATGATTCCCGACCAGTGAACACTTTGGAATGTGTGGAGTAGAGTTTATGTAACAATTTTAATGTTCCATGAAGGTATTCTGATTCCAATGCGTGAGGGAATTTCTTTTGCCCTAAATTGTGAAGACACAATCTATAAAAACAAAGATACTCTTACCCAGCTTGGCAAATTTTGTAAGGAAAGTAAGTCCCCTGAGGAAATGGTAGATCTTGGCGAGAGAGCTGTGAAGTTTAGCACTCAAGACAGGACTGTTTTAAAGCATCTCCAATGCTATGGGTTGGCTCTATTTCTGCCTGTTATTAGCAGTGTAATCTTGGGTGGGTTGTTTTTCCTCTTGGAGACACAGTTCCCACATTTCAATCATGTTAAACAAAGTAAGCCAGACTCAGAAGGACAAAGGTCTTATGTTTTCCCATACATATGAGACAGAGTGAAAGAGAGAACATGATTATAATAGTGAGTCTGTTGGAGAAGTCTGGAAGGAGGCAGGAGAAAAAAAGTCAATGATAGAGAGTCAATAATATTGAAATATATTGCATCTGCATAGGAAGAGAGCATAATGAAATGCACTTAAGGCTGTTGAACAACAAGGGAGCAGGGTGATAGAGAAAGAATAAGTAACAGAAGGGGTGAACCTGATTTACATATAATGTATAAATGTGTGAAATACCAAGGCAAAACCCCATTGAACAATTAACATACACATAAAAGTAATGAAGAGCAGAAAGGTAATATAGGTCCTGTCTGAGAGCGGGTACCAGTGGGAGGGGTAGGATAAATAGAGAGAGTGAAGGAGGGTGAATATGATCCAGGTACTTTATATATGTGTACAAAAATAAAACAACAAAGCCTGTCAAAATTCTTTAAGAAGGGGGGAAGAGAAAATGAGAGAGAATGATGGATGGAGTGAATCTAATTAAGATACTCTATAAACACGCATGTAAATGTCACAATGAAACCCCCTGTACAACTAATATATGCTAATAAAAATGTATTAAAAAAGTGGGGCTAATCATCCCTTTATACTATAGGGATAACTCAGATCATTTATGCAAAGAGCAAGCATATTTCTGGCATGTAATCAATGCTGAATGATTCAGTGAGTGTTGTATTCCTTATGCAACACCTGCCGAGGAAATTTTCAATAGTACCTTGTCTTTCTTTTATCTGGGATGATATTTACAAGCAACATTTCCTTCTTCAACTCAGATTTTTGGGTATGATGGTCATTTAAGGATTTATAACTGTATTTTATTGCTGAAAGAGATGCTATTTTTACTCTACAATTTCTGAAGAAATTGTATTATTATACAAGACTTTAATTAAATTTGATTCTCAGTTCTTAATCCATTGTCTTAGCAAGGACTTGAATAAGTGGGGTTCCTTGGGAGTTGAAAGAAATTCCTGGCTTCATAGGCAACGCAGAACAGCCAGGAGCTAGCCTTGGTGTGGGCCTTTGTGGTGGTATTCAGAGGCTTCTCTACCAATTTGGACATTGGCCTGATTGTAGAGGCAAGGATTTTTAGGGTTTGGAGTCCAGCCTTCTTAAGTTGACCTATTTTTCCCATTGAGGTCTGGTCATTTTTTAGGAATCCGAGAAGAAACAGGTTTAGTGTTCCTATTGTTCATAGGACTCCAAGATCTCTCTAACTTACTCAGATTTATATTCTTCCTTCCTTCTCTCTAGTTTCTACTTCATTTTCTCCTCTACCCTCCTAGTCTCTCTCACCCTATGAGAAGAGTACCTAATGTAATTCTGAAGGCTTAAATATGAAATGTCACCCATGGGCTCGTATGTTGAACTCTTCACTTGGTCTCCAGCTGATGGTAATGTTTTAGAAGGTGGTAGTAACTTTGGCAGGTAAGGATTAGTTGAAGGAAGTAGGTCACTGGGGATGTACTATCAAGGTACACCTTGATTCCTAGTACCTTCCTATCTGCCATTGGGTGAGTAGATTGTGTCACATGGTCCTACCACCATGATAGTTTGCTTCACCACAGGCCCAGAATCAACAAAGCCAAGGACTATGGACTGAAACCTGTGAAACCGTGGGCCAAAATATATCTTTACTCCTTTGACAACTTAATAACTTGTTAGGTATTTCGTTACAGTGATAGGAAGTCTGATCTAACACAATAGTATAATCCAAAATATTAGGACTTTGAAAACACAACTCAGAGAAGTGAGTCCATCTTCAGATAACTTCACAAAACAAACTATCAAATAAAAGAATATAAAGTTTAACTATTTCCTTGTAGTGAGACATAGATAGCAATCATGTATTTTTTATTATGGTGAATTAACTTGTCATATGACAACTTTGAGGATGAGCACTGTATTTAATGTAGTTTTTATAAATTTAAAATGACTGGGCACTTATCTTACTTAGGATTCATAATGGGTAGCTGGAGAGGAGAACTCAGTGTTGGATTTATTTTAGTAAACATATTTTAGAATATATTTAGATTTACAGAAAAATTGTGAAAATATACCAAAAGGTTCCCCAAAACCACACACCCAGTTTCCTTAATTATTAATAACTGACATTAGTTTAGTACATTTTCCAGTACTAATAAATAAATAAATACATTGGCATATTTTTAATAAATAAAGACCAAGTATTCAGATTTTCCTCATTTTAATCTAATGTCTTTTTTGGGATCCTATCTTGGATACCATAATATATTTGGTTGCCTTGTCACCTTGGACTCTTCTTGACTGTGACAATTTCTTAGACTTTTTTTTATGACCTTAGAATTTTAAAGAACTCTGGCCCAGGTATTGAAACTTTTTCTGATGTTTTTCTCTTAGCAATTACAGGAGTTATAGGTTTTGGGGATGAAGACCATCAAGGTAAAGTACTATTTTCCCCTCCTCATACCAAGAGCACGTGCTATGAACATGACTTGTCTCTGTTGCTACCAGCCTTCATCACCTGGTGGAGATAAAGTCTATCAAGTTTCTAAACTATAAAGTTATGGTTTCCTCTACTTCCCATTCTGTTCTCTTTGGAAGGAAGTCAACATGCAAAGATTAAATTTTGGGGATGGGTGGGTAAGCTCTATCTCCCTGAAGGGTAAATATCCATATAAATTGTTGGGAATTCTTCTGTATGGAAGATTTTTTCTATTATGTCTTATGCATGCTTATTTATTTGTTGTGATACTATGATTTATTATAAGAAATATATTCTTGGTTTTTTTCCCACTTCCTGGCACATAGCTCCTAAAACCCTTAGAATCTCCTCAGCAAATTACTTTTCTGTATTCTAATGGGATGACTGCTAGCTGGGGGTTCTGCATAGCCTCAGGATACAGCATGGTTGTCAGGGGAGTCAACAAATTAATTAGAAGATTGGGATTTTCAACCTTTTTCCTTGGCCACCAGGAGGGGAGAGGGTTATGGTTGAATTGATCACCAATGTCCAATGAGTTAAGTGATCACGACCATATAATGAAGTGTCCATAAAAACACAAAAGGATGACATTTTAGAGCTTCTCATTCAAGGAACACAACGGGAGGGTAGAATTGCTTAGAGGAGCCATTGAAGCTCCTCACCCCTTTTACCTTATCTTCTCCAAGAGGCTGTTTTTCTGACTTTTGTCCTTTGTAATAAACTGATGATCTAGTAAGTAATCTGCTTTCCTAAATTCTGTGAGATGTTCTAGGAAATGACTGCACCTCAGGACAGGTCATAGGTTCCTCTGGTTTGTAGCCAAGTCACATAGAAGGTTAAGTAACAAGGAGAATGAGGAGATCCAGCACTTGCGGGTAGCATCTGAAGTCAGGGCACTCTTTTGGGCCTGAGTCCTTAACTGTGAGGTCCAGTGAACTCCAGGTAGATAGTGTCCCAGTGGAAGTGAATTGTAGGACAACCAGTTGGAGTCCATAGAGAACTGGAAAATTGCATGGTACTGGAAAAACGCATGCATTTGGAGACTGAAATGGAGTGCAGAGAATAAAAGTTTACTTGTTGTTGTCGTTATACTTGTTTATTTATTCATACATCCAATGACTTACTCATATCAGCGTGGATTCACAGCTATTCATTTCACATGCTGGGGTATAATCCAATGTCATGTTATTGATCTTCCTCAAATTATTTCAGTTGTTAGACACTTTTTCTCTCAGTGTTCACATACATCACTTTCTTTCATGAAATTATTTTAACGAAATTTATGAAATGAATTCTTTTAAAAGTGACTAATTATAATTTTTATAAGCACATTGGATTCCAGGTGATTTTTAGGACTGAGGAAGGCAGGTAAACAAGTGTGGCCTAGTTTAAAAGACTTCCATGAACTCTGTGTTTGAAGTTGTGAACTCACTGTGACCGTCTAGATTTTTAAGTAACTTTACTTTGTTTTGGCACATGACCACTTCCTGTTTTTTATAAGGAAAAGAAAAAACACTACTAAAGCCTGAAATATCAGAGAAACACAATATTTGGTCGATGGAAGTTTAGAGAATTAAATAAAAATGGATTTGATTTCCCTTAAAATACTCACAAATTGTGAAATTAGGTACAAGAGGAATAGTAACATTTTAGGTTGGATTTTTTCCCACAAAACTTTTGAAAACTGATGCAAGGTATTTGAGCATTACCAAAATCATTCTGCAAGTATCAGCTAGTCTAGAAAATTCTTTTCATCTGGTGTCAACAATACATACTTTAATTATATAGGATATTTTTCTTTTATTAGCATATTTTAGTTGTATAAAATATTGGATTTCATTGTGACATTTTCATGCATGCATATGATATATTTTGAACATGTTTTATTCATTCCCCATTATCCTCTCTTAAGTCCCTACCACTCTTCCCCTTGTCCCCCTTTTCCCCCTTTTCCTTCCCTAATAGTACACCTCTCACTTTCATGTCTTTTTAAAAACTACATTCCACATATGAGAGAAAACATGTATTATTTGTCCTTTAGAGTCTGGCATATATCACTTAAATGATGATATCTAGTTCCATCCATGTTTTTTCTTGCAAACATTTTTCTGTTCTTCCTTATGGTTAAATAATACTCCATCGTGTATCTATGTCAAATTTTCTGTACCTATTCATCCATTGATGGGCATGATTTCATAACTTGGTTTTGTGAATAATGCTTCAATAAACATGTATATGCAGGTATCTCTATTGTAAGCTGACATTGATTCCTTGGGATATATACCCAGGAGTGATACAGCTGGATCATATGGCAATTCTATTTTTATTTTTAATTTTATTTTCCTCCCAAGATTATATTTAAAGCTCATCTTGTTAAATATAATTATAGTTCTAGTGTCATCCTACTTAGGCCCTACAATAGGTTAATAAAGGGAGATGAGTACCTGGTACTTCATTTACAGATTCTTCTGGATCTGGCTCTGCCCAAGATAGAATAATGAAAGCCTATCCTGAAACAATCAACTATCTGAAGATACTTAAAATAAGGAACAGCAGAGAGTTATGACCTGGAGTAAAACACTGGAGACATGGCTTACACAGGAAATGTGTTTTTTGGTTTTTTTCTTCCTCTCTCTTGTGGCCTGAGCTGCATGGTGGTGACATGGAAGGTGAACACTCCAGTAGGGATGTCATGTGTGGACCTCAGGGAGAAAGAAAAGGTATTCTATATCTCAGTAGAGGAGGGCGAGTCCAATTTTCTTTACTTGTTTTTTCTTGTCTAGCACCCAAGGCTGACCTCATTCACAGAGAACCATGGCACCACCAGCACCAATGCCACATCTTCAGAAAAGTCCCATCTTTCTGTCTAGAGCAACTAAGAAAAAGTGAATGTAGAGGCATCCCAGGTGGGGAAATAGCTCAGGAATCCCCAATTTTGTATCTGGACAGACACAAGGAGCCACTGGACAGTGACCAAAGCTCATTCCTGAACAGCAGCACATTTGTAAGATAGACCCAAATAAACATAGAGAAGAGTCTGAGATCTGAACTAAGATGTAAACCATGGTCCAAGTGCAAACTTACCCCTGAAAGGTGAATGTGTAAGGCAGACTCAAAGCAGCATAACTTAGTCTTTGAAAACAGAACCAAGCTCAGGGTCATGGAACAAAAAGTGAGACTGAGCATGCATGATAAGTCTAACTGCATCTTTTGTCTGCTAAAACAAACACATTAACATTCTCCAGTTGATTTCTACCAACACCTAGAGTTTGCACAATGTAATACTCAAAATGTCTAGCACGTAAACCAAAAGTAGATTTGAAGCAGAAAACTATGACAAATTCTTAAGATAATAGACAAAATCTCTAACTTAAATACATTTGATTTTTTTTTTTCTTATGATGCCGGGATCAATCCCAGGGCCTTGCACATACTAGGTAAGAGCTCTACTACAGAACTATATCCCCAGCCCCTCCCCCAGTGATACAAATATCACATATATTTATCAAGTGAAAATGTCCTTGAAATAAGTATGAAAGAGTTTTCATCAAAGAAATAAAAATGACAAAAAAGGCCAATGGAAATTTTGTAACTGTAAAAGATAATATCTGAAATAACAATCTACCACATAGACCTAATGCTGGAATGCATATGAGGAAAAAATAGTGATTTTTAAAGGCTGGATCAATAAAAATTATTTAACACAAGAACACAGAGAAAAATAACAAAAAATGATCAGGGCTTCTGGGACTCACAGGATAACATCAAAAGTTCTAACATATCATTGGAGTTTCAGAATGATAAGGAAGATCTGGATAGAGAAAATATGAACAAAGGAATTACGTCTAAAAGCTTTCTAAATATGTGGGGAGTAGGCATTAAACAGTTTACAGACTCAAGAATTTCAGCAACCCCAAAGTGGGCAAAACACAAGGAATCCAGGCTCAAGCATATCATAATAAGAATGCTTTAAATCAGGACAAGAAAAAAGTCTCGAAAGAAGCTAGCAAAAAATGACATTGCTTATAAAACAAAATACCATCTGAAGAGCAAAAATCTTTGATACAATGGAATACATCTTTAAAGTAATGAAAGGAAAACAGAAACCAAAAACTTGCTGAGAATGGTGGTAGTGGTATATGCCTGTAATTCCAGCACTCAGGAGGCTGAGGCAGAAGGATTGCAAGTTTGAGGCCAGCTTGAGCAACATAGTGGGATCTTGTTTAAACCCCAAAGCCAAAAACCTGTCAATTTAGAATTCTATATGTAGGAAACTACTCTGTCTCAATCTGTTTTCTGCTGCTATTTCAGAACAGCAGATATTGGGTATTTTTTTTTATTGTTGTGCTGGGTGGGGAGACATTGTGGCATTTACAAAAGTTCTTACAATATATCAAATATATCATATTTGAATTCACCCCCTCCACCACTTTCCTTCTTCCTCCCTCCCCCATTCCTGGAATAGTTTCAACAGTTATCACTTCTGCACTTACATACATGTGTACACATTTTTTGCACCGTATTCATCCTCCTACCTCCTTTCCTTGCCACTTCTCCCTCCCACTGATACCACCCCCACTCCCCGCAGGACCTGTTCCATCCTTCTGTTCTCTGGTTCTGTAGAAGAAAAAGAAAAAAGGAAAAAAGAAAAAAATTGACATTTTTGATTGTTTGTGGTAAAGGTTGCTACACAAGGAAGTTCCTTGTGATATTTCCATGTATATATGCATTATAATCCCAACTGGTTCATCTCCTCTATTTTTCTTCATTCTGCCTTAGTCCCTTTCTTATGGTGGTTTCAGCTGGTTTAAGAATTCTATATTCATTCTTGTATAGAGAGCATATTGTCCGTATTCAAGTTCTTAGTTTCCTTCTTTTACCTTCCCCCTCTTGTATGTGACCTCCCCTTAGTGTGACCAGTTTCTCATATTGTTGCTGGATTTGCATTTGGTCTATACTCTACATATGAGGGAGGACATGTGGCTCTTGGCCTCTGACCTTGGTTAACTTCACTTAAGATGATCTGACTGGGTAATTTATAAAGAAAGGAAATCGCTTCTTACTTTTCTGGAGGCTAGGAAGCCCAGTGCTGAGGGGCTGCATTTGGTGAGAGCCTCCTTGCTGCATTACAACGTGGCAGAGAGCTTCACACAGCGAGGAAGCATTTTCAGGACAGAGAATGGGAGATAACTTCACCTTCTTCTCAGGAACCTTCTTCCACAATAAGGAATTAAGCCACCTAACCCCTGTTAAGACTGTTATGAAGGCAATTACATCTCTACATGAGCTTTGGAGGGGACAAGCTATAGTATATCCCTTAGACATGAAGGCAAAGCAAAAATATCCAATGAAGGAAAAATAAGACAATTCATTTCTTAATAAACCTACTGTAAATTAAATGCTATAAACAAATTTCTTTAAGATACAAGAAAACAAAAAAGAAAGAGTAAGAGTGAGAAATATCTAGGTAAACATTGAAACTATTGTTTTTTTCTCTTGAGTTCCTTTACTTGTGTATTGCTGCTAAAAACAAAAATTATAACGTTTTAGGATGGGGTTTTCAATGTATATAGATATGCTATGTGTGATAAATATATTCATAAAGAGAGGGAGGTAAAGCCATCTATATATTAGAAACATATAGTCTTCTTGAGAGAGTAAAATATTAACTCTAATTAGATCATGAATTTTATATGTATATGTATGCATAAAGTATGTGTGTAAATATGTATAGATACACACACATGTATAACAACCATTACATATAATAAGAAAAAAATAAAAATCTAGTGAATAAAGGAAATATTAAAATATTCAAATAATTTTTAAAAGACAGAAATGGAAAATGGAAAAAATTTCTTAGAAACAAGAGAAAACAAGTAATAAGATTGTACACCTAAATTCAACCATATCAATAATTATTTTTTATGTAAATATCTAGACAAATTAACAGATTACCAAATTATATTAAAATACAGACAATTCCCAACTATATTATGCTTACGAGAAATAGTCTTTAAATATAGAGGCCTATATAGGTTAGAAGCAAAAGTAAGAGAATACTACACTATAGTTTTTTTTCCCAGAAGATGCTAGAACAAGTAGAACGGCTATGTAATTCCTGAGCAACACTGCCA
Organism: Castor canadensis; assembly: GCF_047511655.1. Classification (NCBI taxonomy): domain Eukaryota; kingdom Metazoa; phylum Chordata; class Mammalia; order Rodentia; family Castoridae; genus Castor; species Castor canadensis. The sequence continues at coordinate 11,092,445 of NC_133396.1, read as the reverse complement.
ATCACCATGATGTATCTGATGTTTACTGAATACTTCACCCAACAACAGCAGAAAACACATTCTTTCCAGGTCCACAGGAAATTCACCAAGGTAACTCAAGATAGATCACAAGGCAATTCTTAATATACTTAAAATAACTGGTATTAATCAAAATGTGTTTTCCGATCCTAATTGCATTAAATTAGAAAGCAGTACCTGGAAGTCAGCAGCAGAGAAACAACTGGTCCAAGAAAATTTCACAGATAATTAAAAAATACTGTAAGTAGAACTAAAATGTAACAATAGAATATCAAAACATTTGGATTGAGCCATGGCATTGCTTAGGAGGAAATTTGTAATACTAACTACTTGTATTAGAAAAGAAAAAAGATTTCAAATCAACAGCCTGAGCTGGTACTTTGTACACATTTATGTAAATGAAAAAATGTTACCAATGAAACTAGTCCAGGAATGGGGGGAGGGCTACTAAACGAGGATGACCGAGGGGGTAAGCTCAAGTATGATGTATTTGGTCTATCATAAGAACTTTTGTAAATGTCAGAACATACAAAAAATATACTAATAAAAACTCTGTAGTAATATCCTCCCCCCAAAAAAGAAATGAGAAAAGCAAACTAAAATCAAAGAAGCAGAAGTTAGGAAATGATTAGACTGAAAGTCAATGAAATAGAAAATGAAAAACCGTAGAGAAAATCAGTAGAGTCAAAGTTTGATTCTTTAAAAAGATCAAGAATTCAACAAAACTTTAACTAAAATCACTAATTAATAAAATATAAATATTATCAAAATCACAGGTGAAAGACAGGACATTACTACCAACTTCACAGAAATTAAAATGATTGTCAAGATATACTATGAACAATTCAATACCAAAAACATGACAATGTTTTGATTTTTAAAATTTTTTGACTAAATTTTATTGTGTTTAATTATGATATGTGTTAATCAGCTTTTCATGGCTATAACAAACATCTGAGCTAAAGCACCTTCAATAGAGAAGAGGTTTATTTTGGCTCATGGTTTTGGGGGCTTCAGTTCAGTACAGTTCCTTGGTCTGGTTGCTTTGAGCTTGTAGTGGCATAGTATATCATGGTGGGAGCTCCTGGAGAAAGAGGTGCATTCCCTTATGGTGGCCAGAAAGCAAAGAAAGACAAAGGAAGGAGGTGGGCTCAACATTCCCCTTACCAGTGACCTAAATTCCTTCCACTAGGACCCATTCTAAAGGTTTTTACCCCAGACTGATGACCAAGCCTTCAAGCCAAGGTTTTGGGTACATTGAGTACAATGTTAGCAGATGGTAAGATGGGCGAGGTAGTGAAGATATTGATGTGTCCATCACCTCACATTTTGTATCTGTGTGTGTGTGTGCGCGAGTGTGCGTGTGTGTATGTGTGTGTGTAGCCAGAGCAGCTAGAGTCTTCTCATTTAGCATATAGAACAAGGAGTCATAAGCCAGGGAATCCAAAAATATAAAAAGCAAGGAAGCAGATTATTTCCTAGAGACTTCAGAGGGAGCAAAGCCCTGGTGTCAACTTAATTACTGGCCTAGTGAAACTTATTTGGAACTCCCTGTCTCTAAAACTGTAAAATCATAACTTTTATCTTGTTTTAAGCCACTAAGTTTGTGATAGTTTGTTATAGCAGCAAATGAAAACTAACTTTCCATCCAAAAACACATTTTGCTCAATATATAATTTTGGTGAAAAATATTGTTCACAAGAAAAGACACAGAAAGAATAAACATTCAAGAGTGTGTGGTATTAACCAATGGGTAAGATTTTGTTTATGTCATCAGATCGTTTAAAATAGATTAAATAGCAGCTTAGAACCTGTTAAATTAGACAACTTAGATAAAATGGATAAATTATTGGAAAGATATGAATGATCCTTAGTGATGCAAGAAGATGTAGAAAAATGTACATATATTCATAACAAGTAAAACAACTGAATTAGTAATTTGAAATCTTCTCATGAAGAAAATTCTAGGCTCACATGTCTTCATTCACAAGTTTAACCAATGATTTAACAAAAATAATACCAATTCTCCACAAATCTTTCAGAAAATAGATGATAGGATACTTATGAACTCATTTCAGGAGGCAAACCTTACCTTTAGACAAATTCATAAACATAAATGTAAAAATTCTTGACAAATTATTCACAAATGGTGAATATAGCAGTATATAAAAAGTAAGGTATCATCACCTAGTAGTACTTGTCTCATATATTCAAGGTTGGTTCAATATTCCAAAAAAAAAAATCAATCAATGAATTTCATGCTATAACACACTGAAGAAAGGAAATCGTATGATTTTCTTGGTAATAGTCAAGATTTGTTCACCATAAACCTCTCATGCACGATTAAAATCGAATGAAACATCCTTATGTAAGAGAATGAGTGTCTAAAGAAGCCTGCAGCTTACATTTTCTTAACAATGATAGAAAATGCTTTCTTTATAAGACTAGGAACAAGACAGGAGGGTTTTTGCTCTCTCTGTTCTTAATGTAAATCATCCTTAGAGGTATTAGCTTGTGCAGTTATGTAAGCAAAAGAAAGAAAAGACATGCAGATTAGGCATGAAGAAATAAAAATACTGATATTTGCAGATGACATGCTTGCCTATATAGAAGACTTAAAAAAATATCCACCTAATATAATAGAACCTATCAAGGTTGTAGAATATGAAGTCAATATGAAAAAAATCAATGAGTTACATTTCAATACATCAGCACTGGAAAATATAAATTTAAAATAGCACAATTTACAATAGTACCAAAACATTAAATTCTTGCATATTTCAGTTTTACAGTACCACTTCCAACTTTCATAGCTTTGTTAATTCATTTTGTTGAGAGAATTTATTTGGCCGTGTAATAATCCAAGCTTAATAAGTGTTTGAATGAACCTGACTAGGACATGTTTGGATAAGAACTTTAACTAAATCTGTAGAGCAATATAACGCTGGAAATGTGAACAAAAAGTGAATTAGATTAGTTATTTTAAAGAAGAGACATTTAATCCTGTACTTCAGAATGTAGAATTAAAGTCAGGAGTTCAAGTCTAGGAAGGCCACTCAACAATATTATATCCCCACAAACTGTGTACAAATCCACAAGGTTCAGAGACCTGCCTCAGTGTACAGTGTATGCATGTGTGTGTGTGCGTGTTTGCACGTGAACGTGGGTATAGATGTGAGTGAGTAGTTTTGTGTGTGCCAATGGGTATGTACATGCATTTGTGTGTATTTGTGTGTGTTGGGAAGTGGGGAAATGCCTACTTAGAGTCTGCCTGTACTTCCTCCCTCACCATCTAAGTAGCAGAGACTTTTCTTGGTTTGTACTTTATTGGAGTTCCATATGAGAATTTCCTGGAGAAGAGTTTCATGACCAAAAATAAACACGAAAACCTCAATTAAAAAAAGAAAAGACCAAGGTGATGGAAAAAAAAATCACCAGAGCAGGCAGAAGGTAGGCAGCAAAGTCTACCATCTTTGGTAGATTGAGGCTGAAAATTTTTTCCATGACCTTATCGGGGTAATTTGTGCTTTGAGGACAGGAGCCTTAACTACTGAGGAACTGAAGGACTGGTAAGGAGTTCAGTTGTTGATAGGAAAATTACAGGGAACTAGTCAACCACGTCATTGAGGCAAGAACACATTTTGTGTTAAATTGGGCTGTAAAGGTCTGAACCATAACCATGAGAAATATGATCCAGTAAACTATGGCCTGGGAACAGCTTTGGTCCCAGATTCTGGGATGGAGCCATATCTACAGTGGGATAAGGCTGCCATGCAATGCCCTTCAAGGGGTGATTCTTGAAGCATTTCATTTGTCATCACCTGGGCAATTCATTTAAAACACAGATGCTGTGCTCCTCCACCAGTCTAATGCCTTAGCATCTCATAAGCCTTGTCATTTTAACAAGAGAGCATCTTGTTGCGTCTGATACCCTCTAAAAAGTATAGAACTGCATGCCAAGTTTTTCAAAATTCCTTGCTGCTAAGAGTCACAGTGATGCTTGTTAAACATTCAGCTTTTCAGGCCCTTCCTCTAAAGGTCTTTATTGACATAGTTAGACTTTTATTCTCAGATTATTTTTATCATAGATGAGGAAAAATCATGAGGTTAAGTGTGCAATTTGAAGCTGAGGGTGGTGGCTCATGTCTGTAATACCAGCTATTCAGGAGGTGAAGGTAGGAGGATCAAGATATAAGTCTTGTCCTGGGCAAAAGCATGAGAACCAACCTGAGAAATAACTAGAGAAAAGGTTAGATCAAAAAGAATTAACCTAGAAGCTAACACACACGCACACGAAATTAATGAGTCAAGTCCCTTTATAGCTATCCTTATGTCAACCAGCAAAACCCCTTGTTCCTTCCTATTATTGCTTATACTCTCTCTACAACAAAATTAGAAATAAGGGCAAAATAGTTTCTGCTGGGTATTGAGGGGGTGGGGGAGAGAGGGAGGGGGTGGAGTGGGTGGTAAGGTAGAGGGTGGGGGCAGGGGGGAGAAATGACCCAAGCCTTGTATGCACATATGAATAATAAAAGAAAAAAAAAAAAGCTAAGATAAAAAACATTTTCTTCCATAATGGCTTCTCTTGCAGCTCCTCTCTCCCCTGTAAAGAGTATAAATAGGACAAACCTGCTTAAGATTTTCATTTGCATGAAAAAAAACCAAAGTTTTAAATGAAAGCAAAATAAAACCCATCAAGGGTAATTACTAAAAAAAAAAAAAAAAAAAAAAAAGACCTGAGGGTTTGGTTTATGTGGTAGTGTACTTGCCTGGCAAGTGGGAGTCCTTGAGATGAAACCCCAGTACTGAAAAAAAAAAGTCCAATGAGAAGAATTTCTGACTGTTATTGAAAAACTGTTATAATGAAAATTCAAAAAGAGCATAAAAATCATTTTCAGGTTTTCTTTTCCTCACTTGGAGCACATTCAGGAAAGTATCTTCATGAACAGCTTCATGAAATTGCTACAGAAATCATATGAAACATAAAGTGTAGGTTTCTCTGGGAAAGACAAGGGGGTCTTCTTGACAATATTTGCATAAAAATGACATAAGAGCCACAAATTATTTGATGTCAGCTGACATCAAATGGCAGTGTTTTCCATGTTTGTACCGAAAGGGATGCGTAAGGTATGACCCATACCTGTTACATGTATTGTGCGTGTCCTTTGGAAACTTACTGGGCAAAAGCAAGGACTAGTTTTTTTTTTTTTGAAGCTATGTGATGACCTTTTATTTATTTTTTTAATGCTTAATCATTTTTAAAATTTTTATTGTTTTATTATTCATATGTGCAAACAATGCTTGTGTCATTTCTCCCCCCTGCCCCCACCCCTCCCTTACCACTCACTCCTCCCTCTCCCTCTTCCCCCACCCCCTCGATACCCGGCAAACTATTTTGCCCTTATCTCTAATTTTGTTGAAGAGAGAGTATAAGCACTAATAGGAAGGAACAAGGGTTTTTGCTGGTTGAGATAAGGATAGCTATACAGGGAGTTGACTCACATTAATTTCCTGTGCGTGGGTGTTACCTTCTAGGTTAATTCTTTTTGATCTAACCTTTTCTCTAGTTCCTGGTTCCCTTCTCCTATTGGCCTCAGTTGCTTTTAAGGTATCTGCTTTAGTTTCTCTGCGTTAAGGGCAACAAATGCTAGCTAATTTTTTAGGTGTCTTACCTATCCTCACCCCTCCCTTGTGTGCTCTCGCTTGCAAGGACTAGTTCTAAAAGGAAATTTGGATGTATGCCTCTTTGTCTTGTAAGTGAATAAGTGGGACATACAGAAATAAATAATTCATTTGCTGGGCCACCTTGATCCTTGCTTCTCAAACTTTACTGTGCATATGAATCACCTGGAGATCTTGATAAAGTACAAATTCTGTTTTAGTTGCTCTGAAGTCAGGAATGAGATTCTCCATTTCTGTTCAGTTGTCACATGATACCAGTGCTGCTGGTCCTGTGACTGCACTTTGAAATGCCCAGGACAGGAATATAGCATTCCATCTGACAGGTGGAAGCAATGGACTGTATTATAGCTCTCTGTGAGGGCCCTTTAAGGGAGCATGAGAGTACAATAGAAGTTGAGTGAAAATGGACCTTATCTCAAAGAACTGCAGATGGCTGTGGAAAATGCAGTTAGAAGGATGACGCAATGTTATGCAATCTCCCAGAGCTTTGAACAAGTACTTAGAGAGGAAGCCCCTGCCAACAGAAATCTCAGCAGGGAATTAGCAGACACTGCCTGTAGAGATGGTTTGAGAAAATAATGCAGGGTTTTGCCACCACCAACTGTCCTGGGAACACTTAGAACAGTGGAGAGCTTACCCCCAAGAACTGTGGTTGAGATCTGAATGCAGATCTTTGCCATCAAACTACTCAAGCATTGTAGTTTTCTGAGACAGAGAAGGAAGCCAGGCTTTGGTTTGGGGCAAGGGAAGAATAGACATTTGGCTTTCTTACTTTCCTTGAATAACAGAGTTGCTGGAATAATACTTTCACTCCATCATGGAACCTGGCTGGGTTGGAAGCCTAAAAGCACTATGTGTGAGGTTATGGGATGGGGATGAAGGACAAGAGAGAGGATTGTGTCTCTATAGGGATTCCTAGTAACTTTTGCTTTGGATTTCCATCATGGATAAAGAAGACCATATAAGTAATATCCTTCTGATATAGTTAGCAAAATTTGAGAATTGCCTTAAAAATTATTGCTGTAGTAAATTTGGCTTGACCTTCATTTGTCATCATTACTGTGACCCAACCTCGGTTGTCCTCACTTCTTTCTGGGTACATAGGATTTGTTTCTTGCTAGCTAAGTTTTCACTGTGTCCCATCTTGTGAATATTGGAAATTATTTCTCTTCTATAGACTGTAAGTGCCTTTCTTAATGTCCTTAGCTATAAAATTAGATGGTTTTTATCTCAGTAGAATATTAGCTTTTCCATAGAAATTATTAATTCAAAAATTGTGCACCATGAAAGGCAGTACAAAAGCTCAGAAAATTTAATGAGAAAAGAGTTTATATTCAAATTTCCTATTATCTACTAATTTTAACTGCATATTAATTGAAGAGTCTTGGATTTTGGAATTGTTCAAATGTTCTGAACATTTGGAATAAGAGGGCGGAAGATTAGAAGTATGAAATAGGATGTCACATTGTAGTCTTCAGTTGATATAAAAGTTTTCATAAATTTATTTATAGCTTTCATTTGAGAATCATTAAAAGAAAAGATGTTTTTCTTTTTATCTCTCATGCTATTTTTCTTCTTTGCTTTGGTCCTTTGGCAATAAGAGAACTAAGCCATGTGAAAACAGAAAGGACAGGTCTGGAGTGATGCAAAGCCAAGTCTTTAGCTCCCACTAAATGGTTTCATAGGCTTACATTTCCTACAAGGTACTTCAGTGATCATGTACTGGTGTCACCATCTTTGAGGAGTTAAGTGGTCTTCTCTAAGTACCCCTTGGGAGGAGAACTCTCCTCCTCCTCTGAAGTGGCCTGGAGAGGTTAAGATAAGTGGCAGTATTATGGCTTATCAGTGTCACAGCAGGAAGATGTGCTCTTCATGAGTAAATCATTGAACTTGTTCAAGGCATTCAAATGAATTGGCCCTGACAGATGGTTAGAGACAGATAAGATACGGTTAGCTGGTGCTGGTTGTACTGCCTGGCAAATTTTTTTGCAACAAATTTTCTTTCTAGAGGAAAAACAAACAGGCAAATGAACAAACAGAAAAGAAAAATGAAACAAAAACAAGAACCAACTAATTCCTTAATACATAGAATCTATGGAAAATGAGTCAAAGAAATGAGTGTGTGCACGGATTATTTTGTTTTAACTTTTCATCTGGCCATTTTTTAGCATTGTGATTCCGGGTACAAACTCACTATTGATGTACCACAAGAAGACTCCAAACTTACTAGAATGTCCTATTTAGGTTTCCTGTCTAGGAGACCTCTGCTGACCTTCTTACTCAGACCTGCTGCTAAAGCTTCAACATCGTCTATAGAGTCCTTCTACACCAACTTAAAAACTCAATGAGACAAGGAAACCTGTTCAAATTGTGCTAAGAAAGGGAGATGGGAGGGGGTGAATCTAATTGAGATATATTGTAAGCACTTATATAAATGTGACAATGTACTCCCCACAGCTATAATATGCTAATAACTAGATAATGAATATAGATATTTGGCAAATGTAGAATTGTTACTAAACCTTATGAAAAAGTGTTCATTCTGACAAGCAAGGAATTTGTAGTGAAATGACATCACAGCATTACTTTTTAACCCATTAAAGTGGAAAGTAAAAACAAGAAGAACATACTCAGGGCTGGTAACTGTTGAAATCAAGTACCCATTTCATGACTTAAGTACTTTTCTAAATTACTTGTCTTGGAAATTGGTGTACTTTCTTGAGGCCATTTTGGCATTATATTGACTCAGAACTTCTGTTCTTCATATATTTTAAATATTCTAAATACAAATAGAATCATGATTTTCTGCATCACAATCCTCCATAACCTCGCTTACCTTTAATTAATGCAGAGATCATCTTTATCTGACAAAGGGTCAGATAATACATACTTTAGGGTTTGCAGGCCATATGGTCTCTATTTCAATTAATAGACTCTGTGAATGCACACAAAATTTTAGAAAGCACGTAAATGAGTAAGAAATTTCAATAAAACTTTATTTAGAGACAATAAGATTTGAATTTCCTATAATTCTTGCATGTTGCTAAATATTTTTCATAAGGTTTTTAACATTAAAAATGTTACAATTATTTGTATCATAATGGGCTTTAAAAATTATTATTTTAATTGTATACACTTAAGGGATGCACGGTGATAATTTGATTCATGTATACAATATGCAGTGGGAGATGAGCTTTATCTCAACCACCTGCCATAGAGATGCCAGGCCAGAGTAGATCTTTCCTTATCACTAAATCCCCTCTTAAGAAAGCATTAGAGAAGTGGTTCAGTTTGTTATGCTACAAAAGTTTAAAAACTTCTTAAATGTAATTACAAGATTAAAGTAAGATTTTTGGTATGATTTGTGGGAATCAAGGTGTATTTAATCAACAAGGAAAAATATTTACATCTCTATTTTAAGAATATATGAAGTGAAGGTTGCCAGAGAATTGTGGGTATGTGAGTTTGAAAGAAGGATTTTAATTAGGAATATAGTAAAATAGGAACAGAAGTATGAAGTTGGGCACATACATAATCAACAGTATATTATAGATTTGCATGTTTGACCTTGATTATTTTTTGGTGGACTGTAAACAAATAAAAGCTAGATAGAGAAGTGATTATGCAACTGAACAACAAACAAAAGCCTGTCTACTCATGATTTATGACTTTTGAAAAATACAGCCTAATTAACTGTAAAGACATAATGACAATTACTTTTCATTTTAGAGTTTCTCAATACTTGTTATGTTTTCATAGGAGAAATGCTTCAAGATAGAGGTATAGGCAAAGACTTTCAGACTAGGACTCCAATACCTTGGGAAATATGAATAAGAATTACCAAGTAGAATTGCATCAAATTAAAAGCTTCTGCATCACAAAAGAAACAGCAGAGTGAAAAGACAGTCTACAGAAGGGGAGAAGATCTTTAGCAGATACTCATCTGAGGGGACTAACATCCAGAATATATGAAAAACTAAAAAAAGTAAACTCCAAAATAACAAAAAAATCCAATCAATCAATAATCGGGTAAATGAATTGAACAAATATTTTTTAAATGAAGAAGTACAATTGATCAAAAAATATGTGAAAAATGTTTAACATCCTTAGTCACCAGGGAAATGCCTTGAGATTCTACCTCCCTCCAGGGGGTACGGCTATCATCAAGAAAACAAATAGCAACAAAAGCAGATGAGGATGTGGGGAAAAGGAACTTGTATTCACTTCTGGTAGAAGTATAAATTAGTCCAGCCATTGTGGAAATCAGTATGGAGCGTCCTCGAAAATTTAAAAATAGAATTCCCATATGAACCAGCCATTCTACTTCTGGGTGCACACCCAAAAGAAGCAAAGTTAGCTTACTATGGAGATACCTGTATACCAATGTCTCTTGTGGCACTATTCATGATAGCCAAATTATAGGATCTACCTAGGCACCCATCAATAGATGAATGGATAAAGGGAATGTAAATATACACAATGGAGTTTCATTCAGCCATTAAAAAGACTGAAATTATGTTATTTGATAGAAAATGAATGTGTACACAACACTCTAGAAATGAAAATACTAGTGCTACTACTAACAACAAGATACCAGAAAAGAGTATATGGCTTTATTTCTTATATAATTACCTTTGCTCTCAGTAATTAGAGTATAATTTTTATGAATGTACAAATTACTGTTTTTTGGTGTTGAATAGATAGCTCAGTTTCTCTGGCAGTAATTATGCTACCAACTATTGATGTATTTAGGACCATTTACTTAATTTTACTTTATTAAACTTTGGCATACTACTAAAAAGAAACAAACAATGAGGTTAACCTCTGTATGGTGTGGTGGTAAACCTCGGTAATCCCAACACTCAGGAGGCTGAGGCAGGATGATCATGAGTTTGAGGCCACCTTGGGCTACAAAGTGAGAATCTGTCTCAAAAATACAAAAGCAGAAAAATCCTCTAAGTTTTATAATTATGTAAAACATTTACAGAGTTTCGAAGGTAAATATCCAGAATGTGATGGATTTGAACAAAGCTAACCTGTCTCCCTTCTCCATTTATCACATTCGTTCTCTTTGTCTTGCATGTAGATTTTTAAAAAATTGAGTGTTGTTATTTTATTGTTATAAAACCGGGGACAGATAGTTTAACACCTTCTTGTGTCTACCAGTGTTAGATGAATGGTAGAATACCACAACAACCTTTCTTCATCTTACTTCCTTCACTGCACAATATTTACTCAAAATTGTCCCATGGTAGTACCTACAGTCTTGGATACTGTGAAACTGCACAGTTTGCCATTATGTTGATATTCGGTAGGTTACTCAATCAGGCTCCTAAGAGGCAATCAGGTTACTTTCTATATTTTGCTGCTACAAAGTCTTTGATGCACAGTCTAGTGTAAATACCCTTTTTATTGCTGAAGTGTAGGTTAGTGGGTAGATCCTGGCTGGTGTACTTATTGGGTAAAATAGCAAATGCATATGCAATTTGGTATAAATTGCCAATTTCTCCTCCATTTTTCATTCTAGCAAAAACAGAGGCTGCCAGTTTATTCCCAACTTCCTCAGGGAGTGTATTTTTACTTTTGACTTTTGACAAATAAATGCATGGGAAGGGGTAGCTCCCTGTAGCTTTGGTTTTTATTATTATTATCATCTTATTGTTGCACTGGGGGTACATTGTGACATTTACCAAAGTTCTTACAGTATATCATAGTTGAATTCACCCCTTCCATCTTTCTCCTTTATCCTCCACTTCTCCCCCATTCATGGAATAGTTTCAACATGTCTTATTTTTCTGTTTTCATACATGAGCACATAATATTGATCTGCATTCATCTTATGGTGATTGAGAGTCATTTTCAGTTTTCTCTCTGTGAGCTTTCTTTCCATTCATTTAACCCATTTTCCCATTGAGTTGTATTTTCCTTTCCTCTGCTTGGAAGCTTTTTGTGTATCCAAGATTTAAAAACTTGATGATAAAAGTTGGAAATATTTTCCTATTCATTACTTGTCTTTTAGTTTACTTCTGTTTTCTTTTACTACACAAAATTTTAATTCCTATGTCCTTAAAGCATTCTTAATTCTATATCACTTTGAGTCTTGAGTCATACTTAAGAAAGTTTCTGTTTCCTTCCAGTTGTAAGCAATTCACTTATAGTACTGCAGGTTAAAATTTTCCCATTTAAAGATCTCATCAATTTGGACTTGTCCTGGCTTATAATGTAAGAGAATAGTCCAATTTTGTTTTTATATGGCTGGTTCTTAGCCCAATACAATTCACTACATAGTGTATCTTTTGTTAAACATATAATGTGATGCTTTTATTGTGTATTACATTTGTTCTTGTAATTGAGTCTATTTCAGGGCTTTTAATATGTTTATTGGCGTGTAGCAATTTATGCCTGATACTGCACCATCTTAACTCTAGAGGATTCATAGTATATTTTAGTATTGGCAGACCTAAACTTCTGCCCTCGCTATTCCTTCTTCTTCTTCTTTTTTTTTTTTTGGGTGTTCCTTATTTGCTTTATTATTATAAATAAATAAACCTTATTTGTTTATTATTTGCTTTTCCAAATGCACTTAGTAAAAGAACAAAGTCTGGTTCTAAAGAAAACCTAATAATATTTTTGTATAAATTTAAAAGCTAATTTAGATCAAACGAGTGTCCATACTGATAATAAGAAAAAAAAAATGACAGAAATACTTTTTAATGGAAGGGGTTCGATGGACTAAAGTAAAGTATACTCACAGTGGGCTACATTGAGAAACTTGGGAGGGGAGGGTGAACAAAGAAGACTAAGGTGAAGGAACAAGATTGTTGGACTTCATATACTTATATGAAATAGAACAAAGAAACCTCTTGCAATTACTTTAAGTGGGGTGGGGATGATCCAACCAATGTACATTATAAGTCTATTTGGAACTGTCACAATGAATCCCCCCACCATTCAATGCATACATTCTAATAAAAAATCATGAAAAGAAATACCACTATTTTAAAAAATGAGAAATGATACATAAGCATAAAATACTTGTTTTAGCTAGATTTAATGGCTATGCCAACATTTTAACACTAAGATTTTCTTTTATCTGAGACACACACTCATTCAAGAGAGACAGTTTGACTTTCAGCATAACTGCATTTATTTATTAATAGGTCACTTGTAGTTGAGTTTTTCTATATCTGTGGCTGCATTAGTAATTGGGTAGGTTGACATGATCCACTCGATAAAGACATAAGGATTGTACTTTCTTTTAATCTACTGTCTAGATCATGTTTCGTGGGTTTATGACTGACAGCAAAAGTCTAGGTAGGGCTTTACAAAAGAAAATCTGCTCTTTTCACTGTTTCTGTGTCTTTGGTAAATGGTTAACTTGCTACAATTGCAATTAAAATGCAAAGGTTCTGCATGAATTTTGTTGCAGACAAAATTCACTAGTATCAAAGATTCATATTCCAGAGCTCATTCATCACATTAGAGCTGTGTGCCTGGCTGTGGTGGATTGAATTTGCCAGATCTTTCTTCCATCTCTAATTCTACTGCCATGTAAATACTTATAGAGTATCTCATATTTGTAGTTTTAAAATAACATTATGCATAATTCAACAATCCATGAGAGTCTACTTAATGTGACAGAATAAAATTAATAACCTCAAAGTCTAGAATTAAACAGGTATTTCAAACTTGAAACTTAATGCAATATGTTTAATAGTAAATATTTACTAATTGCCAGACTCCTTCCAAGTGTTTTCCACATATCAACCTATGCAATCCTTACAACATTCTGAAAATGTAAATACCATTTCTGAATTCTATAAATAAGGAAATTTGGGCCCAAGTCATATGATTGGTAGATGAAATTTGGACCCTGGTGGACTGGTCCAGGTGCCTGTGTTCTTAACCACTGCACTTACTGTCTCTGTGTGCTAGAACAGCTTCTGTTCATTCAGAACATGTGCGCTGATCACTTCCCATTTGCCTGACACAGGGCAAGCACTGGGGGAATACAATGACGACAGACATATGTGAAGTCTCTCCCCTTGGAAGGAGAATGGGTGGAAAATTAAAAGAACATCAATACATAAGCCTGAAGAGGTGAGCAAATACTGGTTTTGAAGATGTTGTCAGTCAGGTTAAGGAGATTAGATTTTATTCTCCTGGAAGTGAGAACCTGTGGATATAGGTTCTTGTATATATAGCTTTATATATATAAATACATATCAGTATAGAGAAAATGGATGGTGACCTTAGCAAGAGCAAAATCAAAAGCCTGGTAGAGTGGAAACTGGGCTGGAATGGAATAAGGAATAACTAGAGAAAGGAAAAATAGAAACTGAAGTTAATCAATTTATTAAAGAGGCTTGACAGTGAAAGTAAGTAGAAAGGACAGTAGCAAGAGGAAGGGAAGAAAAGATGAAAGACCTTATTTTCTTTTAAGATAGAGTTTAATGGATATTTGTAGCAGAGAAAGGAAAACAGAAAAATATGAGTGAAGATAATCAATGGTGCAATTAGTATAAGGGAGATTTTTAATTTTTTGTGGAAAAGAGTTGATATGGAATAAATGAAAGTGGTGCCACTGTTTTTTAGGAAGAGCCTCTCACCAGGCTAAGGTAGTCATCATTTCACTCAATCTCATATCAGTCATATGCAAGAGGAATGGTTATTATTATTTTACATATGAGGAAATGAGTTTAGTGATGCTATTTAACTTATTCAAGGTCATATGGGTAGTTGGTATCAAAACTGGGGTTGCAGACTGGGGTGTTGTCTTTAGAGAAGAGTAGAAGGTCACCAGACAGGGAAGTCAAGGAGACAGTTTATTCCAGGCAAAGCTTCCATGGTATGAAAGCACACATGATGGACACAAGTGGAAAAGCCAGCTATTCTCTGGGTTAGAACATGATGTGAGGGAGAGAACTAGTATGAAGTGATGTAAAGGCAAACGTGGAGCAGTAGAAGGTCTTGTCTTTACTCATTTTGAGGAGTAAGCAGTAAGTAGTTTTAAGTTGGAGAGTAGAATGATCATATCTGGATTTAGAAAGACAAAGTGGGTGGAGACGGAAAGTTGGGAGGCAAGAACACCAGTGAGGATTCTATCGTAGAGAAAAGCAGCAGCTATGTCATGTGGTTAAGGACCAAATTCAAGAGACTTTTCAGATGTATGATGAGACTGTGTGCTGAGTGTTTGGGAAAAGGGCATAAATTACTTTGACATTCTACAACTATACCAGAAATTAATAGAAAGATGTCTTTGTTCCTCAGAGAAAATGACTTTCCACCTAGTATTCTATATCCAATCAATGAAGAAAGTGTGAAGATTAGATATTCAATTTTTAAGTAATTTACTTTTTATTTATTCATTGGAGCCACTAAAGAGTGTACACTAACAAAGCAAAGGAGTAAACCATTACACAGGACAACCCAGGGCATGCAACACAGGGGAGGTGAGAGGAAGCTCTCTGTCCAGGAAGATGTTGAAGCAAGATCTGAGAATGAGCAGAGCAGGAAGCCCAGAGAGCAACTGATCCCCACTGTACCTGGAGACCGTAGAACTCTATGGAGAGTCTCTAAGAGGCTGAAAATGATGGAAAAACTGAAAGAGATATTAATTCTGATAAGGAAGTTGGGTATGAAATCGTGATGGATGATAGAAAAATAAGCACCATCAATAAATATAAAGCAAAGCAAAACAAAAGAAACATTGGCTCCATGATAAGAAAAAATATGAGAAAGAGAATACATTTGCACTACTTGGCATAGCCCAGTTGTGAAAAATATTTGGACGGTAATAATATTATCATGGCGGAGTACTAATTTAATAAAGTTTGATATTACTGTGTTGCGACACTGTAAGAGGGGGGCTGAAATGCATGGAGAGTAGTTTTTGGGAGTGGAGGTGGTATAAGAGTTAAATTCTTGGGTTCAGTAGCAGCAAGTCAGTAGGTAGAATTCTAAAATTGAAAAAATCAAGAAGAAGTATTATTGGTTACTTTGATATTACAAAGCCAATACCAAATGAAATATCTGAGTTGCTTATTCGGTGAGAATGAGATTCATGGAAGGGTTAAGATGACTGCTAAATTCGAAAATGAGTTTTGTAGAACCATTTGACATTTTAAAGCTCCACAAATTGTATAGTATTGAGAAACTACACTACTAAAAGAGAAAGCAAGATGAGAAACAAATTCGGGAATGAAAATATATTGAGATGGCTATCGTCAGCACCAAAATCCATTGTCAATACCAACAACATTAACAAGCATCTTTTAAGAGGTCTGGAAAATAATGGTTAAGACTATAATTACAATTAGATTTAAATGGAAGTTGTGTTATCATGGCTGAGCAAATATTGATGGGTTGATAAAACCAAGAAAATGTGTGTTATTTCCAAGTGGAATTCCCATTTAAATGAAATGGCCTTGATGTGTCAACTACTAATTAAGTTAGAAGTCCATGGAGAGCAAAAAAAGCTATCAATTGTGAATATATCTTAAAAGTGAAAATATCGTGCTCTGATTTATACAGTCACATCTTCAGTTTGCCAAAGAAGCACTAACAATGGCCAATTTACTACTCACTCAGAAAGCATATGAATGCTGAGGTGTCTAAAGAGATGATCTAGAATAAAGAGATGATCTAGAATTACAAAATCCACTCCTTCCTTTGGAGAGAGAAGGAAAATTATCAGTTGAAGGTGTCAGTTATCTTCAAGTATTACCCCCTTGAAATAGATAAAGTCATTATTAACAGTGGGATATTTTTGGGGGTAAGGAGCATGATGGGAAGGAAAAAAGCATAAACTAATATAAATCTCATTCAAACCACTAATTTTGAATCATTTTGTAATGTCTACAATTTTATGGCTGGGATACATTTCTTTTTTTTCATTCTACCATGTCTTCCTTCTTCCATTTCCATTCCATTCTTTTCCACCTTAATTTCAATAGGTATGTTAAAATGAATGCCTGGGAATTGATGCTTATTTTAAATCACTGCTAAGTATGAAGGATATTAGGGAAAAGTCAGATTTACTTTTAATTAATGCAATAAATGTTTGTGTTCCTAACAAGCAGTTGGATGTCAAGATCCAGTGCTCAATAGCTTTTCAACTCTGCTTGTGTCATGTTTATTATGGCCATTATTTTATGGGTCTTGATAAATCATATTGCTAAGCCTAGAGTAAGTGCAAGAGTTGACTCTGAGCACAAGGTTATGGGGACACTAATTATGTGGATAGGTGGTGTCTGTAGACAATCTAACATAATACCTGACAAGAGATACATATTTTGTACATGAGTTATCTTTGTAATGAATACTTTGCCCCTCCACCTCCCAATAGGCCTATCAGTAACAGAGAAAAAGAAATATTTGGTAGAGATCAAACAATTTATGAGCTAAACTTGAAGAGCTATTGATTTTCTTTTCTTCTTTCTGAATGAATACAAAATCCTATCTAAATATAAACAGTATAGAAATATACATATCCACATATTTGCTGCTTTAAGTTGTTTTTCTTTACTTATTGGAAACATTAAACAAAGGTTCAAGACATGGACTCTGGAGGGAAATTTCCTGGAGTCAAACACTGATTGTAACTTTCTAGCTATGAAACATTTCTAGCTATATGACATCAGACAAGCACTTAACCTCTTGTGCCTCAGCATCTTTATCTGTAAAATTGGGGTACTGACAGGATGCAATTCATATGGTTTGTATGAGAACTTGTGAGTTTCTTCTATGTGTGTCTAGCATTGTGAATAGAATAGTCCCTGGCATAGAGCAAGCACTAATTATTAGTCATTACTATAATTACTTACAAATGGTTCAGAGTAATCTAAATGAGAGTTGATCTATTTACACTACCCAGTATACATGAACCATTTCTTCCATATCTTTATTTCATGTTTTTATAGAATTCAAATTCAGATTTTAATATTAATTGAAATTATCATGTTCAGTCATAGAAAATATCAGAAAGGGAATTTATTTATAAAGAGCAGTTGTAGAATACATGCCTCATTTTAAAGTGCACAGAATGATTGCATGATATTTTAAGGGTACAGCTGGAACTAAAATTTGAGCCTTGGAACTCCCAGTTTGCAGATCATTCTAGTATATGAAATTCTAATATTATGGATATGGCAAGGGACAAATACATGTAACTCTTAATTGACTGAATAAATGCAGAAAATTCCTGATTTTAAAATGTTCTACTTTTTATACACCTTGGTTCTGGAATATTTGAAATACAAACTTGGTTGCCTATGTATACCTGGTTCTTCAGGGAAGCTTTAGTAATAGTTGAATTGGTTATTAAGCTAAACTTCAGAAGCTATTTGCATTTCAAATTTACTGTAACTTAATGTCTGTCTAGCATAGAGTTGAAATATTCTGGGTCTTTCTGGCTTGCTCTCTGGAATCCTTTCAGAGCACACATAGAGGGGTTTAGTAGTTTCACGTTACTATAACGTGAAACTCAGGAAGGAAATAAGTTTGTGGAATAAATACGACCTTTGTTTTAAGTTTATTTTGGGTTTAGAGGCCATTTTGTGACAAGTGAGTTCATAGAAATGACACAGCAGCGAACTCAATATTAACAATTTGGCCAGAATTTGAACTTCGGAATAATTAGCAAATACAAAATTAAATCAAATGTGGGTAGATAGTACACATGGCCTCAGTTCCAGATGCACATTTGTGATTTCATGGTGACATTCTGTGACTGTTGTGCAAGGTTAAGAAGTCAAAGTCGTAAAATATTGTCAAAAATCCCAAGCAGAGGCTCACCCTCAAAGATCAGTTCTTTGGGAGGAAAATTTTTTATTTGTTTTTAAATTTCTGAATCTGTAAAACCAAGGTGGGTAATCTGGGCTCTTTTCCCCCAACATCTTCACTCCAGCTGAATTCAATGTTTCTTTAGGACTGTTTCCACAAGGAGGTAAACTCCAGGGCAGAGGGGCTGCTTCAAAGCAAATGAGGCCCTTAATTTATCATAAAAAAGAAGACTGGTTGTTAAGGTTTTATTGGATTACAATAAAGGCTCCTAGTGCTAGGAGCCTGTGGTTTGATTCCCGGCATCACTGGGGGAGCTTGAAATCATAACCACAGATTATAGCAATGAGCTTCCAAATTTCCATATCCTAAGCAAAGATGCTGCTTTCCTGGAGCTAATGTGGAATTACATGCTCTGTGATTTCAGAATACGTATTGGAAAAATTTCTGTTTGGATATTGCTTCAGGAGGGCTGTGATTCTCCAGTCACCTCTGTGGTTACAGCTTCAACATTCTTAAGAACAAAAGAAAAAAAATAAAACCAAACCAAACAAAAGATGATTGTTGTGACTCCCTCCATCCTGTCCTTTTGTGCAGCCTGAATGCTTTCATTAATTTTGTTCTTTCACCGAGTTCAGTCAAAGTTCTTACAAGGTCATTCTAGGTTGTAGTGGCGACTTAAGCACATCTCCTAAGTTGATCTCACTTCCCAAAATTCCTAGCATGAAGTTGTATTTTATAGGCTAAAGAGACTCTGAAATCTTTCATCTTTCATGTAAATTGTGTGTGTGTATATATATATATATTCACATGTATTTATACATACATATTTATATAATTGTAGTAATATAATAAACTTACGTATGGCACATACTGATATAGAACAGTAAATATTTACTAAATTAATTAAATATCTATCTACCATCTATCTATCTATATTGTCTGTCTTCTATCATCATCTATCTGTGCATGTTTGCCTGGCAGACAGATTACATTGGATCATCTGGGGATGAAGAAATGAGTAAGTGGAAGATATAAACAGGTACACTTGATGGTAAGGTTTGATCTTAAGTGTCCCCTGGTGGCCATGTATTAAAAGCTAGGTAGGCAGCTAGGTTGTGGTGCTATTTGGGAGATGGGGTCTAGTGCAAGGAAGTGAAATCACTGGGATCTCAGTCTCTGTGCCTCTTTCTTTACCACCTGGACATCCTGAGAAGAGGAGCTTTGTTTTACCATGCATTCCCTGCTACCGTGTTTTGCCTTACACGGTAAGCCCAAAGTGATGTCGTCAAGAGCCCATGGACCGAAACATTTGAAAGTGTGAGCCAAAATAAATCTTTCCCGCTTTACAAAATACTTTCAAGTATTTTGTCACATCTAACACATTTGAATTTTCTTCTTGTAAGATAGATCTAATTGAACCGGTAAAGAAAAAAAACACTGTCGATTTAATTTTTTTCTCATATTCATTTGCGTATACACATGTATTTAATGGTATGGAGACAAAGCCTATAAAACTCATGCACACAGGTATCATACTCCTGGAAACTCCTGCCTGTATTTGCCCTTCATTATTTAGCCTCAAGCGCTATCTCATAATTATAGAGAGACTTAATTTTTGTAGTTGGAGAGAAAATGCTGACCTGTTTGGGAAAGAGAATTCATGCCTGGAAGGTTTGGGGTTGTCTTCTACCTGGTCCAATTTCTTCCTCCACATCGGAATATGGGAAAAATCATATTTAGCGTTTTCTGTGAATGGTTACGATGCCCTTCTCTAAAAAGTATAAACTGTAGAATACTCATAATTACACAATAAGGAAGTATGCTATCTGATTGCTGTAGAAATCCAGAAATAGGCTCCTGAGGATACTTTTATTAATAGCTCAACAATGGCTGATTGGATTTTTATCTTCAGTATGTATTTGCTCCCTGTAGCAGAATAAACATCCTGGGTCTTGTTTACGGACTTGTCCTGCCCTATGGGAACACTGTGTTCCACTCCCCTCACCTGCCGGCCCCTCCCCGCTCACCTTATTGACTTTGGGCTTGTCCTGTCACATGCTCCAGACGGTGGTGAGAAAGCAGGCATGACACATCCATGCAGACACTTTAAAGAAGTGGGTTGGCTCCAGTTCCTTAGAAGGTTGCTGCCTTGTACCAGGAGAACAGCAGGTCTGAATAGTGGCTGCTGCTCAGCCTGGGTCTGGAATTCGAAGACAGTTGTGGATGACTGGAGGTCCGAAGTCCCACAGCCCTCAGATGGCAAAGGGAAATAAACATGTTGCCTTAAGCCACTAACACATTGGAGTTGTTTATTGCCACAGGAAGGGCTGACTAATTTTAGAACCTTCCATCTCTCCAGTCTTGTCACTGCCAGTGAAGCTTGCTTTCTGAAGCTCATTTTTCTTGTGGTTGGAGAAAGCCTGTGAGACATCCAAGCATCACCTCCAGATGTGACAATAGCCAGGGGCATAAAAACGGCCATCTCCTTCTTCATTTGCCTGAGTAGAGGCACAGCTCCCATAAGCCCCGTGGTAGAACGCTGGTGTGCCTTCCTGATCAGAAACAGTGTCACAGATCACCTCGAACTTTCATTATTATGGGGAATGGTACCAATCATGACTGACCTGTGTCAATCAGGGTCAACCCCTCAGCCTATTTTCTTAATCCTATGTGTGTGACGGGAAGGGATAGTAATAGTTAGACACCTAATCAAAATCAGCTCTTTGAAAAAGACAGAAATAAAAGTTGGCAAGCAAACCCCCGACGACTCCTACTCTCTTCTATGATTTTTCTTATACTTCTTTGCCTTTTTCTCCTTGAGCCCCTGGTTTGTTATCCATGTTATATACTGCTTATTCTTAATTTTCTGTCTTTACCATCCTCTTACTTTTGTTCTGCTGGCCTTAAAGTATGGGATATTCAGAGGAGGGAGAATCTGGTCAGGTTTCATGGAAGAAAATTATTTTGATTTTTAAAAAATTGTGTCTTACTTTAAATCCAGACAGAATTATCTCACCTGTGTACTGGTGAGACTGGCAGTCTTGGTCCCTAAGCAATTTTAAATTCACACATATCCATCCATACTCGGTCCCAGGGACTCCTTATTGAGGACCACTGAGAAGAGGAAATCATTTCTTGTTTTAAATTTGTAAGGTCTACATTGGTGGCCTGGGACTCTAGGGGAGGTGACTGTTCGTAGTGAAAATGCTCCCTTTCTCAGGCTAATGCTAATATTCTGAACAACATGGTTTCTAGGATTTCCTGAAACATTTGTTTCTCAAAACACAACCTTAGTTCAAGGCCCAGAACAAGAGCTCTGAATGATGTATCTTCTGGAGTGTTTCGAGGGAAAGGCAGGAGCAATAGCTTAAAGAGGCATTTTACAACACATGAGCTTTCAAGGACAGCTCTGGTAATCCTGTGTTCCATTGAGGATTGTTATTTCTTTTCTATTCTTTTATTATTTTTTTAAGCAATAACTGGGGTTTGAACTCAGGGTGTCACACTTGCTGGACAAGTGCTCTATCACTTGAGCCACACATCTACTCCATTTTACTTTAACTTTTTTCCAGGTAGGGTCTCATTTTTTCTCCTTGCCAAGTCTACATTATAGTCTTACTGTTTATATCTTCTACATAGTTGGGATAGCAGATGCATGCCACCACAGCTGGCTTTTTTATTTGGATGGGATCTCATGAATTTTTGTTCCGGCTGGCCTCAGACCATAAACCTCCTGATCTCTGCCTCCTGAGTAGCTGGGCTAACAGATGTAAGCCACCACACCCAGCTTGTTTTGTTTTTTTTTTTTTTAAAAAAGCTTGTATGTCCTGAAATTGTATGGCAAAATGCAACTTAAGTATTGTCTCTTTTACAAGCAGGTGTGATGCAACTTCTTTGCAATGGTGCCAGACATATTGATTACTTTCTTCTCTACAGGTAGAATAGTAGTCAGAGGTAGGACAGTAGTCATCCTAAAGCCCCCATTGGATGCCCCATCGGATATTATCCGACCCAATATATATATAATGTGTTTATTTCCTAAACATATACACATGTGATACTTTTATTTTTGTTTTCAATATTTTAATACAACATGTTTAAATTGTTACCTTTATGTTCTTTATTTGGCCTCAAAACTTCAAGAAACCTTCACAGAGATCTTTGCAGAGACCTTTATGGAATCATTAGAAACTTAAAAAATCAGGTAATTATATTACCAGTAAATTGGAAGGATCTGCAAATAGTTAAAGTTAAACCAAAGAACCTGTTATGGGTCAGAGAGCAGCGTGGCACTCATGAAATGGTTATTGACTATGGAGTGTGACCAAAAATAATTGAGCCACTCTCTGCTCCTTCCCACCCTGCCCTGCTCCCTCATGGCACCACTCCTGATCTGTCTCCACTGGAGGTAATTGCCAAATTGGGACAAAGTTAAAATACATTGATTGCTTCTGAGTGTAGAGCTGTCTGAGAACTTGAATCATTTAGTTTTAATGAATGGAAGGAAAAAGCAATGGCCTGCATTCTTGGAAACTCAGCCTTGCATCCTGACATCCTTTGACATTCTGGGGTACATTGTAAATCTAATTCATTTGTTAGATGGGGACTGGGGCAGGACACTATGTATTTTTGTCCCTCTCGCCACTCACCCTTTTTAAAAAGAATGTCATCTTATTGACAACTATCCTTGTGTTTGGTGTAGGAAATGACTTCTGAATAACATCTCTTTCTCTCAGACCCTAGCAAGCTTTCAGATGCATGGACTTCTCTTAGACTCAGGCTTGTGGAGGCAAATGGGAAGCTCATTTCTATGGGACAAAGCACACACTCCCCAGGATAATGGAAGGTCTTCCTAATGTTTTTCTTTTTCCTTCTTGTAGGATTGAACTGCAAATTTCTTCTATTTCTTGAACACCATGTTCCCTCAGCCTATGTGACTTTGCCTCTGCTACTAACTCTTCGTAGATCCTCTTCTACCATCTTCTTCATCTTGCCAACCTCAGGAATAACCTCCAAGACTCAACCTGAAGTTTGCTTCCTCTGTCAAAACCTACTGGGACCTTCCTAGACAGAATTAAATACTTCCCATCTGCATGTTAAATGTCGACTTAAGTAGGGTCCTGTTGTTCAACATGTCTATTAAAATTTATGCCCATGTGTTGTAATGATTTCTTTGCAGTTTATTCCCTTGGCTAGTTTTCATGTCATTGAAAAGCAGAGGTGATGTGCTGCTTGTTTTTAAAATGAGCATCTAGAATAAACATGTATATGTGAGTGTTTAGAAAGTGTAAACTATGATGTTAATCAACGTGTAAGTGAACAATTGTAATTGAGTTTATTCAGAAAGTAACAAGAAACACATGCTTTTTACATCAATAATTGACTTAATTAATGGAAAGTAGAAATAGATTTTTTATTGGAGTCCAAGTTGTGTTCTAAATAAGTCAACCAAAAATCTTCTATTCAAATTTTATTCCTTGGTTTCCCTCTGGATTTCTCAACTGACAAAATTTCTAGAAAGCAGCATCAAGCATGTGTCATCTATTCTTCAGTTGTGGATTTTATCAGCAGTTATGCAACATAACAAGGGTGATGAAAATGGTGGTGAAAGTGCAGGGAACTTAAGTCCCTCTGCTGTTTATGAGTTTAAACTAATTTACTTTAGCTTAACTTTAATTTATTTATGTGACAGTTCTTACCATTATTAAGAGAAGAGACTGAGATTAATATTGAGTAAGAGGTTTTACACTTGGTGATCATCTTGTCCTTTCCTGGATATGATGCAAGAAGTCTGTCAGAGAGAATCATTTATAATGATTTGTATTGGATTTATTGTCTGTCCCATAATCAGATGTCATATTGCTCTCAACTATAGTTTAAAATCACCTCAAAGCATAAATCCTATAGAAAACACCTTTATTGTCATTTCTTCTTAATAACACAAGAGCAAGAGAGATGGTAGCATGGGTGGTGGCAAACACTACTTTCTCTTAACTTATTGAATGCCAAATATGTTAAACACTAAACAAGAGATTGATATATATCTACTGTACTTCAGGTATTGATCGGGTGATAAATGAATCGAGAAAGACAACCTCATGAGGGATCTTCTTTACTATCATAAAAGAGATAAGCACACATAAGAGAAAGCATGAGAAAGACATTCTACTGCACGAGAAACAAATTTTAGGGCTTTAGACTGTTCTTGATATGTGATTTTTTTTTTAATTTATTTTTTTATTATTCATATGTGCATGCAATGCTTGGTTCATTTCTCCCCCCTGCCCCCACCCCCTCCCTCACCACCCACTCTGCCCCCTCCCTCTCCTCCCACCCCCTCCATACCCGGCAGAAACTATTTTGCCCTTATTTCTAATTTTGTTGAAGAGAGAGTATAAGCAGTAATAGGAAGGAACAAGGGTTTTTGCTGGTTGAGATAAGGATAGCTATACAGGGAGTTGACTCACATTGATTTCCTGTGCATGTGTGTTACCTTCTAGGTTAATTCTTTTTGATCTCACCTTTTCTCTAGTTCCTGGTCCCCTTTTCCTATTGGCTTCAGTTGCTTTTAAGGTATCTGCTTTAGTTTCTCTGCGTTAAGGGCAACAAATGCTAGCTAGTTTTTTAGGTGTCTTACCTATCCTCACCCCAACCTTGTGTGCTCTTGCTTTTATCATGTGCTCAAAGTCCAATCCCATTGTTGTGTTTGCCCTTGATCTAATGTCCACATATGAGGGAGAACATATGATTTTTGGTCTTTTGGGCCAGGCTAACCTCACTCAGAATGAGTGATTTAAAAATAAATCAGTTTATTAACAGAAAACATGAGCAGCAATACCAAAAATACTTTATCTAATAATTTATCTAATAATGACCATCTTATTTATTTTCAAACAACTTTAGGCTTGACTGCTCATAATAATTATGAATATTTAATAATATTTGATTATTTATATTACCTTTCTGCATCCATTGTCTAACAGGTCCCTGGACCCCAACTGAACATTTTCTGAGTGGGTAGAGAAGGTCTGACTACCTCCACGGAACAGTCGAAAGGTTAAGATCCAAGGTCACTTGGCAAGTAGTTGTGGACAGCATGCAACTCAGCTCTGACCCCACTCCAGTGTTTAGTAACCACAGTGTTAAAAGCTTCCTCTATGTCTTTTCCTCATGGAATCACTGCCACAGAGTCTTCTCTCCTTGTTATTTATTTTCTTTTAATGGAGCTTCAGTTCTCAAAATGTGCTCTGCAACCCTGGGAGGTCTCTGAGGCCCTGTCAGGAAGTTTATGAGGTCAAAGCTACCTTTCTAATGAAGTTGAGACACTGTTTGTTTTCTTCACTTCGTTGACATTTGCACAGACAGTGAACAGGCAATGGTAGAAGGCTGCTGGTGCCTTCTCATGAATCCAGGTATGGAGAACATATCTTTTCAATACTCTGTGAGGAAACAGAAAGCACAAGCATGCTGCTATCTACCAAAATCCAGAGATAATCCTGGGGAGAAACCATCAAGCAGTTGTTTGAGTTGAAAACTGAAAAATCTGATTTTTTTTCTCTCGTTGGCACTCTTTCTAGGACACTCTTTGTATTTAAATGAGCAATTGACAGACTATAAGTATTTACACCTGAGTTTTTGACAGGGATATTTTTTCAAACAAATGAAGGAACCCTGTTAATATTAAAAAAAAAAAACTGACAAATTTTTTCCAATGATAAAATTTGAATTTCCAGAAAAAATTGAATTTTGGAAGACAAGTACATACCACCATAAGCCTAAATTTCTCAAGATCTATAGACTTTGATAATGAGATTGGAGGTTATTTTTGATTTTGTACAATGACAATGTGTCAGCATTTGGATGATCTACAAAACTTAATTGGTCAGTGCTTGATGGTGCAGATTATACATGAGATAAAAGATCTTTTCAAAGTAGAAGGTAGACCAGTGGACTTTAATGAGCCAGAGTACAAAAAAGTTAATTGATTTGGATTTAGAGATCACATTATAAGTAACTTTACAAAATGACCACTTGTAGAATTTTGGCACAGTGTTGAAGACAAATTTCTGCAATTATCTTTATTTTTTATTGTTTTATAATTCATATGTGCATACAAGGCTTGGGTCATTTCTCCCCTCTGCCCCCACCCCCTCCCTCACTACCCACTCCACCCCCTCCCTCTCACCCCCACCCCCTGGATACCCGGCAGAAACTATTTTGCCCTTATCTCTAATTTTGTTGAAGAGAGAGTATAAGCAATAATAGGAAGGAACAAGGGTTTTTGCTGGTTGGGATAAGGATAGCTATACAGGGAGTTGACTCACATTTATTTCCTGTGCGTGGGTGTTACCTTCTAGGTTAATTCTTTTTGATCTAACCTTTTCTCTAGTTCCTGGTCCCCTTCTCCTATTGGCCTCAGTTGCTTTTAAGGTATCTGCTTTAGTTTCTCTGCGTTAAGGGCAACAAATGCTAGCTAATTTTTTAGGTGTCTTACCTATCCTCATCCCTCCCTTGTGTGCTCTCACTTTTATCATGTGATCAAAGTCCAATCCCCTTGTTGTGTTTGCCCTTGATCTAATGTCCACATATGAGGGAGAACATATGATTTTTGGTCTTTTGGGCCAGGCTAACCTCACTCAGAATGATGTTCTCCAATTCCATCCATTTACCAGCGAATGATAACATTTTGTTCTTCTTCATGGCTGCATAAAATTCCATTGTGTATAGATACCACATTTTCTTGATCCATTTGTCAGTAGTGGGGCATCTTGGCTGCTTCCATAACTTGACTATTGTGAATAGTGCCGCAATAAACATGGGTGTGCAGGTGCCTCTGGAGTAACCTGTGTCACAGTCTTTTGGGTATATCCCCAAGAGTGGTATTGCTGGATCAAATGGTAGATCAATGTTTAGATTTTTAAGTAGCCTCCACATTTTTTTCCAGAGTGGTTGTACTAGTTTACATTCCCACCAACAGTGTAAGAGGGTTCCTTTTTCCCCACATCCTCGCCAACACCTGCTGTTGGTGGTGTTGCTAATGGTGGCTATTCTAACAGGGGTGAGGTGGAATCTTAGTGTGGTTTTAATTTGCATTTCCTTTATTGCTAGAGATGGGGAGCATTCTTTCATGTGTTTTTTGTCTGCAATTATCTAAAAAAGCCAATAAAATACTATAGCTTTTCCTAACTACATGTCTCTGTGAGGCCCCACGTTAAGAATATATATCAACTAACACAACATATCACAATAGATTAAATGTAGAAGGAGATTTTATAAAACATGAAGCAATTCCATCCTCACTAAAATTTATTTGTGCATCTAATTATTATATTTATGTTAACATGTGCTAGGTTTATACTATAAAAATTTAAAAATATATATTTTTATATATTTCTCTGTTTAAATTTCTAAGAAGGCAAAGAAGAACTTTGGTTCCAAGCGTATGTAGTCCTGCGATTGGGGAGATAGCGCCATAGCAGGTCCTGTGGTAAATGTCTAAGTCACATTTTGAAGGACAGTGCACCAGCACCCAGGATGTTAACCTCCAGGTGATGCTAAAACTGGGCCTTCTGATCCCTTTATCCTTTGCCATGATGTAGCCCGTTACCAGGTTCACCCTTCATGGGGCTATCCAAGCAGCATATCAGGTCAGTTGCCAGGGGTCTTTGCCAGGGTGCTGAATCCTAATCCATGACAGATTTCTCTTTTATCAGTAATTATCTCCTACCCAGTCTTATGTAGTGCTTCACCCCTAATCTGGCATGCCCAGTATTAATTTCAAGGCATTTGCTCCTGGTTATTCTAGGTACAGAGAAGTCATGTCTTTCAGTTATTTCAGTTGTAAATCATTTCCTCCCATAGCAGCCATGCTCTTCCCCACTTGGACTATACTGAGAGCTCTCTCTAGTTATTGATCTCAAGTATATTGCCCCATTGTAGTGGTGATCCCAAGTAGCCAAACATGAGGGGGATAAGCTTCTGGCCACAGCATGTTGTTCGTTAGGAGCAACAGTAAGAGGCTGCTACTGAACACTTGGGGTGGGGGTTCACAGAACCTGGCAGTTCACAGTTTCTAAGGGCATCAAACCAGAAATTCCCCATCCTGAGTTTCAGGGCTCTATAGCTATCATTTTAGGCCTTTGGATTTTACCCAGGGGACATTTTAGGCTGTGAATTCAAGCTCCTTTGTAATTCTACCACTTTTAAGATCAAGGTTTGTGCATGAGTTTTAGCATAATTTGTCTGCTTGTTGCAGCTTGTATATATTTCTCTAAGCTTCCTATAGGCTTTCTGGTTTCTATAGCTTGCTTTGAATGGACAGCTAGTTGTCCTAGACAGCAATTCTCTTTTTCACCCTGACTTCTAGTATATTTAATAGAAACTATCCAACTCTACAATCATTAAAGCTGTCTCTGCTCTTTTTTCTTTCTACTACCTGAACAAATGCATAAGTCAGGGTTCTGTCTTTACAGTACTGCATCACTGGGACTTGATCCATCACAGGCAAGCATCTCAGTAAATCTGAAGCTACAGCCTATCGGAATTACCTTTGTCCCACTCACCATCAGCAAGACAATGCTTCTAGTTATCTTTTTTCCCCGTTCTGGTTCCAGAGATTGAACCTAGGGCCTTGCACATGCTAGGCAAGCACTCTACACTTGAGCCATGCCCCCAGTCCTCTTTTTGTTTGTATTTTATATTTTAGATAGGGTCTCACTAACTTTGCCTGGCTTAGCCTCGAACTCGTTATCCTCCTGCTTCTGCCTTCCAGAGGACCATAGATGTTTATCACTATGCCTGGCTTACCTCTTACTATCTGAGTGGCATGAGGTCCAACTCCACAATCTTATTCTGAATGTCATGATCTAGGGCCAATTTTGGTAGCAACTGTCTAAAAACCAGATTCTGTGTCAAGGACTCAAGAACAAGTAGCTTTTGTGGTAGGTGAATCCAGGAGACACAGGGAGACGGGGGAAGGTGAGAGAAGAAGAAAAAAAGCCAGCAAATGTTGTGTTAAAGAATAGATTACTGCTATGTGCAACTGTGTCTCTTTCTTGCTAAAGACTCAAGGTCAGATAGAACATATCTTAGAATTGTTTCACTGTAGACAAGAAGGCTGGTCATTTATTCACCTCTTCTGTCTCTCCTTCTTGCCTAGGGTAATAAATAACTCATCTGACCTGTTCCAGTGTGGACTGAGCTTGCATGTGTAACCAGAGTCTTGGGACAGAAGAGCTGTGGACATCGAGGCAGGAAACCATGGATGGGACTCTGAACTGTCCACTGAAGCTGAAGGTGACCTCATGGTGGGCTGAAGGTAATACATGACCTTAGCATTTTGAAAGTTAAGTGGGGAAGCTTGGATCTGATGTAGTAAAGAACAGAGAGTCACTGAATATTTTTGCACATTGCAGTGTCTTGAAAGTAGTGTTTTCAGGCTCATGTCTGGCAGGGTAAGGAAGAGATTAGGGTTGTCAGCAAGAAAACTGTGATAGTAACCCAAATACAGAGCACAGGGAGTTTACAGTGCAGCACTGACAATGAACAAATAATACAAAAAAATTATACTTCTTTTCCTTTCTCTTGTATTTATTATTCCACAGTAAAGATATACCATGATAAATTTCACAAATATAGCCTAGAGCACCAAAACCAGAAAAGACCACGTGCAGGGGAAAATATGTGTTAGTAAACCATACAAAGGTAAAAACATGGCGCTTACATATATGGTTTAGAGATATAAACATGGGTAAAGTTGTTGGCAAAAGAATAAGGAAGTTCTCTGGAATAATAAGAAGCAATTCAGGGCGACTTAAATTCTCAGCTACAGAGATGAGATTTAGTTAGAATGAGGTCCTCTGGAGCTTCAACTGTGCTGGTATTATTTTGTTTGTTTAGCTGGGTCGTGGGTGCATTGATGGTCATTATATTTCTATGGTATTTCTAATATGCAAGCCATATTTTAAACATGCTGAAATGTAGGACTTGTTGACTGAGGACATGACTAAGAGAGTGAGAATAAGCTAAGCTGATTTTCCATCTTTCTTTTTGTGTTTTTGACAACACAATAAATATTGAATTTTTTTCACACATATACATATCTTCACACAAAACGAAGAAAAAGAAATAGTTCTCATGTGTAAATTTTTTCCTCAGTCTTTTCTGAAGCTCTGATAAATAACATTTTAATTAGCCAGTGACCTGCGATTTCCATTTGCAAGGGAGGGTTTATAGAAGGCCAAATCACCGAGTATGGAGGGATAAGTGATTAAATTAAGTAATTTTTACAAAAGTGTCTTCAAGAATAGCACTAATCTTGAAGATTGGTTGTCCTTAAAGGAGCCGTCTTAGAACAGCAGTTAAATATTGTGAACAGTGTTTTTTATCATGGATGGCTCCAAGGGGGAGCTGTGACACTTCTTTTGTGTATTGGTTTTCCAGGAATAACAGTTTAACTTGCCTCTGTTCTTGCACAGTAGGGCTAAAAATCCTCCACTTACACAATAGTCAGTGATGAATGACACCACCATGAATGACAACTGCAGAAGAAACAGTATAAGTGTATTTTCCGCTACTTGTGGTTTCTCTAGACCACAGCCTGTCTTACTCTCACTGACTGTTAGTGACGTCAAAGCAAAATGCCCATGCTAAAGGAAGAATGGAAAATAACTCAAGAGAACATACTGGGTTTCTCCACTTGCATTTAAATCATTCAATTTAATGACAGTACCAAGAAAGAACGATATTCAAATCATTTTAAGAGCACTAATGTTTTCTTTGAATATTTGGAGAGTAGTCCTGAAAACAGCAATGTAATTTCACAAGGAGAAAAACCTGACTGTGGCTTTTTTATAAAATACAAGTCAAGCCTACTTTTCCTCTCCAAAATTTTATATACTAGCTCCCAAAGGCCATATTATTTACCATCTCACTAGACTTTGAATGTTGAATTTTATTGTAATTTTTATGGGAGAGGCTGCATTTAATAAAATGAATAAAATTGCATTTTTTCAGCCACCAAATAAAAGGAACCTTAGGACATTTGCTGAAAAGATATGTCTTATGTTTCTGGCTTGTTTATACCAGAAAAGAAAGAGAACCAGGAATTTCAGGTACAACCTGAGAATTCAGGACCCTTTTACTTTTCCCTTTGTTTGGACTTTACCTTGCTCCTGGAGAATGAGGACATGAATCTGGGTCTGGCCTTCTCAGTGGCACAGTAGGAATGAAATTGCTATGACTTTTTATTATTCAGCATCAGAAAGAGGTTTCCACTGTAACCAGACTCATCAGCCTTTCATAAACAGGACTCTTGACTTCACGAGCCCCTGTCATGTGTGAAGGAGGCAGTGAGTGCAGCAATTTCTCTTTCTTCATGTTCAATTACCCCTAAAAAGATTAAGTCCATTAGTCATTGGGACTTTACTGTGAATTCCTTTAATTGGATCATTAAATTGCTTTTATCTTTACAAATGGCAGGGATCAGAATGCTTATTAATCCTTAATTTAACAAATACTGTTTTGAACTGTTTGGTCAGAGGCATTTGCCAGGACTTAGGCATTGTTTTTGTAGAAGGGGAATGGGGCATGGGTAAGAGAGTAAAAATCTGGGAGCATGAAGGATGTTGGGTGGGTACAATGGACAGCTAGAGGAAAGAAGGAATGGGATATTTGGGAGTTTGGAAATGCAGGGTGTGACTCTGCATGTGTGTGTGTGTGCATGCATGGGTGCATGTGAGTTATGTGTGTGCATATGTACGCATGCATTCGGGAGGGAGAATACAGTGTTGCTCTGGCGCAACAGTGTCACACAAAGATGTGTCATTTCCCAAGTGCTAAGTCTGCTTCTGTTGGGAAATATGTCAAAGAAACAAACTGAACTGAGGAATGCAGACTTTTTTCACTTTCTGTACTTTTGCTCAGAGCCCAGGTAGTACCAAGAGAGAGTCACTGACAACCAATCTTGGTAATTTTCTTAATTTTCTGTTGTCTCTAGTAGAAATCAATCAGTCAGTAGAGAGGTGAGTTGAAGCAAAAGTCAACAACAAAAGCAGGCTATTGTCCAAAATAGAAATTATGCCCAAGGTAGCAGATTTGTATGTTGTAAAACTTCAAAAAAATGCCCTTATGCCTTTGTTATCTAGCCATCAATATCTCGCAATCACCTATTGTATTTTCTTTTCTCTCTGCTCATCAGTTACCATTTCCTTTTACATATTATTGGAAAAGAATGTTGTAATTTTTAAAACAATGGTAGCAGTACTGTAAATATCTAGGGATAAATCATTGATATTCTATTGATTTTGGACTTTCTCAGTGGAATAGACATTAAACTAAACCATACCTGAGTGATAATGTAGCATCTTAATACCTATAGTCAATGAAGCGCTTTTAATCATTCATCTCAAATACTAAATGGGTTGGGACCAGGGCAGTCATCAGATGTTTTCAATTCTGGGCCCTTTGTTTGCTATGGCGTATGCACCTTGGTTGAGCCTGGTTGTTGAATGATGGTCCTTCCTGGGCTTGTCAACATTAACATTGGTAAGTGATTTGGGCTGGGCTATTAAACCTGAAATGAAAGCAATGTTTTTTTTTTCCCTGGGGGTGGGGGGGAAGAATAGATAAAATGTCCCTGAGTAAATATTAGAAGGATATTATGACTTTTAAAAGTGGGCTCTGACAAATTTCACTTAACAATGTCTGGGAGGCCCTTCAGAGTGGAATAAATCATGGCTAATGTCATAATAATTCCTTTAAAATATAGTGTGGAAAACCAATGCCTATTTGCAAATGTCACTTCAATTATCCAGGAAAAGAGTGTGACTATTTTTTTAGAAGAGTCTTGTATTTAGACAAAAAAGAATTTTTAATAGCTTTTGCTGAAAGTGAATAGATAATTTGACAAACTGAGTGACAAATGGGCAAGACAAAGGGATACAGCAAGTAGAAGGAGCTGACACCCCAAATAGTTCATGTCATTCTCTAATATTTGGCTTGAATTGTTTCATGAATAAGTGTATTATACTGGGGTTGGTGTATTAGCTGAATGAACAAACAAACAGAACCCTCCACTACCTCCAAAACTATCTATCAAGCAACACATTTAAAAAACATTCAAAGTATTTCTAATTGCTTGAGCAAACAGTCTATGTTAAGACTATTTGGGGAAGACCTGTAATATAATAAGTTGAGTGAAGAACAGTTGCAGATTATTCACTGTCTGGTAGTGACAAAGGCACATAGGTTTCTGAGCAATCTCGAAGAATCAGGTGAATCCAGGGCATCCACACATGAAGGCAGAGCAGCACCTGCATTGATGAATCTTTCCTGCTTCCAGGTTGACTTATGGCTCATTTTGACAGCAGAGCATATAACTGGCATGTATTCTCTGTACCCACAACATAGATGATTTATTGTTAACTTCAACAATCGGTACAAGAGACATGTATTCACACCAACGCTCCTTCTCTTATCACACCAGAGTAACCAAATAGATGGGTATGATTTGAAGGTGAAGTTTGAACTCTCATGGGACTAAGAGGTCAGTGTGGATTCTTTGTCTGTGTCATAATTCAGAGTCTTTTCTTGGGCATATAGTAAGCAGAAAAGACTGGAAAGTTGTGAAAAGAGTTTCTCACAAGCAGGTGGGCTCTGAAGAGTGTCTGAATGTCTGCCAGCAACTCAGGGTTTTCTTTGCACAGCAGGGTAAAGACTAAGCTTATCAACTTGAGCTTTATATTTTTGGTGAATTAATGAAACCAGAAGATTATAATGACCTCTCAGGAGAATTAAAATATGAACCCTTTTGATAGATGTCCAATTATTTTGGATTACATGAAGTTTATGAGGTTCTCAGGAAATTACATGTGACCCTTATTTGGCCCAAGTTAACTGCCCTTGCATTCTGGCTATGGCAAAACCTATATCCGGTTAGGAGTTTGATGGAAATGGCTAGGCTTAATGCTGTGGTACCAGTTGTGATTTGGGGCTAAGAGATTACAGTGGCAGAAGGGTTAGAGAGAAAAGAATTAGAAAGATGATATGTGGTTTACAGATTTAACTTTAGGTCGGGGAGGAGTGATGCCAACCACAGGCTCATTCTCAGTTTAAAGGAGTTTAGAATTATCTCAAATTCTTCCCAACACTAAGGGCTTATGATTCAACAACAATAATGCCTAAGAAGAAAAGCAGACAGGCTTTTCTCCCCAGGCTGGGGAGAGTGGCTAGGGTGTTGAGTGGAATGGGCAAGGTGGGTTTTAATAGCGCCAGCCTTGCCTTCTGCTTATCTCCTCAAGCTATCAATCTAGCCATGTGTCCAGGTGCGACTCAGTGCAATGCTTTCCTAGTTGTAGTGCCCTTTGGGTTCACTCTGGTGGAGTCCATTTTTGGGTGGCAAAATAAAATCACAGGAGGCATCAATACAGTGATATAATAACAAGATGTCTGGGCTCAAGAGATAGAAGCCTAGATACAAAGTCTAGCTTTACTGCTGGCTGGAATATTAAGGGAATGACTTTTGTGCCTCAGTTTCCTCATCTCTCAATGGACCTTATAAAATACCTACTTCTAGAGTTCTTTTGATGACTAAATCCAGTCTCTTTTGTTTACCACCTGCTCTGTGCAGGCAGGGATTCATGTATGTTTTATTTATTGCAGGATCCCTAGTAACAGAACACAGGGGACCAAGAAGATACTTGAGACTTGTTAGATGAATGGATGCAAGCAATGCCTTTGTAAGTGCTGTCTGTTGGTGTAATTTTTGAAAAAAGCAAATATTTTGTTTCTCTTCTTTTAATACCTAGCACAGTGCTAGCATATGGAGAGAAGAAGGGAAAACTGTACCCTCATCCTCTAATGAGGAAGGTAGAGTTAAAAAACTAGGAATAACATTTCTTCATGCATTTATTTACCATTTGTACTTCTTCTTTTGAGAGCTGTCTGTTCCATTTATTTGAAGAAAATGTGGTATATGTAAATCATAGAATATTATTTGGCCATAAAGAACCAGTTATGTAGTTTTTAGGAAAATGGATGGGGCAGGAGATCATCATGTAGAGTGAGATGAGTCAGACTCAGAAATAAAAATATTACAAGTTGTCACTCAAATGAAGAATCTAGACTTAAAAATAAAAGGGGAACTGTTAGGGGGAAGTGAACTAACAGAAGCAGGGAGGGAGAAAGGCGAGGGAGATGGGGAGTGAACATTTTCTATTAATGCATACACACACATATACACACATGTATATATATGTATATATATATGAAAATAGCATAATGAAACTCACTTAAAACTCTTAAAAAGAGCAGCAGGAGGAGGGAGGGTTTAAGAAAGAAGGGTGGCGGGGGTACATTTGATCAGACTACATTTATATGCATGTATGTAAACATAATGATGAAACCCCTTTGTACAATTAATTTACACTAATTAAAAAGAAAAAAAACTGCACTTGGTAGGTGAAAATCTGGAGGATTGTAATTTGAGGCCAGCCTGGGCAAAAAGATAGTGAGACTCTGTCTCAATAAATAAGCCAGACATGGTAGAGTGCATCTATAATCTTGGCTACCCAGGAGACATAGATAGGAGGATCTTGGTCTGAAGTCAGCCCCAGACCAGACCCTATCCAAACAAGGTTGCTGAGAGAGTGGCTCAAGTGGCAGAGCACCTGCCTATGAAGTGTGAGGCCCTGAGTTCAAACCCTAGTACTGAAAAAAATATATCTGGCAAGTATCTTTTCTCAGACACTGAAACTGAGATTGATGCATTTAGCATCTTCTCTACCATCTCTCTTGTAAGAACACAGCATATTTGTTCTCAGGGTTTGTCTCTCTGAAGGAAATTCAGCATCGTTAGAAGGTCTACTACATAAACACCCTCAGGGTCACTGTTGTTCCCTTTTGTCTCCACCGTCACGTCAGCCTTCCTGGGGATTCAGTGACAAATCTGGCACAAAAAGCATCTCAATTAAAAAATATTCAGGAGGCCAGCACTATTCTCACATTCACTGAAGGTCTTCTGTCACTCTGCCTGTTTTGCTCTTCACAGCAGCCTGGACCTGTTTTCATCAGAGCTTTGTAGTGCCGTTTCTCAGCACAGTCATTCGGTGATGTGTTTTCAGGCTCTGAATCAAAAGAACATTTTTCTGCAGTCTGCGCAAACCTGCTTGGCATGTGCTCTTGTTTATGGAAACTCCAACGTATATTTGTGTTCTTTTGCATGGGGTGGGAGTGGTGGGGGTGCATGCAGGAGATTAAGGCTCTCGCTTTCCACTGGGCAAGCTGAATTCTTAAAGCCTTATCTGATTTCATAAAGTAAGCAGAAGTTTGAACTCAGTCTAGACTTCGGCTGATATGTAACAAGAGAAAGGAGTCCATTCGGGGCCAATAGCAGACTTCACTTGAAGGATGACCTGGGACAGAAGAGGAAATTGGGTCACAGTGAAGGCGCCCCCTACCTCTTTTGAGTCACTATTCGTCAGACAACCCTGTTCATTTCTATCACCCCACTCTAGCCCCTCCTCTGTCGGGTCATTGTGGATCAAATCCCAGATGGCAAATTTCAGTATGCGATTCCAAAAGATAAATCTGTTTAATAAATTGATAGTAAGACACCACCTTATCTTTAATTAAAACAACAATTCCTTTATACCATCCAATATCCAGTCTGGAATACACTGATTGTGGGGCTACAATTTGAACACAAGGTCTGCACACACACACACACACACACACACACACACACACTCACAAACCCTTGAGGCACAGGTGTGTGAAAATGTTGAGGGATGTACAGGGTTCAATCCTGAAAAAATTACCTTCTTTTTATTTTTGGAGGCACTGGGGGTTTAATACAGAGCCCTGCATTCAGTAGGCAGGCAGTCTACCACTTGAACCACACCACAAGCCCTTTTTGTGTTGGTTATTTTTGAGGTAGGGTCTCACTTTATGCCTGGGCCAACCTGGATTTCCATCATCCTATTTATGCTTTCCTGCATAGCTGGCATGACAGGCACATACCACCAAGCCCAGCCATTGGTTGAGATGGGGTCTTGTGAACTTTTTGCCTGGACCTCGCACCATGATTCATCCAATCTCCACCCCTCAGGAGAAGCTAGGATTACAGGACTGAGCCACCATGCTCTGTTCTTGTAGCAGTCTTTTGTTGCAAAATCCCTAGATGGAAACCTGCTCCAATAAAGGCCATAGGTGCTTCCTTGGGTCCTTCCTTGCTCCATGAGCAAGCCACTGTTGGAGTTCCAAGCTGTGTTTAACATGCTTTATAGACACAGATTCCCTAGGGAACTAGGGAAAGCCATAATTCATCCCCTTACCTTAGTCCCTCCAACAAATGGTGGGTATCTGGGGGAAGAAGAAGAGAGTGACATAAGCAGGAAAATGCAGAAGGGGGTGACATGTCTTTCCCTGCTAGAATTAAGGTAGGCATGGTGACTACAAGTCAGGAAATACCATTATAACTCACAATCACTTTGTTCCTGTCAACATGAAGTTAAGAAATGGTTACCTAACATAATAAAACATGTTTTGTGCTCAAGTTGTCTACCTGTGTTTTTTTTTTTTTTCCTTTTCCAATAAAGGATTTCAGCTAAAGCATTAGATCAGTAGCCTTTAATTTCTACACTTAGGTAGAAATTCAGTTTTACTCTTTGGTTCTCTTTCTGTACATTCCTGGAATTCATGAGTTTTGCTCTGAACTTCCTGGGAGCAAAGGCCAAGGTTTGGATGTGACTTTTCAATTAATGCAAGTTATGGTCTCTGCTTCTCCTAGATATTAGTGTGTGACATGGCTGGAGGCCTTTATTTTGCCTCAATTATTCACTGAGCAAATGAATGCATGCTCTTGAATATTTGACAAGTGCAACACTTATGTGTGGCTAGAACTGCAGCTGGCTGCTCTTAGCCTTTTAATCTAGGTGCTTTCTGTGTTGTTGATGTGTGTTTTGCCCCACTCAACTGGGGATTGTTAGGTCATGTTAGGAATGCACTGTGCTTTTGGCTTTCAGGCATGAAAAAATAGTTACCGATAGGACTAGCTTTATAATTTTCAGGGCCTAACTGTAAAATAAGGATGTAAGGCCCTTTGTTTAAAAAAAAATTGAGAATTATAAGATGGAACAGTAGAGTCCTCTTAAGCAGGGGTTATGGGACCAGACAAGGAGCACACATAGAACTTGGTCATGGAGCACAGAGCAAACAGTAGGGGAACCAGTAGGGTAATGTTTCTGGCACTTCTAAGATGGAGAAGAGTAAGGGAGAGCTGAGAGTCTAAGTCAACTTGGTGCAGAATTGTGGGAAATAAGCAAAGTGGTACTGGCTCAAAGTAGTCAAGGGGAGAGTTTTAAGGAAAGATATGAGCACTGCTTTGGCTAAGTTGATCTCTGTTCTCTAATCTATGTTTTCAGTAGGTTGTAGGAGGCAAGGTCAAAAGTTACCTGGTGGTAAATGAAAGCACAGGTAAAAAGTGAGAACAAAAGACAGAGTAAAGGAAAAGTCCCTGCTGTCAAAAGGTATGGGGAAAGTCTGTTCTCTCCCACCTACCTCTCCCCCTGCTTTTAGCCCTTCTGCTGATTTCCTTTAGAGGAAAAAAAAATGTTCACAGTTAAAAAACAAAAGACTCAAAGCAGATTTTTCATAGTCTGTGAGCTGATCCCAGGGGTTTGTACTTCACAGAAAAACCATTTGGGTACTTCTTCCATGTTTTTGCATCTGGAGAGGGAGGCCCCTCTGTCCAAGTGTTGAGTGACATCTTAGAGCTTATTTCTTTCCAGTCAAAGTGGAAAATATCAACTAAGGTTTCAAAGGAAAGGAAATGTAATGTATTTTCTCATCAAATTTGGCATTATCTATTTAACAGGCAGGGCTTTTAATCTTCAGTGCGGTATTTTTCCATTTTATAATTCTGAGTTGCCTTAAATCTGTCTTACCCTTTTAACTTTGCCTTTCGAAAAACGAATGGGGTTTGCACAACTTATCTTCTTTTCTCATTTGTTTCCTCGATACTTTCGATTATCACTTGCCAGGGTTTCTCTAGAGAAGCTCACCATTTTGCCTCTGCAAATATTGAATGTAACACAGATAAAGCTTCTTTGTTATTCTGAATTCATTAATGACCTTGATAAAAAGAATTTTCCATGTCTGGCATCTAGGAGGACTAAAATGTTTTGAGACTTGTTGATATGAATATATAAAGAGCAATAATAGACATTTAAAAAAATCTCATTAAAATTTTAAATGGGAAGGAAAGTCAGTTACTTTTGCTCCAGGTCCTGAAATGGCAATGAAGTCGCCATCTCTGTCTCCGTCTTTCCCTTCAAAAACCTAAAGAAGCAGGGGACTGATCTCTAAGAGTTAAACTTTAAAACTAGCCTAGTCTTACATAGATCACAGCAAGGTGGATCCATGGCAGGAAAGATTCAACAGCAGCCTGTTGAAATGCATTAGAAAAGCATGTGTGAGTGAGATGGAGGAACAATGCAACCAAAATTTGCAGAGGTAATCACTGGCAGCACCCTTTCAAGTGCTGTCCAGGGAAGTCAAGGTTTTAGTAGATGGACTTTCAGCATTCTTCATGCCCCAGGCTGTCCCTGATGTTGACATGGCTGTGCTATATTTTCTTAGGTTGAACTCATGAAGTATTCAAACTTGATATTAACCACGCTCACCAATCAGGCCGAGGAATATTTCTTGGCTCACTTTGTTGATCAGTTTTGAATGAGAGTAGCTTGTCTTCATCCACAAATAAAATATCAGTTACTGAGGTTGTTTCTCTTTTCCCTGAAAATTAGTACATTGAAATTCTGGTCCAGTCAGTAGCTGAGTGAAGTAAGTGACTGAGCTCTTAGGGAAAGATCTGGACCAGTGGAAGGCAGGGGCTTGGGACTTTGGCACTGTCACAGACACATGCCATTTTCTGTGTCCCTTTGGACATTCAAGTCATGTCATGTTAGTCAAACAATGTCATGTGTCCTCATGTAGCTTATTAAGAAATTATATTCTCAGTTCTTCCATATTGCTTGATTTCTACTTTCTTCTTGAATAATCTTGGTGCCCAGAGTGTTCTGAGAACAATTTTGAATGCTTAGCTTGTCATCAGCCTTCTCTTAGGTATCTATTTCTTTTTTCATTTCTGATTCCTAATTTAGATCCTGTCATAAAATAAGGCTCCTGAGGCTACAACTGGAAGAATGACACAATTAGGTTAGAGGCTTTTGATGTTGGATACAATTAACTCCCTCTTCATAAAACTTTGCCTGATAAAATCATGTACCCATCAGGACTTTGAGCTCATTAATTAATTTTACCTTTTTCTCTAGCTTTTTGATGTTGCCTTTGCTTGTATCAGATGGGTATTTCCTGGCTGATAACAGTCTCAAAGAAGCTTTTGGTTCACACACTAGGTTTTGCTGTGTGTCTTTTTCCCATGTCTGTTGTCAGCTGATTGCAGTTCTGTGCATATGTTGTGTTTTTACTTTTCCTGCATCTGTCTAAAGTCACTCCTTCAATGCCTACACGCACTGAGTCTGTCCCTCTGCTTAGTATCACTTCCTTGGCCCAGCTCCCCCCGTCACTGAGTCTCCATTGTTCTAGTCTCTCTAAACTGTAAAAATTGTCTTTTAAAGCTACATAAATCTTCTCAGATTATATCATTCCCTCTACTGTATGTGTGTGTTTGTGGGGGATGGAGTTGGTCAACCAAAGAACAGCAAGAGAAACTTTCAGAAACCAATGAAATGAAGGATTCTGAGTCCTAACTACTGATGAAACAACCTAATAAACCCACCTGAGGGAATTTTTAGCTCCATGTTGCTGTTGGATAAGATGGGGCAAAGTTTTTCTTTTTCTTGTGCTGGGTGAGGGTATATGGTGGCATTTACAAAAGTACTTAAAATATATCAAATACATCATACTTGAATTCAACCCCTCCACCACTCTCCTTCATCCTCCCTCTCTCCCCTTTCCTGGAATAGCTTCAAAAGCTATCATTTTTACATTTACATACAAGTGTGCACAGTATTTGCACCATATTCACCTTCCTACCCCCTTTCCCATAGCCTCCTTTTCCCACCAGTACCCATCACCCCACTAACCCCCAGGCAGAATCTGTTCTGCCCTCCTGTTCTCTGATTTTGTAGAATAAAACAAGTGAAAAAAATGACATTTTTGTTTGTTTAAGATAGATACACAGGGAGTTTC
The DNA here is from genome assembly GCF_047511655.1 of Castor canadensis. Lineage (NCBI taxonomy): Eukaryota > Metazoa > Chordata > Mammalia > Rodentia > Castoridae > Castor > Castor canadensis. Next base: position 11,050,751 of record NC_133396.1, on the reverse strand, counting down.
CTTGTGATGTTTCCACGTATATATGCGTTATAGCCCAAATTGTTTCAACTTTTCGTTTTTCTTCATTCTACCTTAGTCCCTTTCTTATGGTAGTTTCAGCCAGTTTAAAAACTCTATATTCATGTATAGAAAGTACGTCAACCATATTCACCTTCTTAATTTCCTTCTTTTACCCTACCCCTCTCATATATGACCTCTCCTTAGTATGACCTGTATTTCATAATATTGTTGTATTTATATTTGGTCTATATTCCACACATGAGAGAAAACATGTGGCTTTTAGGACAAAATTTTGAAAGTCTGTTGATGGCAGAGACTCTGATGAAATGGAGAGGAACTTAAACGTGTCAGGACTCTGGGGAGGGGACGTGTTCTGTGGTAATTCTGCATTTCAGCAATCGCCATAAACCCTGGGATTCCCAGAGGAAAAGCACTGCACACCATTTGGAGTGACCTGTGTCTGAAGCGGTGTGTAGATAAGACACCTGGGAATGGAGCATGAAGTGCTAGAGTCAGGAAGCCTCTGTGTGCACCTGTTTTCCATCCCCAGCATGTGTGCTCTCTGCATTGGGAAAATGTAGGTTGACTTGCAGCATATTATTGCTTGGTGTCAGATTAGGAGTCTGGGAGTCAATTTCAATTCATATGAATTCTCTAGGATTATATGGGTAACAGTAAGTCTTTGTATTCTAAGGTAATTTTATATTTTCTGAAATTGAGAAATGGACCCATGAAAATGTAGGACTTTGGTTTTATGAAAAAAAAAATCACTTTTTAAGTTTCTTCACTCTCTCTCTATACTCCACCAACTCTGTTCCTCTTTTATAGTGTTTTACTTTGGGTTTAGTAGAATTTAATCTTGCCATTAGTAGCTTTCTGTCAATCAGAGCCACACAGTGGTAATGCTGTCTATGTGTTTTGTCCGGCCACAATACTCTTTTATAAATGACACAGATTTAAAGAAAAAATGTTACCTTTAAGAAGGTAAAACAAGTTGACAAATGTTTCTTTAAGTGAAGCTAATTGCATGGAATATTTTATGACATTTCCATGGAAAATGTTACAGGACATCCCTAGAGGATTTCAGGGGAACGTTTATAGCTGTTTCCTGCTCCATCAGCATTTTACAGAATCCTGGGGAAAGCAGGGGTGGTTAGCCGTGGGCATCAGTTTCTGCTGGTTAATGGAGAAGTCTAAAGCACAAATACAGTTGTGAAGACTTTCTCAAGATGATGCTAGGAAACTACTGTCGCCAGGGTGGTCACAGGTCTCTACAGCTGGCTTGAAAGAGGGCTTGTTAAGTCAGGTACAAGAGGGAAATCCTGTCTTTGTTTCCATGATTGTAGCTCACCTGTATGTTGCCTACTCCCCCATAATAGTACTCAGATAAAAAAAACCTTTATAAAAATGCTCATCTACAGTAGAGAGTACTTTAACTCATATTAGTGAGAAATTTTCAATTCCTACTACTTTGAAGACATACTCTGCATAAAGATTATAAACAAGTATAACCACAAAGCCTGAACTCCAGAAAAATCGACCTATGGCTTTTCTTATGTTTGTCTCCCATATTACCCTTTCAATGGGTGAGGCATAACGTGAAGCTAATGTACTTAATCCCACTGCCTTTTCTCTGTGAAACAAATGTTAGCACATAATTATAAAGGCCCTCACAGAATCATCTCATGAAGACTTAAAACAGCACTTTGAAATATTCAATTGACTGCACATGGATGTACAAAAACCACACGATTATTTTATGTCACCTTATTCATATGTATTGTAAACTCTTTAAGTGGAATCTGTAAAGAAGAGAAACTGGCAGCATCAGGTATGGTTTTCTGATTTGAAATGAATCTCTGAATATCTTATTTGCTGGTAGAGAATTTATATAGTGAATTCGGGGATCCAGTTAAGAAGTCAGGAAATTTGGGTGTGATTTAAGCTCTGATGCTAACTAGAAAGGTGTATCATTAAAACTTAGGTTGTTCTGATTCTTGGTGGATTGTCTCCCCACTTTACACACTAAGTTATTTTAAAGGCATATTATAATAAGATCACTTTACAACTGGGCATAGTGATCATATGCCCATAATCTCAGCTACCCAGGATGATGAGGCATGAGGATTGCAAGTTGGAGGCCAGCCTGGCCTTTATAGTGAGATCTTGTCCCCCCACCAAAAAGAATCCTTTTGTGTGATTTATAAAATGTGAATTTCTGGAGATTTTCTTACCTATAAAAATACTGAGAATGAATAAGACAGAAGCTATTGTTCCTATTTTTATAGAACAGAAAAAGAGTGCTTAAAAACCTGCTTTCTTATATACATTTATCTGTTGAAAGGGCAGGTAATAGAACTCAGGGGTTTAGATTCCTAAATTTGAGATATTTTCCATTGACTGAACCATATTGATTCTTTGGAGAAACTTTTGAAAGGTGTTAATTCCTCAGGATGAGGGTACAGCACTTTGCTCTGTGCCTTGGTCACCTGAAGTCATTGGACATGGCTCATGGCCCTCCTCAGGTGCTCATATGTTGTTTTCCTTATTCACATGGGATTTATCTCCGTGATGCCAAAATAAATAATCATCTCAAGATAGCTTTGAAAAAGTAAAACCAGTAGTGTTTAGTGTCGTGAAGACAAAACAACCAGCTCGTTTGACTTTTGTCCATTTTCAATTAGCAGTTCTAGAATCATGGAGACATGACCTGTGTTTTTTTTTCATTTACAAGGTGTTTTTCAACTTTCTACTGTTTCATTCTTTCTACTGTTTCTTTCTTTCTACTTTTTCTTTCCTTCCTTCCTTCCTTCCTTTCTTTTTTTTCTCTCTCTCTCTCCATCTCTCTGCTTATCCCCTCCCTTCCTCCTTTTTCTTAACTTCCTTCATTCTTTTTCCATTCCAGTTACCAAAATCTTATTTTAGAAAATTTGAAATTCAAAACGAGAAGAAAAGTTAATGTAATTATAATCATATAGAATACTTGTATATATTTTTTAACACGAAAGCACATTATTCCTTTCTCTTTCCTGTTCAGTTTGCTGAACTTCAACTACATTTGACATGTCCCTTTTGTTTCTGACTTATTTTTTATGTGCTGATTGATGTCTGACTTCAGAGAGACTTGGTTAATTTTTTTTACAAGATCTTTATGAAGTTCTTTTACATTTGGAGCTAGATGGTAATGAGTAGCAGTGTTATCCTGTTTTACTCACTCAATACTGGCTAATTTGCATCAACTATATCTTGGATTGTGCATTACTGATCATGGGTAGAAGTAGTTGAAAGAATTTTGCTATGCAACCAGTTACCCATTCATTCAAAAAATATTGGCTATTTAAGTCCTATATTTTAGACACTATGATAGGTTATAGAGATTGGTTATGTCTTCATAGAGTCATTCAATTACTAAGGCACATATGCATCAAGAAAGTCATTATAGGGTGGGACAGGTGGGAAGGAGAAATGCAAGCACTGGGTTACAAGTCAGATGCTAAGGCTGTCACTGTTATGCAGAAACTTATGTCTAACTTCCATAGAAATGAGATCTTAAGTCTCATGCACTCAGTTACAAGAACATCTTTCACTGTTTAGATATCATGACATCAAGAAGTTAGAGACCATTTTACTACTAATGTGACCATTTTACTACTAATGGGCAAGGGAAGATTAACTCTAGGGATTACCTGGTATAAAAAAGATGAATCAATAATTTACATTGATGCACACACATGTCTATCCTATAGATCTATTGCTCTATCGATCAATCTATCTAAAGGAAGACTCCTTACAGAGATCACGGACTGACTCAGGGAGTCATTTAATATCTCTCTCTCTCTCTCTCTTATTCTGTCTCTCTCTCCCTCTTATTTTTATCCTTCTTCCCCATCTATCTCTTTCCTTCCTTATTTTTTTATTAGCATATTTTGTTCTTTTTCTACCCCAGTTATCACTGTATGGGCTTCCTATTTTATTAATTTAGGCAACATCTCCTTATTGGTCATATGATTTCCCTACAGTTAGTGGTGATTTTAACCAAGTTGTCACCTGATTTTGAAGGTCAAACTTTGACAGAGAGCATCTTTCTGACAAGATTCCTAAAGGAAATAATAGAATTTATAGCATTCTGGGTTATTTCAACTGGAACAAAGTCACATAGCTTAACCACTATGGAACTGAGTGGTATATATATTCAAGAATGCTCTAGCTTGGATCACAACTGTCCCCCAAAAGCCAATGCGTTGAAGGCTTGGTCTTGAGCATTCAGTGCTATTAGAGGTGGTGGAACCATTAGGAAGAAGAAAGTGAGGTCATTGGGGGCATGTCTATTAAGGGGATACTGGGACCTCATCCTTTCCTGTTTCTCTCCCTGCTTCCTGGTTGCCATAAGATGTGTAGTTTGCTCTACCACTTACTCTCTGCAATGATGTTCTGCCATGTCACAGACCCAAAATAAATGGAGTCAACTCACCACGGAGTGAAACCATGAGCCAAAATAAACCTTCCCTCCTTTTGAAGTTGATTATCAACTATTTTTGTTTTAATAAGAGAAAGATGATCAACACAAGGAGGTTTAAGCTTGTTTCATATTGGACCTAGAATGGTAACTTGAGGAAACAGTTTCCATAACTGCATTTTAATATTTGATGTTTTTAAATGCACAGAATAATCACTTCAAAAATATTCCAGTATAGCAATATGAATAATATTGATGTGCACATAAGAAGACCTGAGTTCTACTCTTGGCTCCATCAGTAACTGTGGCTTTGGGCAAGATACTTTGCTTCTCTGGGCCTCTGTATTTTCCTCTGAAAGGAGAATAATAATTAGATGAGCTTTGAAGATCCCTTATAGTGCCATAGTTTTCTGATGTGAGACAAATTCAAAATATCTTCATAGAGGAGTGGATTTGAACAAGAAAACTCCTACCACCTATCTTTCAATACATTATGGTAATCATGGGCCAGAACTTATGGGACACAGGAAGAATAAATGGTGTCATTTAATGAAAGGAACTCTGAATTTGGAATCAGTAAACATATGAATGTAGGCAAATTATACTTAATTTCTTTGAATCTCAGTGTCCTCATCTGTAAAATAGAGGAAAAACACTCACTCTCACAGATCTCTCATGAGAATCACATGGGATGTTACCTGTGTAAATCCATTGTACAGCACCTGACATACAGCAGGGCCATTCCTCCCTCCTTCTTGTTCATCCTACTGAACGGAGCTGGCTGAGTTTACCACTATGATCTTAGTCAATAGTGGTTTCTCCTCATAAACCAATTACCAATAGCCTCCAATGTATGTTGTCCTGCCACCCAGTAATTACTTGCTCTGGATTGCTGCTTTTGATGAAAGCTGGGCTGTTTTAAAAGGAATTCTTGTCCCGAGCACTTTTTTGTGGGAAATTGTGCTGGGGCCATTGGTAGTAGAATTGCATAGGTCATTAGTTTGAAGAAAGCCAGTTGATTTTCAACTTAATCCAACTGAGAGAGCAACTGACACTGTAGTCCACAACAGCCTCACAACAGCTTTCCAGGGTAAGGGATCTCCATGATCCTGTGAATTCATTTTCTTATGGCAGGAATCTAAGGCAGTGGTCAGGTAAGTCTGACTGAGCAACTATATCAGAAAAACCCACATGGTCCCCCATAGCTGAAAGCATGGGAAATGCATTAGATATTTTTAAAAAGAAAGTGAATAAGAGACAAGGAGACAGAGAAGAGCAACAAAAGTACAAAGGGGATGTAAGGTAAAAGAAAAATGCAGAAAGGGAGGAGGGATGAATGTCAACAGTTTTTACCTTCCTCTGACATAAGAGAATCAGGATATAATTGCTGGCAGGGAGGGGGGGAGGCTCTCCAAACCACAGAGTTTCAAAAGTCCAGAATATTGTATTTATGTAATAATCCAATGTTTGGGGAATGTTTCTAAATTCTGATTCTATAAATAGGTCCATGAACCAGATTCATCAGAATCACCTATGTATATTCTATTACATACACTTTTCTGGGCATCCGACCTATAGAGACTCAATTAGATACGTCTGAAATGGGACCAGTGAATCTGTATTTTAAAGAAAACACTGAAATATGGGTAGGCTAAATCCATATCAGTTTAGGAACATAAGGTGGTATTTCAACTTTTCTCAAACAGGGCCATTGGTTAAAAATACTTTTTTTCAGTGTACAATTAGTTCTTCGGGAACAAAACCAAACCAAAACCAAACCAACAACAAAACCTGAGATTAAGCCAAACATTATAGACATAAATTTATGAGAAATACAGATTTTGAGCCTAGGTAAATTACACCACTATATGTATGATTCTATGTTAATCACAAATAGTGAAACCATAGGTAGGAACCTTTAAATTTGAGGCTCCATCTTTTCTCAGGCTGTAAGAGATCACTCACTGTGGAAAGGAAAAAGCACACACAGCTGTCTCTCATCCCAACCCTGACCCTGTGTGTAAGAGACTGGCCCTGTGAAGCCACATGCAGAAGTAAGGATGTTGATTTAGCTAGGGTAGTTAGGCTAGCCAAGCCATGGGTGAGAGGCAGTGAGCAGTGGTGACTGACTGTTTTATCCCTCCTGACATAAATTTAGACCTGAACCTTTTCTCAAGTGCATGTACATCCCATACATGAACTGACTTCACTCTGCCATACTTTCTCTTTACAGTCTGCCTTCATATGCCACAATGTCTAAACTATTGAAATTACACCTAGCATATTTGCAGATGTTTTAGACTGTAGTATCACAGTTGCTTCACCTGTCTTCCTGTTTCTGTAAGCCAGGATGATCTCTACTGGAGGCATCTTGGATGTCTTTGATACCCAGTGCAAATGCACTTTGGATTGATGGCATGCCTGAATGTGACTATTTCTTTCCGTTGGCTTATTGCACTAGATATGCACAAAAGGCAGAACTGTAGCCAACCCACAGCTGCTTATAGGGCGTGTTCTGTCATTTTGGTCAAATTCCTGGACTGTCATCCACCATCTATCACAAGTGTCTTTCTTCAAAGGGAGAATAGGAAAATAAACTTTGACTTTTGCAAGCAGAAAGAGCAAAGAACTGGTTCAATGATATGAATTTTATTAATTATGCAACTCTTTTGGAGAAGAGATAGAAGTCTGCTCTGTGTTTGGAAATACCAAGGAATTTAACAATTGACTTCCTGACTTAAGCAAAACATACCCATATGCTAAATGTATGCAGCTTAGGAGTAGCTGTAGCCTTGGGAGTGGCTTGGAAGGCCTTTTTTTTTTTATTTTATTTTTATTATTGTTATACTGGTGGTACTTTGTGATATTTACCAAAGTTCTTACAACATATTATAGTTGAATTCACCCCCTCTATCATTCTCCTTCATTCCCCTTTCCCCTATTCCTGGAACAATTTCAGCATGTCTCATTTTTCCATTTCCATACATGAGTACATAATATTTCTACCATACGCACCCTCCTGTACCCTTTCCCTACATCCTCCCCCTTTCCACTGGTACCAACCCACAGGCAGAATTAGAAGGCCTTTAGTTTCACCAATGTTCCCAGTCATTTAAGTTCTGTATCCCAATTGGTTACATTTGCAAAATGTCTCTGTTCTTTTGGTTGATTGGAAAATAAACAGGCTTTAGAGGAAGAAAATACTTTTTCTCCTTAAACATATAACTTTGTTTCAGAAAAGTATTTTAGGCAACTAACAAAAATGCATATAGAAGAAAAAATAGTAATTTGGGGGTTTGTTGGATTTTTAAAGGTATTGGTGTTTATAAAAATAAGATTTTGGATAAATATTACAAACAATTATGCTAGCTAAAGCAGAAATTGACTACAATTGAGAATAATTTACCATTTGGCAATTTCTTTTAAATAGGAAAACTTAGAGTTGGGAATTTAGCTCAGTAGAAGAGCACTTGCTTAGCAAGTGCAAAGGTCTGAGTTCATTCCCTTGCACAGAAAAAAAAAAAAAAAGAAAAGTAAAATCTGGGTGCTAACTTAAGACATTTGTGAATGTCCCTGTACTATATATTCAAATGTCAAAAATGTTGGGTTTTAGTTGCAGGATTAAAGTGTATATTGTTTGCATAGTTTTAATTTTATTTATTTGTTTAGTTAGCATTAAAGCTTAGATAGCGTGAGCGTTAATATTATTTATACTATTATTTCCATCAGGTCAGAATTCGTGGGACCAAACCACTGTCAAGCACACTGGCATAAGGTACTGCCTGAGGACCTCAGTTCCTTGTCATGTGAGTCTCTCTATAGAGCAGCTTGTGACATGGTAGCCTGCTATGTCAAGGTCAGCAACGGAGCAAGTGGAGCAGACAGGAGTTACTGTATAATGTAGTTTAATCACAGCATAACATACCTTCACCTTTGCAATGTTCTCTTGGCTAGAAGTAAGTCCCCAGTCCTGCCCACATTCAAAGGGAGATGCTTACACGAGAATGTGAATTCCAAAATGCAAAATGTGAAGATTAGATGGGGGGAGGGTCTTCATAAAGTCTGTTTACCACAGAAACAGAAATCCAAGAATAAAAAAGCAGAAAGGTAGAAAGAAAAAGAGAGAGAAAGAGGAAGAAGATGTGGGTCGGAAACTAAACTTAGGGATTTTTTTCTATTTCTCACAAGGATCTGGTTCTACTTCTCAGAAACTGGTCATATAAACATCTCCCAGTAGCATTACAATAATGACCTCTTTTAAATATTTTTTTAAAAAATTTAATTATGGCAAAATACTCATAAAATTTATATTTTAATTATTTTTAAATAATAGTCATCAAGAGTATTAAATGCATTCACAGTGCTGTGCAACCAATCTCCAGAACTTGATTTAGCTTACAAAACTCTATAGTCATTGAACACCGACTCCCCATTCTCTCTTTTTCCACTGTCCTTGGCAACCACTCTTCTCCTTTCTGTCTCTATGAGTTTGATTACTCTTGGTGTACCCCATTTAAGTGGGATCATACAGTATTTGTCTTTTTTCATTATGAAGATATTTCATATCTTTAAGACTCACTCATGTACCACGTAACAAGATATTTTTCTTTTCTAAGGTTGAATAATATCCCATCACAGGTCACGTTTTCTTTATCTGTCCATCTAATAATGGAGACTTGGCTTGCTCCCACCTTTTATCTGCTATGAACAGTGCTGCTTTGAACATGGCTATGTAAATATATCTTTGAGACCTTGCTTTCAATTCTTTTGGTTAAATAGCCAGAATTGGAATTGATGGATCACACAGCAATTCTATTTTTAACTTTTTGAAAAACCACTTATTGCTCTGCACAAAAATGGTACCATTTTACATTACCATTAACATTACATTGACAGTGTATGGGGGTTCTGCACCCTAGTGTTTGTTATTTTTTCTGTTTGTGTACACACACATGGACTTTTGATAGCCATCTTAAGAGGTAAGAAGTGTTATCTAATTGAGGTTCCTTAATGGTTAATGATATTAAGGATCTTTTCATATTCTTAGTATCTATTTGCATATCTTCTTTGGAGAGATAATTAATCAAGTATTTTACTCATTTTTGGAGGTCTTTGTTTTCTAGACCAATAAAATTTATTTGAGTGCTTTGAAAAATATATATATCCTGATAAAAGAATATTCTTTGTTTTATATGGTACCATGTTCTTGGTCTCACTTTATGCAAATAGACCCCTCTAAGAATGGAACATAAAGCCCAGGGGTATGAAATGTGTTTAGCATCAACAGTTTTCTGGAGATACATGAGGGCTGTGGGGCTCAAGAAACACTGAAAGGACTTGCACATCTCATGCTTCTGGAATTTCACTTGTCTTTGGCTTCCAATAAAGAGTCTTTGTTCTTTTCAAAGATGTCATTAACATTAACTGCTAAATTAGGCAACATCACCAAAGTATATGTAGGTTACAACTATAGGAGGGACAAAGATCCTTTGCTCTGAGATCACTGAAGCTCATCTTGCAAAAGCCTGTGAAGTAGATTGCTTGCTGAAAGACCAATGCTCATATAGGCGCACATGTGCACACACACATTCACACATGAAAACTCTGTCTGTCTGTCTGTCTACTGACCTACCTATATTTTAGCAGGTGAATTCCAAAGCCATATGTAGAGAAGTTTCTTTAAAAGCTAGGAACACATGACTCAGGGCTGGAATGATTTTAACTCTGTCTCCACCCCACCCCTGTCCTGTTTCTAAGGCTTTACAAAGACCCTGATTGAGTGATTGGATCTGAAATTTGTAATGAAAGAAAGTCAGAAGGCTTTTCATTTTTCCTCCTTTTCCCTCCCCCTTTTTTTCCACCACTCTAATGAAATTTGCAGACATGGAAAGGAAACGGAGTTATTTATAGGAGTGGGAGGAATGTGAGCGCTAATTGTGCTTAGTCTATTCCTAAGTGCATAACCTGTTTGCTATTAAATTTTACAATCTTTCAGCAATATACACATTTTTAAAGGAGAGAACTTCATAAATCTGACAAAGAAAAACCAGAGTAAATTATTCTAAGGGTTTAAATCTTCTAATCAAATTCAGGTTTAAATTAAAAAAAAAAAGTGATTTGCAGGATTAACCTCTCTTGTAACACCGATTTCCCCCTCCTCCCTGGATTAGTTTATTCGTTTCCTTTCCAGACTTGTTAGGTTTGATGTAGCTACTCATAGATGGTCTAAATTTTTGATGGTAAGTTATGCCTGTGTGTACACTCATTTATGAAAAACTGGGTCAAATGGGAAGCTTTTGGATCTAGTGTGTGAAGAAGGCACAGAGACCTTGACCTCTAACCCAATATTTTGACAATGTAATAATGGGGATTGCTCAAATTATTTTGCTCAACATAAAGCCATGCTGGGGAGAAAATTGACATGAGAAAAATTAATTCGTTCCCAGGGTGCTCCTCACCTTTGTTATTGCCCTCATGAAATAATCCTGGGATCCTACTTATTAGAAATTGAATACCTGGTTAAAAGGAACTAAAAAACCTCATAATCATTCCTAAGTGAATTTTCTATGGTGAGAATTATTTCCTGCTAGAGACTTGCTTTAGTTTGGCTGTCAAGGTTCAAGGGAATAGAAAATTACTCAAATTACTTTCTGAAAAGACTGGCTTATTAAAAGACAATAATGTTTTAGGTTCACAAATAGAAAATCTTCAAGAAACCAGGCAGCTATAGAAGGCCATGTGGAATGTTCAACACACAAGACTTTTTCTTTTTTCTGTTTCTTTACACAGCTCTCTCCACCTCCCTCTGCCTCTGGATAGCATCAATAAGTTATTCACCTGCATTCATATGTTTCCTACTTTCTATTTGCTCATATTATTTTGAGTTTGATCATTTGCCATTTCTGAGCCTCAGTTTCTCCTCTGTCTGAATGAGATAGTCTCTACTTATTGAGGGGTTTGGGGGAGGTAATAAATCAGCTCAAACTTTAGTGGCTTGGAGCTGTAAATAATTATTTTTTTCTCATGATTCAGTGGATCCACTGGGAAGTTCTACTTCGTGTATCAGGGTGGGATGGCTGGGTGGTCCAACATGTCCTCACTTACATGGCTGACCACTGGTTCTGACTGCTGCTTGGGAGCTCTAGGGCTGTGGACCAGGGCCCTCGAGTCTCTTCACATGGGCCTTCCTGGGTCACTGCTTGGGTTTAATGCAGCTTGGTTCAATAGGGGAACAATGCAAGTAGACAAGACACCGTGTACGAACATACATCAGACGCCTACTACATGCTCTCGCTAAAGTCCCATTAGTCAAGGCTTTATACGTGGTTAAATTCAGGTGCAGTGTGGATGAAGACTCATAAGGGCATAAATCTAGAAGACATGGTTCACTGAGATCCTAAACATCAGTCTGTCAATCAGGTTTATTATATTAAATGAGATGTTAGATAGAAAATGGTCTTTAATGCACATAGTTGACACCCAATGAACACTGGCATAGTATTTTTGTTGAAGGACATATCAACATTGTATGACTTTATTTGGTTTACACGTTTCTGTGTTTAAAATATTAGTGTGTTCAATTTAAGCATTTGTGTTATATCACATTTTTGTAATCATCTTTAGAAATTTCTTCTTGTTATTTTTTTTTTGGTGGTGCTAGGATTTGAACTCAGGGCTTCATACTGGCTAGGCAGGCACTACCACTTAAGCCACTCTGTCAGTCCTTTTTTGTGTTGGCTGTTTTTGAGATAGATTCTTGCTTTTTGCCCCAGGAGGTCTTGAACTGTGATATTCCTCATTTTTGCCTCCCGAGTAGCTAGGATTACAGATGTGTGCCACCAGCTTTAGGCCACTTTCTTTATTGTTAAAAATAATTCAAGATTCTTAAGATCTTGATATGGTCTAGCTTTCTCTTCTTTAAGAGCCACTAGTTTCTCTCCCATCTTCAGGGACCTTAACCGTAGCTAAGAAAACTACTAGAATGTACTATTTCATTCAGCACAAGCATTCAGTGGGCTCAGAATTAGATAGGTTAATTAGGGAAGGTATCTCAGAAGAGGGAGATTGAGAAGTTCTTACATGAAGGTGGGTGATTATTACATTAGTTGTGGAATCTCCTGGATTTTAGAAGAGGAAAACTGCAACTTAGAATGAAGAAAAGTTCTGCCTCTCAGTCAATGACCAGACTGGAATTTGACTCATGATCTTCTGATGCTAAATATTTATTGAATGAGAAGCCCTGTATTAGGCTCTTTATATATGAAAAAGAACTAAAGAGATAATCCCTGACTCTGGGGAATTTATAATCTAACCAGAGATGAAGATACAAAGTTAGTAAGATGATAAGTTATCCAAAATTGTGACAAACACTGTGAACAAACCAGCAGAATAGAATGATAGAGAATATGGTGGAAGGAAGGAAAGTCGGGAAAAGCTTTTTCTGATGTGGTAATATTTAAGCTACATTTAAAGAGGCAATTGGAAGGAGCCAGCTGTATGAAGAATCAGAGAACCATGTTCAAGACAAAGGGAGTCATATTTGTCTAAGTGTTGAGCATGGAAAAATTGTGATGTGTTAGAGGGAATTAATTAAAAACTTGCATGACTGGGGCACTGAGAATGAAGAGGTGAGATTGCACTTTACCAACTTGGAGAAGTGGGAGGGACCAGATCCTACATGGCCTTTTTAGATGATGGGAAAAAACTGGATTTTTATTTTAGATAAAATGAGAAGCCACTGAAGGAGGTATGTAAGCTAGGGAATGACATAATCTAATTTATATTTTAAAAAAGCTTACTCAAGAACCATCAATTGAGTCCATTTATTTTCCGTGGACTTTGCCAATGATAAAGAAGCATAAGATTAATTTATGGCCTTAAAAATATATATATATCACAGTGGATTGGAGTGTGTGCATAGGGGAGACAGGCACATCCATCAGTGAGAACAAAAGTATGAAAGTTGCCTACATTCTAGTTTGTGTGTTGCTTATAAAACCTTCCACCAGGAGCCTGTCCATGACCTTGCTAAAATGTTGGGCAATGTGACTAATACCATGAGGCACAGTTACTCATCCACAGCTGGTTTACCTAGGGTAGGGAAACAGACTCAAGGAGAACCACTACAGACTAAGAATGCAACGGATTTTTCCCGTAAGCATTTAGGGAGTCCCCAACTCTGCATTAAGTTCCTGAGTGAAGCGCTTAATGAAGCAATAGAAAATGTAGTCACTGATGGTGAGCACTGGGCCTTGAAGATGACTGAGTCATGGGGCTACTGTTTATGTTGGTCACTGTACACCCAGAAGGAGCTGTTCATCTGAAAAAAAGGCAGGGAAGAGGGAAGGAGAAGCACAGTATGAGAAATAGTCTATAGTGTTTGAAGGCATATTGAAAAATGTAGGCTCTTAGGGGTTTTCAAATTCCAATCTTTGCAACTCTAGGCTCATTTTAGTCACTTGCTTGTGAGTTTGCCTATTGTATTGTTAAGGGCTGCTTGTGCTTCTCCCATGACCCCATCTCCCATTGGGAAAAGAAATTGGGAGGACATTTGGAATTAAGTGTATACACACAGGTAAAATATTTGGTGAATAGGTCAAATAGTTGGTGGGATAAAAAAATGTATTTTGCCTTTAATAACATGAACAACTGTCAACATCAAACACACTTCTTGGCATTTGGAGGGTATTAGGTAAATATCTGCACTATTGTCTTTGCCGTCCTATTCCTCCGCCACCAGTCCACAGCCAGTAGTAAACATGGCCTTGCAATAAACTGACATCCAAGTTGTGTACTTACAAGGTAAGCAATGAAGCATGAAAGAGTATTTGCAATAAGAAACTCGAGTTCAATTCCACCATGAATCGTTGGCTGGTTCCCATTACTTCCCCAAAGCCAACTGGCAGTCAGCTCACCCCATTCCTCTTAGAATCTACAGGTGTGTGCTGGACAGTGTAGGAAAGGGTGTTTTATAGCAGCAATTAGTTTATTCCTGGGGTAAACAGTAGAAATTTAGGATAATTGCAGCAAGAAATTTGTTTCCTATTGCAGTGTGAATAACCTGCGTGCAGCCAATTGGCTGGTTGCCCTGCAAATCCCAAAAATGATGATTGGCAACCTGTTTTGCATCTGTGCCTAGTAGGGATTTGCAGATGAACAATGGGGAGGGGAAGAAAGATGGGAGGCTCTGTTGTTACATGTGCTTTCAAAGCCAAGGATGGTTTTCCAGGAAGGGTTAAACCAGAAGGGGGAAATGCTAGTCTGTGTAGCTGGGCTTGTTTCTCTTTAAGATGGGAGTTGCAGCCTGAGTGCCAGTTGGCATCTACTGACTCTGCTATAGGGCCAACACACATGCAGGCAGCCGAGTCACTTAATCCTTCTGACTTTGCTGTTTGCTGCCTGTGACTGTTCTAAGCTTGTTGGAGCCTAAAGCAGCATGCAGTCCTGAGGCTGTGAGCAGCCATGGCCTTGGGTGAACTCACTGTATCACCCTCAACACTGTGCTTTTCAGCCAAGGTTGGCTACCCTCCCAAATTTCTCCTTCAGGTGTGGCATTATAGAGACCATTATTATTGTTGCTGTTTCTGTTTTCTATGAGAACACAGACAGACTAGTTTCCAACATGCCTTGGTATACATTTTCCTTACATATGTTGCTGTCTCCCCAATGCAGGCTGTAATTTGAAATGTCAACACAGGCAGCAACAATGTCACATATTTATATAGCCTTACTTTTATGATTATTGTGCACTTATGATTTAATATTTAGGCATGGATTTTAAGGAAGGTGTTAATTTATGCTGGATAGGTGGTAGAAAAATATATAGAGAGCTCAAATTGGAGTTGGAAATCTTGATTTTTGTTATTATAGACCATTTTATCTTTCCACATGAAGGGGAAAAGTATAAAGTCTTACTCTACTAATTTATAATAATTTCCTCAAATAAACTGAGTACATGAAAAGTTGCTCTTGTGCCTTTTGAACAAGTCTCTTGACTTGCTTTGAGTCCATCCCTACATACTTCTTCCTCCACTCACAATATGCTCTCTACTTACATTGCAATTACAGTCATGAAAAGCTTAAAGCAATTTAGTATTATAATATTTTTGGAGAAAAGATCATCATTCTTGGCATGGCCAATAGGGACCTACTTGATTTGGCTCCTGCCTCATCTCTTCAGTGTCCTGAGCCCCCATTCTTTACTATCTGGTCGTGTAGCTTTTTCTTTCAATCCTCAAATGCATTATGATCTCCTTGATATAGGATCATTGCACATTCCATTCCTATTTCTTGGAACACTTTTCCCACTGATGTCCATAAGTAGTTAACTGCTTCTTAACTCAAACTTTCATTCCAAAATCTTTATACTCTCAGACCAGCTTGTTATTCTTTCACACAGTCTCTGTAGATCTTCATAACCTTGATGCAATCTGTCATTCTAGGTGAATCTATGACTATTTGACAGATGTCTACTGTCTCCTCTGTTTCAAGTACTCTAATGTCCTTGGAGGATGACTTAAAGGAAACTGTGAATTTTATGGGATGAGGGCACCAAACATGGTCAGGTCAAGAAGGAGATGCCAAATCCAATATTAAGAAGAAGCAGAGTGAAAAAGGCCAAGGAAAACAATTTGGAAGGGGATTTGACAGAGACAAATCAAGGTCACTATCAAGCTTCCTTTGAAGGAGCTTACAAAGTGAATACCAAGTGAGCTAGGCTCTGAACTTCATTTAGAAGTAGAACATTGATTTTTGGGATCATAGCATTATAAGTATAGGAGCACTGATCTCTAAACAAAGTATTTTTTTTCTTTGACAGAATTTTCTCTGCTCTAAGTGTAGACAGATCAGGATTGATACTTCTGTGGCCAAATCAGAGCATTCTCAGAGCTGTGGATGGCTGGAAATGAGTTTCTCTGGTGAACTCTAAGTGATATTGCAGCAGAAATGATAGCTAAGGGTATGCATATAAAGGGAAAGAACCATAGAAACAGGAGAATAATCTGTAGCACAGAAGTGCCAGAGAAAATGGAAGGAATAAGGAAAAGGAGAAAAGAACTGATAGAAAGGTGGTTAAGTGAGGAATTTCAAGGAAAGAGAGGAAAGACTTTCAAAAGGGAGGGTGTGGAGGAGGATGATGAGGACAGAGAATTTGCCTTGAGATTTATTTACAATGAGGTCGCTGATGACTTTGGAAAAAACGGTGTTCGTGGAGTGTCGGAGGAAGGAAACCAGAGAGCAGGACGCTGAGAAGGGGATTCTGGGAAAGTGCGAAAGTCAGAGCGGTACACTTGGATTGAAAGATCTTTAAATCTCTCAAACAGTTCAGAACTTTGCCAAAGACAAAAATCCTTGCCTGCCATGGAACTATTGAACAAGTTGTTCCAGTTTTTTTCAGATGGCTGTTCTCAGAAAGCTCAGAGGGCATTCATATCTCAGCCAGAAGTGTTGAGGGTCAGGATTGAGATGGACATCTTGGGAGGTGAGGGTATGGGATCAGGGGTGTTGTGCACTAATATACTTGGCAGAGTGTGGAGGCAGGAATCCATCCTTAGGGATGGTCCTCCTTGGCCTGACCTGGTTCTATTGTTGTTAGCTTCTCATTTCCCGGAGTACTAAATCTATCACAAAGTATTAAAACTGGTGTTTGGAATCTAATTTAATTAACACTTTTTGCATTTTCAGAATTCAAGGAAGAAGAAATCTTGCCTTTTGAATGTTTGTCTAGTACACTATATGGTCATACCAGGAGATAAACTGAGTTTTAGGAGAGAAGAGGCTACTGCTGGACACTGACAAAAGCCTTGGAGGGGAAGTAGGCATGAGTGTGAGTTCAGTTTACTAGCAGAACTTGGGCCATAGGTGCAGTTAGTGCAGCTATAGGCTAGATCTCTGACAAGTAGGAACAAAGTATTATGGCCAGGGAGGCTGTGGATGAAAATGCTACCTGAAAATCTTCATCACTAGGTAGCAACACAGGTAATCTGTTGCCCAGGCAATAGGCAAATGGAAGTGAGAATCTTTAGTATGAAAACAGTACTAATTAGTTTTCCATGGCTAATTCTGCCTAAGTACACAGGCTACACAGTCTCATCTACAATGTAACCATCCTCCACCTATAGTACTGGCTTGTGCTTGTTCTCTTAGTAGAGTTTGTGTACCTTGGGGCTCTCAAGTGCTCTGTCAGATAAGTGAAGCTCATCGTCCCAGTCCCTAGGCTTTGCTCATTGGAATCTTCCTTCTCTGGTGAAACACATTATTTGGAAAAGTCATGATGGGTAAGCAGAGACCTCCATCATGAGTTTTAAAAGAACTCTCTCTTAGACTTGTTAGAGGGGCAGTAAAGGAGTTCTTGGGAATGTCCTATGGGAGGTTTCCTGGTCTAATCTTTTGGGTCTTGTGCCTTTTAGTATACTGTAACTATTCATCCATACTCTGAGTGTAATATTAAATTTAGTCCAGAATAAGAATTAAATGTCAAGGTTACCCATGACTTATAATGTCAGATTATAGGAATCAAGTCATTGACCTCCATTTTCTTGGAAGGGCGAAGTAGGCAGCCATTGTGAAGCTGTTTCTCTCTGTTTTGAAATTGACCCTCTTCCTTTGATGAATATTTTCTGGTGCACAGAGAAAGCTAGAATGACACATACTAGAAGCAGTGCCAATGGAATTTAAGGCCCCTAAGGGAGGGGCTGTTCTAAGTGAAGTGTCATGCTGGTGAATAGGGTAATTGATGATAAAGCTCCAGGGTTCTGGCTGTGTACTCCATATACCTGTTGGTTTGTGATTAATAAGCAAAGGTCAATCCTATTCCCCTTTTAAGAACAAAAAGATTTCTTAAAATTGGCAATCAAGTGATAACCTAAAATTGATTATCTTAGATTTCTTAGACACTAACTATATTCCAGAAGGAAAAAGTAAGACTTTGTGTATTAAGAAGGGGAAGCCTGTAACTTTGAACAGTACCCACAACATAAATTATAATATGCCATCTAAAGCGACATGAGAACAAGAATTGAAAACACAACTTCTTGGCAGTAAGATAAGAATGTAGGACTACATGTTAGCTGAAGTGCTTTATAAAACTAACTTCCTACCCAATACAAATATGAGCAATGCTATGAAAAACAGGTCACACTAAGGAGAGGTCACATATGAGAGAGGAAGGGTAAAAGAAGGAAGGAAGGTAAATATGGTGATGTACTTCCTAAATAAGCATGAACATAGAATTTTTAAACTTGAAATCATCATAAGAAGGGGACTAAGTCAGAGAGGAGAAAAATACAGGCGATGAACCAATTCAGGTTATAATACATATATACATGGAATTGTCACAATGAACACTGTATAGTTGTCTTAAACAGACAAAAATGTCATTTTTAAAAAAAATAGAGAATAAGAAGGCAAAACAGACCCTGTTTGGCATGTTGGTATCAGTGGTAGGGGAGGATATAAGTAAAGAAAAGGTGGTAGAAGGATGAATATGGTAGAAATATTATGTACAATGTATGTAAATGGAAAAATGAGACCTGCTGAAACTACTTCAGGAATGGAGGGAGTGGAGATAAAGGAGAATGATGGATGGGGTGAATTCAACTATGACATATTGTAAGAATTTATGTAAATGCCACAATGTACCCCCAGTATAGCATTAATAAAAATAATAAAAATAAAAAAACCCAAAAACCAAACTACCTATGTGTCTATGCAATTTTGGCCAAGTGTGAACATTTGTAGGAAGAACCTACAGTTGCAACCGGGACAACAGACAACTGCAGATGCACATTGTCCCCAAGGTGGAAGGGTTCCTGATTCAAGGGTTTTTATGTGTTCTTCTGCAAAGTCAGAGCTGTGCCAATGCTGAGAAATGTTGTTCCAGGAATTTGAGGCTTCAGCTTTTATAAAAGTATCTTGGGGCTGCATATAGACTACAAATAGCTAATGAACATCTAGAGAGTATAGTCCAAAACAAGTGGTTGTTTAAATATAAATCAATGAAAATGAAATCAAATTAAAATCTTGACTTAGGTATACCTCTCACATTTTAAGTGTTCCATAGCCACATGTGGCTATTGGCTGTCAATTTAGATAGAGCAGAGGTAAAACGTATTTGTCATCACAGGAAATTCTACTGGGCAGTAATACTAAGGTCTGTACAAATATTCACAGCTAAAGATGAGATTTCATTCAAGAAAGGGGATTCTTACCCAACCTGGAATAATTAGAATGAGAAAAGATTCACAGAAGAAGTAGAAATTGAGATGACTTGGAAAACAATAAAAAATTAGCCAAGTAAGTGACAGGAACAGTTAGGACAGAAGGAAGAAACTGAGATGGGCATTTGAGACTGAGGACCCTGAGTGGCCTTGTGGAATTTAGTCATTTCCTAACTCTGCAGTGTAAGATGCATGAAGGGGCACGATGGGAAGCATGAATAAATAAGTGGAACTGGTGAGATAATAAAGGGCCTTATCCATTGTAAGGACTTTGGATTTTCATCCTATGGACAAAAGGGAACTGTTGAGGGATGCTCTGTAATGATAGCTACGGGATGACTTCGAAATTTTTCCTTCCACAAAGATCACTCTTGAAAGTGTGTGAGAATAAGCGTGAAAGGGAGTATTTTGGAAGAGAATTGAGAAGGTAGGTTTCAAAAGCTATTACAGTTTTTCTAAACAAAGGAGTTCATGAACTAAAGCACTGACAGTGGTTCTGGAGAGGAAGGCAATTACAGTAACAGTGTTTAGGAAGTGCTGGCTGTTAATTATGGAGGGCAAGGTAGAGGGAGAAATCTAATCTGACTCTCAAGAGTCTGGTTTATAAGGCTGTGCGGAAGACCAAAGTCCCTAAATTGGAAGATAGGTTTGGAAAGAATGATGAATGTTGTGTTCTGTTTTAGGCAAGTTGAACAGAATATGTTGGAACTTCCAGTTGGAGATACCCAGTAGACAGAATTACAAGTCTAGTGTTTGAATGAGAAAATTGGGTCAGTGATGTAAATTTGGAGTCATCAGTTTTGATGTTGGTTAAAAGATATTCTCTCCAGAGAACATATATAATGAGAAGAGATGATTATAATTTTGAACAACACCAACATTTAAGGAATAATCAAAGAAAGATAAACTTTCAATTGAGAAGAGATCTCTAGCAAAGTGATAGAGATCTATTAATGATGTTATAGAATTCACAGAGAAGAAATGTAGAGGAAGGAAGTGGTCAGCAGCATAAGAAGCAACAGATAAATGTAGGTGAATGATGTCAACTTCAGGGACTCATATCTCAGAGAGTGAGTACAAAGACCAGGTAGAGGAGGATTTTTCACTCATGTCTTTAAGTAGGTCCTTTAACCAAGGATATTGAAAGTGTTCCTAAATCCAGTGTAACTAGGACATCGGTTTTCTTATGGCATTTTTTCTCAAGCATTATTATACTGTGTGATATAAATCTTCAGTTTTATTTTTTATTGTGTTCATGGTATTTTGCATTTTATGGGTTCTCTTTCCTTCAGTACACTTGATGTTTCTCAAGAGCTGCAACCCTGTGTTTTAGCTTTTTCTAATTCCTACACCAACACTTAATTCAATTATTTCATGCCGTGGGAAGGTTAGATAGGATGATGTGGGCTTGTTTCTTTGAAATACAGTCTAAGGAATTCCTACGAAGTTCTCAATAAAGAAGTTTTGAGTATCATTACCATGAGTAATCAATTTAACGATGTATATCTCAAACATCCACATTCTCATTAACAGAAAGTTGTAGAGTGTTTGAAACATATTTTTTCAAGACATTATATATCTGGCAAATATAAAGCACTGGATACTTGACTATTCCAAAATGGAGTGATAGAGAGATGAGTAACCTGATTTTTGTCATCAAGATGTTTTCCAAAGGACTGTCAAAATATGCTTGTGTAATATAACAGAAATACAATGATATTAGAATTTGTTGAGTGCTTCTTATATTAGCTGCTATTTGTTTTAGTCTTCGCTATGTAGGGGAGTTCAGACAGCGGGTTTTTTTTCTTAGAACTGTTAGCTTTGTTGTATATGGAGGAAGCAGAGACAGAAAGAGTAAAAGCAGCCTGTTTTTATCTACATGGTTAATTAAGGAAAGCCCTAGCCTCAGAATCCCAGCTGCCCTACCATATATATGTGACACCCTACATACAACTTGATTCCATATCTTCCTAGCAAGAGTCTGGGAAGTGAGTGTCATCAGTACCACTTTGTAGTTGGTGACCCAAGGCTCTGATCAGTTAAATAAATTGTAGATCAAACATCCCATAGATAGTTGAATCAACTTTCTAATTAGGTGGTTGACTTAAGACCCTTTCTCTTTCCACTATATTTTCTTGGCTTTCAGTGTTCTATCTTTAGGACTGTCAATGATTTTATTGATAGTGAGGAAAATTAGACAGCTCCAAAGCTGGCCAGGACCAAAAGAAGATGATCTCATTTCTCTCTGTTGCCTAGGAAAAGGCTTCCAAACTTCCCAGACTGGGGCTTTACCTGCTTAGTATCAAGCTAAAGAAGGTTATTTGATAAATAACACCACAATTATTGTAGCAGTCTTGCATGTTCATTGAAAAAGACCTGGAAATACAGAAACAATGGGAAATGACCACATTTTATCCATTAGCCTTTCTCATACAAAATGATATTTCAATGTTATTGTTAAATATTTCTTAACAACATGATTTTTAAATCACCCTTGAATACCGTCAGATGACAATTATGTATTGCTACAATTTAGATTGTTGTTATTGAAATTAACATTCTTAGCTAATGCCTATGGTGACATCCTTATGACCAACTCTAACACATTGAATTTCTAGCTGGGTTCAGGTGACTCACGCCTGTTATTCCAGATACTTGGGAGGCTGAGATTGGGGGGATCATGGTTTGAGGCCAGCCCAAGTAAAAAGTTTGTGAGACCCCCCCATCTCAACCAGTGGCTGGGTGTGTTGGGGCAAAAAGCGAGACCCTCAACTCCAAAGCCAGCAGAGTAAGAAGGGCTGGAGGTGTGGCTTAAAAATGGTAGAGCTCCTGCCCAGCAAGTGTGAAGCCATAAGTTCAAATCCTACTACCACCAAAATACATAAATGAATAAATTTCTAGTCAGGGTAGTACAATTAAAGGTCCTTTGATGTATATTGCTTCATTGTTTCTTAGCCATATATGGCAGGTAGTGCTCCCAGCAATAGTAGTCACTATTTTCTAAACTCTTGCAATTCAATTGGTCAAAATGGCATTCCTTTGCAGTTTTAAATAAAAATGTTTGTTGCAACTCTGATAGGCTGAACTATTTTCCTTCCAAAACTTCTCCATGCCTTAGTCTCCAGAATTTGAGAATATATTACTTTACACAATAAAAGGGAATTTTCAAATGTGATTAAATTGAGGATTTGAGATAAGGAACTTTTCCTGAATTATCTGAGTGGCCCCAATAGTCCTTATAAAAGGAAAGCAGGAGGACAAAATTAATAGAGAGAAGATGTACGAATGGCAGGAAAAAGCAGAGAGAAGAAGGTTTGATGCTGTTCAGAACAGAGGAAGGAGTCACGAGCCAAGGAAAGTGAAAGTGAGCCTCCCCTTGAATCTGGGAAAGGCAAGCAATGGATTCACAAAAAATCTCTAGGAAGAGCATACCTTTGTGGACCAATTTAAGATTTCTGACCTCTAGAACTATAAGGTATTAAATTTATGATGTTTTACTTCACTGTGTTTATGATAACTTGTCATAGAATGTTTTTTGTTTTCTCATTTTTCCTATGGCTGATTTTACGTTTTTGGGAGTTTTAAAAGGCCTTTTTTATATAAAGGTTATTAATCATTCTTTAGTTGTGTTTTGCCAGTATTTTCCCCCCATTGTTTGTCTTATAATTTTACTTTTAGTTTTTTGTGTGTAACTTTTTTTCTTTTCGCATATAATATAGTAATGATGCTCACAGACTGTTGTGTCAGAAAGTTCAGCAAAATTAGAGTTTCAGTTGACACTCTAATTTTGGGCTTTTTACTTGTCAATAAAATTGGAAATTAATAACATCAACCTTAGTAAAATAAAATAATTGCAGTGATTAAGTGAGTAATACATGTAAGGAATTATCATGTGTCATATCTAGCAAGTGATCAATATGCATTAGCTATTCACTTCTTTATTCTTAGTATCTTCTCATGTATGGTTTCCTTCTTTGCTAAAGGACTTGAGTGGGGTAGGATATTTTGCATTTCACCTTGGAGCCATTCAACATCTCCAGTTTCATGTAGTTAAGAACTTGCCTTTTTTTTGTCTGTACCAAATTATTCCTTCCACTAATTATGTCCATTTTTCCTGGCAGACATTAGAGACAACCAAACATCTTTATGCTGACCTTGAAGAATTAGAAACTTGTCTTTATGATAAGTTGGAAAGGAAGCCTACTTGCTGATGGATACTTTGCTCTTTTACTCTTGATGTAATGGATGTGGGGAAAAAAAACCAAAAAAAAAAAAAAAAGACTTTTTTCATCATCCTATCAGTTCAGAATGCAGAACACCATTTTTATTTTGCTCTGAGAAATGGCAGGTGATGAAACCAACTAGTAAGTTCCAGGCTTATCTAACAGCTGGCTCAAAGGTGATATGTATGTAAAACAGACTCTAGTCCAAGCTTTTTGGGAAACAGAACTTTCTAGAATTTGCACATCTGTTAAAAGAACACAGAATTCTAGGCAATGTGTATCCAGGAGCAATTTGTACAACCTGCCAGTGCTTTGTGTCCTCATGATATTTTTTTTCAAATGCATTTGCTTTTGAAAGTGGTGGGGTGAGTACAAATACGCAGAAATGTCTTTTCAAAATACCCCAAGTACATTGGGTTTTCTTCTTCTCTTTGATTCAGGTCCATGTTAATTTGGTGGTATTTGGAAGCAGATTTATTTTTTTGT
Organism: Castor canadensis; assembly: GCF_047511655.1. Lineage (NCBI taxonomy): Eukaryota > Metazoa > Chordata > Mammalia > Rodentia > Castoridae > Castor > Castor canadensis. Next base: position 11,026,368 of record NC_133396.1, on the reverse strand, counting down.
AGGAGGGAAAGAACTTCAGCCCAAAGTGTTTTATTTTCTTTATTTGCAGAGTTATGAGGTCATCGTCACAATGGCGATTCGGTTCATAAGGTAGCAGACCAGTTTGTTCAAAGCTCTGTCAGATTATTTTGTCATTTTAGGGATGCTGCTTATCCTGTGTCCTAATGTTACTCTTCTCTCAAACAAACAAACAAACAAGCAATCAAGGATAGCAATCAACCTGAAGTATTAAAAGTGGATTCCTTTATACCTGATGTTCTTTTGATTTGAAGTGATTTCAATTATTGCATGGTTGCCAGAACTTCATATCCAATCATCTACTTAGCTCATGTTGAATTTCTCAAATCTCCAAAACTCTGGGCAAAGGAGAGAATATAAAGCAGGACTACTTTTCAACATCACAGTGCACAAAACACACAAGAGCTACCCTGGGCATTTATTTATATGAGACTTCTTTCATCTGGAATGTCTACTTAATGGCTTAGAGTGTAGGTGAGCACGTATCACACTTGCATGCTTCTCATTAGCTCAGAACTCCATTTGCCCACCACTTCCTCCTTCCTTCAGGTCTCCTGACAGAGACTTCAAGTTTTTTCAGTTCCATTCCATTATCCTTTCCCTTAGAAGTGCTGCCTTCCCAGCAGGGCCGCCTCTGGTCCTGAACACCTTCCAATCCTTTTCCTGTGACACTCCAGTTTTAGAATTCTGATCACCCAGGGGTCAGGTCTGTTCCCTATGTTTTCTCACTTTTGGATCATTCCTTCTCTCTATGTGGGTGATATCATCTCTGGTTTCTCCCACAATTTGGATCTCATCACAATTTCTTCTTTATTACACCGTCCTTGCCTGGTTCTATGCTCTGCATGGTTCTGGATCTCTCACTGCTAGCATTTACCCACTTACATGAAGATCAGCATCAGTATTATTTTGTTTCCTCACTTTACTAGAGTCATGGTCTGTGATAGATTTTACTCAACACTGCTTGTTGACTTGTGTGGTGGCTAATGTGTGGGGAGATTTGGATTTAACTGTACCCTGTTATCCTGAGGTATGGTTTTAGCCATGAAAATGCAAGGAAACAGAATTCCTCTTTTGGTATTATTAAATTAGGACACTTTGCCATGCTCTTTCTGCAAATCTTACAAAGATTGTTATCTGAATTGTATGTAAATGATTTTGGACCACAACCTGGTTGATAGATCTGAGATGCACTGCCCATATGTTTATTTAGAAGTAGAAAACCAGATCAGCACTTAAGATGAGGGTATTCTTTTCTCCTTTAGTTCCCCAAAACATTCTCAGTTGTTATTCATGGCTTAAAAAGCGTTTTGCAAGTATTCAGAGTTCTAAGACCCTTCTACTAATATTACCCTTATACTCAAGAAACAGAGGTCCCCTCTGGGCCTCACACACACAAACACACATACATACATGCACACACAATTTGTTAAAGAATACACAGGATTCCTTGTGATTTGTTATCTAGTACTTGGTGCTGGAACAGTGTGACAAATACTCTTAAACATCTACTCTTTTATTTTTGTTTTTTGGTGACACTGGAGTTTGAACTCAAAGCTTTGCGCTTGCTAGGCAGGTGCTCTACCATGTGAGTAATATCTTCAGCCCTTTTTGCTCTGGTCATTTTAGAGATAGGTCTTGCCTTTTGACCCAGGAGGCCTGGACCTTGGCCCTCCTATTTTAAGCTTCCTGCTGTAGTTGGGATGACTTGCCATTGTGCCCTACTATTGTTTGAGATGGGTCCCAAGAACTCCCTGCCCAGGCTGTCATTGAACTTCGATCCTCCCAGTCTCAGTCTCCCAAGTAGCTAGGATAACAGGAGTGAGACCCTGGATGTTTGGTAAACATTCACTCTTGTAACAAAACACTATTCCAGCCCAAGAGTGAGTCTCCTCAAAATTTTTTGCTGTGTGTTCTTAAAGCAAAAGAAACGGAGTCCAAATGTCATGAAGGTTGATGGATAATACTTCTGTTGACGTAAGAGATGGACACTTCTTAAGCAAGCAGGGAGAATTGAGGTAGTAGAATAGCTTCATTTAGTGGGAAGACCAACTTGTGAAATAATGTGATATGTTATTACATAGTATGAGCACAATAGATTCCTGTGTAACAAAGTATCATTTCTCAATAACGCCAAACACTAATTTTCTTGCTTCTTTTCATGTTTTTCTTTGCAATTCCAGTGGAACTCAGAAATCAGTATAGGATCTGTAAGCTGAGGGATATTTTCTATTCATTAATTCACATTACTCTTAAATTTGTATATATGTAAATAAATTGTATGATGTGCAATACTGATATGTGACAATGATGACTAGATGGATCCCAAACACTGGAATTGCAAATGATCACATATTTTTAAAACTTGAAGTGTGTATGTGTATATATATGTATATATTTATGTATATATATATACACATATATATGTATATGTATAGTTACAAAGATATATGTGCCATTAAGCTTAGCTTAAGAAGTTTTTGATATTTTAACATATAATTTTGAATCTTTAAAAGGAAATAACTTTTTAAAAGTACGTTTGTATCCTTCATTTAATTTTCTTTTATAAATGAGAATAAACTCGAATTTGTATACATTGGATAAAATTTCATTTTATGTTTTAACTTTTTAGTCATTTTAATCTTCTTAGATATTTGATCAGTTCTCAGTCTTATGACAATCATAACTACAGATTTCTTGTTATGTTATTTGAAGATTTATTGTCAAATTTGGAATATAGAACATTAACATAAAAAAAATCATTCATGCTTTTGATTCAGATCCTGAAAACATTGGAATCAGTCTTTCTTGGTAAACCATTCTAGAAATTTTCATTATGTGATTAAAATTATTTTCTTTAGATCAAACAGAAGTTTTTTAAGTTTATCTTAAGCCATTTCTCCTCTTATTTAAGATACACACATTTACATACACATGGTGAATAATATCAGATGTATTTTACTACATCTTCCTTGATAATGTGAGTTTGAGAATTGTGTTCTTATGAGTAGTTTTATTAATTTTTGATAGTCTTATGATTAATTTCTCAGGTCTTATCTCTCAACTATATATATAAGTATTTCCCTGTTTGTGAGATGTAATTGGGGATCCATGATACTGTTATAATAGCACTAAAAGCATGTGTCTGAGAAGGGAACCTAATAAGGATGCCTTGGAAATAGACTTTTCAGGTTAAATTCTCATTTCCCTGCATTTGATCTAAACCCCAATTTTATTTGGCTTGTGCACTAGTAAGTGGCTGTGTAGAGAGCTGGCTTGGAAGTTCTGGGTTCTGACCCCTTGAGAATATGCCATGCTGACTGAAGGCTTAGCTGCCCATCCATAAAATACTGAGCTACTGATTCCAAACAACTGCCTACCTCATAGACATGCTGTAATGGTTTAATGAAAACCACTTAGAGCTCTTTGAAAGGCAGGGGTGGGGGAGATGCTCTCTATAAACAGAATTGTTATCAAAATGTTTTCTTCATTAGGCCTTTGGATCCCCTTGTAAAAAGTCCAAGCTACCTAATGGATGGGGATTTATAGATAGCCATTTGTAAAAGCACATCCAAGCACACTCAGATATTAAACAAACACAGATGTGCAAATGAGATTATGAAATGGTCCGACAACAGCACAGCCTGTACCTGGGAATTGATGAAAGGGAATGATTTTTTTCAAAACTCAAATTATTCTCACTCCCTACCATACATTTGAGACTTAAACTGCCTGATCTGGCCAGCAATGAAATGGAGATCCTTTTATAAAACTTGTAACAGTGCTCCAAAGGAAAGAAAAATTAGGAACAGATTGTCTAAAACTGGATCTACATTGGCCTTTAATCTTTTTAGAGACTTTTTTTCCCTCCCTTGCAGTGCTAGGGATTGAACCCAGTGCTTCATGCAAGATAGTCAAGTAGTGCCCTACCATTAAGCCATCCTCACAGCCCTACAAATTTTAAAATCTTATCTAGATTGCTATAGACACCATGTAGCAATCCTGAAGGTCATGCAGCTAGTTGCTTGCTACCCATTTGTATATGCTTTTGAAATTTCTTATAGATTTTGAGAATTGCTACAGAAACAGTCAAGCTCTACTGGGGCATCTGAGAGCTGTCTATGGTTTTGTTTAGATGTGAGTTAACTCTCCTGGAATGGTCATTCCTACAGTTCAGACCAGTGGCCCTTGATCAAAGGTCCTGACTTTTGAGCCTCTATTACTTTCTCTTTCATTAAATCCATGAATAACATGAACGAGAGGAGACTCTAATGATGATATTGAAACATTTTGATTTGGATTATCTACACTAATGGCCTCTTCTCCCAAATTCTCTAAATTGTTGCTCCACCCTCTACTTGACTCTCACTCATACTGGCCATCTTCTGTGACCATTTGGCAAAAGCTTTCTACCCTAAATGTTCCTGTCTTGCACAATGGAAACGGTACCCATAAGGTCTCAATCAAATTGTCATGTGAATTATTTTACATTTCAAGAGCAAGATAAAAATAAACTGGATTGGGATTGGAAAAACCATTTCATATCATCAACCTCAAGCAGCCACCATCTGTAGTCATTCCAGCATGGTTTCATCTACTTGCTAACCTATCGTTGAATTCTCTGTTGAATACTCTTCTTCATGGTGACTCAGGCCACCCTTCTATTGCCCAATCTTTGTTACAACTTGGGAGGTTGTTGTGGTTGGTTTGTTTTTAATATGTTGCCCAATCTTTCCATTTTTAGTTCCAGACTATTGCTTTTAACCACTTTCAACTCTCCCATTCTTTACAGAATGACACAGTACTATATACAACCTAGCTCAAGTTATTTTTTCAATCTAATTCCAGAATGTCTGCGTCATATCCATGGACAATCACACACAGGAGATCATCATCCATTTCTTTTTATCTTCTTAAGGATCCATTGCTAGAGAATTCATAATTCTCATTGATTTCTCCTAACAGTTTTGTGACCTAGGTGACATTTAACTCCTGCTAGGTAGATGATGAAGGTGAGGGTGAGACTGTTTCGTTAGCTACCCAAAGTCACCCAATTAGTAATTGATGATGCTAATAATGTTTATTTAAGTTGACTGACTCCAAGACTCATGTCTGTCTGTCATACACCTGCCTCCCTATTCATATGTCTTGATACAGTCTTACACATATTTTCCTTTATCCATCTCTCAAAAAGTCATACTGTCAATCTTGATTTCTATTTTACAATCTAAACACATTTTTTTGAATCATGTTTTCATCAGTGTTCTTAATGTTTTAACCTGTACGTAGCTCCTGCTCTAACCTACTGACTGTTAGGTTCCGTCTTGCTTAAGAGAAGGAAGTAACTGGCTGTGTGTTCTCTTCATCTGTGTATGTTTTTCCCGTGGGGAAGTGTACCCATTGTGAAGGCTCTACAGCCTTGCCCTGCACTGCCTCTCCTAAGGTACAGCAAAATGAAAATATCACTCAAAATGCAGTGTCCATAGAAACTTAGGAAATTCATTAAAATAAACAAACATGCTTTAGTCTGAATTTGAAGAAAAACCTTTTAACGGTGAATAATTAACTGTTTGTCAATATAGTTAGAGTACATTTCCCTTAAGTTTCTGTTACTATTTAAAGCCTTTTTAGAGCATTACATAATTATCATTTATTCCTACCTTGATAGTTCTTTATCAAACAGCATTTTAAGTGTTTGAGTTGGTTGTGAGTGATTACACATTTAGCCAGAACTATGCTGTGCTTTTTTTTTAAAATTTGTTTGAAAGGGTGGACTATGAGGAGTACTATAAAATGTTTCCTTTTGTTTAAGCTAATTCTGTTCTTTGATAACATACTGCCTGTTGCCTATATGGGTAATAATAGAACTAAATAGAGCAAGAGATTATATTTTTCCCAAATGAAATTTCATGATCAGTTTTAATCATGGAGAGTGACTGAATGTGAGGTAATGGAGATTCCTTTATTTAGAAATATTTGGGCATAACTTTGAATATTTCATTCACTCATATGAGCCTGATTTTCATCCCAGGAGCTTTGCATGCTACATAGTTATTTAACTTTGAGTAAGCTAGTATCATAATTGTATCCAACAACACCAAAAAAATAAAGCTGGAAAAGTGACCAAGATCTCAAAAATAAAGCTTCTATCTCTACCTCCTGATTTCCTGATTAAAAGTTATGTTAATTCATAACATTTGTTTCTCAACTATATTTGCCCTATTCAGGCAGCAGCTGCATAAATCATTAGAAAATGCCCAAGAATGCAGAAATGTCATAAATACCCTTCTTTGTTGCCTTAATTTTATTTTAAGGGAATAGAATGAATACAGGTGCAGCAGCCAGTATTTTAAGAGTGGTAGCTTTGGATTCAAATTAATTTTCTGTCAAATTGTTGAGCATAATGTAATTCTAAAAAAAAAAAACCAAGTGAATAAAGTTGCAGATCCTCAATATTTCTAACCTGTTGAAATAACTACTTTCTACTCTAAGTGACTTTTCTGATATTCCTAGTTTTATGTTATTGTTTTGTGTAAGAAACCTAGACTTTGGTTTAGACTTGGAGTTAATTGCACTAACTGAACTTAGAAGGGAATGGGGAAAAGCAGCGAGGGAAGAGAGAGAGAGAGAGAGAGAGAGAGAGAGAGAGAGAGAGAGAGAGAGAGAGAGAGAGAGAAAGAGAGAGAGAGAATGTGGTTGGTGGTGAGTTCTATTAGTTGGAATTTGTAATGTCTTACAAAGCCTATGTATTGATAGTTTGTTCCCCTATTTGACACTATTGGGAAGTGGTGGAAACTTTAAGAGGTAGAGCCTAGAGGGAGGTCTGTAAGTCATTAAAGTTGTGCCCTAAAAGGGGATTGTAGGGTCCTGGTCTTTTCTTCTTTCTCTTTTGCTTTATAGCCATGAGGTGAGTGATTTTGCTCTGCTAAATGGTCCAGCCATGATTTGCTGCTATAAGCCTAAAACCAAGGCCAACTAATTGTGGACTGGAATCTCTGAGACTATGGGTGAAAGTAAACCTTGTCTTTTTATAAGTTGAAGATTTGTTATAATAAGAGGAATCTGATTAACATAGTGAGTTATGAAAAGTTAAATTATATAAAATTACATAGATTACATTAAGCACACTGGTGAGAAATACTCAAAACTTGTCACCTCCTAGTTATTTTCCTATGAGCCATGCTTTTGAGGTTATTGATGTATCCATATGGTAGAATTACTACATAACAACCCATTGCTCTGCCTTCATTGACCTCACATTGTTATCTAAATAGTGGGCATAGTGGTAATATTTATACCATAGAAACTGGAAAACACTTCAAATCAGATTATTATTATATACTAACACACCACTAGGCAGGGCCATGTGTAACAAAGATAGAAGTATCAACCCATTCCAGGCATTAATGTGGTTTGACTGGGGCAGGGAATTGAATTGGAGAGTAGGGAGAAGGGAGCTCTAGAAACTGGAAAATCATTGGAGAATATCTGATACAATAACCTGATTCCACAACTGAGAAAACAAAGTCTCTACACGTGGTGAGTTTCCTAAAACTACACAGCCAAGAAGTGGCAGCCAGGATTTGAATTATGAGCCTAGAACTCTTTCAACTAAACCACACACCAACTTTTTTCTTTTCACTCACTTCATAGGAAATACTTAAGAGTCACAATCAGCCTCCTTGTGTACTTTGCCCATGAGAGGGCCCGACTAAAAGCTTCTTAAGTGATTCTTAAAGAATCCTATTGGCTAGGCTCTCGTGGCACGTGCCTATAATCCTAGCTACTCAGGAGGAAGAGATCAGGATGATTATGGTTCGAAGCTAACCTAGGCAAATAGTTTGTAAAACCCTATCTTGAAAGCACCCAACACAAAAAGGACTGGTGGAGTGGTTCAAGTGGTAGAGCACCTGCCTGGGAAGCATGAGGCCCTGAGTTCAAATCCCAGTACTGCATCATCCCCCCCAAAAAAGGAAAAAGTACCCTCTTGGAGGTGATGTAAGACAAATGAAGCACTTATTCAAAAAAAAGTCCAACAGCACTGGCTAAACAGCTTTCTGCTCCTGGATGGATATGATAGTTCTCCTCCAGATGGATGACATTCACAGATCAGTCTTACACTGTAAGATTATACTGGAAGGTGAACAAGGATGCACAGTGCTATGGATATATCCAAACTATATCCCAGGAACTCCAAGAGGCCATTGGAGATGTTTCTGTGAATATAGTTTTGGGGCATATATAACATGTGATGGACAAAATAAGTAGGTGACTTCATCCCAATCATCTGTCTTTCAAAAGATCAGCCTCACTGTTTCATATTGGACTTCTGGGTCACATTTCTTTCAAGGTATTTCTGTTAAAATAATCATAGAGTTTAAAATAATCTTGGGGCATAGTGCTATCCTTGAAATCAAGCAATCCTGGGATAAAATAACCAACACAGCCTTCCATAAATACATTAATCTTTCTCCCTTGAAAAGCACATGTAAAAATATGTATAAATCAGAGCTTTTGTGAGGATTGAAAGACATAAAGCGGTGGGCTCTTAGCACAGGGAGATCTAATTATTTTTATATTAGTAAGTGTAGTAGCCCCTTAAGTCTCAAGCACACTAGCCTAATCTCCAAACAGTAGCTTTAAAAATAAAAGTCTCATCAACTTGCTTGTCCTTTTCAGCTTTGCGCAACAACGTTTGGTAAAAAGTGTGTTAACTTCTCATCTGAACTAATGGAAAATTTCAATCCCAAATGGAGAAAATAATAGCAACAATAATAATTTATCTTTTGGCTTCCAGCAGTTCTTCACATCTTTCTTATTTGAATTTCAAAATAATTCATCTGAGCAAAAGGGCAGGCATGGCTCTCTCCATTTTAAAGATCAGGAAATGGAAGCATAGGAATAAAATAACCCCTTAATCAAAGTTAATTGAAGTCTCACTCTCATTTTTCTTCCCTCTGGGTTTTTTAGTTCCACAGCTGGACTTAATAATTTTTAGATATATGGGATGTTTCACTCTAGATCCCTGACCTGAGTATTTAAATAAATGTCAGCTCCAATCCCACCCACCCCAACACAACCTACGAGGTTTCCCTAAGTTTTTTGTTTGGGCTAGACTGGAATTTCCCCCATGTCACACTTCTCCTTGCTGAAGTTCTCTATTCCATTAATAGACTTCCTATGCCTCATACCTCACCATGATTTCCAACGTGTCAGAACCCACTCCTGAAACTCTGGGACAGAGCACTTGGCTGAAGTGAGACTGGAAATTATGACAATTTTGGATTTAGTCATTTCCCTACTGCATTGTTTCCATGCCATCCTCCTGTTTCTCTGCCTGCTATCTCTGCTCCCTTCCTCACCCATCCTTTGAGCAGCTTCAGGGCTGCCTTCCCATTCTCTCCTGGGCTATGGCAAACCATGCCTCAAGATACTATGTCAAATGTGTTTAGCATACATTGATCTTGGTAGCAGCATGTGACCAGAACACAATTGGTGCTCTCATTTTCCTTACCCAAGGAAAGACAATCATTATGAAACTGGCAGCAATAAGGACAGCCATGATTTATTCATAGATTAATTCAAGAATTATGAGACTATGAATAACATATCAGCCAGTCTGCTATGCATTAGGCAAATAACAATGAACAGTGTGAAAAATATAATGATCGAAGGCAAAGTCATTCCTCTGAGAATGAGTCTAGGTGAAATTCAAAATAGCTATTTATAGAGTGGAAGAGCATATAATAAACAGGAAAGGAATGAGAGGGGGAGGACAGACAGACAGATTAGCTGAGGCAGTGTCATGCAGAGAAATAATAGAAGATATGACATGAGTAGAAAATGAGGAATTTTGAAAAGATGGAAACTTGGACTTTCTAAGATGTGGAGGGATTGGTGGAGTGATGTGGTTAGCACTGAAGTTTGGAATCAACACTGGCACAGAATCTACTCGTGGTATGTTGGAAAAGATGAATGAAAAAATAAGTGAGATGAAAGGAAGGGAAATTGAGTCATAGTCCCCCCTTCCAAATATTCACTGCTGAGGGGAATTGGGCAAAGAGCAGAGCTTAAAAGGAACTCATGACTGGATATACTCAATGAGAGTGAAACCCCTTTCTTCCAGTTCCTGTTTGAAAATATAAACAACATGCAAATTCAAATAAAAAAAATTCTTCTTTTGTCACGTTGAGAAACTCTGTTTTCTTTGCTGCTGTGACTCACTTTGGGACTATTCTTACAAGAATGCAATTTGTAGGAATGGGCAGACCTGTTGGGGGAAAAACAAGAACCTCTTTGGAATGTTTACCCATTCTTGGGACCATAGATTTTTTTTCCCCTACAGAGTTCTTTGTTTCTTTGAAAAGATTCGGTTTAGATTTGAAGGGGAAAAACATCTCAGATATCACAGCATGGCTGGGTTGAGGTACACAAGACATCCCAGAATAGCCCCAAAAGAAACAGTAAATGAGGCTTACTGACTTAAAAAAGCAAAAACAAAAACAAAAAAACCACTTTCCTTAATTCAAGCCATGCTCAAGTGAATGCAGAGAGACAGGCAAACTTGAAGGAGATGTGAGATAATGAATAGTCACATTAGGTAAGTGATAGCCCAGAAATAAAGAAAGAGTGGGCAGTCTATGTTTTATTGCAGCCAGATAGTGAAAAAGAAGTAGATAGGGAGAAAAAGATGCAGCTATATCTCAGACCACATTGAAGAATTAAGGCGTTGGTCTTCAAATAAAGTACTTTCACCATAGGAGTGTCAACAGGGAGCTTGCTTCCATAAACTTTTTATTTGAAAAGAAAAAAAGAATTCAAAGATAGAAGGTGTGTGTATATGTTAGAAAGAGAGAGAGGGAGAGAGAGAGTGCTAGAGAGAGAGCTAGAAAGAGAGAGCTAGAGAGGAGGGATAGGGATTAAGATAGAATGTGATAATATGTGATGGGAGCTAGAAGAGATGGGACAGTTACAGGAAGTACACGGGGGCATTGAGGTCTGGGTGTGGAGCTCCTGAGACATGACAGACGGCATTTTAAAGGGCATCAGAACAATACTAATTTATCTGCTCTATTTTGACCTCTGCTTAGGACTTTTTTTTCCTGAAAGTAGTCACACTTGACAAAACATTATTTGAAAATATAATGTGCAATCTTTCCTAATTCTCTTTTGGAAACCAATACACTTCAAATATGCTTAGTTCTTCATAAATGTCCTATGTAACTTCATAAGTAAAATAAGTAAGCACACTTTCATTGGTCAGTGTTTTGTGTGAGTAAAACTGGGTGGGGTTTTACCCAATTTGGGCAGCATACCTGCAATAATCTAGATTTTAATGTAGATATGTGGCATATAAAGAATTAACTTTGGAGATCCTGAAAAATACCTCAAAGAGATAGTGAGCCATCTGAAACAGACTGAGCCAAGATTGACAAGAGGCCCTAATGACTGTTCAGAACGGATATGAAATTTATACCGAGGACCATGGACAGAGAACATGGTGGGTCCAGACAGGAGCCCCAAGTCAAAAGTCTCAAGAATGAAATGTGAAAGGGTGGAATTTCTGTGATGGAAATTTCTCACCTGGGCAACTTAATGATTCAGGGTTAACAGCAGACAGCTACTTATTTAATAATTGCTAAGGACTCTTCTGAGTCCAACAGAGAAAGAAGACTAACTGGTATCGGGACCAAACACTGGGAAAATCTCTGTGGTATTTAGTGGATAAGAAGATTGTCATCTATGTTCACGGTTTTCTTCTTGCATCTAGAAAGACACCATCTCTCTTAGGTTTCATTGTATTTGTGCTCACAGTGTTATTTTTCCTAACTAGCTTGCAAGTTACTTGAGCCATGTCTTATAAGACTTTTATAATTCATTCATTCATTCATGGAACCTAGGATTAGAATAGCTACTAGTAGCCACAGAATCCTTTTCTTGGATTTATTAGATTAATTATAGTTTAAATAGTAAAGTTGTATAATTTAATCAAAGGTACAGCTAATTCACAATTCTAGAAGTTTAGACTTAGAAACTTATAAAAATCTTTCAAATTGCTTTCTTTGATCAGGCCATAAAAGTGGATCGCATTTTTTTCGGCAGTTTGTTTTGCAATCTGCATTTTTTGGACTTTGCTTTGAAAAAGGTTGACATGAAAGGCATGGCAATGAATCAGCAAGTTAAGAAGGTTAACAATTAGTCATAACTTTCATAGATGAGACCATTACACCATCTCTACCTTTTAAAAAGAACCACATCTTTAATTAGATTTTAATCATAAAGGTCAAAGGTAGAATAAGTTTAGAAAATCAGAAACACAGTTTGTGTTGGCAAAATCGTTAAGTTGGCCAAATTAACTAACACAGATGCTGAGAGGTTTTTAAGCCTTTAATGATCAATAGCTGATTGCATGATTTCCAGAACTAGTCTCAGACCTCAGGCTTATCAGTCCTGCTTCCCTTTCTTTATTCCTTTAAATGTTCTGTGAAATATCAATTACTTGCTCTCCTGCTTTAAGGAAGCATGATATGAATATTTTAAAAGGCCAAAACTCTGGATTTCACTTTATGTCTGGGAAACATGAGTCTCCTGCTCCCTGATGCAGATTTTAGATAATTGTCAGCCTACCTACTTTGAAAGTACAAATTTCGGATGAAAAAAAAACTGACTTTGCAGCCAGGTGTGGTGGTCCACATCTGTAATCCCAGTTTCTTGGGAGACAGAGCTAGGAAGATCATGGCTCAAGGCCAGCCCAGGCAAAAGTTGGTGAGACCTTACCTCATAAACAAGCTGTTTGATGGCACAGACCTATCATCCCAGCTATTTAGGAGATGAAGTTAGGACAATTGTGGCTGAGACTGGGCTGAGAAAAGTGCTAGACTCTACTTGAGAATCAAACTAAACACCAAAGGATTGGAAGTATGCTCAGGTCGTAGAGTTTGCTTGCCTAGCAAGCTTGGTGTTCAATTCCCCAGTACCACCACCACCACCGCCACCACCACACACACACACACACACACACCCACACCCACACACGTCCTTTATGTGATAGGTGCTGTTCTGACTACTTAATAACTGAAACAACACTTGGTGATATAACAAGCATTTTATTTACCTGTCATTATGAGTGTCAGATTGTTGAGCTCTGCTCCATGGTGATTGCAGCCTCAGATGGCATGGCTTCAATGGCTGGAGTTGCTGGGACGACTAGACTGTGACCTTGGGGTGGGAGGGATATTCATTGCTTCCTGATACTCTATAGTGCATCTGCTGGGCTGGAATGCCCAAGATGGTCTCTCTACTCTTCTGTCTGGAACATGGGTTGGGATGGCTGGAACAGATGGAGCTGTCCAGGCACATATCTGGTCTTTCCTGCCCTTCCCTCCCCTTCCCTCCCCTTCCCTCCCCTCCCCCCTTCTCCCCTTTCCTCTTTTTTCTTACCTCTTCCTTGTTCTTCCTGCCCTTCCTTGTCTTCCTCTCTCCTCTACCTCCCTCTCCATGTGACTTTCACACATGACTAGCTTGGGTTTCCTCACAGTACAGTGGTATCAGGTTAGTGGCTGGCTTCCTCCAGAATGAACTTTGCAATGGAGAGAGCACTAAAACACTAAATGTCCCAAGCGGAAATAGGAAAACCTTATGACCTAGGCTCAGACATCCTGGCATGTCAGTTCTGTCTTATTCTGTTGGTAAAACAAGTCCTGAACACTATGTGTGTTGTTCTTTCAAAGCATCACATGTCATGGACTCCATGTTTATTGTCAATTTAAAGTTTCTGTTGAACTTCCAAGCTGCTATTTGCTTGGCTAGTAAGTATGAAGCCCTGAATTCAATTCCTCAGTACCTCAGTTTCAGATCCACAAATATTAAGAGATGACCTTGATTTTCCAAAGGTCCTAACAGTAAACCTCCTCAATTATACTTTTATTCAAAATGGTCACCTTCACCAATTAATACTGTTATTCTAGGAAGTTTCTAAGGTTAGTCACTGAGTTGTGCTATACTTGGAGGTTTCATTTCTCAAGGTCAGTCATTGTCAGTTAAAGGATTCAATCCAATTATCTGATTGATGTGGGCTTTAAACCTATTAAACAGACATGACCAAATCTTATAATGTCACCTCGCCCCCATTTACTATTAAGAATGTATGTGTCTTTTACAATGATTTCCCTTGGCAATTTGAATTAAATTATCACACAGGATTGGCTCCAGGGAAACATTTGATTCAAGCAAAATTGGTCTTTAATGCTTTTATATTTCCCCTTTAAGGATTTTTCATTTCCCAAGACATCCCGCTTTTGGGTTCCTGCAGTTCTTGATCACTGCCCTCCTAAATCCACTTCAGACCTCCGTAGGAGAGACCTGCATTCCCTGTGACCACATGGATGTGTGGCCACTCATGAAATCAAAGATAATGATGATTTACATTGGTACCAACTGGAGAGTCCTGAGAATGTGGTTTGTTTCATTTGCGAGTGATTGAAAACTCCATTTAAATTAACTTAAACAAGCCAGGTACCAGTGACTCACTTCCTTAATCCTAGCTACTGGGGGGGGGTAGAGAGCAGGAGGATCCAGGTTCAAAGTCAGCCCCGGACAAATAGTTCTCAAGACCCAATCTCGAAAATACCCAACACAAAACAGGGCTAGGGGAGTGGCTCAAGTGGTAGAGCTCCTGCCTAGCAAACTTGAGGCCCTGAGTTCAAATCTCAGTACTGCCAAAAAAATTTAAAATAAATAAACAATTAAATTAGCTTAAACTAAAGGGGAATATTTGTACAGGGCTAAGACCACCTTATTGTATCCCTTAAATCAGAGTCTAAGGATGTCAGTAGGACCCATTTCTTTCCTTTGGTTTCTCTATACCATTTTCACTATCAAGCTGTCTTGGTGGCCATTTATCCAACTTGGTATTAAGGGAAAATCTTCTTTCTCAGTAGAGAAGTCCCCAAGTTGAGCTTCCATGACCTTGATTGCTCTAATTTGGGGCAGGTGCTTACATCTGAACTTGTGGCCTATGAAATGCAGGACACTGATTGCCAAAACCTGGTTGTGTGATCCGCTCTTGTGGTTGAGGGCTGGATTAGCCGCACTAGAAGCACAAAGGCTGAAAGTAGAGGAGTATATACCCCTCAAAACAAACAGCTGACACTAGAGAGGGAGTAGATTTCGGGTTGCTGTACCAATGAGTAGTAACATACTCATGTCCTCTCTTGCTGTTTTACTTTTTCTATACATAACACTAACTGCTCTCTCTGCATTCTCTCAGCACCTTCATTTTGGTGAGTTGTTAAGAAGAAATGAAGACACAGAGTGGTGGGTGGCTTTCCAGTGTTCATCTCTCACATTTCAAACAGGCCCATTGGACTGCTTTGTGTGCCTCCCAAGAGAAAAAGTAGTCTTTCCAAAAATAGGCCCTTTTTCCTGCTGTGCCATCTGCATTTTTCTTTTGAATAGCCCAAAGACAAAAGCTCTCACACATGTTTATTTATGCAAATAGTCTGCTGAGATTATTCACATTATCAGACACTAATTTCCATTTATATTCCTTGGCCTGAAAACTAGGATTAAGAGAAAGAAGTACGGGGAGGGAGGAAGTAAATAGCAAAACTGACATGCATTGTAGGGAAAGGAAAGCTATCATTTCAGTGAGCTACAGTTTCTAGACCCCTGTGATTCATGGGAATCACACATAGCATGCTAGTCTATAGGTTTAGAGAACAAATGAGTTATATAATTGGATAAACTTCCTACTTTACTTGTTATATTTATGAATGAAAATAATTTGTGGGAGGACTAGAATAAATATATTTTAGGGATATAGAACATGATGTTGTATGGCTTTAATTAGCTTCATTGGGGCAATGATGTCATGACAGCTCCTATTTGAAAGTTGCACTTCTAATTACAGAAAATACAAGTAAGAATTGACATATACTATTCCATCTTCTTAATAGTAGATCAGTCTTTCCTAATGCCTAATATAGAAAATCCTTATGTATACAAGAGTATAATATGACCATAATTGATAATCAGTATAGTAGTGACTTTTGCATAGCTCTGTGAGCAGAATACCTGATAGGACAATTTCCTGGAGGTCAGGTTTATTCTGTCATTGTTTCAAAGGGTTCAGTCCATGGTTGCTTGGTTCCATGTGTTTGGGCAGTGGGAGCATGTGGTGGAAGATGTCATTCACATCGTGGTGGACAGGAAGAAGAGAGAGACATAGGGGGGCCCAGGACAAGGTACAGCTCAAGGACACCCCCCTTCCCTCGCTGATCTACTTCTTCCAGCTAGGCCCACCTCCTCAAATTTCCAGACCCTCCTAAAACAGTGCCACTTGCTGGGTGCGAAGTCTTCAATGCATAAGCATTTTAGGTAGTACCTCATGTCTAAACAGTAGCATGGGGTTTTACATTTTTTCTTAGTGACTCAATACTCAGAAGACCCTTTTTTTTCAGTTACGTTTTTCTTCTTACAATGCTTTGTTTATCTTTGTTTCCATTTTTATTTTGAGTTAATTTTAGACTTGGAGAAAAGTTGTGAGGATAGTACAGAGTTCCCCTACATCTCTGATCCTGCTTCCTCTCATGTTAACCTCCTATCTATACCATAGTATAACAATCATGAACAGAAAACAGTCACAAAACATCATTAGCTAAACTGAAGACTTTATTCAAATTTCAGCCATTTTTCACTACTGTCTTTTCTTTTTCAGCACCCTATTTATTTTTGTACACCACACATGACAGTTGCAATTACATTATTCACTCAGTTTTGTATGTTACTTTTGCAGCTTGCCACCAGCATGTCCTCTCTGCAAGGATAACAAATTTGTCTTATTTGCTACCTGGGCTTCTGTGTTTAGGAAATTGTTTAGCATACTCAAGGTGCTATGTATTAGCTGAACAAAGAAATGGATGAATGCTTCTCAAAGACAGGCCTAATATGCCAGAGTATAAGTTTTATTAATTCATGCATCTTGGAAGGAAACAGATCCCCATGGGGTGGTTGAAAACGGGGTGATAACCAGGAGGTATAATTCTTCTGTCTTTGTTGGGGGCTTAATTACGTCTCTGCTATTATTGAATGGTTTTTTTGTCCATTGAATGTTGAGGAAAGACTGATGAAAGATGAGAACATTATAGTCAATTTTGGATTCCTGGATTCAACTAACCAGCAGCAGGATCAAATGCTAATTATGACACCAATCACAATTTAAAGCGTCTTCTAAAATGAACATGGAAGATATTGCCAATGCAGTAGAAGAAAAGACACTTTCAGAGAATGAAGCATTCTGTATCTGTCTTTACCAGCTCCAGTGATAAAGAGTAAATTTGGATGTCTGCATATCACAATACAATACGATGATCCCTTTGTGATGTGATATCACCAGGACTTCTCAGATGATTCTCTGGATTAACTTTGACATTTGCTTCTTATGAAGGAGAAAAGGTTGTCTTCAATTCGATTATCACTTCTTGTGAATTGGGTAGGTTTCCCCTTTATTTTCAATAGGCTGAGAAAAAATCAAAATCATTCCCTCTACAAATAATGACATTAAGTGTGACATAGTTTGGGAAGTCAACTGTTGATGGTATAAACTGCACTGAACGTTTTGCAGAAACGTGTAGGCACAACATAAACAGTACCTCTCTATAAGGAAGATGCTTTAAACTGATGATGGATATGTTGACTTTTCTTCAATAGAAAACATTCATTATCTTATAAAATATGTTATTTAAATCATATCCAATTTAAGATTTCTTCCTTTAGGGTTAGAAGAAAAGCTTTAGACATTTCCTATGGGGAAAAAAGTATTATTTGTTTAACTACTTTTTTAGTTTGCTTAGTCAGGCTTTGATTACAAAACGAAGGTTACCCATAGGTAAAGTTAAAGCAACTTGTACTAATTATTGTTTGTATTAGTCACAGTTCCCCAGAAAAACAGAAGCAATAGGATATGTACATGTACATAAGAGAAAATTTATTATGGGAATTAGCTCAAGTGTTAGGCCTGAGAAGTCCCTTCCCACTATCTACCATTCACAAGTTGGAAACCCAGGAAAGCCAGTTGTCTATTTAGTTTGATTCCTCAGGCTTGAGAACCAGATGAGCCAAGAGTCTAAGTTTTAGTCCAAGGTCACGCCTTTAGTCTAAAGTGTGAGAATGAGTGGGGCCACTAGTTTAGGTCTGAGTCTGAAAGCCCAAGAACCTTGAACTCTTACATCCAAGGACAAAAGAAGATAGATTCCCAGTTCAACAGGAGAGAGAGAATTTGCCTGTCTTCCAGCTTTTTGTTCTCTTTGGTCCCTCAACAGATAGGATAATGCCTATCTACCTGTTGAAGGAAAATTTTTTTACTCAACCTGCTAATATAAGTGCTTATCTTTTCCAGAACAACCTCACAAACAGCCAGAAATAATGATTTATTTGGTTATCTCTTCACCTAGTCAAGTTGGCAAAAATTAACGTCGTCTTGTTAAAACATGTATTGATTCACAGTTGTTAAAAGAACCTAGCAATTTTTTTTCTGTGAACCATCACTTAATTTGATAATTTCTGCTTTATCTGACAAATGCATACTAGTTAAGATAAGGAACTCAGGATTTCAATTGTCTCCAGCAAGCACTTTGCCTTCCTCATGTGCACAGGCATCCAGCAGCACTCATGAACAGGTGGGTGTGACAGACAAGGTGAGGTACAAGTCAGTGCAAAGAATTGGATCTAGTAGTTACAAGAGGGTTCAAGGAAATCCTACAAGACATTCAGGTAGAATGTCTTTGCTGGAAGGCTTCAAATATTTTTTTCTATCAGGAGAAAATCTGTTCTTGGTGCCCTGCTCTCTAGATGTAAAAAGCCCCAATTGTTGCAGTCAGTGTTGGCTTTGTTCCTTCTCATTTATCTAATATCCACTCTTACCCTTTATTTTTGTTGTTCGGGTTTTTTGTTCTTATTGTTAGAGACAGGGTCTCATGTAGCCCAGGCTGGCCTGAACTCAAGATCCTCCTGCCTCAGCCTCCCAAGTGCTGGGATTAAGTTATATGCCACCACGTCCCAGTTAACTCTTGTCATTTTGACCTTGAAAATCTTCAGAATCTGAAGTCTTTTTCTGCTTCCCCTCTCCCCACCTTCTCTGAGTCTGTGCTTCCAAATATGCCTGATGAGAAGAATCAATCGAGAAATGTATAAGATCTACAAATTATTGAGTTTTACCTCAAGCCTATTGAATCAGAATAAGTTTTCAATGTTGCAGTTTCTTTCCTTATTTTAAAAATTAGTATTATTTTAAAATGGTAAATTATTGTATAAATTTATGGGGTACAATCTGGTACTTTGATATATGTTTAAAAGTGGAATAGTTAAATCATTGACATTGATGATTTTATTTACTCATCTTCCTTAGCAGATTGAGGGTAGGAAGTATTTTTAAATGTATATTTCAAATTATAGGATAATTTTTTAACTCTAGTTTGCTATTAAGATGTGTCTGTCCAACTGTTCAGTTAGTAAGATGATAAATTAACCAGTGACCTAGAGATGAGAAGTATGTTCAAGTTCATGTGTTCATTAAATGTAAGTGATTTAGTGTCCCCTGTAGATAGGAAAGCAGCAATAGGTGACAGAAAGTCACAGCATAATTCTAACTGAATTCTCTTTTGAAAACAACAGAGTGGACTGAGGCCATAATATGTATGAGAATTGTTTATTTCCCCCAAAGAAGAAGCTTCTATATTGGAAAAGTTTGAACTGAAGTTTAGAGAGTGGAAATCTCAGAGCTTGAAGTTCCATGGCTTCCAAGCTCTCTTCCTTAGCTGTCTTTCTGAATGAGAACAAAAAGAGCACAATAAAATGTTTATGTAGCCTGCTCCATTTAAGTTCCTCTATTAAACTAGTTTGAAGGACATGGTGCTATGTTTTAGGACTGTCATAACAAATATAATAGACTCTATGGCTTTGACCACAGACATGTATTTTCTCACAATTATGGAGGATAGATGTCTGAGATTAAAATGCCAGCTGGGTTGAATAAGGTTGATTTTGGTTGGGGGGTGTGGTGATGGCACTGAATTCAAATAATTTAGGGGTTCTCCCTTGCTAGACAAGGGCTCTATCACTTGAGCCAAGCCCCCATGTGTTTTTGCTGTAGTTTATTTTTTTCAGATAGAGTCTCTTTGCCCTAGGGGCTGGTATTGGACTGTGATGTGCCTTATCTTTACCTCCCAAGTAGCTAGTGACATCACAACCTTTTATTCCACCTTCCTTCTTTCCTCTTCCTGTTCCTTTTTCTCTTTCCTATCCTCCTCTTCCTCTCCTCCTCCACCTCCCTTTTTTCAACCTCCTCCTTCTTTTCCTCGTCCACTCTCTTTTCTTCCTCCCTCTTCCTCTTTTCCTCCTCCTACTCTCTCTTTTCTTCCTTCTTCTCCTCTTCCTCTTCCTTCCTTTGGAGACCTCTCTCCTTGGCTTCTAGATGGCACATTTCTCCCTTTATTATCACATCGTCTTTTTTTCTGTGTGTCTGTGTTCTAATCTCTTCTCACAAATACACTGGCCAGATTAGAAAAGGGCTCACACACTAACCTTATTTAATTTAAATTACCTCTCTAAAAGTGTCATCTCCAAATAGAGTCACATTCTGAAGTACTGGGGTTAGAATTTAACATACAAACTTAGGGAAAACATAATTAAACAGTACAGACACTTCACCTTTCAACTGTATAAAGGCCAAAGAGAGTCTGCTGGAAGAACAACTGAGCTCACGCTCATGTTATGAGAGGAAGTGTAGCAACTTAGCGTGAAAACTTAAGTAAGATATAACTTTATTTATTTAGACACATCCACAAGCATTTATACATAGCTATATATTATCTATAATACTTGAGACTATCCAACTTATCTTCTGAATAAATAAGGTGCCAGTATTAAATTTCTTCATTATTTACAGAACTTCAAACTTTCTTTCTTCTTTTCCCTCTGTGCCGTGTCTTTATTGTATTTCATGTAATATTCTTATTCACATCAAATTAATTCAATGTATATGTTAATGTCTGTGAGCAAATTAGAGGGGATATTGTCCTGAAAATAATGAAGGTACACTGAATTATTACTAAACATGCAGTATAACTTCATAGTATTTCCAAAATTTATTCTTTCTTTTTCATACCAGAAAGCTAAAGCTCTTGGTGAGAACTGGGTAAACATCATGCAGTGGTTTTAAAAGTATGTTCCATGAAGCATTAAGTAGAAGAAGAGAGGCGAGAAGAACTAGTATTTTTCCCAAGATCTTTAAAGGGGGTTTATGAGGTTACAACTTTTAACTGGATGTTGCAAAATCAGTGGTACATTGAAATGGCTGGTGTTTTGAAGATCAAGGCAATGGTACCAAACTGCACCAGTAGTCAGTGAAACCTCAAAACCAATGCATTTGTAGTAAAAAGAAAAAAGAGAACTGCCCGTTTTACTGAAGAATGCAATTGATGAAATAGTAACACTTGTTAACTTTATTGCATCTCAAGGAAATTTGTATAAGGTGCTTTGGCTATATTCTTTTGTTTATTTATTTTTTTATTCATATGTGCATTTGGCTATATTCTAAAGTGTGATGGGTTTCTTAAGAAAATCATGCGAGTGATGAGTTGTACCTAGCTACTTTTCTCTCCTTATTTAATAGAAGTTTTACTTGAAGGAACAATTGGGAGATAAACTGTGTATATTCAGATTTGGGTATTTGGAAGACATTTTCTTGAAAATGAACCAAAAGATACTCTCATGACAAAGGAAACAACTGACATTACTTGATGCTAATGATAAAATTCAGGTTTTCAAGCAAAAATAGAAAATTTAAAAAACCCATGCTGTTATTACATACTTGACACTTTCTTAGCACTTAGAAACTTCACTTATAAAATCAGAGGTGCTATTAACCAATGTGACTTTTTGTAATAAAATTATACAATCATTAACATTTGAAAGGTCTGTATAACTCAGTGAGCTAGTATCTTCTCAATGGCCAGTGCATGGTGTTACAAATGACACATTCAAAGTACAAGATACACCAAGAGTTTCTAATTTGAAGATTCATTAGCATTCAGCTAACATGGAAAATTACCACTTGCTGAGTTTTGGTGAAATATTAAACATAAGTATTCATAACTATCTGAAAAGATTATTAAAATATACCTCTTTCTTCCAATTACACATCCGCTTGTGGATGGATTTTCTTAACATATGTCAACCAAAACTGTGTATCACACCAGATGGAATTCAGAAGCACGTAGGAGCCATCCCTCATCTACCCAATATTAAAGGAATTTGCAAAGTTAAAAGACTGTTGATAACTGTTCTCACTAAATTAATTTTTGGGTAAAATATTTATTTTTCATAAAATATTTATACTAATATTAACATATAACTGGTTTCTTATTAGAAAATGAATAAATATGTATTATAAGTTCTCAGTGTTAAATTTTAATGTGATAAATATTAATGAATTTGTATCCACCTCAGATCTAATTCCATTATGACATCAGTCTCAGGTCCTTGGTCTAGGATGCCATGATCCAAATCAGGTCTACATGCATTCAGTCTATATCCCTGTAGTTCTTTGAATGCAAAAGATCTAATACAGTTTTTTTTTCAGTCTGAAGACCTATGAATACAAAAGACAAGGTATCTGCTTCCCATACACAGTTCTCAAAAACACTGTTGTGAAACAGGTATAGGATAACTGCTAGGAAACTTATTCCAAAAGTAAGAAAATGGAAGATGCTCTTCAGTCCCTGGTCCATTGAATTCTGAAATGCATCTGGACTCATTTATGACTTCCTTAATTAGGACTTAGTCCTTCATCCTGGAAATGAATTTCTATGACTTGGCTCTTCTGGTTAAGTAATCTTTCCTTTTTAATGAGAGTTGTTCTATGTTTATAGCTGAGTAATATTCTTGTCTGTTTCCAGGGGTCAAAACTCCTTTAGTTATCTAAGTCTCTGGCTTTTTTAGTACAAAAGATATTGGAGCAAATAGAAAAGATGAAGTGAACAGAATAAAGGGTGTCGGAGTGAGGGAATTGATGGAAATTGATCAGGGGAAGGAGGCTATGGCAAGTTAATGCACTGAGATATTCTGAATCTTATCCAGTGAGTGCAACACAGAAATGTCAGTTTCTACTACTTACTCTGCTGTACCTTTCCCTGAAGTATTCTTACTGCTATAAAATGTCTATTGCTGATTGTCTCCCATAGTTTTAAAGTTCATTTTTCTTGAATTTGGACTGTGAGGTACTCTTGCTTCTGTGCTCTCTCACTATTCCTGAATTGTTCTGTGGCCACAGAGGATTTTCCAATTAATTGATTTATCTTTATTACATGTGTGCTTCACTTCCTAGAATGATGTTGAATTTTAAAGGAAATCCTCTTTAAAAGGAGTCATAAATCACATTTTCAAATAAGATGATCACCAATTTCTATTACATGAATACATTTGAATCCTAATTGTGAAGTACAGTTTTTAATCAGAGGATTACAATTCTGGATGTTTAACACAGCTTGAACTAAAAGCCTGCATTTTCTGGGAGACTACGAATAATTTTAAGTGAATATATAATAAGAAAAACAAGGCCTATATTCAGATAAACTTAAAAACACATAAAAGTTTCTCTTTTATTCTAAAATTGCAAGCAGATAATAGCTTTCAGCTTGCAAACATTTATGACTGTTGTGGTTTGTATACAAAGTCTCCCTCATAAAAGGCTTGTGTTGAAGGTGGAGTTCCCAGCTGGTGGGTTCAATTATTAAGGTGTATATATCTGCAGGCATTTGACATAATCAATGTATTAATGCACTGATGGATTCGTAATTGGATGGCATTATTGCAAAGTGATGGGAACATTCAGAGGTGGGACCTATTGGAAGAAGTAGGTCCTTGGGTGCTTGTCCTTGAGGAATATATCTTTCAGGCCCCTTCTGTCTCTCTCTCTCTTCTTCCTGGCTTCCATGAGGTGAACAAGCTTCTCCCCCACACCTTACCCCAGCTTTGATGTTCAGCATCACCTCAAGTCTAAAACAGTGGTGATAAGGAACAGTGGACTGAAACCTCTGAAATTGTGAGGCAAAATAAGTCTTTCCTCTTTTAAACTGCTTTTCTTTTTGTGGTACTGGGGTTTGAACTCAAGGCTTTGCACTTGCAAGGCAAGTGCTTAACCACTTGGACCATGCCTCTAGCCTTTTTTGCTTTAGTTTATTTTTCAGATAGGGGCTCACTTTTGCCTCAGATTGTCTTCAGATTATGATCTTCCTACCTCTGCCTCTCAATAACTGGGGTTACAGGTATGTGCCACTGTGCCCAACTTATTTTTCCAGATAGGATCTAACTAACATTTTTGCAAGGGCTGGCCTCAAACCATCATTCTCTCAATCTCCCATGTGGCTAGGATTAGAGGCATGAGCCACCATGTACAGTCCTCTTTTCTCAGATGTTTGTCACGTTGACAAAAAAGCCTAATTTACACAATGACTATCGATGTTATTGTAGATTTTTAATCAATAACTGACGTGGTTCAAAAAAGATAGCAGTTTTCTAAGATGTCTTAGACTACAGTTTATTATGTTTATAAAATCATTACCATGAAGAATCCTGCTGTTAGTAACTATCCAACATTTTAAGTTAAAACAATGAGTAAGAGAGAGAAGACATGAAAGCTTCCAAATATTCTATTCTGCAAATTAATTAGTCATTCTGTGGAAAAGCTCTAGGATATGAATAATGCATGAGAATGCAACAGATGATTTCACATATGGTACACAAGAATGTGAATAGAAAAAGAGAAAAAAATAGGAGAGATGAGAAAAGTGACTTAGGGACAGAGGGTAAATTAACCTGGGAGAATCTTTCATTAAATTTGATTTTATCAATGTTTTTATTGAATGTCCACTCCATTTTGTCAGCTCTGTGAAGGAAACATGACAAAGAGGGTTTGGTCTTTGCCCTTCAGGAAGATATGAACATTTGTGGAAATATGGAATGGGCATTACATTTGCATGTGATTAATGCAATAATAACATACCTCATAAAATGACATCTTAAGAGAAAAATCCTAGCAAGGGATTGAAAAGGTCTCCAGAAAAGAGATAGTATTGAGCTTGATGGCAAGTAATGTGTCCAGTTATGTAGACAGTCATACAAGTGAGAGAGGTGACAATAAAAGGCAAAAGGTATGAAATACAGGTGTCCTCTGGAAATCCTGAGTGGCTTATTTAGCTCAAATGAAGAAAAAGGAATGAATTAGAATGGTAGACTCTAAATTAGATCCTACAATGTCTTGAATATCAAAAAAGAAAAATTATCTTTTTTTTTTCCTGCCAAGACTTGGGATGTTATTGAAGATTTGTGTGAAGCTATGTTGTGTGATTAGATGGTGATTTTTTTAAAGTGTAAAGTGGGAGAGTAGAGCCCCCAGGGGTAAGGGGAGTTCCCAAGACAGGGTACCCAAGATGGTTATTTTAAGAATATGTATCTGAGAGTCTGTGAGTGAAGATATATAATTGACAACATGGAGAGTTTTATAATTAGAGATATAAATTACTTATTTATATCTCTTTATATTTATTTACTTATTTAAAGATACAATGGTAGCCAAACAGGAGAAATACAAGTAAATGAGTAAACTGAAATGTAAGCTTTATAGTAGGGTTTGTCCTGAATGTAACATTAAAGAAAGAAAATAGACATAAAACCTAGCTATGTATTAATAGAAATTGCCTATATGCCAAAAATAAAGAAACAAAACTGATATAACAAACAAAATTAAAGGGCAATGTTCTAAATTGTTTCAGGCTAATGGTAAGCAGAGCATTGCTACCTTGGCTTTCAGCCATGAGGTGGCTTAACACGATGACTGAACGGATAGGTTCTGGAGCCAAGTTACCTATGAGGTCACTTCACCTTTCTGGGTCTCCATTATCTCACCCATAAAGTGGGGATAATAAGTGCCCATGGGACTGCTGTGAGGTGTATGGAGATATATTGCATGCATATTGATTATGTTTTTTTGTTTTATTAACAATTCTTGTTGTTTATATTGAGTGTCTATGGACAAGACAACTTGTCCTTGACTTCAGAAGGCTTTGAATCTTGATGTCAAGACACTGTGCATCAATTTGTGGTCTTGTGGATCATGGTTATTATTGTTTCAATAGGAAATCTTGCATGTAAGTAAGAAAAAGATGTTCACTGAAACCACTAAGTGGAAAATAATAGCCTTATTAAGTCACATGGGGAAAAATGCAAATGACTATTTAAACATATTATAAAACATTCCATTTTACAATTAATCACAGAAATAGTGATGAAAATAGCATTGTTGTACTGTGTCATAAAAAAAGGAAGTGAGAGTTGAAGTGCAGTTCAGTATCAGAATCCGACATGTGTGGGGTCCTGAGCCCCAGCACCACCCACACCCCCACACCCACCCACCCACACCCACCCACTCACACACCCACTCACACACCCACTCACACACCCACTCACACACACACCCACACGCACACACCCACTCACACACACCCACTCACACACACCCACACCCACCCACCCACCCACCCACACACACCCACTCACACTCACACCCACACCCACACACACACTCACACACACCCACACACACCCACTCACACACACCCACACCTACACACACACTCACACCCACACCCCCACACACACCCCCCCACACACTCACACACACACCACACACACACACTCACACACACCCACTCACACACACCCACACCTACACACACACTCACACCCACACCCCCACACCCCCCCCACACACACACCACACACACACACTCACACACACACGCACTCACACTCACACACACACTCATACCCCACCCCCCACACACAATGTGGAACCTATACTTGATGAGTATTGGAGAGGTTAAAATTTGGGTTAGCTTTAAGTCCAAATCCTAGTGGGGATGAAAAATTAGTCTATCTATAGGCAATTTGAAATATCAAAACCACATTTCATATAAATGAAATAAACACTATATGCAGAAAGACAAATACTGCATGTTCTTACTCATATGTGGAAGGCAAAAAAATGTGATTTCATGGAAGCAAAGAGTAGAATAGTGGTCACTAGAGATTAGAAAGGGTGGGGAAGATGGGGAGATAGAAGGAGATTGGACAGTGTGTGCTAAAATACTGGTACATAGAATGAATAAGTTCTAATGTTTTACAACATAGTAGTCTGTCTATAGTTCACAGTTTATTATGTATTTTAAAAAAGAAGAGAGGAGTTTGAAGTTGTTCAATATGAAGAAATGTTAGATATTTAAGGAGTTGGCAGTCTTACTATCTTGATTTGGTCATTAAATACTGTGTACGTATACAAATTATCACATTGTATCCTATAAATAAGTGCAATCATTGTGTGTCAATAAAATATATGAAGTAAGATCTTAGAGCACTATTTATCTTTGTAATACTGATATTACATAAACATAAAATCTTCACGGAATATTGGGAAAATATAAGACTTTGACAGTTATAGTGGTCATGCCTGTGTTCCCCAGCTACTCAGGAAACTGAGACAGGAGGATTGCTTGAGCCCAGGAGATCAAGACCAGCCTGGGGAACATAGTGAGACCCTCAAGAAAGAAAGAAAAGAAAGAATGAAAGAATGAAGGAAGGAAGGAAAAAGGAGAAAAAGAAAAGAAAGAAGACAAAGAAAGAGGGAAAGAAAGGAAAAGAAGGAAGAAAAGAAAAAAGAAGAAAAAGCAAGCAAGAAAGATGGATGGGAAGGAAGAAAAAGAGGGAGGGAGGGAGGGAGGGAAAAGAGAGGCAGGGGAAGAAAGGAAGGAAGGGAGGGACGAAGAAAGGAAAGAAAAGCCTATAAAAAATAATATATATGTCATAGTTTAAATATGGTTTTAGTGTGTTGGAAGTTTGGTCCCAGTGTAGTGATGATAAGAGCTAGTAGTACTTTTAAGAGGTTGGGCTTTGTGTCAGTTGTTTAGGTCATTGGGGGCGTTGCCCTCAGAAGAATTTAAAGTGCTTCCTAGGGGTCCCTGAGTTAGTTCTTATGCAAGTGAATTGTTAATAGAGCCCCTCCTCACTCTCTAGCTTCCTGTGCAACTCTCACACTGGCCATCTGCCTATAGGCTTTCACCAGTGCTGAGCTGATGTTATTGTTAGGTAGCAGTTAGCCCCAGTGAGTGAGGCAGGCTAGTTATATGAGGAGAAGGGTGGGGGATTATGTTAGTACCCTCCCATCTCCTTTTAGAGGTTAACTTACAAAAGTAGGGTGATATAAGGAGGCTGTCTGCATCTGCTTTCCTCTTTGAGATGTTAACGAGCTTCAAGGTTCCTTGGATGGGTAGAGGAACAAAAAGAAAGAAAGAAAGGCACATCCAACAAAGGGAAGTCCTAAAACACACCTATTGTCCTTGTGTTTTGAGAAGGCCTTGATGACATCTCGTTGTTTTCACACACATCTTAGCCACCCAGGTCCATTATCTTGTTGATTAGTGTTTGCTAGACATGACTACTTGGATTTCTTCAAATATAAAACTAAAGCTAAGGACCACCATTTTGAGTGTTTACTTCTATTTACTGCATAGAGAACAAGAAATGTTTCTTCCTTTTTTCACCATTTCTCCTTACTTTTATTCTGTTACACTAAATCCCTTTCCTAATGAGCTTACTATTCCCTTCACTACATTTTTGTTGCTTGCCTCAATTCTTCTCTTGCCATATGCAAGGGTTGAGGCAGATAGCTGTGCTCACATCCTGGTAAAACTGCCTAGAACCTCTAAAACTGTGAACAAATAAATACATTTTCTTTATAAAATACTGAGCCTCATGTATTTCTTATAACAAATAGACAAATGCAATCTATAGTATGATTCAATTATTATAAGAAATAAGAAATAATATGAATTTATATACACAAAAAGGCCAGGAAAGAATATATATACATCTATATATATATATAGAATATATATATATATTCTATATATATATAGTTGTTGTTAACTTGTTTTTTGAGAGAGAGTCTCACTAGATAGCAGAGGCTGGCCTCAAACTCACAATCCTCCTGCCTCAGTCACCCATATGCTAGGGATTTAGGCACGTACCACCACATATGCAGTTATTATTGAGGGCTGAATGTTGTATTTATGTTTCTTTCCTTTCCTCTGCTTAGCTATTAATTCTTCTGTACTGATGTGTTACTTATGCAATATACATTTTTAGAAGGCTGTTACTATGGTTTAGGTCATGTAGCTAGCAAGCTGTTTTTTGTAAATATTTTACATGTTATGTGTCATATAGTCCATGCTGCAACTTTTCAGCTTGGACTTTGTAGTGTGAAAATGGCCACACAAAATAAACAAAACAAAACAAAACAAAACAACAAAAACAACAAAAAACTTGATTTACGAAGTGAAGAGGTGGGATGGGTTTGGCTTATGGGTTATTTGCCAACCCATGGTCCAGATGAGAGATAATGTACAATTTATTGTGAAAATGAGACTTAGATTAGAAAGGTGAATAGATTTTGGGCATTGGTGAAGTGGAATTTACAAGACTTGCAGATGTTCTGAAAAGTCGAAGGACAGGGAAGAGGTGACCATGGCTTTTAAGTTTTAGTTTTGGGCATCAGCATTGAAAGGTATTGGGTGATAAACTTGAACCAACATAGAGAACTCAAAAGATTCATCTGGAAGACAATGCATACTGTGCTGAGATTGCAAGAAGGCATTTATCCACATGGGCCTCAAGTCCATGAATGAAGTCAGAAATGGAGTTGAGTGTTTAGATGTATCAGTGCATCCAAGATAACCAGTCATGGGAATTGGTACAATATTGGGTTTTTAAGAAGTCAGTTACTAATAGGGACTTTAGGATATCCTAACTGGATCTCTGAAGATGTATCAGAACATGTGGTAAGATTCCCATCATACACCTTAGTCTATTCTCTCCCTTCCCTCTGCTCCTGACAGTGGGGAAGTCAGATAGGGAACAAGAATGGTAGCCCCCAAAGTTCATGGCCAGTTTCCTCTTGAATCCCATTAGCAGAGAATGAAACAGGACCCACTGGGAAGTTGGAACACTGACTTGTTAGCTCATAAAAGCAAATGGCTACATCCACATCAGGCATAATACCAATCTATTTTTAGGATTTTGTCTTAGGAAGCCAATTTTTATGGTCTGAGCACTTGTATTTCTCACCTCTCCTCCAATTTATGTGTTGAAAACTTAACCACTAAGATGATTTTAGAAGGTGATACCTTCGGGAGTTGATTAGGTTGTAAGGGCACAGCTCTCATGAATGGGATTGGTATCCTTATTTTTAAAAGACCCTAAGAGCTCTTTTGCCCCTTTTTACCATGTGAAGACACAGTGAGATGGTCCCACCTAGAAGCCAGAAAGTGAGCCTTCACTGGACGTTGACTCTGCTTTGCCTTGGACTCTACAATGTTTAAAACTAAGAGAAATAAATATCTGCTGTTGTAGGTCACACGGTTAATGTTATTTTGTTACAGCATCTCATATGGAATAAGATACCAACCTACAGCTGAATGGTAGGAGCAATTGAATAAATTCAAATGCTGTTTCCACTTGAATAAATTCATTATATTTTTCCCAGTTAAGGAATTAATTAGGGAAGTGTTTTTACTTTCTTCCACAAAATTATATGGAATTGATCCTCACTCAGGCAATCAGATAGAAATGAGTATCTTATTTGGTATGGCAGTTTAAAAAAGAAGAGAAGAAAAAAAAACCTGCACAGAATTTAGGCACCTCTTCTTTTTGGAGGTGGCTTCTCAAAAATAATGTCATTTGCAGTATTGTTATTATTCTGAAATGTAATCATATCAGTAAATACTTTTATGCTGAGATTAAATGTTTCCATAGAAAAAAATTATCCTGATATTTTGGCCTCCTTATGAAAAAATAGTAAATGGGAAAGAGATCTAGGGCAAATTTTTAATAATATGGATTTTCCCCCCTTTCACATAGTGTGAAAATTACAGCCCTTGCCAGCAGCACTAAAACAGTCAGACCACTTTCAGAAATTCAGTCACCTCTTAAACACTTAGAGGCTGAATTGAGTGAAAACCCGTTTTCAGAAGAGTTTCCAAGGAAGTAGAAAGTTTCCAACCCTACATCTTGTACAAAAAGAAATGGAAACTGGGCTCTGCCTGCCAAGAGGCCTGAATTGTTGTGTCACAGGCTGTTGAACATTATAATCAGTAATAAAAATGTGAACATGCTTGATGCCATATTAAAATACACTTTGAAAAGTTTAACCTAATAATATTTTTTATATTTATTTTATTTTATTTTTTTGCACTGCTGTGTTTCCACATTTCAAATAACAATGAGAATAAAGGGGAAAATAAAATTGAAATAGGACATTAGAATAAATATAAAGAAATACTGCTTTGTTTTTCCTCAAATATTACTTTAAAAATCTTAGAATTATCTTGATGAGTCAAAGGCTGGCAGTAGAAATTTCTGTTTTTATTTTTCTGATTATGAACATAATTCATGCTCATATAAAAGTTAAAATGATTCAGAAAAGTATATGCAGAAAGTAAAAATCATTCCCAGATTTCTTAGAGATAATCACTGTTAATGTTTCCAGACATAATTCCAGACTCCAGTTCACATATGCATGTGTATAAACACAGTTTACATTTTATATTATGTGTGTATAATTTTGTATAAATGGGTACACACTTTGAGTTTTCTTTGATTACACACTTTTTTTTTTACCAAGTCAATAAATATAAATCTACTTCTTGGTTCTTGTTTTTATTATTTTATTTGTGATTCTGTTACATGGATACTACATAACTTCCTTAGTCAATTGACTGGTCACTTAGGTGTTTACAATTCTTTCCTATTTTAATAGTATTAGCATAGATATGTGTAGTTTGTTCATCTTATTAGGATAAATTCATAGCAGCAGAATCCATTCATTTGTTTATTTATTTATCTATTCATTCGATAAGCGTTTACATATTGTAGCAGGCATTGGCTTAAGCACAGGGGACTGACTACAAAGATAAAAAGACAAGAACTTTTTCTTGTAGAGCTTACATTTCCAGGAGCAAGAAACAGATTGTAAATAAGCAAACACATAAATAATCCATTCAAATTATAAGTTTTCTAGCAGAAATAATGTAGGGTGATGCTCTGCAAGGATTGGTGGCCCAATTAACTTGGGATAGACAGGAAAACTTTAATGAGAAAATATTCAAGCTGAAACCCAAATGTCAAAACGTGCACTGACGTATAAAGATCAAGGGCAGAGCATCACATAGTCAAAGGGAACAAGTGCAA
The DNA here is from genome assembly GCF_047511655.1 of Castor canadensis. Classification (NCBI taxonomy): domain Eukaryota; kingdom Metazoa; phylum Chordata; class Mammalia; order Rodentia; family Castoridae; genus Castor; species Castor canadensis. The sequence goes on along the minus strand of NC_133396.1, from coordinate 10,993,995 downwards.
AGTTTTTAAGGTAGCAAAGGTCTTGTCATGTTCAAAAGGCAGAAAGAAAACCACAATGCCTAGTTTCTGCCCTCTGGGGACACAGGTAGAGCAACAACATGGAGACTGAGGTGCAAGGTGTGGCCAAGACACAGGAAGCACTAGAGGTACTGTAAGGTGTCAGGGAAACTTGGGAAGGTTTTATGCTAAGATCCTGCTTAGGACTTGTCCCTGGGGCACCCTAAGCTTTTAAACCTGAGCAGAATAGTAACCTACGGAAGCAGCTGAGCAGGAGTAGTCAATCATAGGAGGAAAACCAGGAGAGTGAGAGTCAGAGTCTCAGCAGCCGGGAGATGGTGTTTCATCACTAAAGAGCAGAGACCTGTGTTGAAATCTGTTTTGGTCTGAGTGACATGCAGATAGCAAAGTGTCCACTAGATTTGTCAACCAGACTCTCTAGGGATCTTAAGAAGGGAAGTTTCATTAGAGTGGTGGAAGTAGATATCTGGTCGTAGTACGCCAAGAAGAGCATTGGTCACCAGGAAGTAGAGACCACATGACAATTCCTTCAGAAACTTTTACTTTTTAGGGTAGTGAAAATGTGGTAGTGCATAGAGGTCGATGTAAGAAACTTTATAAAGTGGATGATTTTTACAGTGTTTAAATCTGATGGGATTAATCTTGGAGAGAGAAATATTGATAATGCAAGGGAGATAGTAAAACGATCATGAGTATAATAAAGTATAATAATTATGACATATTTATGAGATTGTGAATATATCATCATTCAAACTGAACAATGTAATAATAAAATGGTTGTTGTTTTAAGCCACTAAGTTTAGGGAGGGTGTTTGTTATATAACAGTAGTAACTAGAATAGAGACCACATATAGAAAAAGGTGTGTGTATTTTTTTCCAGAATGAATTAGAATAGATGGAGAAGCAGGATTATTCCCAGAGGAGTTATACAATAAGTGGTGGGGAGGAGGTACCACTGGTATCAAACTAGGGAAGGAAATAGTATGTCAGGAGGCTGGGTAACAGACTGAATGAAGCAGATGGTGAAAAAATATAGGAGTCTTGATTAGTTGAAGACTGCATGCTGAAGGAGCAAGGTGGTGAAAAAGCTCAGAAACGTAAAGAATAAGGACATTGTGGTGAAATACTGAAAATTTCAGAAGTAAAGAAATCAGAAGTGGTGATTATATTTAGACTGGAGAGATCAAGGAAATTTGCAAGAAGAGGTTTGGGTCAGTGTGTTATTAGTCAACTCTTGTTCTTGTAGCAAACACTCTATCAATCTCAGAGGTTCATAGAAATTAAAACCTTTTTTGCTCATATTAAGAGGAGCTTGGTTGTGACTCATCTCTCCCGAGTTCATGTCTGAGCTGATCAGCAGTTCCTATTTGAGATATGACGTTCTGATGGTAGAGGACAAAAGGAAAGAGGCAGAATCAAACAATGAAAGTGTATGTCAAAGTTCATCCTATATGTAATATGCCTCAAATTCACTTACACTCTATTGGCCAAAGCAAATCACATGAATGTTCCCAAATTCATGGTGCAGGAGAGAGAAGTCTGTTTTGTTTGCAAGGAAACATGGTAATAAATAATACAATGGTTGATAAGAGAGACACTGAGGTTGCCACAGATACTATGTGTTTTTACTATGAAGAGGAAGAATATAAGTCAAAGCTTAAAAAGAATCATTTTAATAGCTAGACATACATTGTGAATATCATCAGAGAATTGTCAAAAAGATCATTGTCCACATTTTGGAATTTGTGTGTTTTGTATCTTTCATCTAAAAAGTGACCAAGTGGTTCAGCAAAACAAAGTAAATATAGGGAACTAGATATAGATCTGTAGAAGCTCACTGCATTTCATTTACTCTTTTCTCTCTTTCAGCAAGTTCATAATCTCACCACCTTTTTCTGTCGGTAAGTGTGCAGGAGTGAAATGCCAGTCCATTCAGTAGGTTGGAAACTTGTCGTGTCTGAAATCAAAAGCTTGGCTAACTGCTTGCATTTCTTTTTGCATTTAATTAGACACTAAAGATATAGAGACACTATTTTCTTGGAAACGTCAAGAAGTTGCATGACTAAGCTGTAATTAAAACAAGGATTTTGCTTTAAAGGATAGCATGGAAAACCTTGTTCTGCTTCTGATGTGTCCTGGGAGGAAGTACCCATGGAAATCTCTTGATAAAACTCTTCCAAGCTTTATACACCAGCTTGTTGCAAATGAGGGAGCTGTGAAAGTTGTACACGCTCACACATGTAGCACTTTCTAAGACTCTCTAACACTCTCTGGATCTGTAAAGGGAATGTTACCTGACATATTATGCTCAGTAATGATGAAAACAGTTAATATTTAGTGAGCTATGTGCCAGGCAACTTTTTTGTATGTAGATTTCCTTCACTGAATCCTAACAATAACAACTCTGTGAAGTAAGCATTATTATCAGATCCATCTTATAACTGAGTAAAACTACAGTATGAAAGATTAACCTCAAATTACACAAGTTACATATATGATAATTGGTGGAGTCATGATTCAAATGAGGCTCAAAGCCTAAATTAACCAATGCAACATACCCATGGCTCCAAAACTGTGTTCTGAGACACCCTGGGGTAATCTTGGGATCTTTTAATTTTTCGAAAGTAATAGCACCATCTGTTAAGCACTATGTAGATTATTGTGTCTAAGCCATGTGGACCTAACTATAGATCTAACTACGTAGAATTGTTAGTTAGGGGGTCTAGAGGTGCCTTAAAATGTCCTGAGACAGTGTAGCTATTATGATCTAAGAACATTTGGGAATCGGTGCCATATTCTGTGTCCATACAGTAACTTCATGCATAGTAGAATTCCAAATCTCTCTATCATTGGATATTGCCATCATTTGCATCTGAATCATCAGCATTGCTATTTCTATTTTTTTTCTGTTAGATTGTTAGCATTTTTTCTCATCTTAGTCATTACTATTAACTTTATTATTTTGAGTAGCTGCTATATTTAGAAATGTTTGGACTAAAAAATTATAATGAAGGTTACCTGCTTGTTTTGCTCACTCTAGTTTCCAGGCTATTGAGTTAATAGGCAGGTCTACTCAATGCAGCTATTCATGTGTAAGAAATCTCAGAGTGACATTTTAACTTTGGACTTTGTATAAAATGAAAAAGAATCTCTTGAGAGCAGCACATCACATAGTCAATGATGGAAACTAGATACAATTTCACACACAAGTTTATATTTGAGATGCATCTTTCTCAAGAAAATTCTGGTATTAAAATATGATGAGTCTTCTGTTCTTGCTACCTAAAAGTTTAGTGATAGTTCTTTCTATGGTTTGGATATAAAATGAACCCAAAGACTCATGTGTTAAAGACTCATGTGTTAAAGGCTTGATTGCAAAATGGTTGTACTGAGAAGTGATTAGACCCTGAGGGCTCTAAATATATCAGTGGATTAATCTACCGATGAGCTCACAGCTGAATGGGCAATTGGCGGGTGGAGCTTAGTTGGAGGAAATAGGTCGCTGGGGGCTTTACATTGAAGAGTCTCTCTTGTCCTTTGTCCCCTCCCTACCTCTCTGCCTCTGGCCCATCATAAGGTAAGCCACTTTGCTCCAGCATGTGTTCCCTGCCACTGTTCTCTGCCTCACCATACGCAGGCTCAGAAGCAATAGAGTCAAGCAATCATGGTCTTAAATATCTGAAACCATGAGTCAAAATAAGTCTTAATCCATTAAGTTGCTATCTCAGCTATTTTGGCAAAGTGATGAAAAGCTGACTAACATAGGAAATAGGTCCTGAGAAGTGGGTTGTTTCTGTGACTATTCCTGACCATGTGGTTCTCTGCTTGGAACTGGTTTGTGGCAGGAATTTGGAAAAATTTGAAGAAGCAGGCTAGAGAAAATCTATAGTGCTATAAAAAAGCTTAGTGGGTGGTTCTGGTGGGACCTCTAAGATGGGAATGTTGGTAGTATTGTGGACTGTAAAGATTGTATTCCTGAGGTTACAGATAGGAATGAGGACTCTACTGGTAATTGAATTAGAGTCTGTTCATACTGTATTTTGGAAAAGAACTTGTCTACATTTTGTTCTTACCCTGAGACTTTGTGGAAGACTGAGTTTAAAGTGACAGACAAATTAATTAGCCAGAGGAAATTTGAGGAAGCAGAACATTCAGGCAGTGGTATATATTGCTGATTGCTTTAAGCCAGATTTATAATGAGAATCATGAGCAAAAAAGCGAAGCAGAAAGATTTGAAAACCTATTTTTGCCAGAAAAGAAGAGTGTGAACAGTTGTTGCCAAGAAAGGTGTGGCTGCTGAAGAGACTAGTGCCATTTAAAAGAAGCCAAATTCTTTGCAATTAGACAATAGGAAGGAAGGATACCTTGAGGTCATCTTAGAAATTAGCCAGACCCTAACCATCACAATCATAGTCTTAATGGTATAAAGGTATAAATTCATTTGAAGAACTTTGCTTTGAGAAGAGAGCCCTAGGTTTTCTTGCTTTGTCTCCCTCAAAGTGTTTCCTCATGTTCAGTCACCCAGACACTCAGATGCCACTGTAGCTGTGTTCTAAGAAATTGGACTTCTCCTCCCGGCAGCAGACCTTGGTGTCATTCATATGTTGCTAGTTTTGCAGTCATGCATAATGCAAACATTATAGGGTTATGGAGACTTCTACCTAGATTTCAAAGGAAGGTCTGAGAGGTCAGGCAGCATGTGGCAGGATCACAATCCCTATGGACAGCCCCCAAGAGGATGATGCATGAAGTTGTAGGAGTGAAGCTGAAGCTGCAATGGAGACCCTGGGATGTGAGAGATACCAGGAAGGAATGTGGAATGTTTACTAAGGGGAAATTTAGCCAGTGCACAGAGCCAGTCCCAAGAGAGAGAAATGTGGGATGCAGCCAGAAAGGCCATCGTAGTGGGGTTGTCAGAGCCCTTTGGAGTTTACATTATACCATGTGCCCTAGAAGCTAGACATGGAGCTAAGGATTTAATGTTTTCCCTGATGGGTTTTAGTCTTATTCCTCATTTCTATGCCCCTATTTTTCCCTTTTCAAATGGGAATGTTTGCCTTATTCTACCACTATATGTTGGAAGAATGTAATTTGTTTTTTTATTTTTACAGGGGCTTACAGGTAGGAGTTTGCTATGAATTTCAGAGAAGACTTTGGACCTGGACTTTGGTGCTGAAACTTTTAAGACAATAGGGACTCTTGGAGATGGACTACGTGAATTTTGTGTTATGAGATGGACATGAATCTTTGGGATAAGGGTCAGAATGTTAGTTTGGATATAAAATGTCTTCAAAGGCTCATGTGTTTCAGGCTTGGTCCCCAGCTGGTGTTGCTACTGAGAGATGATTGGATCATGAGGGGAGTAACTTCATCAATGGGTTAATTCACTGGTGAGTTGATAGCTGAATCAGAAGATGGAGCCTAGTTGGGGAAATATGTCACTGGAGCTACACACTTTGGAGAGCATACCTTGTCCCTGGACTCTTCTTATCTTCTCCTTTCACTCTGCCTCCTGTCCACCATGAGGTGAGCTGTGTTGCTCAATCACTTGCTCCCCACCATGATGTTTTGCCTTTCCATACATTGACCTAGAAACAAGTGACCATGGTGTGAATTCATCAGCCAAAGTAAATCCTTCTTATCTTATGTTTTACCTTAGGTTTCCATTATGGTGATGAAAAACTAACTAGCATAATTCTTAGCAAGTGTCATTGCAGAAACAGCTCAGGCCAGGACTGAAATTTTCTTCTAAAATAAAATAAATAATCTGCTTTGTCTTATACAGTTACCCATTTCTTGCTTCAGGGTACTTACTAACCACAATAGCACTCCTGATCTTTGCTTCTGCACTTGTTTGATGAGTATTTTGAATTTTTGATATTCATTAACCATGTTCTTTGGAAGGCTTTGCTTTCAAGCTAATACTCTCTGCTAATTTATGGCCATATTTTCTTCCTGTTATTGAAAATGGAAGGCTCTATTTCTCTACTTCTCTAATCTGATCACTTTGAGTTTGTCTTTTCTGTGCAGTAATAAAACCAAGGTAGCCAAGACAATGAGAGTCATGATTAAAGATTTTAAGATAAATCTTCTGTCAATTAAACAGATCCTCTATTCTTTAGCAGCATAGTTTGACTTATTCTAAAGCCAGTTAAATACAAATCCTCAAAGATATTTTTGTCTTTAGAGAAAATTTACAAGAGAAATATAGATGAGCAACAGAACTTCAGCTTAGAAAATGGATCATCTTTGCACTCAAACTTAACAATGAGTGAAAATGTCACCAGTGTGTGACTGCCTAGGATTGGTTTGGAAATTGCTTCAGATGTTAGTACACGTCTAAGGAGTGTTAATGTTTCATAATAACAAGAACTGTAAACAAGTGCAATCATAGTACTAAAAAGCAGAATGTGTTGGCACGACAAATGATTCATTGCATTTTATGCTGAAATGAAGATAATTTCAGTAATTTGGGAGAATGGCTCCCTGCATGAGTGAAGTTTCCACTTTTGTTTTCTTTGTTGAAAATTTTCTGAAAGATGAATTTGTGTATAGTGATTTTGGTGACTATCAACTGAGAATTGAAGGCAAAGATTAATATGTCAATAATCCTGATGAAGCTCAATGTGTGTATATACAAAGTAGAAATTTAAGCACTGTGTTTTAGTCCATACTCCATTGGTTTTATGAGTTGAGACAAACTTAAGACCTAGATGTTCATAGACCTTCCTTTGCACCATACTACCACATCCTATGGAAAGCTCATCCCTGACAGTTTCCCCCCTGCATTCATTTAAACAAGAGCTTAGTGAAAATTATAAAGACTTATTTTTAGCCATGTAAAACCTACCTAATTGTTGTTTTGGAAGATCTTTCTGATTTTGGCCCTGTTTTTTGTTTATTTTATATTTTAAGATATGGTTCTTTCTGGGGATGTATATCAAAATCTGTCTCAGGTAGAAGAGATTCCCCATGCTAGTCTGACAGGCTGAGAAAGCTATCTAAGCATATACCTGGGGTCTTTTAAGAAATACCAGCTTTGGTGTCAATACTCCAGGAATGTTGATCTTATTGGTCTGAGAAGAAGTCTTTTTTTTTTTTCTAATTTCTTCTTAATATGGAGCCAAGAATGGGGACCACTAAATTGAAAGAGTATTTGCTGGTAATTCTTTGTAGTTTCTGACGATCTGGTCCTCACATTCATATTGTAGATTGCATGCCCTGTGATAAAAGTTGAATTCATATGAAGATTAATTTTTTTATGTCAACTTGAGCAGGTCACATGATATATCATGATGGTAATATAATTTCTTTATCCTTTTCTTACATTAGAAATAAATTATAAAGAGATTAGAAATACACAAGTTTATTTGATGCTGTGACAATTGACTTAAAATTAGTGAGCAAATGAATTTTGAGTATCTCTTTTATGACAGGAATTTCATTATGCACTAAGAAGGCAAAAAGGTAATAAGAATGTGCTTGTAGGGGAGAGACACCTGTCTCATTCCATCATTTAAACCTCAACAATAAAGAATTGGCATTACTCTGAGAGAATATAGGAAAGGTGCTAATTTTAATATGCAGAATGATTTCAGAGCAGCGATTTATGGTTCTCATTTTAAATGATGAGTAAGATGTAGCCAGGTATGCATGAATGGAAGGATGGTGTAGGCATGAGCAAAGTTAAGGAGGTTAGAATTGGTGATGTGTTTCTTGACACTGAAAAAACTTTTGTTGGGTTAAACATCAAATATGATCAGGGAGAAACATGAGTTTTGGTTGCAAGTGAGTTTAAAATTATTGAAGTGTAATAAAGTACGAATGACTCCTAGAGGCAACACCTAGCCTAGGTAACACAGAATCAGAATTCAAAACTGTCTGCCCCAAACTTGAGTTCTTTTAGCTATGCCTTCCATGATATAAGGTAAAATAATGTAAGAATGTGCCACCATTGTGGACAGAAGAAACACTTGTGAAATGAGTGTGAAGGTATGGGTGAATTATGATTTGACTATCTACTATTGTATACTAATCCCTTAAGTCTCTAGTGATCTATTTAGAAATACAATGTGTTGAAGGTGATGACTGTAAGCCAGTTGCATTCTGCAAAGGCTTTTCCTGAACAGATACGCTTACAAAAGAGTTTTGTTGTAAGCTCTTGGAATTCAGTGATACCTTTTAAAATTTATGCTTTCCTGATACTTTTCCAGTGCTTGTATATAATAATGACTCAGTGCTATTTGAATGAATGTGATGAACAGATTACAAGGGCTGTATATAGGGGAGCAGTGTTACCCAGGCATTCTTAAGTGTACACTCATCACAAGAGTACGTAATATCATATGTAAGACTGAGGTTTAGTAAAAAAAAAAAAATCACTTTAGCAAGGCATTCACTATTCTACTGTGCTTTCTGAAAGGGACATTGCTACCTGGAGGCAGGAGGGGGAGGGAGAAGGAGAAGAACAGGGGGTTCAAGGGTGGGGAAGACAGAGGCAGAGACACAGAGACACATGAAATGAGCTGATACTGATAGCAGATGGTTTTTCAGTTAATGTTAGAATCACAGGCATCAAGTCAGACACTGGTGGCTCAGGTCTGCAGTCCTAGCTATTTGGGAGTCTAAGAGCTGAAGGACTGTGGTTCCAGGTCAGTCCAGTCAAATAGTTCATGAGACCCCATTTCAACGGCGAAAAACTGATCATGGTGGCACATACCTGTTACCACAGCAATGGCAGAAAGCATAAAAATAAAACAGGAGGATTGTGGTCCTGGCTGGCCTGGCCAAAAAGCAAGACCTTATCTCCAAACTAACCAGAGCAAAAAGGTCTAGAGGCATGGGTCAAGTGATAGAGCTGCTGCCTAGGAAGTGCAAAGCTCTGAGTTCAATCCCCAGTACACCCAGAAATGAAAGAAAGCCACAGGTGTCTACAAAATGATGTGCTGTAATTTAAGAATCAGCTTCTTCATGTCATTAGGATCTTCAAAAGTGGCCCCATAAAGCAGAAGTACTATATAACACTAGTTTAGGGAAATATAGTTACCGAACATTAAAAGGCCATAATAAAAATAAGCCCTAATGAGTCATGTGATATTTTAAATAAAAATTTATGAACTAGTATGCTGCTAGTTAAAATTCACTGGTCATTAAGCCATGGCATTTCATGTTTTTTTTTTCCTTTGAAACCTGTTTACCTCTCCACATTCTTTATTTTTATTGGATTCTTTTGGAAAACATGTATTATGACAGACATTTTCAAACAAGAAGGTAATTATAATGCAAACCAACTGAAATAATGATGTAGTACGAACTACATTCATCCTGATGCAGACAGACTAGAAACAGAATCTCAAGTTTTCCTTGATCACTAGAAAATTAAAACCAACTTTTGATATTTGGGAATTGTTTGATTAGAGACAGGTGGAAGCATTTGGTTCTTCTAGGATGTTCTGTGGTTTTAAGGTTGAGTCTTTGATAGCCTGTGCATGTTAAGACTAGCACATTTCGAAACACCGAATGGGCCAAGTCTAAGCCTCATCCAAGCAGAGACATAGCTCAGACTTGGAGAATGAACTGTAAGGTCACGCAACGTGCTCTCCAAGTGCAAAGAGGCTAACCTGATTATGAATTCCTGACAATTTCATGGATTCAATTCATTTTATTCTGTTATGAGATAGAAGTAATTAAAATGGTTAGTCTTTGATTACACTTGAGCCATCTATCTTTCCCCTTTTTGTTATTGTTAAACAGAGTGATCTCCAGCTAGCTTCTTAGCCAACTCTGATTCTCTACCATTCTCCTTAGTTTTGGCAATTTTAAATTTTAATTAAGTTGTGTGGCTTTTTAGAGACAAACTAATGATTGTATAATCTCCAATTTCCTTTCAAATACAATGTAAATCTTATTTCATTTTATTGTGATAGGAACAGTTACCATGAGATCTACTTTCTCAATAATTTTTAAGTGTACAATAATAAATACATTGCTGTTGACTATATGTGTGATGTTCTATAGAAAGATCTCAACGGCTTATTTATCTTGTTTGAATGAAACTTTGTTGATTAATAGATTGGTAATTTCCTCCTTCCCCCACCCAGCCTCAGAAACCAGCATTCCCCTCTTTGATTCTATGAAATTGACTGTTTTAATAACCTCATATACATGGAATCATTCAATATGTGTCTTTTCATGACTAGTTTATTTCACTTAGCAATGTTTTCAAAGCTCAACTATGTTGTGTAATATTGCAAAATTTTCTTCTTTTTCCTAAGGCAGAAGACTATTACATTGTATGTACATGTCTCATTTTCTTTATCCATTCATCTGTCTGTGGGCTTCTAGGTCATTTTCTATTTTGACTATTGTAAGTGGTACTGACATGAGCATAGGAGTGCTAATATTTCTCACAGATCCTAATTTTAATTCTTTTTGATAAATGCCCAGAAGTGGAGTCATGGGATCATATGGTAATGCTATATTTAATTTTTGTAGGAGCATTTACATAGTTTTCTATAACAGGCACAAAAATTTTGCATTCCCACCAACAGTGTGTGAGAGTTCCTCTTTTGTTTTATTGATAACAGCTATTCTGACTGATGTGAGATGATATATCATTGTTGTTTTAATATACTGTTTTGTAGACCTGTATTTTTTTTAGTAAAAATGTCTATTCAAGCTTTTAAACCATTTTAAAAGTCTGGTTAGCCTTGCAGTCATTGAAAGGGAAGCAAATTTTCAATGCAAACAGGCAGAGTGGGAAATAGAAATTGCAAATGATGTGCAACTGAGGTCTCAGAATTTCCCTAGGTTTTCTTGCAGAATACTTGGTTATTACTTTTCTTGCCTACTACTGATTCTTTCATACCTTCCACATGTTTCTTTGTTAGTTATGTGAAAATAACAATAGCCAATCTCTCCTATTTTGGCAAAGATCATCTTGATATTGAAAACACTGGTATGTCCCTAACAGATTTTAATTCGAGGAACCAATTTTCTTTGGACTGAAATCACTTATTTCAGTGGTGAAGAAATGATACTAGTTTAACACTTCACAGAAAATAGGTTGTAAGAAGTTTGCTGAAAGGGAAATCATGGAAATTTGGTGTTGAGATTTTCTCTCTCTCTCTGTCTCTCCCATCATTTTTGCTTGCATTTCCTTCACTGATTTATCTGCAGAAGACATTTTTGAGACCTTAGAAATCTGCAATATTTTCCCTTTGATGACTTGACTTGACCATCCATTTCTTTTTCAGACAACTCATGTTCAACGAGTGCATGAACTCCCTGGAAGTATCCACAGTCTCCTGTTTTACTCCTCACCCTCCTGCCTTTCCTGATTTGTTTACTCTCTTGTGACCACTGTCATTTGATTGTCCAATTCCTTCCCACTGATAACCATTCCTGTTGCAACAATTATGAAGAGAACAAGAAAGTGAACACAATGTGCTCAGTTCTGTCTACATTCTGAACTATAATCTTGCGGCTGCCTCTGGAGGCTATAGCAGAAGAATAAGATGCACTTTCTTCTAAGTTTGGCAGAGGGCTAATGTTTGGATAGGAAAACATGCTCAACTTTATCTGAGATTCACATTTCACATGTTCTTGCTCAAATAATGTGAGTTGGAGAATGAAGTGAGTTGATGGATAAAGAAAATACATTCAACCACTATTTTACATTGTTAATCAGACTCAATTACTATAATAATTAAAAATACTAATCATATTGTAAGAATCATCCATTGCTGTGCTAGGAATTTGGAAATAAACTGAGGAGTCAATAGAGTAAATTAAGTGTCTGTTGAATAAGAAAAAGTTTAGGAGTGATCTTTGAGTTTGATGATTAAAAAAATATGAAGTACGATGCTCTGTAAAGAAGATTGATTTCATAGCTGGAAATCTGTCTTTATCTCTGGTTTTGATGTGACATTTCTAGGACTAAGCCAGCAATCTTGGATTTTTCTATCACTCCCCATTTTTCCTTTTGAGTCTCAGTTAATATACTAGTATTTATAAGGGACCAGGTTGACATGAAATATTAAAGGATGTATGTTCTATGTTCCAGTGGGAACCCTTTTCATATCTCAAAGTGGCATACCAGTTTTTATTTAAAGGGCATTTAAAAATGTTTAAAACATGTCTACTGCTCATGATAAGCTGTGTTCATTCATAGAAACATCAGAGATCTGAGTCTTGATTCAATTAAGGCTGACTGACATCAGGCTTCTGAAGTGAAAAATTGGTATTTCCTTCACTTACTCTTATGAAGTCATTATTTCCAAGAAGTACTTCCTCTTGGAATCTTCAGTCTGCCTTCTCATCTGGTTCCCATAGATAAATGTTACATAACATACATAGACAGTGACTAGCCCCTTTACCCATTACTTACGTACTTGTTTAAAAGACTGATGCCTGCACTCAGAGATGCCCAGGTCAGAAACAATTTCATGGAATGTTTTCAATCATTCACAAATGTACCCACTCAGCTGGGACAAAGCAGTGGAGAAGAAACATGTGTGGAAATTTCTTATGTCTCTGGGAGTGGTGCCTAAAGATGTTTCTTTAGACATATGGACATTTCTCTAGGATTTGTGGAATAACTTGGACTTCCTCCATGTTTCTTGAAATGGAAGAGAAAACAGTAGCTCAATCGCAGTCTGTTCTCTCTGCAGATATCTTACCAAAGGTGTGAGCCCAATTGATTGTGAAGGATCCTGCAATTCTACAGGTGAGGTCGTGGCATGGGCTTTTTCAAATCTCTTCTGTCATTGTATTAAAGTAACTTCTTAAGAAAGCTAATTTACCACAATAAGGACTTTCATTTCTTAGTACATCTGAAAAAAACTCTTCTTTAAAATACATAATGATAATTTAAGTCTAACATTCTTACAGTAGCTGTCTTCCATAAGTTCCCTCATTCTGTATCTTCGGGTGAATGAGTGTGTATCCCAGATCAGTCTTCTTGTTTTTTTTTTTTTGAAATCGCAAATAGTTAAAGCAGAAAGATCATGTCTTCCTATTTGTAGTGTAACTATGCTCTTCAACTCTATAAATTCAGTTTAATTTTGGAGGAGGAAAAACATTTCTTTCTTAAACTTGTAATTTTCTAAATGGTACTGAAAATATAGCCAATGACAAATCTTCAGATTTCACTGGCAATCAAAGCCTCTGGGCACTTTAACAATGCCACCAAAATAATAACTAATACTATTAAGTGTATCATGCTAAGATTTCACAAGCTTTCTTATTGTGAGGAATATTTAAGGAATTCTGAAACAGTATCAACAGGTTTGGACAAGTTGTGAGGACATTTTCTATTATTTATTTTAATGTGATTCAAGAACCGGACTGGTTTGTAATTTAGAAGTCTCCCTTAGTTGAGAACACCAAAATAGCCACATGGCTCCTTTTTATCTGCTGCTACTTAAAACCAAGCTCTGAATCATTTGTGGGAATCTGAACTTTCCCTGGGAGTCCACCAGCATCTAGTTTCTATATATGGATAAATTAAAAAGGCTAGTTAGATTCAGTTCTTATTTCGTCTCATTTCCTTATTTTCCACATTTTCTAAACTTCAGCAATCACAGTACTAATACTTCTGAATCTAAGTATGTTTTTCTGTTCCTATCTTCTTCAGTGGTTGGGCATGTATTTTCCCTTTAAGAGACTTTCACAGCATTTTTTCCATGTCCAGGAACTGCTGAATTTTCATGATGGCAGCCTGCCTGCCTTGTACCATGACTGCTGCTTGACAGGGCAAGACCCAGCAGTCTGGCTCACCATCAGAGGGGGCTGTCATTCCTTTTTTATTTTTTTTTCCCTGCTTCTACTAACTTTTGGGCATATGTGGAAAGAAGAATCAGTACATGACTTTCTCTCTGCCTCAATTACTAATTAACTTCCTGCTCTTCGTGCACTGAGGGCAATCAAGGTCACAGAGAATTCTCACTGCTACCAAGTTAATAGTAATTTTGTAGAAAATATCCATTTTTATCAGTTCACTCCCTATCTCTATTTTATTTAATCCAGTGCATAAAATAACTTACATTAGTAACTGGCACATAAATTTAGATGTAGTCAACATTTTTTACTATCATGGTCTTCTCAGATGACTTTTTGCTGAATGATCTGTATTAGATGTTGACTAAACACATTTAGTATATATTTTTCAATTTATATAGACAAATGTCATTTATTTGAAAACATGACTGTTTGACTTATTCACTCACATCTCTGAGACCTTTGGTAACTTGCCTTTAAAGGCCATTTAATTATTTTGCATAAATGATTTATTTTATTTAATGAATTGCAAGGACTCTTTCTTAATACCTTTGTATTATTCTCTCTACTCAGTGCTACTCATAATAATAGTTAAGATACACTGAACAGCATCCATGTAGCAAGCTCTCACTCTATATTGATGATGACTTTAGTACTCATATGAACACTAAGGGGACAACATGGTTGTCCTCAATTCCCTGATAAGAAAATGAAAGCATACACAGCATAGGAATTTTCATGGGGTCACACAGATAACCAGTTGTACAGCAATAATTAGATTGAAGAAAATTTGATTGCAGTGCCTTTACCATGAACCCCTATCTCATATTACTCAAAATAGAATCTCTAGCACACACTATGTGATTCTAACTTTACAGCCTTCAATTTATTTCCTTTTCATATTTGTCACTAATCAGAGTTTGTGAAGAGAAGACTGGATACAGACCCAGTGTGGGTCAGCTTTAATGCACCTGGTTAGGACTTTGAAAGGGAAGTTCTAGTGGACTCTGATAGGAATTCTGTTAGGAACTTTAACTCCCAGGAAACCCCTGCAGTAAAACCAGACCTTTTCAAGTGTCAATCAAGTAGCTCAATTTTGGAGTTACTCTTTGGACTTGATACTTCCTATTGCCATTAAGGTCATTTTTTTTCCTACATGCTTTTTTGTATGTCCTTTCAACAATTTTTTTCATAAAAATATCATTTCTTTTATAATGGGAAGTTGGAAAAGACAGCTTTGAGGAGAGCCCATGCCTCCATTCCTTGTTCTCCACCAGGCTGTCTACCACACAAACAATGTGTAGGTGACTTTATTTCTCCTAGAAGCTTCCTGAGGGCAGGAATCATGCTTGGTCATAAACTCCTTCCTCAGTCTGCCTGCAAGGAGTCTTCAAATATCATCCTAAACAAATCAGAAAATAACTAAATCATGGATTTGCTAAAACTTTTTTAAAAAGTAAGGGCAGGTGGGCAGGGGAACTGAGTCTATGGCCAAGCTAGACAAAGTATTTTCCTTCTCTGCCTGAGGATCTAACCCTAGAAACGATTAAGTGAATCTTTGGAATATGATTTTTTTCTTTGTTATTACTAACAAAGTATCTCTATGAGAAAATAACTAATATAAAATTTGCGACTTTTAGTTCATATTTCATGTTATCTTCTCTTGGTACAGAGGAAGAAGAGAATGGGGAATAATTCCTGATATAGCTCACTATCCCATTTCCCAACATATCTTGGAAGTTTTCTTCCCCAAATTTAACTTGAATCTGTCCACTTCTTTCCACTCTGTCATACCAATTCAACATCCCTAATTTGTAATGTTGCAGACTCTTCTAATGGCCTAACTTCTTTTCCTGTAGTTCATTCTTCAATCAAGAGTTAGCTTGAGCTAGCTTTTCTAAATGCAGTAATAGTGATAGAACTTTCTTGCTTTAATCTCTTTAATAGTATATTATTACCATTGATAAACCCTCAGACTCCTATGTTGCCTGAGATTCCACATGAACTTGACCTTCCTACCTCTTTTTATTAGCAAGTATTGTTGGAAATGTAGGCCCCAAAAGTGACCACGTGGAGAGGAGTGATCTGGCCAAGAGATTCTTTATTGCTGGGTGGGAGAGGGAGGGGCAGGGGCTTAAATACCCTCAGTGAGACTCGGCATGATCTGATTGGTTAGGATCTTATGGTTCAGGCCAATTGGAGGTTGGGGCAGAAAGAGGATTCAAGCTAGACTTGAGGCAGGACCTTGACCCTGGGAAACAGAAGCTTAGGGGTGCAGAAAGAACCGAAACCTACCAGTGCCATTATTGCCAACATTCCTCCCTTTTTTGTTTGTTAAGGAAGGGGGGCGTTTGTATGGCCACCCATTTCTCTCAGTAGTTGGAGGACTCTTGAAATTGTCTAGGGAACAACATTTCACAGTGGTTCTCCTGGCCAATGCCCATCCTAATGCCTGTGTTCTCGCTCTTCTATTCTTAAGCTTCCTCCCTTTTATCATACTGCATGTCTGCTATTGCTGATCAAAAGTTTAACCAGTTGTACCTCCAGGGATATCAACCGCTCCAAAATATGAGATAGTTGGCTGATACCCACCATGCAGAGGTCGGAGGATTGGCTCGGGACGCTTTACGACCTGTGGCTACAAGGGACCTTCATCAACTTCAGGGAAGAGGAAATCTTCATTTTCAGAGCCTGGGTGTACGCCATCATGAGACTCACCACCCCAACACTGTTTGCCACTAACCCTCCCCTCCCCTACGCTGCCCCTTGCTAGCTCGAAAAAGCCAGAGCGAACACAACGCCCCCCTTCCTCAACAAACAAAAATGGGAGGAATGTTGGCAATAATGGTGCTAATAGGTTTCGGTTCTTACTGCACCCTTAAGCTTCTGTTTCCCAGGGTCAAGGTCCTGCCTCAAGTCTAGCTTGAATCCTCCTTCTGCCCCAACCTCCAATCAGCATGAACCATAAGATCCTAAGCAATCAGATCATGCCGAGTCTCACTGAGGGGTATTTAAGCCCTTGCCCCTCCTGCTTCTCTCTCCGTGCCATTATTGCCAACAAGTATTAGTTGTACAAAAGAATTTCATTATGATATTTCTGTACGTGTACATAATATACTTTGATCAAATTTACTCCTTCTAATACTCTTTTTATCTGCCCAGTCCGCTTTGTGTTTTGTCAGTAATGAGGTTTAAACTCAGGGCATCATACTTGCAAGGCAGGCACTCTATCACTTGAACCACATTCCTAGCCCTTTTTGCTTTGTTTTTCAGATAACAGCTCATGTTTTTTGCTCTGGCCAGCAAGAGATCCTCTTACTTACTGTTCCCACATAATTGGGAAGATTGGAACATGTCACCATGTGCAGCTTCTTTGTTGAGAGGGGTCTCACTAACTTTTCAAATCACGATCCTTCCCATCTCTGCCTCCTAAGTAGCTTGGATTACGGGTTTGAACCACCCCCCCCTCTTTAAAAAATTTTAATGAGTTTCATTATTCTGTTTTCATACACATGTATGAAGTGCTTTCACTATATTCACCCTCTCCTTCACCCTCTTCTTCCCCTAGTTTTGTTTCTTAGTCTGACTTATTTCACTTATTATGATGACATCCAGTTCCATCCATTTTCTTGCAAATGACATAATTCCATTCTTCTTTATGGCTGAATCATACTGCATTGTAAATGTATATATGACATTTTCTTTGTTCATTCATCAGTTGATGGGCATCTAGGCTAATTCCACAGACTGGCTATTGTGAATAGTGCTGCTATAAACATGGGAGTGCAGGGGCTATTGTTTGTTGACATATTCCATTGGATATATGCTCAGGAGTGGTACAGGAAGATCATATGATAGTTCTATTTTTAGTTTATTTTGGTGACTCTCCATACTGGTTTCCATAATGGTCATACTAGTACATTCCCACCAACGGTGTATGAGTTCCTTTTCTCTTCATCCTCCCCAGCATCTGTTGTTTGTTTCCTTGATGATTGCCATTCTAACTGGAGTGAGATGCACTCTCAGGGTAGTTTTGATTTGCATTTCATTTATGACTAAGAATGCAGAACATTTCTTCATGTATTTATTTGCCATTTGTACTTCTTCTTTTGAGAAATTTCTGTTCACTTTCTATCTTATTAATTGGATTGTTCTTTTGGTATTTAATTTTTGGATCTCTTTATACATTCAATATGAAGTGACCATCTTTGTCTCTTCTGATTAATTTTAGTTTGAAATCTGCTTTGTCAGATATGAGTATGGCTATTCCGGCTTGCTTTGGGGTTCCATTTTCTTGGAATGTCTTTTTCCATCCTGTCACTCTGAGACTATGTCTTTTGCTGGATAGATGCATTTCTTGTGGGCAGCAAATGATTGGCTCTTATTTTTTAATTTGATATGCCAGTCCGTGCCTTAGGATTGGAGAATTGAGACCACTAACATTCAGGATAATGATCAAAAGGTATGTAGTAATTCCTGACATTTTATTGGTTTTGTAGTAATTCTTCCTTACTCTTCATTTGCTTATATACTCATCTAGTGGGATCTATTCTTTCCTGAATTTTCATGGTTGCATTTAGCTTCCTCTTATGTGTGCAGGATTCCTTTAAGTATCTTCTAAAGCACTGAACCAGGGGTTACAAATTGCTTTGGATTTTGTTCATCATGGAAGGTTTTTATTTCTTCCTGAATTATGAAGGATAGCTTTGCTGGATCCAGAATTTTAAGTTGGTAGTTATTTTCTTTCAGACGTTGCCCAGCATTTTAACTCCTTATTGAGGGTGGGAAGGTTGAGGAAAGGTCAACATTCAGAAGGCCTGGGCTCTTCACCTTTAGATTTACCTAACACAAACACACCAGGATATATTCCCTAGAGGTGAGCCTTTGTGCTTTTAGACCTTGATCAGCAAGTTGCTTACCTGTGGGGTGGGAGACTGTGGTTATCATATTATTTGAAAGGACTGAGTTCAATACCTTTGGATCCATCTAGCAGCCAATACACATAGCCAGGAGGCAGGTCTGAAGGCTGAGTACCATGTCAGTCACAGGCTCAGTCCTTCGTTTCCACCTCTACCCTTAGGTGATGGGACTTGTTCCTCACTAGGGAGGGCCTCCAACTCCTGTCCCCTTTGTTATTCAAACTTTTCAGTTACATAGACCCTTTCCATGACCACTTCTTATGGCATTCTCCCAACTAGTCACTCTGGCAGGGTGTCCCAGGACTTCTTGAGCATATATTATTCCTTATTTACAAGACCCCAGAGTATTTCAATCTCAAACAATAGGCTCTCTTTCAAGATGGCATCTTGCTTTGGCTCTCAGAAATAAAAGGAGTGACAGAATATCTTTCTACACAGAGGCTGACCTTCCACACTAGAGCAGTCACTGTTTTAAGAAATCCTGCAGTTTAAGGTTGAGGGAAGTGTAGACTTATCCTGCAGTTAAAATTGCTATCTTTTACTAGGACCATCTGGCTTACCTTGTGAATCTGTCTTCAGCTTCCCCACTTTTCTTAGGGATCTGGGGACAAGATTTGGAACTGTTTGCTGCTTTTTCCTGTTGCCTCAGTATTTCCTTGCTTTTCTGCTGTCCTGTTACCTGTTTTGTGATTCCTAATGCTGCTCCTCTCCTCAGAATACAGCCTCTCCTTTATTGCCTGACTCTTCTCATTCATGGAGTCAAAATGATGGATGCTTCCTATCCACCATTTTACCTTGTCTCCCTATCTGTTTATTTTTATTATATTCCCTACTAATCTCTGGATTCCAGTAATTCTAGATTTCAGATTACCAAATTCTTCTTACCCTAGGACATTCACACATAATTTCCCTCTAATACTTCATTGCCCAGTTCAAATGCATAATTCCAGGAACTATTCCTTGATCACCAATGGAGATAAGGCTCTTTGTTACATACTCTGGTTTCATCTGGACAAGTTAAACATACTTATCATAATTTGGAGTTATTCCTTATAGTGGGTACTACCTACCTGGATTCTTCCTTCAAGACCAGGCAGTCATTTCCTTAGCTACTTGGATGGTTGTGCAAGGATGGCTCCCAGCTTAATCCCTCTTCAGAACTGTCCTCAGAATAAGGAAAGTGCCTCATGCCCTGTTATATCTCCTCCCCGTAATTATCCTATATATCCATTGATGGGTTGAGATAGGGTTACAAAAGCCTGGCCACTTGCTCAATCATTCTAAAGAGCCTTCTAACTTCCACAGCTGCCTGTTGGATTGATTGGGGCAATTTTCTTTCTACTTTTTGTCCTTTGCAGTATTGGGAATTGAATTCAGGGCCTTGTGTGTACAAGGCAAGTGCTTTACCATTTGAGCCATGCCCCAGCTCTTTTGTTTGTATTTTGTTTTGGGGATAGGGTCTTGATAACTTTGCCAGGGCTGGCACAAACTCATGCTTCTACCTTCAGAGTAGCTGAGATTACAGGTGTGTGCCACCATACCCTGTTTTGTTAAGGTATCTCTTATATCGCATTACAGTTAAACTCTTCCCTCTCCTTAGTCTTGCGTTTCTTACCCTTGAGAGCACTCCCCAGTGAACTTGATGCAGGCAGAACTCAAAATCACACCATCTATTTCCCAGAGAATCTGACCTATGACAGTGGGTGTTAGCAGTTTTGCTGGAAAAGGTTCCAGGCAGCAGAGTGTGATGGAAAACCAGCAAATGGAATGTACTTAATGAAACATTTTTGTAGTTATTCTTGATATTGGGATAGGGAAAAATAATTTTAGAAACTATCAAATTGAATGTATATTTGAGGGATCATTCAGTTTATTGAAAACAAAAAAGCTAATTTTTGGTTAATTGTAAATGTAAGACAAAACTTGAAAACAGTTTCATTAACATCATATAAAGTTTCACATCTCCTGCCACCCATGGACATAAACAGCTGAGTATTAGATATAGCATTTAATTTTAAGAGAGCTAAACTTTACAGAAAGTTAAATGCTTCATGCCTTTTTTTTGGTGACAGGGAGGTTTCAACAAAGGTCCTTGCTCTTGGTAGGCAAGCATTCTCTCACTCAAGCCATGCCTCTAGCAAAAGATAGCTAAATTATTAGTCCTAACAGGCCCACTAGACAAAGCCAGAGGCCTTACTGGGAAAAAAGTAGGACCACGGAACTTTGGTTAGTTATGTCTTAGCTGATGCAAGTGACAATCTTGAATCTCCCAGATCGCCAAAGACCTTATGGGCCTGCAGAAATAGATCACTTTTCATGGATAAGCACATTTGGGTTTACAGAGAAGGTAAACCAAAATGCACCTGTATCAGATTTTACTCTCACCTTCACTGTTGGCTAACAGACTAATAGCTTTAAAAAGCAATGTGATTCAATGATGAGTCAGTTAATGAAGATGAAGATGATATGTTAGAAGGAGTTATAGGGCCTATCCAGGATACTATAACTTGGATTGGGTCTTGAGGGTGCTGCATCAAGGAGGTTGATAAGCAAAATTGGACATAGAAAAATATATTGTGCCCTTCCATAGTATTAAGTTTAATATCTTCTTAAAATACATATCAGACAAGGGAATTATATTCAGAATATAAGAAGAATGCTAAAAAATCTTCAAAATAATGAGAAAACAAACACCCAATTAGAAATAGACAAATCACTGGATGTCAAGCAATGACATCTTGCTCTTCCTTATCACATTAAATATTTATCTGCCATGTGGTCTGCCATTCCCACTAATGAGTATTTATTCATGGAGATTCATTTCTAAGATGTCCCTTGAAGAATCCTCTCTTCTTGTATTCATCTTGTTGTAATGTCCTTCCCTTGAGTGTGAGGTGGACATAAAGGATTGTAACTTCTTTCTTTCTTTTCCCAGACTTTATTGTCTCCTTGGTTCATAGGAAGCAAGCTGCCATATTGGAGATGGAAAGGAACATGATAAGGAACTGAGGACAGGTATTAGGCCAACAGCCAAGTTAAAAACAGCCAAGTTAGTCCGAAGTTCACATTGAACTGAATTCTACTAACCATAAGACCTTAGTCTTGGACTAGCTAACACCTTGACTATATCACATGAGAGATCCTGAAGTGGAGGACACAGAAATCCCATTCCTAAATTCATGACTCAAAAAAAAAAATGACATAATAAGTATGCATTGTTTTAATCTGCTAAGTTTTTGAGGGATAATTTGGTATACAGCAATAGACAACAAATACATTTCCTTAGTGGAAAAAATGTTCAAAGCATATGTTCACATAAAACTTAGCATGCGCTTGTTTATATGGCTCTACTCATAGCTTCCAAAAACTGAGCAAAACCCGTGTCCTTTAGCAGATGAATTAATAAACTATGGTACATCTTCACAATGGAATATTACTCAGTGATGATTTGTTAATGTGCACAACTTAATTTCAAATAATTGTATTAAATAAAAGAATCTAATCTCAAAAGATTACCTGTATGTGATTATATTTGTATGGTATTCTGGAAATTTGAAAAAGAGAGAACAGATCAGTGGTTACCGTGGGTTAGGCATTGGATGTGTGTGTGTGTGTGTGTACATGCACATGTGTGCACACATACATGCATTGTGTATGGGGGAGATTGGAATAAAAGGGACAGCACAGGGGACTACTTTGGAATGTTAGAACTGTTCTGTATATTCTATGTGGTGGTAGTTACAAGAATCTATGTGTGTGTAAAAACTCAGAAATGTACACCAAATCAATGAATTTTATAACATGCTAATGAAAAATATTAACCCTGTTTTCTAAGGGGAATGACAAAAATTTATACCATCTCTAAGGTTCTAAATTATGCAAGAATGACAGTCTTCATGTCTCCTTTTGGTTCACCAGTCTGGGC
Source organism: Castor canadensis (assembly GCF_047511655.1). NCBI lineage: Eukaryota > Metazoa > Chordata > Mammalia > Rodentia > Castoridae > Castor > Castor canadensis. The sequence continues at coordinate 10,971,354 of NC_133396.1, read as the reverse complement.
CCTCCCCAATGTGGACAGAGCCTAGAGAATGACAGTGGACGATTATAAACTCAATCACCTAGTCCCTCCTTTTTCCGCTATGGCACCAGATGTGGTGTCTTTGCAAAAATACATTAACGTGGCCTCAGGTACATGGTATATTGGTATGTGACCAATGACTTAATAATTGATTTTTTTTCCATCTTTCTTGGAAAGGACAAGCAGAAATTTGGGTTCTGGAGTCCACAAATGTGTAGAACACTAGTCTTCTGTGTTTCTTTTTGTGTGTTTCAAAGAGACTTTGTCTTTCAACACCTAAAAGGTAGTGAGATAAAATAATATCAATAATAAAGCACAACATCTCATGCCAGAGCTTCTAACATATCCTACCTTTATTGGAAGTAAATTCCTATTTCCCTGTGCCCAGTCATTCTCAGAGGATATTGGCAACAGACCTTTGGCACTATAGGGAAAATAAGACACAGCAAAGCTAAGCAATAAAAATATCATTCATTTGCTATCATCTTGTTCTATATAGTGATCTTCATCTGGGGCCTTCACACCAGCCTTTCATGAAGACTCAGTCACATGGACTGGTCTGATGTCACAAAGAACAAGGGAATTTCTAAACTATGTTACTAGAGTGAATGGAAAGCCAATTTTTTAATCTGAAAAAAAACATAATGGTGTTTGGGAAGTTATTCCAGATGTTCTCTGGGGAAACTATAAGGACTGCTAATATTTTTTTTCCTTTCAAGCTTTATGCTTTGTATTATCCTAGCAGAGTACACAGTATCATCTGAAGTTCTGGCTCCCTCAAAATATGTTCCTAAACACATTTGCCTAAGTTTTGACTACAATTTTAGGTAATTAACCAAACTCTTGATGACCCTAGGGTTCCACAGTCTCACCTGGCTAAGAAACATTGCCTTAGATAATATTTTTCCAGGTCACTTATCTAAGCCAGTAACCTAAATGCAATGATATAAGTGATCTAAAAAGGAGTCTAGTGAGTCTAGTGATGCTATGAAAATGCTAATTGTAATGGAAACACCTTCTGCCACTGAAGGTGCTACAGTTGGGTGCTCTGTGTTTTGCTATTCTGAGCTACTGAGCAATTCTGGCATGTTTGAAAATCAAAATTTGTATTCACCTTGCATTAATTGTGATTTCAGTGGGACAAATAAGTGACATTAATACTGTGAGAAATTGCTTAAATTTCATCATCATAATATTCATCATTATAATTTCAAGTTCTTATTGTCTTACTTTGACTTGATAAATGCACTTGATGTATGCTCTCATTTATAGATAATTTCCTGCTGAAATTATTCTATAATAAAAATAGTACTAATGGAATTCAAAGTAACAATATGGCTAATAGGTAGTGGTAAAGTAGACCCTTGGTATCTGTGGGTATATGGTTCCAAGGAGACCGCCATTGAGGAAAAACTGAATGCTAGGGTGCAGAGTTCAGTAATACACTGCAGATGCTTGATTCATTTTTTCCACAACTCCACCCAACTTCCATTAAAGACATGCTGCTTTTCCTCAAATCTCAAATTCTCACCTTATCACTTGACTGAAGCATATTAACTTTCAACTTGCTTTGGGGGGCATTTACTTATTTATTTATTTATTCACATGTATATACATTGTTTTGGTTATTTCTCCACCCTGCCCCTTACCCTGTCCCCCCCCAGTTCCAGGCAGGTCCTGTTCTGCCCTTATCTCTAATTTTGTTGAAGAAAAAACATAAGCTTAATAAGGAAGACAAAGTGTTTTTGCAAGTTGAGTTAAGGATAGCTATACAGAGAAATTCCTAACATTGCTTTCATGTACCCATCTGTTACGACCCATGTTGATTCAACTCTAACTGATCTTTACACTGGTTCATGATCCCCTTCTCATGATAACCTCTGTCGCTTTAAGGTTTCTGTATTATTTCCTCTGGAGTGGGGTGATCAAATGCTTTCATGTTTTGGGTTTTCTTCCTATTCCTATATCTCCCATATGTGCTCTCCCCTTGTCATATGATCCAGCAATCCCACTCCTGGGGATATACCCAAAGGAATGCAATACAGGTTACTCCAGAGGCACCTGCACACCCATGTTTATTGCATCACTATTCACAATAGCCAAGTTATAGAAACAACCAAGATGCCCCACTACTGATGAATGTATCAAGAAAATGTGGTACTTTTACACAATGGAATTTTTCTCAGCCATGAAGAAGAATGAAATCTTATCATTTGCTGGTAAATGGATGGAACTGGAGAACATCATTCTGAGTGAGGTTAGCCAGGCTCAGAAGACCAAAAGTCGTATGTTCTCCCTCATAGGCATTTACTTTTTGAGAGGCAGATTTTCACAAAGTTAAGGTCAGAGATCACACAATGATTTAAACCCAACTTAACCGTAACATGGTACTGGTTGAGAGCTTCTCCACATCACCTGAGCTGTGGGATGCATGCATGGAAAGTCAAAATTTTTGCTTTTGAAATTCCTTTTTATTTATGTATAATGTATTTATTTATCAACTGCACTTGGTCAAAGCCGTATGCAATGAATAAGGTGGGCTTCATCTACTTCTGTGTAAGAATTGTGCTCAACGCTTGGCTGGCATTATCTTATTCTAATTTCACAATAATTCTATGGAGAGGTCACGTTATCTGTATTTCACAGATGAGAAAACACAGGTTTAAGGAAGAGAAGAAACTTGGCTGAGGTCCTATATCTACTCTGAAGCAAGTTTGGAATTTCACCTCATGTCTACCTATCACTAAGTTTTGTATTTAGTATAATGCCTCTTACTGGAAGAAATAAAGGTAAATTTAAGGAAATCTTTTTATTTTGTGTTATTTATTCAAGAGAAGTACTTTCATAAAGAGTTTAAGTTTAATGTTATTTAACCATAATTTATATGCAATTAAATGCAATATAAACTGTTGTACACAAACATACCTGTTAAATTGTTCAGTTCAACTGGAAGTGTGTACACCAGTATGACCACCATCCAAATGCAGATACAAAGCATTTATGTCACCTCAAACAGTATTTTTGTGCCTCTTTGAAACTAACTCTTAACTCCCTCTCCTAAGCAATCAGCGGTTTGATTTATATAACTGTAGGTTAGTCTTGTGTGTACTAGGTTCTCATATAACAGAATCATCTCATAATGCTCTTTTTATAGATGGCTTCTTTTGCTCAACATAGTATTTTTGAGATTCATTCATGTACATGATACATTTGTCTAACAATAGTTTATTCCTTTCTTATTTATGTCTAGCATTTCACTCTATGAACACTCAATTTTTCATCTATTCCATGTGAAGAGACATTTGAATTGTTTTTGGATTTTTGACCATTAAGTTTATATCTTCAATAAATGTTGATTTCTAAGTCTGTATAAACATAGGTTTTCATGGCTCTAGGAATGAAATTACCCATTTATATGGTAAATGTATAGGCATACATCTTTATAAAAACTGGCAAATTTCCTAAAGTCATCTTAACATTTTATATTTCTATTAGCAGCGCTTTGGGTTGCCTCATACCCTTGCCTCATTCAGTATTCTCATTTTAGCAATTACATGTATGGTAAGTGTCAGTGTTGTTGCTATTGTTTTTGGTGGAGCTGGGGTTTGAACTCAGAGCTTTTCACTTGCAAAGCAGGTGCTCTACTTCTTGAGCCATACCTCCAGAACATTTTGCTCTGGGTATTTTGGAGATGAGGGTCTCATGAACTTTTTTTCTAGATTGACCTCAGACTACAATCCTCCTGAGCTCAGCCTCTCAAGTAGCTAGGATTACAGGCATGAGCCACTGGTGCCCGGCTAACATATTTTTCTTTTATTGGTGGCACTGGGGGTTGAACTCAGGGCCTTGTGTTTGCTAGTTAGCCTCTATACCACTTGATTCATGTCCCCAGTCCTTCACTGTTGTTTTAATTTTATTTCTCTAATATCTAGTGATATTAAACATGTGCTCATTGACTATTCTTATATCTTCTTTTGTGACTATCTGTTCAAACATTTGTCCTGTGAGAGAATATTTCTATATATAATTTTTATGACTATATATGTATAATTTTTGGACAGAAATCCTGTAAAGATTTTCTATCATCTTTCTATCTATCTACCTACCTACACATCGATCCTCTCTCTTTGGTCTCTCTGTTCATATGCCTAATATTATTCTAGTCTCTAACTGGCCATTTTGTTTTCGTCACAGTGTCTTTTGAACTGTGGAAATTTTAATAATGATGAACTATTACTGACATACTTTCTATGATTCATTTGTTTTGTGTCCTAAGAAATTGTCACCTACCCTGATTTTGATCATCAATGAGCTCACAAATTGTTGACTGGGAGACAGAGATATGAAAAAATTATCATAAACATAGAAAGAGCTAGAATTACGTGTGTATGTGTGAATGGGGAGAAAGATAGGGTCTTCCTGAGAAAAGGAACAAGATCTGGAATGATATCAGAACAAACAAGGAATGAAATGAAGCCTGGGAGGCTGGTGGTGGTGGAAGCAGATGATACTGAAGAAGTGAAGAGAGAGCCAAAGTAATCTAGTGAACATCTCCACCAACTGTAATAACCTCCACTAGACTTATAATGACCAGGGTAGGCTTTCAATTATTAAAAGCATTCTATCTACTAAGAAAAAGTCAAAGTATACAAACAGTCATGTAAAAAAATTTTTTTTTGCCACTGGGCATATAACTTAGTATAGAAGCCTAGGGGACAAATATTTACCTAGCTGTCCCCAAATTGGGCAGAGCAGCAACTGGTCCATTAGCTTCCTTTTGGTTTCCATTAATTGCATTTTGCTATGATCTGTGGAAAATAAAGCCCTTGCATTTATTATATTTGGTTTGAGGGGAACTGGCTTTCTGCTCTTGTTTTGAATTGTCCAAAGCTGGCTGTGTTATGTTTTCTAGACTCTTCAAAGCTGTTGGTATTATGTAAGTTGAGAATTTTGAATCATTTAAGGCAACTTGAAAAATCTTCCGCATACTTGTAACAAGAGCCCATTCCTAGACATCGTGTTTATATCTCAAGTGGTGGCACTATTTTTAAATATTGAGGACTTCAAAATCTTTAGCCACATTGTTTAGCTATTACACAATGTGCTCCTCAAGCTTATGCAAAACAATGACGAGAAAGATCACTGAGTTTAGAGGGGAAAAACAGCAGCTCAATCTAAAAGTTTGTTAACAAATATTATGATGTGTTATTTAGCAGTTGGCTTCATTTGGCATTTGGAGATTTTTCTCAAATGCAAAAATATGGCATATTAAGATTTATTTGTACAATAAGCAAACATCTTTGGCTGAAATATGGCTGGCTTCTTTAACTGAATTAAAAATGATGAGACAGTGTATCTTAAAGTTTGATAATGTTTTGGGAAATATTTATCAACATACAAAACATTTTATTAATTCTCCAAAATTTTCTGTGTCTATTTCTGTCTGTGTTTTTGTTGAATGAGACACACTCAAATTAATTACTCAGATGTCTTTCCTTTTCATTATGCTTCAGCATGGATCTTGTAATATTTCAAAATACTTTGTAATGTTATTGAGGCAGAAACTTCATCAGGCCAGTGTTAACCTCTCTCTTCTTCCTGTATGACAACTAGGTAACTGTGAACCTAGTTTTTTAAGCATATCATTTTTACCCTTCTCCTATCATTTGCATAGACTTCCAGACTCCTCTATCTTTGAAGGATAAACTACTGAATCAATGGTTTGTAATGGAATGAATGGAGCATCAGTTTATTATGTGAACTCAATACCTTCTGATGACAGAATAAACTCTTAAAACCTGCAGGGTTTAAGATTAGTAAATATTTTGAAAATATTGAAAGAATCTGACATGGTGATGACTGGTTGAATTTTCATTACTTAACCAGCATTTACATGCATGCTCATTTCTATAACTTTGTGACTGGCAGCTTCAATTTTCTATTTTTCTAATTATATATAATGACATTTGGCATACGTTATTGCATAGCATAGAAAATAGTTAATGGGATAGACTGGTTTTTTCTGGGATATTGTCTTTAGTCTTTTGGAGTCATGGAGAACAAAGGATTCCGTGAGTATCTTAGGAGTTAGTCATAGCCTCATGATTGGATATCAAGTGTAATTGAAGATGAATGCTTATCAGAACATCTTTTTCTGAAACAAAAAGGAAAAACTGATGCTAACATTATCCAAGAACTGAAAGGGGGACTTGGAAAGGACTCGGGGAATTTATCACTGCAGACCTTTGGGGAAGAGACTATCCTGCACAAGCGGTAGAACCTCCAGCTGCATGGGTAGGGCTATTTCTGTAGACTTCCCCCAAGTTTTTACTCATCAGGCAGCTTGATCCTCATTTGACTTCCAAAGGAGATTTCTCCATGAGGAAGAGAATGCATTGAACAGCCAACATGAGCATCCATCTGCTTGGCAGGCAGAGCCTCATAAATTACTCTGTTGCTTCTTTGACACAAATCAGTCTCATGTGACTTTGAGTTGCATAAGCTAGACTTTTGGTTGTTGTTGTGCCTGGTTACCACTGATCATAGAAAGTCATCTTCAGACGTATATAACCAAGAAGAAAAACTTCTGGAGAAAAAAAAGGATAAAGGGAATATTTTGTCTAAGAACTCCCTATAGGCCCAGTGTTCAAAGTCACATATGCTCACTGTCCAAATAACAATAGGAAGCATTGTAGAGAGATTTGTAACTAATTGCCTAGGCCACTGAGGACCACTGTAGACAGATTCAGGTATCCTTCCTTGTAGTCTTTATAATCATTAATTATATAGTTTGCATTATATTTTTTTGAAAGTTTATACTTTTTAAATATATGAACCACTTATATTTCCCAAATAGTATTAGGAGGTGGGAGCAATGTTAAGAATACTCAGGTACAGAGATTTTTAAATACCCTAACCAATGTCACAGAGTAAGTAGTGGAGTTGTGATTTAAACCAAGGTGGTATAGATGAACATATATATACAAATATATACATGTAAACGTATTTTATGCATCCTGCTATTTTTAATTCATGTAAGTTAATACACTATAGAATTGAGATAGTTTGAAAGCTTTCTTGACTACCAGCCAGTTGCTCATGATTATATAACCCTCAACTTGATTTTGCCCCAAGAAGATAAAGTTATATTTGCTCAGCTAAGTAATGAAATATTGTTCTCCCATTGGTGGCAAAGCTTGGCTATTTAAGAATCAAATACAGAACTGAATATTGTATAAGATCTAAATCCTCTCTTCTATATTCCTTAAGTATGCCTAAATTATGATAGGTATTATGTTAAGTCATTGAAAATTTACTTGAGAATTAAAATTAAAATTATAAACTAAAATTATTGCCTACATCGAGTATTAGCTTAGATTGTCCCAAGGCAACGATAAATGGAATGGATTTAATGAAAGGATTATGATATTGTGAATTGCTCTCAAAAAGTGCTATTCAGAATATATACAAGTCTATATATAATGTGCAAACATTCTTCAATATTTCATATTTCCACATGATGTTAATTTACATATTCCATTGGTTCAATGCTACATGCAGATGTGGTGGTCAAAGGAATTTTGGGGTGAAGGTTTGTTTTTCAAATGCTGACCCTCAGAGGGTCACATCTATCTATGATTTTCATCTTCTTTTATCATAGATTATATTTGTTTGAGTAAAAAATTGAAAATAAATTAAACAAGAATAAAACATTTTTATCCAAAGGTATGGGTCTGGAAACATGATGCTATATTTAAAAATCATAGCTTTTTGTTTATTTGTTTTTTTAAATTTGAATTTTGTGATTTTTTTTCTATCTGATTAATGAGTACTTACAAAATAAAGCAGTGATCTTTAGGGCTGTCAAGGGCACACTAAGATCAGATTTTTCTAATTTGTCACATTTTTGTTCCTTTCGTTTTTCACTCACTGTCTTCCTCCCTTCCCTCCTTCCTTTCTTCCCTCCCTCCCTTCCTTTCTCTCTTTTCTTTCAGGTAATACTTTAGTGATACTTTGAGCAAATATTTAATGTAGTATATTTATTTATATAAATATTTCATAAAGACCTCATGATATCTTTTTTATTATTATTCATTTATTCACATGTGCATACATTATTTGGGTCATTTCTCCCTCATGGCCCCCCCCCCACAGTCTCCCCTCTTCCCCCCCTCAGTTCCAGGCAGGTCCTGTTCTGCCTTTATCACTAGTTTTGTTGAGGAAAAGAGACAAGCATAATAAGGAAGACAAAGCATTTTTGCTAGTTGAGTTGAGGATAGCTATCCAGAAATATTCCTAGCATTGCTTTTGTGTACATATGTTATGACCCATGTTGATTCATCTCTAACTGATCTTTACCCTGGTTTCTAATCCCTTTCTCATGATAATCTCTGTTGCTTTAAGGTTTCTGTATTAGCTCCTCTGGAGTGGGGACCTCAAACACTTTCATGTTTTGGGTTTTCTACCTATTTCTATATCACCCGTATGTGCTCTCCCCTTGTCATGTTTTCCAAGTCCAACCACATTGCTGCATTTTCCCTAGATCTAAAGTCCGCATATGAGGGAGAACATATGATTTTTGGTCTTCTGAGCCTGGCTGACCTTGCTCAGAATGATGTTCTCCAGTTCCATCCATTTACCTGCAAATGATAAGATTTCATTCTTCTTCATGGCTGAATAAAATTCCATTGTGTATAAGTACAACATTTTCTTGATTCATTCATCAATAGTTGGGCATGTTGGCTATTTCCATAACTTGTCTATTGTGAATAGCCCTGCAATAAAGATGGGTGTGCAGATGCTGCTGGAGTAACCTGCACTGCATTCCTTTGTGTCTATCCCCAGGAGTGGGATTGCTGGATCATATGGCAGGTCTATGTTTAGATTTTTAAGAAGTCTCCAAATTTTTTTCCAGAGTGGTTGTACCAGTTTGCATTCCCACTAGCAGTGGATTAGGGTTCCTTTTTCTCCACATCCTTGCCAACACATGTTGTTGGTGGTGTTTTTGATGATGGCTATTCTAATAGGGGTGAGGTGGAATCTTAGTGTGATTTTGATTTGCATTTCCTTTATGGCCAGAGATGGTGAGCATTTTTTCATGTGCTTTTTTGCCATTTGAATTTCTTCTTTTGAGAAAGTTCTATAAAGTTCAGTTGCCCATTTTTTAATTGGTTCATTGATTTTAGGAGAGTCTCTGTATATTCTGGTTATCAATCCCTTGTCTGACGTATAGCTGGCAAATATTTTCTCCCACTCTGTGGGTGGTCTCTTCAGTTTAGAGACCATTTCTTTTGTTGTGCAGAAGCTTTTTAATTTTATGAAGTCCCATTTGTCCATCCTTTCTCTTAGTTGCTGGGCTGCTGGGGATGTATTGAAGAAGTCCTTGCTTATACCTATTACTTCCAGAGTGTTTCCTGCTCCTTCCTGTACTAACTTCAGAGTTTCAGGTCTGATATTTAGTCCCTTCATCCATTTTGAGTTGATACCAGTACAGGGTGATAGACATGGAACTAGTTTCAGTTTCTTGCAGATGGATAACCACTTTTTCCAGCAACATTTGTTGAAGAGGCTGTCTTTTCACCATCGTATGTTTTTGACACCTTTGTCAAAAATGAGGTGGGTATAGTTGTGTGGATTCATATCTGGATCTTCTATTTTGTTCCACTGGTCTTCATGTCTGTTTTTATGCCAGTACCATGCTGTTTTTATTGCTATTTCTTTGTAATATAGTTTGAAGTCAGGTACTGTGATACCTCCAGCATTGCTTTTTTTGTTGAGTATTGCCTTGGCTATTTGTGGTCTCTTGTGCTTCGAAATGAACTTTAGAGTAGATTTTTCAATCTCTTTGATGAAAGTCATTGGGATTTTGATGGGAATTGCATTAAACATGTAGATTGATTTTGGTAGTATAGCCATTTTTACTATGTTGATTCTACCAGTCCATGAGCACGGGAGATCTTTCCATCTTCTGTAGTCTTCCTTGATCTCTTTCTTCAGGAGTTTGTAATTCTCCTTGTAGAGTTCATTCACATCTTTTATTAAATTTACTCCTAGGTATTTGATTTTTTTGAGGCTATTGTGAATGGAATTGTTTCCATATATTCCTTCTCAGTTTGTTCTTTGTTGGTGTATAGAAAAGCTAATGATTTTTGTAAGTTGATTTTATATCCTGCCACCTTGCTGAAGCTGTTTATATGTCTAGGAGTTTTTGGGTAGAGTTTTTTGGGTCTTTAAGATATAGGATCATATCATCTGCAACATTTTTGGAGGGTAAGAGGACAGTCCTAATATCTAAGCTAGCATTGCAAACAGCTTTTACATGGCACAGTATGGAAAAATATTACATCACTTTAAATTGGAGTACTTTCAGAAAGGTGCTAGTAGAGGTGGTGGCTGGACACTATTTCTAATATAAAAATGAAGGCTTCGACAATGAATAGGGAAAAAATTTGTAGGCTGAGGGATATGATGTAATTATTTTAAATATTTTCAACAGCAATCTGTGGAAGAAAAATTAGGTTTTTCTGTGTAAGCTTATAGATCCCTAATACTAGGATTAATGATTAGAAGCCTTAGAGAGTCATATTTTGACTCAATGAAAGAAAGATCTAAAAAAATGAAGCTTCCTCTAAATAGATTTTCTCACCCAAAAAAAAAAAAACCATAGCTATTCTGGTATGATTTCAAGAAGAGGCTGGGTGATTGCCAGAAAGATTTTATCATTTTTGCATATGCTCATGTGTATATACATTATTTGGGCCACCTCCCCCTTACCATCTGCCTCTGGGCAGAACCTGTCCTGCCCTCTTGTTCTCCAATTTTGTAGAAGAAAAAAACATAAAAGATAATAAGAAAGACATAACATTTTTGCTAGTTTGAATAAAGATAGATATACAGGGAGATTCCTGTGTTGTTTCCGTGCACATGTGTATTACAACCCAAACTGGTTCATCTCTACCAGACTCTTCACTACTTCCTGGTCCCCTTCCCATAGTGGCCTTGGTCAGTTTAAGACTACAATATTCGCTCTTCTACACGAGTCCATAAACCACATTCAAACTTTAGGTTTCCTTCCCTTTCCCTATTTCTCCCATGCATGTTATCCCCTTAGTGTGTGACCTGTCCAATAATATTACTGCATTTGTTTTAGTGCCAGAAATATTTTTTAAAAAAACTTCAAGAAAGTAATGTTGAGCTATAGGCCTCCAAATTTGCCTCTAACAGAAAGATTTCTCAATTCCACAAATCTGTAAAAGCCTTTCCTTTGCATTATATTAGATATATTAAGATCTATGATTCTTTCATTTTCAAAGTAAAGCATTGTATACACTATATATTTGGTTAGTTTGTACAGTTAATTAAACTCAAAAAGAATGCTGGCCCACAAACTTCTTTTACTACCTTGCTATATTACATCCTCATTCAAAGACAGATGATACACATAAAATGTATTTTCCAATTCTTTCCTAAGCAGTGCCCAGTGATTGTGGATAGTGGCCACGTGAATATATTTACAAGGCTTCATTAAAATGAAGATGATATGCATTTTCCATAAATGCAGAACCTAATTTGCAGGTGATAGCATTGGCTGAGAGAATAGAAATATGGGAAGGAGTTAGAATTTGCAGTTGATTCAGAACCATGAACTCAGTATTTCCTATTTTAAAAGTTTGTAGGGGTCAACTGTAAAGTATATATTTAACAACTTTGTGAGTACAGAGTTAGGAAATAAAATGCAGTTTGTTTACATTAATAAGATAGATGGTAAAGGACTATGCCAGCAAGGTGGAAGAATAGGACTTTTCAGTCCACTTGTTTTTCCAATAGAAACATCAATTTGAACAATTATTCATACAGAAAAATACTTTCATGAGAGTTAAAGTTGCCAGCTGAGAGATTATCACCTGGGAGTAGAATGGCAACTGGAAAGATGTGTCATCCTCAGGTAAATGGATGGATCTGGAGATAATTATGTTAAGTGAAATAAGCCAAGTCATAAAGACAAAGGTCACGTTTTCTCTCATAGTGGAAGATAGATCCAAATACAACTATGAGCATTATCATATATACATGTACATATGTATATGTCACATATATATGTATGTATATATATATATATATATATATTTATATATATGACATGTTTCCAATAGTGGAACTGTCAGAAGAGACTAGGGGAGGAGGGAAAGAAGAAGAAAATGATAAAGAGTGAATAATACTGAACTATATCACAACTGTGTAGAAACAAGATGCAATAAAATGCACTGAAAACTTTTGGACAATGTAGGATAAGGAGAAAGGGTGAGGAAAAGTAGCAGAGAGGGTTGGGTAGATTAAAGTACAGTATATTTACAGGTGAAATACCAAGGCAAAACCCCACTGAACAAAAAACATACACTTAAAAAATGAAGAACAGTAATGTAAAACGAATGTTAAAAGGAGGGTACTAGTGGCAGGGGAAGAGTAAAAGAAGAGGGTAGGGAGAAGATAGTTGATTGTTTCTATGCATATATAGAACATTAAAACCTGCTGAAATAATTTTAAGGGTATGGGGAAGAGGGCAATGGAGGGGATGAATTGAACTGTCACCATTTCCATTACTGTAACCATTATATACTAATATTAAGCATTTAAAAAAAGGAAAAGATTCACTGAAGAACTGAAGAAAGTTGGAAAGCTAGTTTTACCACTCTTGTAACAGCCCTCTTCCAATCCTAAACAGCACAGCATAGAGAGAGATGCCTTGAAATGGGGAAAGGAGAAGAAAGTGAGCATTGAATTTTGCCTTTTGCCCTCACATCTAGGTCATCACAGTAAAATCCAGTTCTGGGAAGCCCTCCTTTACACTGGCTCTAAGCCAGTGTCTAAGGACTAGCCTTTACACTCACCCATTGTCAGAAAGGAGCCTGTGGCCTCAGGTTCAGACCTGCCTGGTGAATTTCTAGCTATGCCAGCACCAGGCCAGTCCTCACAAACTCAGACTGTTCACTGAAGGGCTCACCTCAACAGTCTCAGACTCCATATTTCTTCCAGCAACAAGCCAAATGATATAATCCTATTCAATATGCCAGCATCCATGGGTTACCAATCGGCTGACTAGGATCCTTTTCCTCTACCTTGATAGGAAGCTTGGGTAGATGAAGAGAAGTTCTGCTAGCACTGGAACTCTCTCTCTCTCTGTGAATTAGGTATAGAAATATGTAAATTCAGCTTGACATGCCTATAGCCACCTTGAGTTATAACCACCATGAAAGCCCCAGAATAACCCTAGCTGGGTTTTCCTACATTGTTTCCCAGCAAACAATAAGTAATGAAACCATTAAAGTGGTATTTGGAGCCTTAGAACAGGATCTTGACTCTAAGGATGTCCCTGACTTATACAGTGTTATTTGCTTAAGATAAACCACGTATATTCCAGTCGGGGTGAAGTCATTTTTGTCCTAAATCTCTTTCACACCACTTGGTGATTCAGTTGGTCTTCTTGTCTCTCAGAGCCATGTTTCCATTAGGTATGACCCTTAATAAAATACACTTTTTGTAATCCTAGATATGTATGCTTCTCTTTAGTCTCACTGCACCTTGGGGATGGTCAGAAAATAGGACTAGGTTGTTCCAAAGGAATGTACCTCAGTACTGCACAAGCAGTATATGGCAAGCCCACTGATTAATATCATATTCAATGGTGAAAAATTGAAATATTTTACTGGAAGACAACACCAAGGATATACAATCACAACTTCTGTTTAATACTGTATTAGCCGTCTTAGCCCAAGCAATTAGACAAGAGAAATAAATAAAAGATACCCTACTTGGAAAGGAAGATATAAACCTTTCTCTGTTTGAAGATGACATAATCTTATACAGGGAAAACCCTAAAGACACCACAAAGCAAACAAAAAAACAGTTGAAACACTATCCACAATAGCCACAATATAGAAGCAACCTAAGTAGGATTAGTGGATGAATGGATAAAGAAAACTTGGTATGGTTATACAATCTTCCACTGCCACCTCTACCCTCTATGAATTCTCCATTTTTAGGAAAGTGAAATCATGCAATAGTTATCTTTCTGTGCCTAGCCTATTCACTTAACATATTATCTTCCAGCTTCATCTTACAAGAGTGAGGTGGTGGTGGTGGTGGAAGATTGGTGAAATGTTAGTCAAAGGATACAAAATCCCAGTTAGACAGGAGGAGTAAGTTCAAGACTTACTCAATAGGTAACTATAATTATCAAAATACGTTTTGAAAATTGCTGAGAGAGATGTAATGTGACTCATATATTCACACACACACACACACACACACATTTGAAAGCGTCTTGCTGTATGTGATAAACACATGCAATTTTGTCAATTAAAAATTGAGTGGGAAGACTTGTGTTTCATGCTGGTAATCCAACCTACTAGGGAGGCAAAGGTAGGAAGACAGTGTTATGAGGCCAGCCCCAGGCAAAAATCAAGACCCTATAGGAAAAATAACTAAAGCAAAAAAAAATTAAGTTACATTAAAAGCAATATAGTTGGTAGATGCTTGCCAGAAACAAATTTTGAGCAAATTTAGCTTTTATTTTCTTTGGGTAAAACCTAAATGGCTAGTAGGTTTCTTTGAATGATTTAAGCTTAATATTGAATATCAGTTTTCATTTATATTTTGATTTCAACTGGATTTATTTAAATACAAGTTCTTAATTTGTAAATTCTATATTGCCCATTGTGTCTACCTATCAAGTGAGGTCATTAAGTATATTACACCAGATTACTAAATTTTTTAATGGTGTCTTGTGTGTTTAGAAACATTTATATTTTAAAAATAGGTGTGTATTTCTAAGTGTCTCAAACTTTAAATATCAAGGTGACTTTTGAATTTCACTCTGATGCTAGAGTTTTTGAAGCAAATCTCAAAAGCTATGATTAGGTAAATTGGGCATACACAAATATACAGATGAATTGTATTTAGTTGAATTAATTACTGCTGTGGAAGCTATTAACATTGTATCCAACTATACAGTAGAAAAGTAAGATCTTCTGAATTTTTTTCTTAAAGTAATTTCTTGTTATAGACAAAATTTTATACATATCAGGAGTGTTATACAGAATTGATAACATGATATATATGTTCCTGAAAAATTAAAAAAACTTGTTTGGCAAAATTGTACATTAAGCCTAGCACTTTTGGGGTAAAGATGGTCAGATCCCTAGCAAAAATAATTATTGGTGCTGGAGGAGATGTCTTGCACACTGGCAGGCAGCAGCTCAGCGTGCCTCGAGCTGCTTTCAGAGGACATGAAAAATGCTCAGAGTAAGTAGAATGGAAATGCTGACTTATGGGCACGGAGACAATGGAAATGGAAGAGGAGATCTGATCAGTGGGGCTGCTTGAAGGGTGGAAACAGGAAGAAATGCAATTGCCAAGAGTAGAAAGCAATGCAAAGCCAATGCATGCACTCATTTGGAAGGAAGCCTTGGATGTAGAGTCCATTTTTAATTTTTTAAAAATAGAACAGAAAGTACTTATATGTCATTAGACTAGCTGAGGAATTGTTTTCTCATTTTACCATTTCTTTCTCCTATTATCTAGCAAAAAATGCAGTTAGCAAGCATAACCTCCACATGTCTGAGCTAACTGTTTAGTTTGTTTCGTGCTACAGAATTCTTGAAACTGTAGCACATATGAGAATTGTCTGAAGAATGTCTTAAAACAGATTTTTCTGCTGTGTTTCTGAAACTCTCTGGGAACTGATGCTGCTGGTTGCACTGAGTGGTGAGACTGTGGCATAACAGACATAAAACACTGTCTCTTCCTTCATATGTGAACTTCAAAACTCAGGGAAATGATGTTGAGTATTGGATCAATATTTACAGAAAATGAGGCCAAATAAGAATATCTCACTAGAGCATTTTAAATGAAGTTTCTTAATGCTTTCCATGTGGCTTAATATCAGGGAGTTAAGGATAGTGACACATGCTAATTCACAATGGCACAGAATTATAAATATGACCTCAATAAGGTCACCCTTTATAAGTTTAATTACTGAGTAGTTATATGCAAAAGTGAACATTCAGACTAACAGGTAAGTTATATAATTAATGGCAATGACAGATTTTTTTAAGTATATAATGAAGGTTTGCAATGCCTAGTGAATTTCATTTAAGAAACAATACTTAAAAAGATAAGAAATATGAAAGCCTTCATGTCAGTAGATAACAGTAGAGGACTGTGTTTCTAATTCAATAGTAAATACTGCTGCAGGACCACAGTAAATGGAAGGGTGGCCCTGCAGCACTACAGACACCTCTTTAATTCAGAACACATTTGCTTATTCATTCAATAATCACCTATTAAGTAACTATTTTGTAGTTATTCTGTAAGCTGTTAGAACACATTGTTGAACAAAAAAGGAAACAGGTCTTTGTTCTTCTAGAATATATAGTCTTGTATATTTGGAGAGGGCAGGTGGAAGTAAACATGAATCCAAAACTTGTACAAATATATGAAAAAGTGTTAGCTGTTAGCTGCTACTTTCAGGGCCAGTTGTCTCATCTTTCAGGAAAAATGCTATGATTCCTTTGAATGACTGTAAACCTCCTTCTAAACCTGCTTTTCTTTTGCTTATTTCAAACAAGTCTTCCTGAAGAATCTCACAAGGTGACCTAGAAGTGACCTTGGCTCAGTTAAGCTTGGGAGTCATCTTATCCACTCTTTTAGGTGGCTTAGAACTGAACTTTGCTTGTTGTAATACTAAATTTGCCAGGTGCTTCCCTGTCTGCCAGTTTGTGAATATGTGAACTCTGAAGTGGCATGATGTTGAACTGAACATGTATATGAAAAGTCAGCCTTGCGTGAATATGTATGAGTTTGACCATTAAAACCCCTTGTTTTGTTTGCAGGGAAAAAAAAACTGCTTTGGGAATGATCCCCAGTGCTCTACTTAGTTATACAAATAACAAACCATTATTTGTCTCCTGGTTGTGCTTGTGAGCTTCGCCAAGAAGCCAACATACTACATTTGGTTATAAATGTAAAACCATGATAAATCCTACTACAGAGCGACACATGCACTCATGAAGATGAACATGAAGGGGATTTGACCTAGCCATGGACTTCAGGAAAAGATTTTTTGAGGAAGCTGAGATCACAAAGAAGATAGGCAGTAATGGAGTGAAGCAAAGTAGGAGGACTAGAAGGAGGTATTTATTGGTGGTGGGAAGTTTTTTAGACAAGGAAACAGTACCTAAAATGTTTCAGTATGGAAGATTGAAATAATCAGAAGACCAGTGTGCTTTGCTTTTTATAGCTGTCAGAAAGCCTTGTGATTATAACTTGGGGTATGATACTAGTAACTTTATTAATACAGATAGAAGTAAGAGGATTTGGAAAGCACGATTTGTTGTGAAATGATCGTGTAAGTAAGCAAGAAGATGGTGCCAAGGGCATTTTCTAGGTTTCAGGTTTAATTATATTGACATTTTAATAATTTACTTGAAGTTTTTGAAATAGGAACCTTAGAAAGCGAACTGGACATAGTTTTGGATACGTTGGCTTCAAGTTGCCTTTGAGACATCCAAGTGGAGATGTATAGTAGGTAGTTATGTATACAGACTTGGGTTCAGGAAAATCAGAAATATACGTTTGAAAGTTACTTGCATTTAAGAAAGATGTAAGTGAAACTGTAGGCTTGGCAGGGACAGAGTATATATAAGAAAGAAACATCCAGGCTGAACCTTGAGGATCTCTGATAGCAGTGGATGGCAGTGAACTTGCACAAGAGATGGAGAAAGGATGCATGATTGGATGGGTAGAGAGAAAACCAAGACAGTGTGGTTCCTAGCACTCAAGGGAAGAAAGTTACTCCAGAAGGAAGGGAAGGTTAACAATGCCAAAATGCTGGTCAGAGATCAGGTAAAATAAGGACTGAAAAAAATTCACTGGATTTTGTGATATGGATGTCACCAGAAAACTTGTCAATAGGTTGTTTGCCTAAAGTGACAGCAATTGGAGAAAGTCAAGAATTTGCTTCAGACTAGTCTTATGAGAAGAAATGGTGAGAGTATACTTTTCTCTTTTGAGTTAATTGTCCATAAATGAATAGAATAGAAAGCAGCACACTTTAAGGGAAATGAGTGGTTATAGGCATACTTACTTTTTGTTTACTGAGGTAGATTGAACATGACTGACTCAGTATGGAAAGAACGGAGTTGAAATAAAGATTTCGGTTGCATAAGAAAGACAGATGATAGGTGGCTAGTGTAGTGCTTTAAACTTTCCAATCCATGTGAATTAGCTGAAAATTTTGTTTAATAGATTCTGAAGTGGGATGCAAGATTAGTCACTCTAATGAGCTCCTAGGTAATGCTGATGCTGTTAGTCTGTAAGGCATATTTTGCATAGCATGGTTGCAGAATTGCTGGACAAGACTGTGGGCCCACTTAAATTGGATTAGCATGTATAAAAGATTATATTTTCCCCTGTGTTAGTCAGCTTTTCATCACTGTGACAAAATTAATACCTGAGTTAAACAACTTAAAGGAGCAAAGACTTATTTGGCTCACACTTCAGAGGTTTCAGTCCATGATCACTTGGCTCTGTTTTTTAGAGGTCTGTGGCTAGGCAAGGTATCATGGTGGAAAGGCATGGTGGGGGAAATCTATTTGCTTATAGCACCCAGGATGAAGGAGAAGGAGATGGAGGAAAAAGAAGAAGGAGGAGGAAGAGGAGAGAAGAAGAAGAAGAAGGAGAAGAAGGAGAAGAAGGAGAAGAAAGAAGGAGAAGAAGGAGAAGAAGGAGAAGAAGGAGAAGAAGGAGAAGAAGGAGAAGAAGAAGAAGAAGAAGAAGAAGAAGAAGAAGAAGAAGAAGAAGAAGAAGAAGAAGAAGAAGAAGAAGAAGAAGAAGAAAAGGAGAAGGAGAAGGAGAAGGAGAAGGAGAAGGAGAAGGAGAAGGAGAAGGAGAAGGAGAAGGAGAAGGAGAAGAAGGAGAAGGAGAAGGAGAAGGAGAAGGAGAAGGAGAAGGAGAAGGAGAAGGAGAAGGAGAAGGAGAAGGAGAAGGAGAAGGAGAAGGAGAAGGAGAAGAAGAAGAAGAAGAAGAAGAAGAAGAAGAAGAAGAAGAAGAAGAAGAAGAAGAAGGAGAAATAAGGATGAGGAAGGGGAGGAGGAAAAGAGAGAGATAGGAGATAGGAGAGAGAGAAAAAGAGAGAGACAGAGATGGGGAGAGAGGCAGAGAGAGAGAGAGAGAGAGAGAGAAGAAGAGAAGGAGATGAAGAGGGAGAGAGGGAAATGGAGAGAGAGAGGGGGAGACAGAGAGAAAGAGTGAGGAAGGCACTTCCTTGGTGACCTACTTGCTCTGACTACACCCACCTTTGAATGGTCCTTTAAGCTATGAACTCATTATTGGTTAATCCGTTGATGAAATTAGAGCCCTTATGATCCAATCACCTGTCAAAGACCCATCTTTGAGCCCCGCTACATTAGGGACCAAAACTTCAAACATGAACTTTTTTAGAGGACACTCATATCCAAACCAAAACAACCCTGTTGTGTCATTTTTTGCTAGCATCTCTTGGCTGCTTGGGAGTAGAAAAAAACAAAACAGGAGTTTAAATTGACTGTAGAAAGAACTGACTGAAGAAATGGATAGATTTTGAGAAAGTGTAAGATCAAGAATACTGACGGTCCCAATGAAGTCGAAAATCTGGTAAGTGGAGATGATTGAAAAACCAAACTGGCAAACAAGAAACTTAAGAATGAAGATTTTGAATGTGAAATAATTAGAGATGATAACAAGACCCAAGTCATAGTCCTGGAAGAATCTGGCTAACGGCAAGGAGTGGTACACCTTCATTATCAGTTAACACTAAGCAGGAGGCTGGTGAGGGTGGGTTAACTTCAGGGCACTCTTGGCCAGCTGCTAGATGGGAATTACAATGAGAAAGATATTTGAGCTCTAAATTCACATGGAGACCTTGATCTCTTTGGATTAATTCATTTATGTAGCAAATATTGTTGAGCATCTACTAGAAGCTAGGCACTATTCTAGAGACATAGGTACTCCAGTGAATAAAACAGTGCTTGTATTCTGTTGCATTCATGTCTCTGGAGTTTGATTGTGGATGGCATATTGGAAAGGATTAGAAGCCTGTCTTTGATCTTTCTTACCAAGCTGAAAGAGATATGTAGGATAAGAAGATGAGCAAGGTAGCAGGATATAAAATCAACATAGAAAAATCATTAGCATTTCTATACACTAACAATGAGCAAACGGAAAAAGAATGTATGAAAACAATTCCATTTACAATAGCCTCAAAAAAAATCAAATACCTAGGTGTAAACCTAACAAAAGATGTGAAAGACCTCTACAAGGAAAACTATACACTTCTGAAGAAAGAGATTGAGGAAGACTATAGAAAGTGGAGAGATCTCCCATGCTCATGGATTGGTAGAATCAACATAGTAAAAATGTCTATACTCCCAAAAGTAATCTACATGTTTAATGCAATTCCCATCAAAATTCCAAGGACATTCATTAAAGACATTGAAAAATCTACCATGAAATTTATATGGAAACACAAGAGGCCACGAATAGCCAAGGCAATACTCAGTCAAAAGAACAATGCAGGAGGTATCACAATACCTGACTTCAAACTATATTACAAAGCAATAATAATAAAAACAGCATGGTACTGGCACAAAAACAGACATGAAGACCAGTGGAACAGAATAGAGGATCCAGATATGAAGCCACACAACTATGAGCAACTTATCTTTGACAAAGGAGCTAAAAATATACGATGGAGAAATAGCAGCCTCTTCAACAAAAACTGCTGGGAAAACTGGTTAGCAGTCTGCAAAAAACTGAAACTAGATCCATGTATATCACCCTATACCAAGATTAACTCAAAATGGATCAAGGATCTTAATATCAGACCCCAAACTCTTAAGTTGATACAAGAAAGAGTAGGAAATACTCTGGAGTTAGTAGGTATAGGTAAGAACTTTCTCAATGAAACCCCAGCAGCTCAGCAACTAAGAGATAGCATAGATAAATGGGACCTCATAAAACTAAAAAGCTTCTGTTCATCAAAAGAAATGGTCTCTAAACTGAAGAGAACACCCACAGAGTGGGAGAAAATATTTGCCAACTATACATCAGACAAAGGACTGATAACCAGAATATACAGGGAACTTAAAAAACTAAATTCTCCCAAAACTAATGAACCAATAAAGAAATGGGCACGTGAACTAAACAGAACTTTCTCAAAAGAAGAAATTCAAATGGCCAGAAAACACATGAAAAAATGCTCACCATCTCTAGCAATAAAGGAAATGCAAATTAAAACCACACTAAGATTCCACCTCACCCCTGTTAGAATAGCCATCATCAGCAACACCACCAACAACAGGTGTTGGCGAGGATGCGGGGAAAAAGGAACCCTCTTACACTGTTGGTGGGAATGTAGACTAGTACAACCACTCTGGAAAAAAATTTGGAGGCTACTTAAAAAGCTGGACATCGATCTACCATTTGATCCAGCAATACCACTCTTGGGGATATACCCAAAAGACTGTTACTCCAGAGGCACCTGCACATCCATGTTTATTGCGGCACTATTCACAATAGCCAAGTTATGGAAACAGCCAAGATGCCCCAGCACTGACGAATGGATTAAGAAAATGTGGTATCTATACACAATGGAATTTTATGCAGCCATGAAGAAGAACGAAATGTTATCATTCGCTGGTAAATGGATGGAATTGGAGAACATCATTCTGAGTGAGGTTAGCCTGGCCCAAAAGACCAAAAATCGTATGTTCTCCCTCATATGTGGACATTAGATCAAGGGCAAACACAACAAGGGGATTGGACTATGAGTACATGATAAAAGCGAGAGCACACAAGGGAGGGGTGAGGATAGGTAAGACACCTAAAAAACTAGCTAGCATTTGTTGCCCTTAATGCAGAGAAACTAAAGCAGATACCTTAAAGCAACTGAGGCCAATAGGAAAAGGGGACCAGGAACTAGAGAAAAGGTTAGATCAAAAAGAATTAACCTAGAAGGTAACAGCCACGCACAGGAAATCAATGTGAGTCAATGCCCTGTATAGCTATGCTTATCTCAACCAGCAAAACCCCTTGTTCCTTCCTATTATTGCTTATACTCTCTCTACAACAAAATTAGAGATAAGGGCAAAATAGTTTCTGCTGGGTATTGAGGGGGGGGAGCGGGAGGGGGTGGAGTGGGTGGTAAGGGAGGGGGTGGGGGCAGGGGGGAGAAATGAACCAAGCCTTGTATGCACATATGAATAATAAAAGAAAAATGAAAAAATAAAAAAATAAAAAAAAAAAAGAAGATGAGATCAGCTCTATTCTAGCTCTTTAAAGGCACACTTAGGTATATCCATTTAGTTTTACTCATCTTTCGAGCAAGCAAAATTAGACAGTGGGGGGAAAAAAGGAAAGAAAATACTTGACCAGCTTTGCAAAAGACTTCTGCTGTCTATCTAGTCAAAACCAAAAGAATCATAGTGTCTGATGAAGTTATGGAAGGGGAATTTCATACCACATTAGGACTGAAAATAGTAAAAGGTAGAAACTGGAGATAAGAGAGAGGTACATGAGAACGAAGGATAAAAAACACAGCCTACCATTGGATAGGTAATATAAAATGAGAACAACCAAGGATTTTATGTCTACTCCTTATGAAAATTGTCTAACTGAAAGTGATTCTCATAAGAGAAACAAATAATATAAATAAATTAATAATAAATATATCGATTTAATTTTCAGTAGCATGTAGTACATATGGCATCTCAGGGAGCTGTGTTTACTACCTTGTGGTGCTATCATTCTATTATTTTCTTTAGTGTTTCAAATGAAGAGTGGTTTCTCTTCTGGCTTTGTTTATGTGCCCCTAATATATGCCCCTGATGACCTGTAAGTAAAAGTTGTTCACGTCTGTGGACAGGGCCACAGATCAGTTACATAAAACAAAAGGAAAGTTTTCTCTTATTCTCTTGATGAATGTGAATCAAGTTTTGGCATTGTGTCTGAGTCCTGAAATGTCAGGAGAAGCCCAGCCATTTTTTTTTTCCTGTTTTGATAAATGGAAGACTATACTCTTTACCTTTGAAATCCAACTAAAGAATCATATTACACTCCAAAACATTCATTTTTCCTTAAAATTTCTTAGAACTTTTTGTTCAAAGCCTCCTCTTTACTTTCCTGGATCATTTCTGAGACTTTGATCCTTTTCTGTTTGGTTTGTCCTTATCAGCAAGAGCATTGATACTAATGGGAATGGTGAGAATGAGATCAGCCCTGTACAGGTAGAATTGGAATATAGTGATGAATTATGAGACAGAGGAAGCCAGTTTAGGAAAACAGACTGTCCAAGATGAAAACTCACTCCAACCTTGTGAGGTAATAAATTTAGGAGTGTTTTTTAACCTTTTCTCGGATTTGTGTAAGCTGACGATAAACCACAATTCTTCTGTTGCAAAGGAAAGGGACCACAAAGCATCTTTGGCCACCAAAGAGCTCAGTTCTTACAAAACATTTTGATGAGCTAAGTGTAAATGAATCAGAAAACATACGGGTTGAATTTCCACCATTATACTCATGGGAGGCCCTTTTTTTTTTTTCTTTAATGAGAAAAAGAATTCAGTTGACAGAGTTTTTAGGTTTTTCTGAATCAAATATTTAGAAAACAGTTCAAGGGTTTATCCTGATGCTGAGGGAACAAAAGTTTGCGTGCCCATTTCTTAGTTTGTCTTTTGTTTTGACTTTCTTGGTCTTTATTTATCTAGGTGTCCAATGGAGGAAGTGAGTAAACTTGAGCAAGCCGACTTTAGAGGTAAGCATCCATTTTTTTAATGAACTTCTTAATAAACTTCAGCTGTTGCAGTTAGATAGCAAGTTATCTCATAAGGAATTGTTTTTTGTGGAGAATGTCACTGTTGCCTCCATTTTAATGATATCAGATGATCAGATAGATTTGACAGAAGATTGCTTTTAGGGTTATCTTTGATCTAAATTTTAATGTAGGTGAATCTTTTATTGCTTATCTCTCTCTCTGTCCATCCTTAATCCTTCTTTGATGCCATAGGCTACCTGATGACAAGTGCCCTGGACTTTTACATTTTCCTTAATTTCACAACAACCTCCCACTGGGACATCCCACTAATATAATACAGATAGGACCCTGTTATCAAAGCCTATATTTAGTACCAATTCCATAGCAAAAAAAAATTCTATAGGTAAATTTAATTATATAAATTCTTCTAAACTATGAATAATTTTTAGCTGTGACACTCTTTACTAAATCTAATCAATACTTATCAATCAATAAAATGTAAAAGGGTATAGCAGAATTAGGGGTTTTCAAAACACTGTTTTCTTCTTTTGATTCAATACTTTACTGGCCCCAATTCTTCTCTTTCCTTCGAATTCCTGCCCTTACCATGTGACTTGGAAGCTTCTCCCGTGAAACTGGAGTGTAGTTTCCTAAAACTTGACTATGAATTTGTGCATGTGATTGTCTTGACCAATGAAATTTTAGTGGGAATAAATTAACTGAAAGTTAAAAAAATTTTTGAACAGCTGGGCTTGCTCACTTCTATTATTATAAGAAGAACACAACCAGGACAGCTCAGGAGAAATATGAGGCACTTACAGATCATGGCTGGCTCCTCCTAAGGAGTCCAGCTTCAAGACTCTGATTCCTGGCTAACACCAGAAGCACGAGTGACCTCCTTTCAGCATCATAGAGCCATCTCTGAGCCTGGCTAACATTAGCTAACACTCAATTGATCACAGATGCATATACTAAATAAGTGTTTATTATATGTCACTAGCTTTGTTTTCTTATTGGTTTTACTGAGTTGTGGTTAATGGATGTACCTCATTCCATCCTTCTCCTTGACAGGTATGGAAGGTGGCTTTTCTGAGAACAGATGAAAAAAAATCCTTATCTTAAATCCCATCTTTACAGGTTTTAAAACAGATTTGGTTGTTAAGAAAGACTTGAGAAAAATAATGGGATTTTATAAGATAGCTGTCAAGAGCCTCAAAACTACTGTCTACATTGGATGGTTTGTGTATGCTCATATAAACTTTCAAGGTATCTTAAAGCTATTTGTTATCTTCTGTGTCTTTTAAAACAACCCACAGGGTAGGTCAAATATTATTACCTCATTTACTGAACATTTTCCATGTACTCAACACTGTTCTAAATATTCTCCATGTATTGGCATGTTTATTTTTACAGCTATCTTATAGGATAGAAAATATTTATTATTTTTTAATGCATGGATGCCAAAGATAATTTCAGCTTTATACCAATCTTAAGCACTCTGTATAACCTGTAAATGCATTACTTCATTTAATTTCGACATCAATCGTATGAATTCTACATGAATGGTCCTAATCTGCAAATGAGACACTCAAGGGCCAGAAATGTTAAATGTTTTACCCAGGGTAAAAGCTGTTGTACACATGCTGAAGAATATATATCTCAGAAACTGTATACAGGAACTACGATGTGGGAGCCAGGACTAAGATGTTCTTTCTGTTAGCAAGCTTCCTCCTCAGTGTTCTCCTTAATCAGCTATCAAAAATGATCGTATGTGAGTGTGGATCTGAGTTTCTTCTGTTGCAACATCAAGGGAAGCAATTCCAAAAGCAATTATTTAGTCCATAAAGGCAGTAAAGCTGACTGTCTGTGCACTGGGCTAGCTATTTCTATATCACTCACTGAAAACCTGGAAAATATCAACATTCTATTCCATCCAGCTCTCTCATTTACATTGGACTTAGGTGTCATCTCAGAAAGACACTACGCTTAGTAATAATAATGGACATATATCAAGTATTTGCTGTAGTTCGCTATGAATTACCTCTTCCTACAAAGCCCAAGGATGAAAAGATAAGGAAAATTTGCTTTCCTCTCTCGTTAACTATTTTTTCAGAATATTTTCTGCTATCCCATTCCAAGTTCCAGAATTAGATGATTTCTAGATTAGCCTCTTCAATTTGCATTGTTTTTAAATTTTCTCTGCATCCCCAGATTGAATCTGTGATGAAAAAGCAGAGGGAATTGTTGGAGCACAACATTTTGGCTTCCTGAAGTCTTGCTTATTAAGTTCAAGGAATTGTGTTAGAATTAACTATCATTCAGGAGTTTCAGAAATACTTCAGCTAGTGACCTTGATACGCATGGAATGAATTAGTTAGAAAATTAAGGTTCTGAATTGAACATGATAACAGAATTTGGGGAGTGGAAATGATAAACCTGTCATATAAATTATGAATGAAAAAAATCATTGTAAGGGGGAGGAAAAGTGTCATTGCTGCATTCTGATGAGTGTGGTTGAGATAATAGCATGTGATAATTAAATACATATAAAAGATGCCTTTTTAAAAACATGTCAGCAATGTCCATCTTGGGTAATTATGCAAAAAGCTAGATATTTATCATGCAACTTGTGAAACTTGTAATAACCTTCTAATTATCCATTAAGCAACATACTCTGTATTAAATGAGGCAAAATATTTTAGACCCAATATTTGTTTTTAATAAATACTACTCTTCAGACTATGATACTTGAATAAATTATTAAAGAATAGTAATACTTTTGAATGAATGAGCAAAGTACAAGATCCTGAGTATATGTGAAGAATTTGTAGGAAAGCCAACATGGAATGCATTAAGAAGTGTAGAGGTTCTTAAGATTAAGTAGAATATTTATGATTTATTTTCCAAAGCAAACCAAATATAAGAGGAAGGCACTATCCAATGAGATTTAGTGAATCTAAGACATTTGTACCAGGTGCCTGGAATGGGATCAAGGATGGACCTTACAGCCCTTGGAGTGGTAGAAGAATGAAGATGCAGGAGTTGAACCAATTTTGAAGCCTGGTTTAGTTTCATACTAGTTGTTTGACCTTGGCAGATTGCTGGACTTTTCCAAGTTTGAATTTCATGACCCAACAGGCATAGTAATATGTAACTCTGAATAATATTGCTACAAGAACCAAATGAAATACTGCATATAAAAATGGCAAGTAGTGTGACTTTGTTGCAAGTAGTAGACACTTTCTTCATTTCCTTTTCAATCTCTCTTGTCACTGGGGACTTTGTATTAATCAAATTTTTATTCCTTTTTAATATCTAGTTCTGTCCCTGATCCTCAATAAAGTTAACAATGCTTACTTTTCAATGGGTGAACCACTAGAACCACTTAATGACTTTGAAATGATCTGTACTGTGTGGCTCAATTTATTAGTAAAATTAGCTAAAGGAAAACTGTCAGATAGAAATTCTGGTTCACATTAGACACATATATATGTTTAAACACATATATAATATTACATAAAATATTATATATAATATATAATAAAATATTATATAAGCTATATAAATATTGTATGTATAAATTGTGGTAAAATACAAATAACACAATTGCCTATGGAAACCACTTTGATGGCTTAGCAGTATCAAATGCATTCACATTGTTTTCTAAACGTCACCATCATTCATATGTAGAATCTTTTTCATCTTGCAAAATTGAAATTGCTTGTCATGCCCCAACCCCTGGAAACCTGTTTCTGTTTCTGTGAATTTGATTACTATGAGCACCTCATATGAATGGAGTCTTATAGTATTTGTCTTCTTGTGAATATCTTATTTCACTTAGTATATCATCAAGGTTAATACATATTGCAGTGTGTGTCAGGATTTCCTTTCGAAGGCTGAATGATTTTTCACATTTATATACCACATTTCATCTCTCTACGGACATCTGGGTTATTTTCAACATTTGGCTATTAGGAATAGTGCTGACATACACTATGGAAGTCCTACTTCGATTCGTTTGAATGTAAACCCAAAAGTGCAGCTACTGGATCACGAAGTAACTCTATTTTTAGTTTGTAAAGGAATTGCCACACTCTTTTACTGCCAATTGAGTTCCGTGATGGCTGTACCATTTGGTTTTCCTACCAACTCTATGCAAGTCCACTTTCTCCACATCCTTACCAACACTTGTTTTTTAATTTTTTTTATAAGAATAGCCACTTTATTGGGAGTGAAGTGGTACTTTTCCCTTGTAATTTGGGTGTATCTTTTCATGTGCTTTTAACTGAGTGTCTTTTTTTTCTAGTTCACATTTCAAAATTCAGAAACTCAAATTACACTGTTCTTTTTTCCTCTTTTACTTACCTTATTCCCCTTTTGTCTAAAAAAAAGCAAAGCCACCTGCTTCCAAGGGTCTTTGGAGTATGTGGAGTATAGTAGCTGGAACTACCAGACATCTCTGTGCTTGTTATGTTATGCCAACACATGGCACCTCCTGTGCTTGGCTACTAAGATGTTCATACCAATTTTCAGTGGCTACAGCTCCCAATCTGTGTGACTCTACCACACGCTCATGAAATCCAAGCAGCTTCTTCAATGGATCCTGTTTCCAAATGTCAGCTCCTATCAGTCTTTATCATTTCTGTCTTTATAATGAAAACTCAATATGTTGGCCTAGGTTGATGCCTTTTCCCTGAAGTCCAGAAGGTCATCTCACTGGAGGAGGGTGTCTTCTTAGGTATGTTAATTGTTCTTTTAATGAGGCTGATGTATAACTTAAAAAAGCAATCTATGGTGAAAACAAAGTGAGTTTGAAATGCAGATTGAGACATTTAGGCTTGATATGAGAAGGATCTTTCATCCAACAAATATTAAAACAAGTTTTGGAGATATTTGCATTCATAAATACATATATACAATATATGTATATATGAATGCTGTATATGTGTATATATATATATATATATATATATATATATATATGCTTTTTCATTGAAAAAATAGCCCCTTTGAAATCTATTAAAATTAGTATTTGCATTGCTGTCTAAATAATGATTTTAAACACTTTTGACTCAGTACATGTTTGAATACGTGCACCTGCTATAGGAAATACACCTTGGCTTAACATTTGCCATCACAGGAGAGAGCATATAATTTTGTAAAAGAAAAAAATGTAACTTAAGTTTAAATAAACCAATTTAGAAATTCTTTCAAATCTGGCCAGATATAATTTTTGAAAGTCAGCATGATGGAAAATAATTCATAGTTTAGAAGTATTACTGCTATAAAAATAAGCACATTGATTACATCTAACCCTACCTTGCACAATTTTGACTTCAATTTCTTTGTTGTGAGTCTATTTTAGATGTCATGCTGACATTGTGAGTTGACTCTGAGGTCTCTCATTCTATTCAAGGCATCCTCTTAGTGTTTTCCTTATGTCACATTCTCATAAACTTTCCTTTTAAATTAAGTAGTCATTTATCATTGAGAGTATAGTTTCTCAGTCACATCTTGCTTTTGCTTGGTTCAAAAGTGTGTTTTATTATTGAAACATAATCTATCAAGTACCTGTTTAGCAAAGTGGGTTATTTTTATTCACTCTATGGAAAATCTTGTTGACAGGAACCTAATAGCTATTTCTTCCAATCTTTAGCAGAGTTTCTTCGTGTGTGCCAAAAGAATTTTCTGACAAAAAGAAATTGCTTTCCATGAATTATTTTTTCTGTTTTTACCTTGTTGGGAACAACATGTGTATTTCCATGGAATATCATCTGCTATTTTATCCTCTGCCATTAAATACAAAGGCTCAAATGGCATGCAGTTTGGGTTAGGCACTGAATGGCTTTAGAAAAGCAGACAACATTGCAGGGTGGTTTCTTACTCCGTGGACTGAATGATCTTTTCTCTTTTACACATACCCCTACTGGCAGCTATATCACTTTGTCCAAATAACCTCAGGGAGAGGCTCCTTGGTAATGACAGAGGTTGAGCCCACATCACAAATACTCTTGATGATTTCAGGTTACCAAATCTCACAACTCCATCAGTGCTCTTTTGTCCTTAGAAGGGTACTAAAAAAAGTTTTTTTTATCAGTGGTGTGGATTGAATTCAGGGCCTTGCAACTTGCTAGATGGGTGCTCTGCCACTTGAGCCATGCCCATGTTCCTTTGGGCTTTAGTTATTTTTCAGATAGGGTCTCATGGTTTCTGCCCAGGGCTGGCTTCAGATCTCAATCCTCTACCTCATGAATCACCATGGCCAGCTTGTTCTTCGAGATAGGGCCTCACTAACTTTTTGCCTGGGCTGGCCTCAAACTTTGATCCTCCTATTTCTACCTCCAAGTAGCTAAGTAGCTGGGAATATAGGTGTGAGCCACTGCACCTGGCATTTTGTTTATTTTTGTTTTAGATAAGGTTTTGATATATAGCCCAAGTTGGCCTGGAACTCACAATCCTCTTGCCTGAATCTCCTGACTGCTGGGATGACAGGCATGTGCCACCACACCCAGCTTGTTCTTGGAGATTATGGTCTCACTAACTTTTTCTCCTGGGCTGTCTTCCAACTGTGATCCTCCCGTTTGCAGCAACCAAGTAGCTGGGATTATATGTCTGAGCCATTATGCGAAGACATAAAACTCTCTTTTAGAATGTTAACTATGAACTGTGGGCTTTGCTTGTTTTATTTGTTTCAGAAACCTTTGCTGTATGGATGGGAGTGTCGAACTGCATTCTTAAGTGACAAGAAGAGACTGATACACAGTGAGGTTAAGTAATGTGCCCTATGTTAGTTATTTAGCATGTCATTGTGTCAGGTATATGAGCCTTGGGGGTCTGGTTTTCTAGCTGCATTCTTGTACCTGGTTTCAGCTTTGATGTTTGTTTTTTTCTTTTCTTTGTTAGCATTAGCAATATATTTTCAAACCATAGCTTCTTTGCATGAGCTGTGAAAGCTACTTGTCCATTTTATAAAGGTTAGTTTAGTTGACTAGTTTAGTTGTTAGTTTAGTTAGAACTCACAATCTCACTGAATTGGAAGCAAATATACTGATCACAGCAAGGTGAAAGAAAACAGGAGGATGGGTGCCATTGTGCCATTCCTCTAGGCTGTAGAGCAAATCCTTTTCTCTAGGAAACTCCTGCTTCCTAGCTGAGCACTTTCTAATACAAGGGACCACTAAGAGTACCGGTACCTACCTTATCCACTGACTGTTAGTAAAACTCTGTTTACTTCTTATTTCTAGAATAACAGTGATATAAATAAAAGTTCTAATATATCCTTTCCATAACAAAAACAAATTGTCTAAGACATGTGGAGAGCTAGATGCTCACTTGGGAGACCATTGCAGTATTGCAAGATGAAAATTTAATTGAGTTAAGACAGTAAATAATCATTGAACCCTGGACTGAATTTTTAGGAAAGAGTCAAAATAAAAATACTGAAAGAGGTCAACTAACCTTAACACTTTAAAACCTCTAGTTGCCATAGAGATAGAAAATTCAAGCAAGCAGTTCAGTTGTCCAAGAGTTTTGAAGGATAAAATGTCTCTAAATGTCAAAAACTATTATCAGGCTTAACTGGAAGTGGCTTTTGAGCCTCTGCCTGTGGTTATACAACACTCATCCTTCAAATACCCTTTCTGCAAATGTTGGCTGACACTTGAACCTGTGAGATATCCAGAACCCTATGTCCTGACTGCCAGCAGACTGTCCTGGAAGCTCAAATGCCCAGTGGCTCATTGAGGGGTCAGTGTTTGCTGGTAATGGGAGACTTGTGCATAGAATGACATAAGCCAGAGTATTTATTAAAAACGTTCACTGTTAACCTCTATGTTTTTCCACTGGTAAACCTTTTCTGTGTTTTGGATATGGACATAACTGATAATTTTATTGACCTACGCACTTACTCTCATATTAAATAGATGGGAGATTTAAGGAGTGATAGAGATTTACAGTGTCTTGGTATAATGAATATCTTATGTAACTGGGTTGGAGCCAATATACCCACTACCTTATAATTTGTTTCCTTGATTGCTTTGCTTCAGGCCCTCTCTATGTTATTAACAACTAGATTTTGCTGCCTGCTCCAGTGTGATGTTTCAAAAATTCCTGGAGGCCATTCTGGCTTAATCTTTCAAGTAAATCTCCCCTTCTATAATTTATAACTGTCTGTAGAACTTCTGGTGTTACTGATGACCCAGGATCTGCTCTTACCAGGGAATTGGGTGCTAATAACTTTCTAGAGACTCAGTGGGGAGAAGTTCAATGATGTTTGGATACCTTTCTTGGGGTGGCAATTGGTAAGTCCAGTTGAAATTCCATTCCCATTTTGACTTTCTTTTTTTGGAAAGGTTGAGGTGGTACTGGGGTTTGAACTCAGGGCTTCACACTTGCGAAGCAGGCATTGTACTGCTTGAGCCTCACTTCCAGTGCATTTTGCTCTGGTTATTTTGGAGCTGGAGTCTTGGGAACTATTTGCCTGAGCTGGCCTTGAACCAGAATCTTCATGATCTCAGCCTCCCAAATAGCTAGAATCATAGGTGTGAACCACTGGCACCTGGCTCTATTGCAACTTTCATTACTAATTAACTCCATTTGGAATTGGGAAATGTTTTTCTCACTTCTCTTATTTCTTTTCTTTATTCCTAGACATCCTCAGAAAAATCAATTCTTTGAGGTGTTTTGCTTGCATATGTAAGTATGCATGCATACATACATACATATGTATATTACATACTATATATATATATATATAGTCAAGTGGTAATAACACTGGATTATTAGTGTCAGGAGAGTCATTTAGATACCATTTAAAGAAAGCCCCAAATCACAAAGTCTGACATTAGATCCATGATTTTCACACAAAATATCAGTTTTGATTCTTTCTCTTTTGTTCTTTTCTCAGTGCTGGGGCTTGTACCCAGGGCCTCATGTGTGCTAAACACATGCTCTACTGCTGAGATCCACCTCCAGTCCCATGGTTCTCTTTAAATATAATTCATAAACCACATAGCTGATGAGCCAAATGCTACATTTTAAATAGAGTTTGGTTTATGTTTACGTCTTATGGATCATATCTGATATTTAAATAGATGAGTTTCTGAAGCTTATACATTACTGGTGTCAATAAAGAGCCTCAAAGATTCTCCAATGAAGATTTTTCCTGGATGAAGTCTCAAATGTCTGGGGTATGGCTAACATCACTCTAAGAGAAGAAAACATCTCTACTATTGAAAATTAAAAGTTAACAACATATTTTGAATTGTTAAAATTCATTTTTACCAGTGAATGGGAAACATTTCTAATTTGGGATCAATATGCCAGTAATACTACAATAATAGAACAATGACCATTGCTTATCGACTACATAAAATACTCAGTAAATGAGTTCAGTGAATTCTCTTATAGAACCCTCCTGATTATCTTATGAAGTTGATGTCATTCTGATCCATTTTAAAGAAGATACAACTCAAATTACATTAAGGTTTCATCTCACCCCAGTTAGTGACCCCAGTCATATTCAAGGGCAAAAACAACAACAAATGCTGGTGAGGATGCTGTGAAACAGGAACACTTATTCACTGGTAGTGGGAATGCAAATTAGTACAACCACTATGGAAAACAGTATGGAGGTTCTCAAAAAGCTAAATATAGAACTTCCATGTCACCTAGTAGTACCACTCCTGGGCGTCTACCCCAAGGACCGTATATGAGGACACAATAGAGACACTTGCATGTTGGTGTTCATAGCAGCACTATTCATAGTAGCCAAACTATGTAAACAACCCAGATGCCATACAACTGATGAGTGGATCAAGAAAATATAATATATATACACAATTTAGTTTTACTTAGCCATAAGGAACAATGACATGTGGTTTTAAGGTAAATGAATGCAATTGGAGTGTAAGAAACTGCCGAATAAAGACCATACCACGTGTGGAAAAGAAAGATTTATTGAAAGGGCAGACTGCTGGGCTGGCCCTTCGGGATCAGGGAGCAGTGGCTTGGCTGGAATGGGTAGTGGGCTTTATAGGAGAGGCCAAGCCATGGGGGAAAGAGAGAGTCTCTGGTCTCTGATTATCTGTGATCACCAGATAGAACAGATTGATATGCCTAGCTAGTTGAGAAACTGGAAGTTCCTGAGATTTTGCAAGCAGGGAAACAAGCAGGGGAACAAGCAGGGAAGTTTGGCAAGCAGTCATAAATCAGGGGTCTGGTTTCGGTGTTAGCCTCGGGACCTTCCGCCTGCCCCAAGGATGCCAGGGACCTAACATGGAGGACCTCATGTTAAGTGAAATAAGTCAGGCTCTTGTATGTGGAAGATAAACCCAAAAGATAAACATGTACACAAAAACAAACATGATCATTTACAAACTCATGTATAGAACATGGTTGTAACAGTGGAACTACTCTGGAAATCAGGGAAGGAGGGAAAGGAAAAGAGAATGTTAGAACAGCAACAATATTGCAAAATATAAAATCTGGGAAGGTAGAGGATAAAAGCATATGTATTGAAAGCTGTTGAAAAATGGGGGATTGGGAGGTAAAGGGGTAAGGGAGAGTAATGGAAGGGGTTGAATAGACCAAAGTAAAGTATACTCACAGTGGGGGTACATTGAGAAGCCCCTTTCAACATTGACTTTGATATTTATAATGAAAGATAGCATTGTAAAATAAGTACAATGTGTTTGGGTGGGGTACTTGTGGGAGGGTGGAGGGTGAATGAAGGAGATTAAGGTGAAGGAATATGGCTGATGGACTTCATATAGTTATATGAAATAGAACAAAGAAATCTCTTACAATAACTTTAAGCGGGGCAGAAAAGGGGCTGAGGGGGAGAGATGGAGGGGTTGAACTAACCAATGTACAATATAAGCTTATTCGGGATTGTCACAATGAATCCCCCTGTGCAATGAATATATCCTAATAAAAAAATTAATGAATAGAAAATAAAGATGAGAAGAGGGATTAAGTACTTGCCTGTAAGCTTGCACAGCTGGATGCCAACAGGGGGCAGTTTTAAACCAAGACCACTGATCCAAAGCATAAGCTCTTTACAGCTCTGTTTTACTTCTTATCAGCTGATAGGAAACCATCAAGGCCTGTTTTTCTTCTTGTAGTGGTGTTTTCTCACTGCTTAAAAACAGGACAATAGTGATTTGTTCCAAATTACCACAAGTATTGGATACCACAGGTAAATATGCAATTAGTAAAAACCGGTGTTTGGAAAGCAAGGCTTTTCTGTATTGTTATAGCTATCTAAAAATAGTAG
This sequence comes from Castor canadensis, assembly GCF_047511655.1. Lineage (NCBI taxonomy): Eukaryota > Metazoa > Chordata > Mammalia > Rodentia > Castoridae > Castor > Castor canadensis. The sequence goes on along the minus strand of NC_133396.1, from coordinate 10,936,216 downwards.
CTTATAACTTTTACTATTAATTATGTACCAGGGACTATATATTAAGCAATTTACCCTTTAAGTCTTTTAATTCTCAAAACAAATGAGTGGAATAGATAGTACTATTAATCCCATATTATAGACAAGAACATTGAGGCACACACAGAGAGAGTAATTTGCCTAATATCACCACTAGCAAGTGGGAGGATTTGGTCTCCAGGTTTTAGAGTCTGTACACTCTTGCACCCGATGTTCTTATCTTTTAATTGACACCTAAGTAACTGAGTATTGAAACTTAAGGGCTTCAGTTAAAGTCTCTTATCTTCTGAGTGATACAAACCAAATAAATAATGCATGAGATCAGCTAATAAGAGATCATGGAAATACTGAGTAGCAGACAGAATTGAAGACAAAATTAGTAATTTTATCATGAAAATATGACCTAATCTGAAGCTACATATGGTTCAGATTGAATCCAAACTCATGGAAATTCGACAAATTTCCCTTTTGCTTTTCTTGCTTTCACTGTGAAGTCTATGTTGGCGAGACAAAGATTACTCACTCTGTGTATCTATTTGATGCATTCCCTCCCTTTTGATTTTTTTACTCTGAGTTCATCATAGAGCATTGCAGGTACTCAGACAATTTTGGAATAACTCTTAGATTTCTGTGGCTGAGTTGTTGACATGTGGTAAAATTTGGTGCTTGAGATTTTAGGAGTATGGGAAAGGTCACCATATGTTCATCCTGATGCAAAAAAAAAAAGAAAAAAAAAAAGACTTTTAGCAGCATTGGATCATCTAAGCTGGAGACCAGGCAACAGATTTGGCTGGTGTAACAATAACAAGGCAGGTCACAACAGCTCCCAGCTTTTCAGTGTTCTAGGGTGACTCATTTTGTCCATATGGCTGTCCAACTGAATCAGCATGTTAGGTGAAATAGCCACCTTCCCCCCTTGTGCACATGTGTAGGTCTATTTCGTTGCCTCTATGTATAATTGTTTTATCTCATTTTTGGTTTCAATACTATATTGTCTTCATTACACCTTTATAGTCTGTCTTATAAATTTTCATCTTCTTTACTTCTATTGCTTTTTGAAATGACTAAGATCTCCATTTTAATATTGACTATTGGTAGTGATAGTCATTGTCTCTTTTTTGTTAAGGAAAATTTTGCATATTTTATCATTAAATATAAGAGCTTTTGAAATAGATTAATTAATCAGTTTACACAAGTTTTCTGCTATTACTAATTTTCTAACAGTTTTTAAAACCACAAATGGTTAAATTTTGTCAGTTTTTTTCTGTATCCATTAGGGTGATTTTCTCTCTCTCTTAATATTGCATTGAGTTTTGAATATTAACATACTCTTGTCTAGGTAGAATAAAATTACTTAAACATGGTACATTAATCATTTTACATGTTACTGAATTCAATTTGCTGGTATTTTCTTAAAGATTTTTGCATATAAGTTCACAAGTGAGATTAACCTATAGTTTTTCTTTTTTATAATTTTCTTGTTAGGGTTTATGACACCTTTTGCTCCTTCCAGCCTAAATGAAGTTAGGAAATATTTCCTTTTGTTTCTACCTAGTTTCTGAATGAGTTTATATTTTTACCATAAATGTTTGGATGAATTCACCAGTGAAATGCTTTAGGTCCAGATTCTTCCTGTAGAAAGAGTTTACAATAACATTTTTAATTCAGACTTTTAATGTCTCCTTTTCTCAGATTTGATAGATTGTGATTTTAAGGGGTTTTTTTTTCAAATTTTTAATTTTATTGCCAGTTTCACAGGCATAAAGTTATTTACAATTATGCCTTTATTTATTTTTTGAAGTATCTGTAGGATCTGTAGTAATGTTCCTTTTCACATATGTTTTATGTTTCCATTTTTATATTCAATGTTTTATATTTTCCTTGATCAGGCTTGTAAATATTTTGTCATTGATATCTTCAAAGGAAAAGATATTTTCTCTATTTAATTGCTTTTTATTAAAATTTTATGCTTTTATTTTTATTTCATTTTTTGCTTCTTTTGTATTTCTTGAGCTAATTTATTTTTAGCTTCATGAGAACCTTGAGTGGTTGATTTGTCTTTTTTCTTGTCTACTATTTTTACTTATAGTTGCAAATTTCTTTCTTAGTGTTCCTTTTTTTCTTAGCTTCTAAAGTTTGATGTGTCATATTTCCATTGTTATTTTGTTAAAATTTTTCTAATTTCTATTGCTACTTCTTTGATTTATGCATTCATTAACATTCTATGGTACCACTTTATGGCTTATTTTCTAAATACTTGGGATTTTCAAACTTTTTCTGTTATTAATTTTTATCTTATTTTAACCATTTAGAAATAATTTGTTTGGATTTTAATTTTTTAAATTTGTTGAGATTTCCCTCCCTGTTCAGAATTCTCTATTTCATTTAATTGTTCATGTATACTTGATTAAAAAAAAAACCCTACAATTCTATAGTAGTTAGCTAGTGTTCTGTGTGTCAGTTAAGTTGGTTAGGTGTGTTATGAATATTTTTGTATTCTTTTTTTGTTTATTTTGTTTTGAAGGTAGTGGGGTTTTAACTAAGGGCCTTCCACCTTGCATTTTCTGGGTAAGCACGCTATCATTGGAGCCACACCTCCAGCCCTTTTTTCTTTATTTTTCAGATAGAATCTCTGTTTTTGCCTGGGGTCGGCCTCAGACCGCTATTCTTTAACCATGCCTCCTATAGCTGGGATTACAGCTTCATACCATCAGCCTTGGCTTGTTTGTTGAAATGTAATCTCTCAAACTGACCTTGAGCTGCCATCCTCTAGATCTCTGACTCCCACATAGGTGGGATTACAGGCATCAGCCACAGTGCACCACCAGTTTTCTACATTCTTCGCGATCATTTTTCGTTCCTCACGATGGTTACAGAAGTAAGTACAGTAAAGTAAAGTAACTATATTGTGGATTTTTGAGATTTCTTTTCTTAATTGTGTTAATATTTATTTCACATATATGAATTATGTTATATGATTCAAATAAGTTTAGGACTTTTATATTATTGAATTTCCCTTTAATTATCATCGTTACTTTTCTTTACTTCTATTTTTATTATTTATCTTTCTTTACTTTTAATAGCACTTGTTGCCTTAGATTTTATTTTGATAGAACAGGAGGAACAAGTTTCTTTTGATTAGTGCTTTAAGAGATAGCATGTCTTTTAAAACTCATTTTACTTTTATTTTTGATTTATTTTTTTCTTTTATTCATATGTGCATACAATGTTTGGGTCATTTCTCCCCCTCTCCCCTCTCCCCCTCCCCTCATTTTACTTTTAAACATTATGGGATTTTACGTGATGGGATGTCATTTACAGGATTAAATGGTTTTTTGAGTTTGGCGATATTAATCCATTATTTGGAGTATTTAGTCCATTTATATGCAATACAAGTACTAACGTATTTCATTAGATCTCTTTCATTATTTGGTCTCATTTGTTCTTTGTGGACTTTGTTTCATTCCTTTTTTTCCTTATTATTTCATTTGCTTGTCTCTATTTGCTACACATTTTTGTATTTTTAGAGGTTAATTTAGACATTAAAGTGTGCATCTTTGCTTTAATGACTTGCTTTCTTAATTTAACACTTTTACCATCTCACAGTGTAACAGCTCCGCTTACCCTGTGCTCTCCTGTCTGTGGTCGATTCTGCCATATTTTACCTCTACATATATTATGAATGTATCCCAGAGGACATCATGATGGCTGCTTCAAGCCGTCAATGGTCTTTCAAACTTGTGGTGATCTTCGTTCTCTCATGCTCTTCTGGGCTTTCATTTTGAGGCATTTTCCTTTGGCTTTTCCTTTAGTATGTGTTATGCTATGGCTTGCTTTCGGTGCATCTTTTCAGCTATTGTTTTTCTGAAAAATCTGTTTTATATTTCCATTGTGTAAAATACTTTGAGCTTTGTTTTTCCTTTAATAATTTATAAATGCCTTACCACTACCCTCTGACATTTATATTTTGTTGAAAATAAACTTTGATCTTTATCACTAATGTTGCTTATTTCCCTGGAATTTTTTTCATTTCTTTTTGTCTTTGTCTTTTAACAGAAATTTTCTTAGAGGTATGTGTGTGTGCATGCACGTGTTGTATGTGAATGTATGTATATCCACTTATAGATGTATGTTATATGTTGATGCGTTATATGCTATATCCTTCCTTCCTTCCCTCCTTCCTTCCCTCCCTCCCTCCCTCCCTTCTCCCTTCCTTCCTATCTTCCTCTGTTTTTTATGTTTGTTGCCTAGCACACCATAAATACTATTTAATATTTGTTATTATTTGGCTCTATCCTTGAGAGAGATTAAAAGGTCATTCTCTTTCTACTCTATTAGCACTGTTTACAAGTTTAGGGAATTCATAAAGCCCAAGATGGGTTTTGGATGAAAGCCTGTCACTAGCTTGTTATATACCATGGCATGCATGGGAGTGAACGGAGAGCATGTTGAGACATAATCTATCTTTCGAGCACTCCATCTGTGTCTTAGAGGCAGCCATCTGTTAGATTGTTTTCTTCCAGGCCGCCTGCAGGCTCTGGGGTTCTGTCTGTCAAGTGGACACAATTTGACTGACATTACAATTTAATCTCTTTACTATAAGAGTGAGTTAAATGCCGGTTCCATTTAAGAAAAATATTATTTCAAAGACATAAAAATGGTAAAACCTGAAAGTTTAACTTGATGGCTTGCTTAGAGCAGTGGAAAGGAATTCAATAATAAACATTGAATATTAGTGCTAAAAAATTTAAATGTATTTCATTCATTTGGCTACTTCAGAAAAAATTTAAAAGATTTCTGAGGAATATAATTTGTTAAAAAGCACTCAATCCTATTCTCAGCACATATTATTATCTGTAGATGTGCTGATTCAGATATGACTGGTTTTATGTTATCATAGAACATAGATAATACATATCCTATAAGCTTGCAAAGCTAAGAAAAAGGTTAATTAGCTTGCAAAACTAGGTAATAAGTGAATTAGTTTGCCAGTCAACTAGCTTCTAAATTTGTTTCATCTGGTTCTGATTGCAAACTAGAAAGTTAAAATATTTTACAAAAATTATAAATTTTGGAAATGATGTTCATTTGGGAGTAATATGGTGATCTTTTAATCATATATAAAAATAAATTGTGCTTGCATTACAGTGAGAGGCTATAAGTGGAATAACTTTTGGAGACAATTTTTTATTTGAACTGTATTTCCAAGAAGTTATAGAAAACCTTGTTTTGTAAATTGAATCGTTAAAATGTGGCAACAAGATCATAATTACCTAATAATTTAAGTAGCTAAGAAATAATTCTATTTTACCACATTATATGTATGCTAATTCAAATGTGTACATTTTTGTCTCTTCTACTAGACTCTGAGCATTTTTTTTTTTTGCTTTTTGTAATTGTTTTGCTGGTGGTACATTATAACATTTACAAACATTCTTACAATATTTCAAATAAAAAATACTTGAATTCAACTCCTCCGTAGTTCTCCTTTATCCTCCTCCCCCCATTCCTGGAATAGTTTCAAGTTACATATACGTGTACACAGCATTTGCACTGTGTTCACCCTCCTACTTCCCTTCCCCATATCCTCCCCCCCGCTGGTACCAATCCCCCTAGATAGGAATTTTGAGGGTAGTAAGCATGTTTTCTTTATCTTTGTATGCTGACAGCCTGGTATGGTGCCTGCGGCTTAGGAAATGTTTATTATAATGAGCTCTGTATGAAGTAAGAGGGGCATTTTGGAGCCATCAAGGTGACCTTGAGGTTGTTGGTGGGATGCTGACAGATACATCACTAATACAGGGATGTCCTGAGATATGGCATCATCAAGATGATGGGTGGTGCTAGGGAAGGGTAGCTGCAGAGGTGACAGAGTAGAAAAATTAAGAAATGAGGTAACAAACATGCCCACTGCAAGGGAAGAGAAGTATAAGAGGAAGAAGTCATCCCATGGAGGCAGGGCAGCAGAGACTAGAAGTCTAGACAATCTTTTAGGGACAAATACCAATGTAGGGAAGTAGAGATAGATGGCAGAAGATGTGGGTTTGAATGAGTGCTTATTTAGTCCTGCCTGGGAAAGCCCTGACTTTTAAAGGCTGCTGAAAAAGAACCAATATATATGAAGTTGATGACCTGTATGAGAAATGAAATCAGTAATCAAGAGAGCCACATCCATGACAAATAGCAAGGGATGGGATGTAGGATGCACATGGAAAGACAGTTTCTTTTGGGATGGAGCAAAGAATTTAATTCAAGTTAATTTGTAGACCTGGAAAGAAGTCAATAGCTAGCTTCCATTTGCTGGTTCTAACTTCTGTAAAATAGTATCTACAGTATGTAGAGCCAAATGTAAGAGTTAAAATGTTGAAGAGCTTGAAGGTTTAAAAGGTTCATGTGGGGAATGAGAGCTGAATAAAGAAATTCAAAAGATAGCTGGACAGAATCAGGCATGCCCTCATAGAGACCTTCTTCTTTTTTCTTCCTCCTCCTTATCCTTCTTCTCCTTCTTCTTCCTCCTTCCTTCCTTCCTTTCTTTCTTCCTTTTCTTCTTCTTCTTCCTCTTCTTTTTCAACATATATAAAATTGTGCATAGAAAGAGGTTTATTCATGATATTCCTATGCATGCATATAATGTACTTTGATCATATCCACACTGTCTAATATGCATGTTTTTTGAGGCATCAATCTGTAAAATTTATTTTCTTCAAGCAGAGAGAAAGGAGGCATAGCTGCATTTATCTGGATGACCGGGACAGAAACACGTTCAAATCATGGAGACAAATGCAAAGGAGTCTCTGGATATTAAGCAGTACAGGGAATCCAGTGAAAGGTGTTGCTGAGTAATGGAATAAATGAAGATTCAAAGGCTTGATGCCTTTGTGAAGGGGAAGTGCAGGAAGGAGGGAGGGATGTTTTGGGGCTGTAGTCAGAGAGGCAAGACAGCATTGAGTGTAATGATGATCACATGTGATTGAGGATGAGATGCTAGAGTATCTTGGAGAGCAAGGTGACAAGAAGTGAGTGACTGTGGAGCTAAGAGGTCAAAGTATGAGAGAGGTATCATCCATGTGCTCCCAGGGTGAGGGTAGGAACTGGAGTGGAGATAGGAGGCTGAGGAGTTAATGGATGACAGCAAGATGGTAGGGTAGGGAAGAGCTAAATGGCAGGTACTTCAAAGGGAAGAGAAGTTTTACACACAGCTGAAAAGTGAATGATTTGGGAGAGTTGCAGGGAAAGTGTGCTCTCTGGGAGAATCAGGTCCTAGATTTGCCAGCGAGATAGAGGAGACAAGAGTAGAAAGGTTACAGATATACAGAAGTTTATAGTGCAGTGGTATCTCTCCATAGAAGAATAGATTTCATTTATTCACTCAAAAAATATTCTCCTATTCAAGAAGCTATTACTATAGAAGTAAGCAAAATAGACTAGTAAAGAGCATGTATAAAGTTACCATTTTATTTAGGGGAAAATAGATAATAAACACAAAATATGGGTTGAGGATATAGCATGCAGATTTGTGATAGAGTACTGACCTAGCATGCATAAGATCAGACTTCAATTTCCAGCATTGTGACTAATATAATAATAATAATAATAATAGTAATATATATGTACATACCTGAAATCCTCTTGGTGTTTTGCTAACTAAAGAATGCCACTGTGGAACACACCCTGTATGTTTGTAAATTATATACTATGTCCACCCACTAAGAATGATAAACTTCATCTTTATCAGACATCAAAAGCGGTCACACATCCATTCAACTCTATTTTTTCTGCTTTGAGTTTTGAAACCAAATTTACAAAACAAAAAAGACAGTGAATTTTTTGTTAAAATGATGTCTGGATTTATGAATCTATGATAAGAGATAGTCACATGGCGACGAGTTTAGTAAAGAATATCCAGATGGGGACAAAAAAGGACAGGGGATGAGGGAAGGGGAAGAAACTGGCCTTGCTAAGTGCTTTATATACAGATGGATGTGAGGAAGCAAACATCGCAAGCAGCACTCAGAAGAGCATGACTGGCAGAGAGAACAGCATATGCAAAGTCACTGAAGTGGTTTGGGGGGATGGGGAATCAGAGAGAGGAAGCAGTGCCTAGGGAGAGAAATGCTAGATCAGGAAGGAGTTGAATAGAGCAAAGGTGCTAGTGACTAGAAAGGCTCTGGTATTGAGAATAGATCCAAGAAGGACAGGTGAATTTAGTAGCTGTAAGATTTTCTATGATCTTAAGAAATTCAGGAAACCATTGATTGCCCCTATTGCCAAGTTCCAAGCAAAAATACCTGGGAAATTAGAAACCTAGATTCCAAGGTTAAGGCAGCACATGAATTAAAAAAATTATTGAAAAAACAATGAATATTCCACATCTTCATTTGTAGACTCCAAGAATCCTGCAAGGGTCTGGCAGGGAGTGAATGGACTGGTCTGATCAACTTCAGAATCTAAACACCCCATCCTGTGCATGGGTACATATCTATTTCCTTCAGGTTGTTTTTGATTGTCTTCCATGATTAAAAACGCATGGGTCTGCTCTGTATTTCCTGAGGGACTGACAGGTAGGTAGTTAGGTGCCAGAGTGTTTGAGGGAAAGAGAGTTGGAGGGTGTTATGGTTAAAGCCTGGTGCTTTAAGAGCTATTAAACTAGAAAGTGTACATCTTTATGATAGGTGGGAGTCAGGATTCTACCATTACAGTCATGGTCCTGGCAATGGAAGGCAAGTAGATGATATCCTTAAAAGAAAGCACTTTAAGTTTGAACAAAGTAGAGTATTGTCCAGGGACTTCCTCTAAAATTATCATCGCAGAAGAGTGCTGGTTCTATCTGGGAACCTGAGTTAGAGACTCCTGGACCTCGTACTGAAGAAGCATCGGGAGCCAGGAGGCATGTGGAGCCCAACACTATAGTTCTATGAACATCATTTTGCAGTCTGTGGCAGTTCCTCCATTTCAGGGACCTAAGGTAGTTAAGATCACTTCCTGTAGCAACCAGAAGTCCTGACTCACAGACTCCGGATCTCCTCTGACTAATGTTCAGCAATGCATGAGTAGCTATGGAGCCTAGGCTCTAGTTTGCTCTCTGGAATTGCAATTTCCTAGGATACAATACTAGGTGAAAGGGCTCATTGTATCACCAAGAATGACACAGTAATTGAAGCCTGGGAATGAAATTTATTCAACCTCCTCATTTCCTAAATGAGTTCAAATTATAACAATCACTTAACGGACAGTTTTTAAAATGTTGGTTTTTTTGTTGTTGTTGATGTTGGGGGAGTGGGTTGATAATGATGGTGGTGGTCACAGGAAGGAAGGGGAGGAAGAGCCTTTCCATGGTTATGACTTAAAAATGACTGTATCAGACTGCTATGACTATCAGGAATGAGCACCAAGAAACAAGAGCTTTCTGACAGTAAGATTCAAAATATTCTGTATTTCCCATGCAAGTCCAAGCCTGCCCATTCTTAGACATTTCTTTCCTTTTTAATCCTTAGGAGGTACTGTTTGTGTGAAAAAACAGTTGTCACTAATCAGCAGAAACTCCCTTGTACTGAATTGAAATCCAGCACATTCTTCCTACTGTAGGAAGGGCAGATGGACTCTCTTTGGGGTTCATTAACCACTTTGAACTATTTTTCAAAAGTTTTAGGTTCGAAAAAACCGAAACCACACTGGGTCAGCTGTTTTATTTTCCTATTGAACCTATGTGTATTTTAAAGGAAATGCAATCCTTATGTTTCTGATTGCTTTACGCTTAACTCATCAAGCAGGATTTGGTAAAGTTATTTGATGTCCTGGATGCCTTTTAAGCCAAATTCTTGTAACTTTTAAAGTATTTTATTCTCTAGAATAGGAAGTTTCATTTTTATGAAATTGAATCTCAGAAGGTTGGATTTGGTTATAATTCTGAGTGTGTGGAGTCAAAAGCAAGCTCTATTCTACAATCTCAGAGAAATTTCAGCTTGGGGAATAGCTTCACATTTTCCAATGCATAAAAGTATCTAAACCTGCACTTAGGAGCATGAAAAAGGCAAAAACATTTTTTCATAATAAAAGCACACATCATTAATGAATATTGATAAATATTTCCAATCAATTAAGGGCTTACTTCAGCTAAGTTAATTTTAAAATAAAAATCAAACAAACGAATTTCCAAAGATCATTAAATATGATCCCATTGCTAATTTGTTCTTTTTAATTTTATGGTTCCAAAGTGAATCTTAAGTATATACTTTTCTCAGTACCTCCCCCAAGAAGAATTAAGAGAATTTTCCAGGGGCAAATTTTCATGTCTTAGAGAAATATCCTGTTATCTTAGAGCTTCTTTTTCAGTGGTAGAAAACTTAAAACAATTAGCAAAATGCATACCCTAAAGAAGATTTCCTCTCCTTTAACTTGAGGAAGAAACTTCATATTGGGTGTGACATGAAAAAACAAGTTTAATTCTGACCTTTACAGTGATGTCTTCTTTTCCCTAAATTAATCTTGCCTCATCATGAATCAATTTGGCTCCTCTGTCATCTCTCAAAAACTGACTCTAACCACCCTGGCTCCTAATGGAACTCTACCTTCTTGCTTTAGTAACTATCTACTCTGTTTTACATTTTTACAGGAATTAGCTCATTACTAATTTATTTCATATGTTCACTTAATGTTTTCTTTCACCACTTGGAATCTAAACCCATCCTATATCTCATGACTAGAATATTGGCTGGCAAATGGCAAGCTCTCAGTAATGTTTCCTGAATTTAATTGCAATCTTTTGTTCTACCGACATCTATTGACAGCTGTTATGAACCAGGCTATATGTTAGATGTAAGTGATACCATGAAATAGGAAGTAAGGCTCCTCTTCTCAAGAACCTCCCATCTGTACAGACAGAGAAAATCAGCACCTGACTCTTGTGTAGTATGGCAGAATAAAAGCTACTTAAGCAAAGAATTAGAAGAGAAGAAAATATTGCCCAAGTCATTCTACCTATGATATCAAATTCAGACAAAAAATGACAAGAAAACTGTAGACCAATATCACATATGCATAAAATTGCAGAAATACTCAACAAAATACTAGCAAACTAATCCAGCAACATAAAAAAAGATTACATAATATCACCAAGTGAGAGTTATCCCAGGAATGCAAAAGAGTTCACCATATAAAGATCAACAACAAAAAAACAATCAGTGTAAAATTCCACACTAACAGAAAGAAGGGAGAAAAAGCTCCACTTGGTCATCTCAATTTGTGCAGAAAGATAAAATATGACACCTGCTCATTAAGAAAAAAAAACCATGATGGGGGTGTGTGAATGTGATCAAAATACATTATATGCATGCATGAAAATAAAATAATGAAACCCATAAAAATTGTAAAAAACAAGCAAGCCAACAAGGGAGGGTAGGGGGAATAAGAAAAAGGGGGCAAATTATATGAACAAAGTACAATATGTTTACATACGTCACAATATATGTCTATTTATCACAATGAAACCCTTTTGTACAATTAATATATGAAAATAAAATAAAACCACAAAAAGCAAATTTAAACAATCAAAAACAAAAGAAGCAAAAACATTCAGCAACTAAGAAAAGGAGGAAATTTTCTCAGCCTAATATAAGATGATTACAAAATGTTTCAGTTAATATCATGCTTAATGATAAAAGAATGAAATCTTTCCCCCAAGAACAGGAACAAGACAAGAATATTTACTCTTATAACTTCTATTTAACATACTATTAAATAGTGAGGACAATTGCACAAGAAAAAGACATAAAAGCATTCGTGTTGGAAAGGAGAAATAAAATGATCTCTATTTGCAGATCTTGTATATTAAAAGTTCTGAAATAGCAGCAAAATATAACTAGAGAAAATAAAAGTGTCCAGGAATGATGCAGAGTATAAGATTAATATATTAAAATCAGTTATATTTCCATATAATAGCAGTAAATAATTAAAAAATGAAATTAAGAAAAAATCCATTTAAAACACAACAAAAGTAGTCAAATAGTTAGAAATAAATTTAACAAAAGAAGCATGACAAGTAGGCTTCATCCCAGGGATGCAGGGGTGGTTCAACATATGAAAATCAATAAACATAATAAACCACATTAATAGAAGCAAAGACAAAAACCACTTGATCATCTCAATAGATGCAGAAAAAGCCTTTGATAAGATCCAACACCATTTCATGATAAAAGCTCTAAGAAAACTAGGAATAGAAGGAAAGTTCCTCAACATAATAAAAGCTAATATGACAAACCTACAGCCAGCATTATACTTAACAGTGAGAAACTGAAACCATTCCCTCTAAAATCAGGAACTAAACAAGGATGCCCACTATCTCCACTCCTATTCAACATAGTACTGGAATTCCTAGCCAGAGCAATTAGGCAAGAAGAAGGAATAAAAGAAATACAAATAGGTAAATAAACTGTCAATATATCCCTATTTGCAGACGACATGTTCCTATACCTTAAAGACCCAAAAAACTCTACTCAAAAGCTCCTAGACACCATCAACAGCTGTAGCAAGGTAGCAGGATATAAAATCAACATAGAAAAATCATTAGCATTTCTATACACTAACAATGAGCAAACTGAAAAAGAATATATGAAAACAATTCCATTTACAATAGCCTCAAAAAAAATCAAATACCTAGGTGTAAACCTAACAAAAGATGTGAAAGACCTCTACAAGGAAAACTATACACTTCTGAAGAAAGTATTGAGGAAGACTATAGAAAGTGGAGAGATCTCCCATGCTCATGGATTGGTAGAATCAACATAGTAAAAATGTCTATCCTACCAAAAGTAATCTACATGTTTAATGCAATTCCCATCAAAATTCCAATTACACTCATTAAAGAGATTGAAAAATCTACCATTAAATTTATATGGAAACACAAGAGGCCACGAAAGCCAAGGCAATACTCAGTCAAAAGAACAACACTGGAGGTATCACGATACCCGACTTCAAACTATATTACAAAGCAATAATGATAAAAACAGCATGGTACTGGCACAAAAACAGACATGAAGACCAGTGGAACAGAATAGAGGACCTAGATACGAAGCCACACAACTATAACCAACTTGTCTTTGACAAAGGTGCTAAAAATATACGATGGAGAAATAGCAGCTTCTTCAACAAAAACTGCTGGGAAAACTGGTTAGCAGTCTGCAAAAAACTGAAACTAGATCCATGTTTATCACCCTATACCAAGATTAACTCAAAATGGATCAAGGATCTTAATATCAGACCCAAAACTCTAAAGTTGATACAGGAAAGAGTAGGAAATACTTTGGAACTAATAAGTATAGGCAAAGACTTTCTCAATGGAACCCCAGCAGCTCAGCAACTAAGAGATAGCATAGATAAATGGGACCTCATAAAACTAAAAATTTTCTGTTCATCAAAAGAAATGGTCTCTAAACTGAAGAGAATACCCACAGAGTGGTAGAAAATATTTGCTAGCTACACATCAGACAAAGGACTGATAACCAGAATATATAGGGAACTCAAAAAACTAAATACCCCCAAAATTAATGAACCAATAAAGAAATGGGCAAGTGAACTAAACAGAACTTTTTCAAAAGAAGAAATTCAAATGGCCAAAAAACACATGAAAAAATGCTCACCGTCTCTAGCAATAAAGGAAATGCAAATTAAAACCACACTAAGATTCCACCTCATCCCTGTTAGAATAGCCATCATTAGCAACACCACCACCAACAGGTGTTGGTGAGGATGCGGGAAAAAGGAACCCTCTTGCACTGTTGGTGGGAATGTAAACTAGTACAACCACTCTGGAAAAAAATTTGGAGGCTTCTTAAAAATCTAAACATACATCTACCATATGATCCAGCAATACCACTCTTGGGGATATACCCAAAAGACTGTGACACAGGTTACTCCACAGGCACCTGTACACCCATGTTTATTGCAGCACTGTTCACAATAGCTAAGTTATGGAAACAGCCAAGATGCCCCACCACCGACGAATGGATTAAGAAAATGTGGTATCTATACACAATGGAATTTTATGCAGCCATGAAGAAGAATGAAATGTTATCATTCGCAAGTAAATGGATGGAACTGGAGAACATAATTCTGAGTGAGGTTAGCCTGGCCCAAAACACCAAAAATAGTATGTTCTTCTTCATATCCAGACATTAGAACAAGGGCAAATACAACAAGGGGATTGGACTTCGATCACATGATAAAGCAAGAGCACACAAGGGAGGTATGAGGATAGGGAAGACACCCAAAAAACTAGATAGTAATTGTTGCCCTCAATGCAGAGAAACTAATGCAGATACTTTAAAGTGACAGAGGTCAATAAGAGAAGGGAACCAGGAACTAGAGAAAAGGTTAGTTCGAGAAGAATTAATTTAGAAGATAACACACAAGCATAGGAAAGCAATGCAAGTCAATTCCCTGTATAGCTATCCTTATCTCAACTAGCAAAAACCCTTGTTCCTTCCTATTATTGCTTATACTCTGTCTTCAACAAAATTAGAGATAAGGACAAAATAGTTTCTGCCTGGTAGTGAGGGAGTATGGGGGAAAGGGAAGGAGCAGGGGGTGGGGGAAGGAGGAGGGGAGATGGGGAGAAATGACCCAAACGTTGTATGCACATATAAATAAAAGAAAAAAAAAAGAAGCATGAGACTTTCATACTGAAAACTATTACAAATTTTTGGAGTAAATTACATAACATCCAACTCTTTGGAAAGCTAACCTATACTCATTGATTAAAAGACTTAAATTTTAAGATGGAAATACCTTAAATTGATATATAGAAAAAGCACAATCAGTATAACAATGCCAGCTGCCATAATTTGGATTTAATACTGTTGTTATTCCTATGAATATAGGAACTTTTTGTCATAGCACAACCTAGAAATAATTATTTTGTTAATGTGTCAGTTCCCATGGGAGAAATATTAAAGAAAAAAGTAAAAATCTTTTGAGAACAAATCCTACTTAGTCCACATGTCATATTTTGGGCTTTCTCAGTATTTGAACATGAAAGATAACTGAGAGTTATCTTTATGTGGAGTGGGATTAAAGAAGAGTACTACAAGTATCTGTGCACTGTGCTTTTCAAGACAATGCTGGAGAAAAGGCTGGCAGATGTTTGGGAAAGAAAAATGTACAGATAGCTTTTCATCATTGGTGTTCTCTTACTAGTATATTTAATTTTGGAACCAGAAATATACAGGTTGCAGGTAATACTCTCTTAGTTCAGGTTCATGAAAGATTAACAACTGGCTAAAGAGGGTTTTGGTATTAACTTACTGGAGGACTAGAGAGCTCCCAGCCAGCAAAGGTGGAGCCTGGAGCTCAGTAAAAAAAGAAAAAGAGCAGAGTAATTATGACCTCAGCAAGGCTACTTTAAAGATAAGTTTTTGGTGTGTTTTCAAAGTATATATTTGTGAAATTACCTGTAATAATAATAAAATACATAGAAAGTGCAAAGATCATGGCGCATATGTTTCAGTAGTGTCTTTAATGCTGCTGTACTCTCTGTTTGCTTGGTGGGACTAGAGGTTGAACTCAGGGTTTCAACTTTGCTGGGCAGATTCTCTACCACTTTGCACCATGCCCCAGTCCTTTTTGCTTGGGTTATTGTTCAGATAGCGTCCTGCTTTATACACAGGGCTGGCATGGACTGTGATCCTGCTATTTATGCTTCTCCACATGCCTGGGATTCCAGGCACACCAGCCACCATGTCCAACCATTGATTGAGATGGTGTCTTGTGGCAAACTTTTTGCTCCACCTGGCCTCCCAAATCTCAAGCTTGCAAGCAGCTGGGATTACAGGTAAGAGTCACTGCGCTCAACTATTTTTAATGTTGTTTAAGCTGTAATAAAAATCATATTTGAACTTAACAAGAACTAGAAAATGCAATAAACTGAATAGAAAATTCTCTTTATTAATTACATTTTTTCGTAATTTAGTTTGTATAACATGAAGCCATATCTTTTAACATTGGAAGACTGCATGGTTGAATATTTGTAGCATTGTTCTACTGAGAGGATGTCATTTAGAGATTACTGAGAGAGGAATATACTTAACCTCTATCAACTGGTGACATAATCATGATAAGAATATGTAATAATAAAAGGGAATAATACTAACATTGACTTCCATTTTCACTTCATGTTGGAGCTTGCTTATATTTGCAATCTTATAATTTCATTCTGCCTATAAACAGCACCCTTGGTCACCCAACATTGACAAAATGGGTTCGGATTACTTGAATTTTGGGCTCTTATTTAGCTGCCAGTGCGTGTTTGCAAGTTAAGTATTCCTTTCTGCTATGACTACATATTTGAGTGAATAATATGCACTGTATACAGGGAGTTTAATGATGATTAATTTGGCACCATCGAGGT
Source organism: Castor canadensis (assembly GCF_047511655.1). Taxonomy (NCBI): domain Eukaryota; kingdom Metazoa; phylum Chordata; class Mammalia; order Rodentia; family Castoridae; genus Castor; species Castor canadensis. The sequence continues at coordinate 10,919,799 of NC_133396.1, read as the reverse complement.
ATTCAACTAACCAAGAAATTAACAATAAAATGAGAAGCTAATGACCAAAGAATATAGGATCCTAGAAAGTGAAGCATCTAGAAGATTTGTCCAAAACAAACCTGTCAACTAAGACAGAACTCAGCTTTTGCAGGGTTTTAAAAATCAGGTCAAGGAGTTTATACTTGGTTCCAAGAATTGGCAGAAACCATTAGTTTTTAGGCAGGAAATGGCATAATTAGATTTGCAGTGTTGAAGTGAAACTCTGCTTATATGTCTAGTGGGTTATGCAAGTTATTATCCACACTTGGAAAGTTAAGAGAATAAAAAAAGTTGCAATTGCTAACCATGCTGTGATATGGGCAGAAGCTCTGGTTGTCTGGGCAAACTACTTAGTGGGGTCAGAATAGAAGACTGGTACATGGAGATAAATTAGAGTCAAAAATAATAGCTTAAATCATGATGAAAAGTCCACAGAGAGTTAAGCAAATACAGTTATTTATGAAAATGATCAAAAAAGCTGGTCATTGATAAAATATGAAAAGTGATAGAGGGACACTAGGAAATCTAATAGGCATCTGGTTTGAAAAACTGAATTGGTGTTGGTTACAGGTGAAGAACGTTGAAGTTTTAGAAGGAGCACAGTGTGTTAGATATGCACATGTGGAGGTGGAGGTAGAACTAGGCTCACAAGAGGAGTGTGGTATCAAGATTTACACAAGCTCTTCCCTCCCTCATGGAGTGTGTTAGCTCTCCATTACAGAAGCAAATACCTGAGCTAATTGGCTTATGAGGAGAGAGGATATTTTAGCTCACAGTTTTGAAGGGTCAGTCTACTAGCAATTGGTCCTGCTGCTTTTGGACTTGTGGCAAGGTAGTAGATTATGGCGGGGAGTATGTGGTGGGCAAACTGCTCGCCTCATGGTGATTGGGAAGCGAAAAGCGAAGAAAGAAAAGGGTTGGAGTCCCACTGTCTCCTTCCAGGATAAGTCTCCAATTACCTAACTTCCTACACTTAGACTCCACCCTTTAAAGGTTTCTACCACCTTTCATAACACCTAGCTGAGGACTAAACCTTTAATACATGGGCATATGAAGAACATCCAAGATCCAAATTATGGTAGAGTGACATGAGAGCTGGAAGCTGCTGGAGTGATTGTGTGGGCTTCAGGGAACTAGACACAATCCATACACCTCCACCATGCAGATCGTTCCAATACACCAGATACTCAAGGCATTCTCAATTTATCCTAACTGTTTGCTGAAAATCAGAAATGGAGTCTAGTTCTATATTTCCATATGATTAATCTGGATAAATGTCTTAGGAACTTCTGCCAGGCAAGGCATTTGAAGACATATAATGCATGTGATGAGAGATTTAAAAAGCTTTCCAAGTAGCGCTTTTGGGATCTGACACTCTTTATAAAATAAGGGGCAATGTGTTTGATGATCAAAGTGATAAGCTCTGATGCTGATGGAGTGTATATTTTGCCCTTAAATCAAATCAACTCTGTAATCAAACCAATAAAGATTTCTGGTGTTTTTAGGGGTGAAGTGATTGAAGAGTCAATATAGGAAGCAAAGTATAAAGTGAATAATAAGGGTTAAAAATATGCATGTGTATATGTATGTGTATGAAGTGAGATTTTGCTTATATATTTTATGTGTAATATATATACACGCCCACATATTTGCACATACACGCTACATACATGCACTAGCCTGTGTAGATGCTATACCACTATCTTACTTGTCTCATGTATTTTGAAGCAAAAAATGAATGCAACTCAATTATACATGTATCGGTTACTTACTTGGGAGTTACACGAACAGGGAGAATATTTCATGGGTTCTTCTCTGAGAGATACTTAGCTTTGCTTCCTCTTTTTTTACTTTGGCTGACCCAGCTTTCTTTTGTCCTGATCTCTACACTGAAGGATAGTTAGAAGCTTGAAGGACACAGTACAAATAGCCATGTGTTGCTTATGACTGGGACAGTTTCTGAGGAATGTGTTGTAAGGCCATTTTGATGTGATGTGAACATCATAAAAAGTATTTAAACTAAGATGGCTGTGACCCTCTCTAGGTGATATGATCTTATACAACCACAGTGGCATATGTGGTTCATCATTTTTCTAGAATGCTGCTGCATAATGTGTGACTTTATTAAAATGAATAGTAGGCAGAGGTAGGTGGATGCTGGTTCAAGGACAACCCAGGCAAAAGTTAGCAAGACCCTATTTCAATAAACAAGTTGTGTGCAGTGGTGAATGCCCTTAATCCCAGCCCCTAGGGAGATGGAGGTAGGACAATCATAGTCCAAGTTCAGTCCAGACAAAAGTGCAAGACCCTATATATATATATATATATATATATATATATATATATATATATATATTTAAACATAACAAAAATAACCTAACTAAAGCAAAAAAAAATGACTGGGGGCATGGCTCATATGGTAAAGCACTTAGTAAGCATGAGACCTTGAGTTAAAACCAGTACTACCAAAAATAAAAACAAAATTAATGGCCATGTATAGGTCTTTGATACCCAATAAACTTTTTTGTTATTCCTCATGTTAAGAAAAAAATGGAAAAGTGAAGTATGAAGTATGGAAGGTGGTGAATTATTAATGTCTTAGAATGAACTGGGCAAAGGAAATAGAAAGGGTCATTGGCCTTGGCTGTTATATATCAGACATGTCTTTGATGCTGGATGTTTCGACTGGAAGTGTTTCCCAAACCCAGTGTTCGCATGGGTTTGGCAAAGCTGAATTGCTGACCGTGTGCAATGTAAGGATTCCTCCCCCAGCACACCCCTAACCAACTGAGACATACATAATTCAGATGTTCTCACCTCAAGGTGGCAACTGACACTGAACTTATCAGTTGGAGAAAAACTCCCCAGTGCTCCAGAATTACATTGTCTCTTGCTACTTTGATTAAAGTATTTGGCTATTTGGGGGGGAATTAGTAACTGCAAGTCACAAATTCCTTTAATATTAATACTGAACAACTAGTTTTTATTATAATTAATTACAATATTACCATGCTATAGTATACCAGAAGTCATTGCCATGTTCTCATCAGCTTTTTTTTTTTCTTGGCAGTACTGGGGTTTGAACTCAGGGCTTCAGGCTTATTAGGTAGGTGTTCTACCACTTAAGCTATGCCACCAGACCTTTTTTGTGTTGGGTACTTTCAAGGTAGGGTCTACCAAACTATTTGTCTGGGGCTGTTTTCAAACCTTGATGCTCCTGATTTCTACTCCCGGAGAAGCTAGGATTACAGGTATGAGCCATTGACACCTGGGTTCTTATCACCTGCTCATAAAACAAACAAACAAACAAACAAACAAACAAACAAATATATATTATATATATATATATCATGTGGGAATATTTACTTAGGAGCTACTGAAAAATTTTTCCTAAGTTTTAAAACTGTGTTCATGTTTCATAGATGTAAAAAAATCTGTAGGGTTGACTCAGAGCTATTTAAAATGTCCATATCTTCAATAATGACATTTATGAAAGTTGAAAATCTGTCTAATTGTAACACAAGGAAAATTTCCAAGGCTCATTCCAGCTCCATGAAGTATCTAGCAATGTTCTAATTCTTATGATAACCCTTAACTAGGATTTCACATTGCAAGATTGCTTGAAGCTTGTGTTGTATGTTAGGAATAAAATATTTTTGTGCCCTTAGTCTTGCAAAGTGGAAAGTTTTAAAACAAAAGTAGTTGAGGCTTTAAGAAGAAGAACTCAAAATAATCTGATCCTGGAAATTATCATTGGTTAATTTAAAATTGGAAAATTCTGTGTTTGGTCACTTGTCCTTGTCTAGTTACAGTCAATGGAGCAGATAAAAAAAAATCCTCTGGCTTCACAGTCATGGTATTCCATTCATAAAAAGCAATTGTGTCCTGAGATTTAATTGCATGGTTCCAGGACCATGTCATGCCAGCAGACAGTCAGCTGGTTGTACTTCTATATAAACATGATGACATTTTTGAGGGCGGTGTTTGCTTTCTTCTAATTAAAGCAAATGAGAAATTCCTTCCTATTTCTGCAGTGAGTTCTGACAAGAGTGTGCCCTGGGAATTGCTCATGACATTCTAGTCAAAGGCTTTCCTTCATTCAACATTCGTCTGTTCTCTTAAGTTTGAAATTTATTCCAGTCTCTATGTGTTTAAGTTTGGAGACCTTGGCTTTTCAGGATCATTTAAAAATGAGGCTGGAGGACCCACTGGGATTTAGACCAAGCACTTGTGATAACATTCCATGTTTCCAGCTTCCTGCTGGTTCCCTTTACTGGGCACCCTGTTTTCTTCCCCCTTTCAGTTCTATTCATTTTCATAGAATTGAGGCAAACCTCCAATTGCCTACCCAGTTTGGCTTTGTGTGATTTCTTGTGATGATCCACACTACTAACAGAAAGTAAGATGCTAGTGAAAACATATCAATTGCATGGCAAAAGAGATTATTATGTATGTACAGTGACAGGCTTCAATTGAGCTGTCATTTGATGCAGAGGTGTAAAACCAACAACCAGACACCTCATGTATCTGAGTTTTTATTTTATTTATTATTATTATAGTTGTTGTTGTACTGGGGCTTTAACTTAGCCTCATGCTTGCTAAGCAGGTGCTCTACCACTTGAGCTATGACCCAGGTCCTTTTGCTTTGAGTGTTATTTTCCAGTCAGACGTCCTTCTTTTTTCTTAGGCTGTCTGTCCTCAGACTGTGACCCTCCTACTTTTCCCTCTCACATAGTTAGGATTATAGGCATGAACCACCATGCTTGGCTTGTTTTTGACATGGGGTCTGACTATTTCTGCCTATCTTTGCCTCCTAAATAGCTGGGCTTTCAGGTGAGTTGGAGTAGCACATTTAAGAAAAAATATTTACTATATAGAAATCATAGTCACATTTTATTGTCTAGTTCTCTTTTGAACTTACGATTTCAAAGCTAACTTTTAAGTGCCAGAAACCTTCCTTCAAGTCAAGTTATGCTCAAGGGATCTATACCCCAGTTTTTCTAAAAAGAAGTTTCAGAAAAACACAAAGAGGTTCAGATAAAGTCCCACAATGTTAGGAAAAGCATTTAATTTTTCCCTCTGAACCAGGACTGATCTCTGGACCTTGACAAACTCATTTTTGGAGACAATGTCAAGTTTACAAAAGGATTATAATTTATGAAACTATTAGAGAAAGAACACAAAGAAAATCCAGATCCATTCTGAAGTGTTTTAAATGAAAAGAAAAGAACCGATCTGTGTCTACAGCAGAACTGTATTGTGTTATGGAAGTGAAATTCAAATATTTCTCCAGTATGTGTGAGTACCAATATCTCTGAGAAAGTTTAAAACACAAAACATATATTAAAAACAAAACTTGAACAACCGCTCTGGGTTAATATGGGTAGAAGTCTTTCTTTTTATGTTTCCTTCTTTTTTTGTTATTGTTGTGCTGGGTGGGGATACATTGTGGCATTTACAAAAGTTCTTACAATGTATCAACTATATCATACTTGAATTCACTCCCTCCACCATTTTCCTTTACTCTTCCCCTGTACATTCCTGGAATAGTTTCAAGAGGTATTATTTTTCCATTTACATGCATATGTACACAGAATTTCCAATCTATTCACCCTCAGTATAGATTGAGGTTGTTCAGAGGACTTTTTTCTCTTCTTGGGACTGACCACTTTGTTGTATTGCAAAGATGAAGAAGCATAACAACAGGAGGTGAGATTTTACTAAATTAAGTTTCTAAACATTGCAACCTTTTGTCATTCTTATGAAGCTAATGACAAGGAAAGACACTGAGTGGAATTTTTCAGACTTTAATTTCTTCATATTACTCCACTTTGTCTTGTATATCCAAAGATAATTAAGAATTAGTTGTAAATAAAATTCAATCTCAAGGAAAGATATCCCACAGCCCTCCCAGGTCCCCAGCCCACCTGTGTTCATGCAGTCATGGAATTTCCCCTTTGCCTAAAATGAGCTTTATATAGTCAAACATCTTGTAAAATGGGAAAGGGGGGCTGTGAAATAACAGGAAAGAGTATTTAAAGGGTCTGATTTCAAGAAATGCACCCAGATGAGTTTGGCCAATTGGGGTCAGTTAAGTCTCCCCTGACACCAGCCGTTAGTAATATTTTCCATGCAGTAAGTAAAACAATGGAACCTCATCACATCTGGCTGAGCCTCCAGTACCTACATAGCTTGCAATGGTTTTTGAAATCTTGACATGAAACAGCACCATGGCACTCAGTGATAGATTGTCAGCAAGCACTGAAGGCTTACTGTCCCAAAATGATGAAGAGTTGTGATGCACAGATGGCATGCACAGGAATTTCAGGTGCTCAGGGTTCTTGAGCCTGCTCTGAGAATGAAAGCACAGGCAGACTCCAGCAACAGAGGTCAAAAAGATTTTATTTGTAGAGAAGAGAAGAGAAAGACTGCATGGTGGGGAATGCAGGGGGACCTGGAAACCTGTGATCCCGTGGGTCAGGGTGGGGAGTGGGTTTTATAGCCTTTTTCTTTGTGTTTTGCCTGAGGGCAGAGATGCCTTTCAGATACAGATGGGCATTTCCTGGGAAGGAAAAGTGTTTCCTTGACCTCCTGTGGTCTGTCCTTCAAGTCCCTCCTCTCAGTGACCGCCCCAACTGCTGTTAGGAATAGGGATGGCGAAGTCTATTCTGTAACTGCTTCCTGCTGACAGGGGAAGATGAAGGGGCCAGCAGCATCAGGGCTGACCACAAGAGGGGCTGTCAAGGAGACCATAATAGTACGTCATTTTCATCCCCATCAGAGGCATTTGTAGTTTGATGGAGTCTAGGCGAAAAGAAACAAACTTGACAAGTAAGTTTAAAATGCAAGGCCCAAACACAAGCAAGAGAATAATGGCAACTATAGGCCCCAGAAAGGGTAGGAATCAAGTCCTGGAGGGCCCAGGATTTTATCTGGTCCCATACCTGTGTAGAAACCTGAGTTTCAAGAGGTTGCTCCTGGAGCCACTTAGCCTGTTGGAGAACGTAATTTGCACATTCCTCTACAATGCCTGACATGTTTATATATGTGCAACAGGGAGTATTGGCAATGGCACATACCCCCTCTTGTTTAGCCAAAAGAAAATCTAAGGCCAGGCAGTGATCCATGACCATATCGGCAAGGGATGACAAAGACCTTTGCATGTCCTTAATGGCAAGGCCTACCTGGTCTGAGGTGTTCTTTACTACTTTGGTTAGGTTTTTTTACAGTTACAAGATTGGCAATTACCCCATAGCTGATTCCAGCTAGGGCTGAAATTAATGCGGTTATCCCTAAAACTATTAAAGTAACCTCTCTTTTATCTCTACGGGAAGCTGTTTCTGTTCGTTGGGAAAATTCAGTTGTATTATAGTATTATTTCAAAAAGAGATATGTTTAGGATTAGGTATTAGTTGGGCAATTGCCCAGTTTCCTCTAGTATGGTTTGGGTGTAGACTTGGCAGCCTCCGTACTTGGTCCTTTTTCCATAACCTCCCTACAAAGAGATATCCTTCCTCAAGACATAAAATACCTTGGGTGTTGTTAGTCTGGGACTGAGAGGTGTCTCCTGGAAACAAGTATTCAGAGACATTAAGGCTGCTGGTTAAAGATGGAGGCACAAGGGGTGGAAAGGTAGAGTTACACAGTTTTCCTAATCCTGTCGTATATTTTGTTAAGATACATTTGTGATGACCAGTAGTAAGTATGCAATAAGAGTTTTTTCCAGTGAGGTTTGAGGACTTTGTCAGCTCTGAGACAAGGCTCCCATTACAAGCACTAGCCCTACTGCACATTGGAACTCATAAAAGTGGGGCTCTTAGAGTTATTCATACAGCACCAGTTGATAGTCACCTTTAAGGGTGGTGAAGTAAAAAATGTCTTTTTGGGATGGAGGCCCTAGGTCTTTCATTGAAGAATGACACCAGGTATATAATTGTCTGGGACAGAAAGGTTAAACATCCAAATTTTTGTCTGAGAAATGAACCCAAGCCAAGAGTAAGACATAGGCTGGTTCTTCCATGGGACCCCTGTTAGAGGAACCATGGCATTTGAGAAATTATCTGGCCTGAATATCAACAAAGGGAAGGGACCCTGAGTGAAACTTAATAGGACCCATGCTGGTAGGTGAGCGGCTGTTGGTCTCTCATAGCAAACCCAGGAGTCTTTTAGTGGAGATTTTGGAAGGGTAAATGCTTGAGAGAGATTTAAGAACCCATTGGCCTTCCAGGAAGGGCTGTAGCTCTTTCCATGTAGGGGTGCTAGCATATCCAGATGACCAAGCCCCATGGCAATATAGTTAGCAAATAACAGGGACATGCTGATGCTGTCTTTGGGGCTCTAGTCTAGCTAGAGGGAGCTGTAGCAGTTAGCCCTATTCCCAAATTAATTACAAGCAGAATGAATAGACTGATTAGGAGGTATTGGAGGTTTGGATCAAGAAGGCTTATGAAGATGACTTAACTGTATCTGTTAGGCGTTTTCTTTTTAAACAGCAGTTTTAATCCATCCAAAGGTTCACATGAGAAGGAGGCAGGCTCCAATTCTGGGTGTGGAGGTGGAGGTGTGAGTTCGCAGAGGAATTCCAGCTCTTGACTCTTGAGTGATGGATCCAGGAGTCCAGGCCAGCCACTTGCATTGCCATTGGAGTAGACAGAATAACTGGATATGGCCCCTCCCAGAGCGGGGTGTTTAAGTCCTGGGTTGGATTTTTGGACTTTATTAAGACTAGGTCACCAGGGCAGAAGAGAGGGGGGTCCCTTTATATCCTCCCTGGAGGTGGCTTGTTTGATCTCTGAGAGCGTTTGTTGAAATTTAGCAAGTTGAGTGACATGGGAGATTAACTGAGCTGTCTCTTGGTCAAGAAGGAGATCATTGGTTAGGAAGGGCCTGCCATATAAAGATTCGAAAGGGGTCAGTCCTTGCTTGCCTGGAGTGTTTCTGAGCCTGATGAGAGCAATAGGGAGGAGTTTGGTCCATGGGGAGTGGGTTTCTTGGGCCAATTTAGCCAGGTGTCTTTTTAAAAGTTCATTTGTTTTTTCTGCCTTTTCAGATCACTGGGGACGCCAGGCACAGTGGAGGTGGTATACTATGCCTAGTGCTCTAGAGCGTCCCTGAGTTACTTCTGCCTTAAATGCAGGCCTATTATCACTTTGAAGGCTTTTGGGGAGGCCGAGGGATTATTTCTGTGATTAGAACTCAGACTACCTCCCTAGCACGTTCTGTACTGCAAGGAAAAGCCTCCACCCACCCAGTGAATGTATCCACAAATACTAACAGCAGTTTTGACTTTGGTCCTCCTGGCATATGGATAAAATCTAGTTGCCAGTCTTCCCCGGGATAGGATCCCTGTCTTTGTGTGCCTGGCATCTGGAGTCTTTTATTATTGGGATTTTTTTTTTGGCACTTTTCACATCCCTGTACAACTTGCTGGGCAGTGTCTCTTAATTTAGTTCCCCCAAACATTTTGTTGACCAAAACTAAAGTATTGTCTAAGCCCAAATGATAGAGTTGGTGGAAAGTCTTAAGAATTTTCCATCGGAGTGTCTCAGAGAGCCACAACTTTCCTCTGTGGGACACCCATCAGCCTCGGTGACCTAACTGGTACCCTTGGTCTGAGGCTTGCTTATGTTCCTCTGACCGATAGTGTGGTCTCTCTGGGGGAAGGGAGTCCTCTCCCAGAGGAGAGGGCCAGCTATATATTCCTGCACGGCTGCCCATTTAGCCGCCTCATCGGCTGCTTTGTTTCCCTTTGCTATCTTAACTTCCCCTTTTTGGTGACCTTTACAATGAATCATCGAGACCTCTTTAGGGAATAGAACAGCATCTAGGAGGGCTAGTATGTTGCGAGCATGTTTAATGGGAGAGCTTGTAGTGGTTAGCTTTCCCCTTTCCTTCCAGATGGCTGCATGAGCATGCAGGATCAGGGAGGCACACTTAGAATCTGTGTAGATGTTGACACTGTTCTTTTGACAGTCTTAGGGCTTCTGTTAGGGCCACTAATTCTGTCAATTGAGGACTTGTATTAGGAGGAAGAGGACCTGATTTGAGGATGCCAAATTTTGTTACAACTGCAAACCCTGCATGTTTGACACCATTCTTGACAAAGGAACTTCCATCAGTGTATAATTCTAAATCTGGGTTTTTTAAGGGCCAATCAGTTAAGTCAGGTCGGGCAGCATAATTTTCCATAAGTACCTCTTCACATGAGTGTTCAGGATTTCCCTCTGCCTCTGGTAGAAGGGATGCAGGATTTAGGCTCTGAAGGGTCCTTAAAGTTATCTCTGTCCCTCCCAGAAGCTGGGCCTGGTATTTAAGTAGATGGCTGCCAGATAGCCAAAGTTCTCCTTTTGAGTTTAAAATTCCCCCTAGGTTGTGTGGGGTATAAACCATTAAGGGGCAGTTTAGGATAAGTTTTTGAGCTTTAAGCACTAGAAGGCTCGCTGCAGCCACTGCTCTAAGGCATCCTGGCCATCCCCTAGCTACCTGATCTAATTCTTTGCTTAGGTAGCCTACTGGCTGGGGAGTGATGCCCCAGAGCTGTCACCACTCCCAAGGTCAGTCCTCCCTTTTCATAGACATATAATTGAAACTTGCCTTGTACTGGGAGACCCAGGGCGGGAGCTGACATAAGGGCCTTTTTTTAACTGATGGAATGCATTTTCTGACTTGTCATCCCATTCAATAAGGGACTGGGTATCCTTTTGTGCTTCCTTAAGGGTTTGATATAAGGGCCTGGTTAGGTCTGCATATCCCAGGATCCAAATTCTACAGTATCCTGTGACACCCAAAAAGGCCCTCAATTGTTTTAGAGTTTTAGGTAAAGGAAACATCAAAATTGGACCCATTCCATTTAATATATTGTCCTCAGATAGAGGACATATCAGATATTAAACTGTTAAGAACAGATACTACACTTGATCTTAGCCAAAAGGCTGAGAAGTGATCAGGAAGCCCTATTCTACCCTTATCCTTTTGCCTTGTTCTTACTCAGACACTACAGGAAAGATTTCATTAATCTGATTTATCATTAATGTATTTATTTTTTAAACAAGCAAGTACATACGTACATATACTTACTTATTATTCTTATTCATGCTAGATATATCTCTTTCACCTCACTTTTTTTATTCTGGCATTTATCCACATCATTTAATAAAGCCCTTCCATTCCTTATTCCAGTGGAATAGTAATCCTTTGTATGAATGTACCAAGGTTATGTCTATAGATGGCATTTAAGTTCTTCCCTATATTTTATTATCAGAAATAATGCCACATTTAATATGTTTGCTTCCATGTTTTTTCATCCAGTTGAAGGTATGTGTTCAGAATGAATTGCTATCATTGACCTTTCTAGTAAGTTAATATACAGATAGGTAGGTAGATATATTTTCTGTCATATAGGTTATTATTTTTTATACTCTTACTAGCAATGTATGAGAGGGACTGTCTGTTCATATCCTATCAACAAAGTATATTGTCAAGCTTTTGAACTTTTGCAAATCTAGTATGCAAGAAATAATATCTCAGTGATACTATTTTGATAAACAAAATATCAAAATTTTAAGTAAGGGACCAATGTACTGCCAATCCATAAGGAACTTATGTCAAATGGAAAAAAATGAAATTAATGTTATGAAATTAAATTTTATTTTGAAATTAAAAAAAAAGATTGAACGGATTCTATCTTCTCCTAGAACCCTCATTTCTTTCTCCAGGACAAGATCTAAATATGTATCCCTAGACTGACACATTGGGCTTTTTCTTTAGAGATCTTATATCCTCTGTCTGCTAGGAAGTTTAGTAAGGACTCAGTGGCTCATGAAATGATAGGTTCACTTGGTCAACAGAAGAGGAGGTCATCTACATATTGTAGCAGAGTAGCTTGTGGATATTGCCACTATGCCAAGTCTTGGGTTAGAGCCATCCCAAAGAGGTGGGGGCTGTCTCTGAATCCCTGGGAGAGGACAGTCCAGGTGACCTGTCCAGACTTCCTTGTGGGGTCCTCAAAGGCAAAGATAGGTTGACTTTTAGTGTGTAAGGGAATGCAGAAGAAGGCATCCTTTAAGTCCAGGACAGAGTAGTAAGCAGTACCTGGAGGTATTTGGGCTAAAAGCATATGTGTAGGGATTTGGAACTATAGGGTGGAGAGGCTCTACTCCTTCATTGATCAGAGGGAGATCCTGGACTAGCCTCCATTTGTTAGGTCCCTTCCTGACACTGAGAATAGGAGTATTATATGGGCTGGAGCAGTCTATTAGCAGTCTCTGACTCTTTAAGTCTTTGATTATGGGAATTAGCCTCTCCTTAACTTCTGGCTTTAAAGGATATTGTTTTTGATAGGGAAACCGGTGGTGGGGGGGATCCTTGAGATGAATTAGGACTGGGGCTGCTGTTTATGCCTGCCCCACAGTATGTCCATCTGCCCACACCATGGGGTCTGCTTGTTCCTCTATTGAGGGCAAGCAGAAGTACTCTCCTGGGGGTAAAAGGAGCTGTACCCTCAATTTAGATAGAAGATCTATCTAGCCCTAGCAGAGGAGTAGGTTTCTGGGACAATTAAAAAGGAGTGACAGAAATGGATATCTCCCTAGGAGCAGGCTAAAGGCTAAGTGAAATAATGCTCTAGAGGCTGGTCTGATATGCCCTGAACAGTACTTTTTTTGGAGGACCTGGGTCCAGGAGAGAAAGGAATAGCTGAAATGCTGGCTCCAGTATCGATAAGGAGGCTGGCCTTGTTCTTTTTGATAATGAGTATAACCCTGAGGGATCCCCGCTTTTATGGTGGTCACAGGAGCCTGGATGGGAGGCCCCAGGACCCATCATTGGGTGGGAGGCTCTGGCCTCAGTTCCCAGGGGAACCAGGGACAGTGTGCCTTCCAATGTTTTCCCTGACAAATGGGGCAGGGTCCCAGAGGTAGCTTCCTCTGGGGGCACTCCCTCCTAAAATGGCCTGCCTATCCACATTGGAAGTATGTCCTCGGGTTTGGACTTTGCCCTGGGGAAGCCTCTCTGAGCATTATGATCAGAGCCTCCTGCTGTTTATCCTTTCTCTTTTCCTTTTCCAGGTCCTTCTTTTCTTTTTCTAAGTCCCTATTATAGTATACAGATGTGGCTACACAGACCAATTAGTCCAGATTTCTGCTTCCTTCAGACACCAATTTCTGAAGCTTTTTACAGATATCCGGTGCTGACTGTGTTAGAAATTTATCTTTTAGGATGATTTCCTCTTCCTGTGACTCAGGTACAATGTTGGTATGCTTTTGTAAAGCATCCTTAAGTCTCTGTAGGAAAGCTACTAGAGTTTCTAAGGGTTCTTGCTGTACAGCCGTGACTTGGGAGTAATTAAGAGGTTTTACCTTGGCTCTCCTTAGACCCTGAAGAATGCAGTGGATGAAATGGTTACAGCTCCATTCATCCTTGTCATTTTCAGGGTCTCACTTAGGGTCATACCCAGCTACTGCCTGATCTCCTGTTGGAATTAGGAATTGAGTTTCCCTTCTAGGTATCCAGTGATTTTGTCTTTCTTCTCTCTCCCCCTCCTCATCCTGTGAGGGCCCAGTTTGAGACAGGCCTGTAGGGCCACATGTGATAATTGTCTCCAGCTTTGACTACCTGATCTAGTACCTGCTGTTTCTCCAGAGCAGTAAGGGTCTGAGATAACAATAGCAATAACAATCTTCCCAGCCCAGTTCAAAGTTTTGGCTGACTTCTCTAAATGCCTGGATGAACTAATCTGGGTTTTCTGTGTAATTTCCTAAAGCCTTTTATATTTCTTTAAGTTCACTCACTCTAAAAGAAACATGAGCCTTATCCCCTCCAGGAATTAACTGGAGTGGGAAGAGTCCTGTGGGACAATGTCTGGTGTGTGAGGTAGCTGTATAAAGGAGGAGATGGGGAGCTGATGAAGCATCAGATGGGTTCTTTGGTTCAAGGGAATTTGAGGGTTTTTTTGCAAAGGGTTACCTGGTCTGGGTATCTAGTCTGAATTTGCTCAGCCATTCTGGGTGGTCTCTTAGGAAAAAGAACAGTTGACCATATGGAACTTCAGTCTACTTTCCCTCCTTTTTAAAGAACATATCTAATTGAAGAATGGTATTATAATTAATGCTCCCTCCTTCTGGCTATCTTTCCTCATCTCCCAGAGGATACTGTGGCCAAGCCTGGGTGCAGTAAAACTTGAGTTGCTTTTGCTGAAGACTTTCTAGATCAAGATCTTTCCAATGTTTTAATAAGCAGGCAAGGGGGATTCTTCCTGGATCCTTGAGGCTTGATTCCCCACCTAAAAAGGGGAACAAGGGAAAATTGGTCACCTTAACAGAGGTTTCTCCTGTTATCTAGGCATCCCCAGATGAGGAGAAACTCTAGCAGGAGAGGGCGTCCCTCTCTCCCTTGCTCCTGCCACTGCCACCTGTGGCTAAGGTTGTGGAGGATTTTTAGGCATTTCAGCTGCAGCCACCCCACCAAAATGACCTTTGGCTAATCTCTTATATATTTTGACTTGCTTGTTTGCCCTGTGACTCAGGTACCTGGCTCTCTGCTACCATCTGAAGGCTTGCAATATAAAAATAACTCTACCAAAGTAACCAAGAGGGCTTGCATGGCCAGAGGGAGGACTCCTGCAGAGGTATGGATGGGGACTCCTGATGAAGTAGACACTGGGGAGTGCCCTGGCCAGAACACCTGTATAGTTTGAACAGAAACTTTCCTTTCCACTGGCTGTTTTCAGACCTCCTCCTAAGTGGGTCAGATCTTGAAAGAGAGAGAGAGTTTAAGGAGAGGGAAAAAAAAAAAGCCTCAGTGCACTGAAATCTGGCTCTGCCCATGTAGCACTGGCAGTCCAGTATAAATCCCTGGTCACCCTGAGTTCTCTCAGGTTGCCTGCCTTACAGCTGTAATGGGCTTGGAGCATTTCCTCAGTTTCCAAAGGGAGAAACCCTCCTTAACAAGACAGAGAGAGAGAGAGAGAGAGAGAGAGAGAGAGAGAAGTTTGGCCTGAGAGGTCCACCATACCTAGGCCATGGTGGGGGGTGGGGGAGCTTTCCTGGAGAACAGACTCCATTGGAGTGCCGGACAGTCACGGTGGTCACATTCCTAAGCAGCCTGTCCCAGTTTGGTACAATCTATACCGACCTCAGATGCCCGGGGTTCTTGAGCCTGCTCTGACAATGAAAGCACAGGTGGACTCCAGCAGCAGAGGTCAGAAAGGTTTTATTTGTAGAGAAGAGAAGAGAAAAACTACATGGTGGAGAATGCAGGGGGACCCAGAAAGTGGTGGTCCTGTGGTCAGGGTGGGGATTGGGTTTTATTGCCTTTTTATTTGTGTATTGCCTGAAGGCAGAGATGCCTTTCAGATGCAGATAGGAATTTCCTGGGAAGGACAAGTGTCTCCTTGACCTCCTGCAGTCTCTCCTTTAGTTGTTTATTACTATTTCCTCTATCTACTTCTTTCGAGTTCCTATTTCAAGACTATTTCATCTTGATCCAAAGGGAGCTTGGAGTTCTTTTCCTCCCTGCTCTCTTCCCCGATCTCTAAAGCAGTCAGCACCATGCCTCTAGAAAAGCCATCTTTTATCCTTTGTAGGGACATTTTCTTATCAAAAGTTTTGGATGGCTGGATGAGTTCCTTGGAAGGTACAGAAGAGAGTTTTGAAGACTGATAATGCCAAGAAGTAACTGCTATGTTAACGATCTTGTTCTCCATTTGCATCTTCTTTAAGCACCTGAGTTTACAGAGATGATCTTGAACATAACAAAGTTGCCTTTCAACCACACACTTGATGTTTACTTTAAAGAATGATGTCATGAAATTTTAGAGAACTGACCTTTATTCTCTTTGAATAGATTCAATAAATAAAAGCTTTTATAGGCCATAGGAGCTATAGCTCAAAGAGAACAGGGATATGTTGATTTTGTTCACTTTTCTGTCTTCATGGGGAGACAATGCATATTTGGAGAGAGTCAATTTTTTTTTTTTTTTTTTGGTGATACTGGGGTTTTAACTCAGGACCTCACACTTGCTAAACAGGTGCTCTACCATTGGAGCTACTCTGTCAGTCCCTGATAATGACTACTACCTAATTTTTTTTACTCTGAAAATAGCTATCTTTGCAGGGTTTAGTGTTAATAGATGCAGTTTATATCACATTGCCAATGTGAAGTTATAGAACTGGGAATCAAAAGTCCTAGTGCTATTCCTAATTAGTAGTAGAAATTAACAATAAGAATAAGAAGTAAGCATAAACTTTTATCAAGGGCTGCCTTTGTGTCAGTCTCTGTCTCAATTTCCATGCATTAACTCATTTTGTACTCACAATAATGTTGTAAAGTAGTTTCTTGTACTGTCAACTCCATTTTTAGAAAGAGGAAAAAAATTGAGGAATGCAGAAATTAACCATCTTGACCCAGCTTATATGCCTAGTAAGTGGTGCAGTGAATATTTAACTGAGAGCCTTGACTCTAAAAATTTTATTTTGCAACTAAAATACTTGTGTTTTCTTGACAGATCACCTTGTACCTTAGTGTCCACTTTTACAAATGAGCATAGTGATACCTACTGTAAAGGAAGAGTAGAGACAGGGATTTAGGATGGAATAGTTGCAGGTATGCTTTCCAACGTGAATAAACATGAAATAGTTTACTACTTCCAGGTCATTTATACTATAATCAAATGTCAAGACTGATATAACTTAGGTCTCCTTTACATCATAGATCAAATTCTCACAGTGCTGGGGACACATATTCTTTCATAAGGCTGAGGAGTCTTTGTGGCATAAACTCTTGGAGTTGAGCAAGCCATAGTAAGATGTTTCTGTTTATTAAAAATATCCTTCCATATTAAGATTTACTTTTAGGTTTTTTCATTTTGCCCATCCTTCATAGGAATATTTCTATAATGCATTTGCACACATGCACAAACACACTCAAAGGTACCTACATGTACATTCATGGCATACACATTCACATACACACCCATAGGCATACCCACACTCATATGTCCCTGTGGCAGGGGTACATGTGCCTGATTGCTTATTAGTGGCTATAAGAGGTGTACTTTGCATCTCTGAAGGCAAGCCCATGGTTCCAAGTGGTTAGAAAACATTCCTTAGTTTTTTCTTCTGAGATTGTTGAGTTGAAGAGGAATATTTTTCTTCTCTCTTTTAGCAAAAGAGAAATGAAAGGGTATTTAATAAAACAATTTCAGGGAACACCATAAACCAATCCCAATAATTGGGCTTTTTTCAAGATGGGGTCTTGCTACGTAGCCCAGGTGGGCCTCAAATTCATAATATTCCTGCCTCTTTCTCCTCAGTGCTAGGATTATAAGTGGGTGCCACCATACCCAGCAAGATACTAATGAGAAGGACACTACTGTTGATCTTCTCACATTTGTATTGGTCAACCTTTACACATATTTTACTAGGGGATTATTAAGACAACATATTCTCAGTTTGACATATACCTGTGTCTATATGTGCACGTGTGTTCTAACCCTGTGTGAATGAATCAAACAGTAGAGCAGTAGTCCATCACAGAGATACAGAAGTCACACAATCCAAAGAAAATATTAAATTAGCCTAAGCTTCAACAATTAATCATGCAAGTGAAGCAGACACCAGAAATCACATTGTAATTGATGTGATTTTAAAAGTTCACTCACCCCAAGTAAAGGGTATTGTACCTCTCCCTGCCTCAAGTTACCACTTTCTCCATGTAAGCCATAGTCTCTCAGATTTCTACAGCCATCTTCATATGTACTGTTTGCTCTTCCTTCCCATTCATTATCTATGCATTTCACCTGGGGCAGGTGACTTTTTTTTCTTTTTCAGGACCGATTCTTTTATGCAAGATGTACTGAATTGTGTAATCTATGTGCAAATGAGATAGACAGAATCTTTGCTGTTAAAAGAACACATACCTTCTTTCCTCAGTATTGACAAATCAAACTTAGAACTCTAGATATTCCTTTACCAGCTACATATGATCTTTAAACAAGACCACAAATTGCCAAAATTGGCATCTGTTGTGTTGCACTCACGTAGCAGTTGTGTGTTATAAGGAGGGGTCTGGATACGAAGAGGAAGGTCTTAATTACTGTTATCTCCTGGGAGAGTGCCTTTTTATTCTGGTTGTCTTTCAAGGCTTTTTTCTGTTGTTTATGTTAGATACCTTTCCATTTTCTGCCTTTGATGCTAGTTAGTAATGTACTCCTATGACTTACATTAAACAACAGCTTTCAATATATCCTGACACAAAGACTTGTTAAAGATACAAATGGCGTTTCTTGGAGTTTGGAGACCCATACTATGGCACAGAGGAGGATGAGGTCTGGGCTGGCAATCAAGAGGTCATGCCCTCTTTTATGTATCTTTGTGAGCAGTCACAAGTCCCACAGTCATTATAGTCTTCAGTAAAATCAGAATGTGGGAAAACATTTATAGTTTTACCAATCTGTAGGTCAGAACTCTAAGGCAATATATTCAAAATATGAGATATTTTGTTCTCTGTAAACTTTGCCATGTCATCCATGGTTAAGGCAGACCGAAATCTATGAAGAGAGGTACAGACGTAGCAAATACAGAGTTTGATGAGGTAGGTTAATCAAGCATGCAGAGAGAAACAGGCACCTTGCATGTGGTTTACTTTTTGAAATAAACATGATTCAAGGATTTCATAGTCTTGTTTAGCTATTGATTGACCTATCATGTTTCTTGCATTTACAAGAAATTTGTTGGTAGGCTGAAAACACATGAAAATCTAAATTCTGTTATATCCACAAATATTTATTAAGCATCACTTAAATGAATATCTAGAATGCAAGAAGATAGGTATTTAATAAGTAAGTGGCTAATATAAAAACAGAGTCTCTTTAATCTAATAAGAGTTTCTTTGTGGAAGAAATACTTTAATGATAATTCATAATACTTAATACATGAATACCTGAAGTGTGTGATGATATTAAGAGGGAAACAAAAGATGCCTACAACAGTGAAATCAGATACAAAAAATGTTTGTAAGTAAATGTCACACATGCTAACAATACCTTCTTCAAGCATATACTGTAGCCACATTTAAATCTGGATGTTCTGAGGATAACCTTTTTATGAGGGAAGGAGAGAGATTGCGTGAGGGGTGATTGGCATGGATAGTGTCATGTTGAGATGCATGGTTGAAGGATATGAATAATGGATGATAATGTTGCCAAAGCATTTGAGACTGGACTCTATGAGATGTGAAGGGTTGGTTTTGCCCAATGGGGAGTGTGGCAACATCCAAGATTTGTTCTGCAGAAGAGTGACACCATGGTTCAGGAAATAAAGAGACTGGAGACCATTCTACTGTGGATGGGACAGTATTTAAGTAAGTCACTGCCATCTCCATAGGCATGGAAAGGAGAAGAGTTATGAAAACATAATTTGAAATTAAATATACATATATTTTATCCTTTTGGGTCATTAAAATTTACCTCTTTGCCTTAAGTTGCCAAATATCTCCTTAAGAAAACTGTAATTGCATTGGAGTAAGGTCAACATAGAAAAAAGTGCAGAAACCACAAGGTGAAATTGGAATTGAGAAGATTCAGCTCCCTAAAGCCAAATCCTCACTGGGAACTCAGATCAAGTGCAAATGAAGACAAATAGGTGGGGACACCCATGTCCAAAGGCAGGAATGAGAAACAAGCCTATGAACAACTATCTGAGGTTTATGTTTAATTCTCCTGTTCTGTCTCTTATAAACCTGAATGGTCTTTCTTAAAGTAGAATTACTTAACTTTTGCCTTCTAAAGTTCTAGAAAATCAGCAGAAATAAAAGCTGGTAGGTTAGAGGAGCATATCTTAAGAAGCCAGACACATTGGGTTCCACCTTTATATCCTCAAAAGTTCATAATTTCTGATTATTAAAAGGCCCAAGAAGTAATTACCTTCTGAGTCAACTCCATGTAACATGGTTTGGAGCCCAAAGAGACACTATAAATCCCAATCTCAATTGCAAAGTGACATCAGTGATACAAGAGTATCTTCAGAAATTGGGTGACAGCATGAAAGTAGATTCTGAGCCTCCAAAACGTTTGGCCCTTAGTAAATGGCTAATGAGATATCCATGAGGGCTATTACTAAATTACCTTACAAACATGACATCTCATGAATGATGCTGTATTAGTTATCTCTTTCTTCATAACAAATTATTACAATATTGAGATATGTAAAACAAGAAGTATTTATAATTGTTAGAAAAATGCCACTCACAAAGAAAGCTCACCATAAAAGTCTCACGTCCATAGAGCAAAGTTTAATGGCAGGCCCAAACTGCCAGGCTGGCCGGGGAAAAGATGGCGCAGCAGCAAATCTGGGCCAGGCATGGCTTTTATAGAAGGGGGAAATAAGGAAGTTAGCGCATGCGCGGTAGTCTCTGGTAGGGGTGGGGCTGTCTTAGAGCACGGGAATTTGTTTAAGGGTGGGGCTGTCCTTGGAAGTTCCTCAAGTGAGATCTGAGGATAAAATGGCTGCTGATTTGTAAATAGTGACATTATTACTCTATCATTCCCCCATTTTTTCTTTAATAATAATGAGAGTAGGGGCTGAGGATCAGGAATTGGGTGAAGCATCAGTCTCTTTAGCTGCTTCCTACTGGCAGGGGGCATTGTATGGGGCAGGATCCTCAGGCTCCTGCATCCTGGTGGGGGCCCTCATAGCAGTCTTCTGGATAGTTATGGAGAGGTTGATATCCCTGGAGGTACAACTGGTTAAACTTTTGATCAGCAATAGCAGACATGTAGTATGATAAAAGGGAGGAAGCTTAAGAATAGGAGAGCAAGAACACAGGCATTAGGATGGGCATTGGCCAGGAGAACCACCGTGAAATGTTGTCCCTAGACAATTTCAAGAGTCCTCCAATTCTCTTCTCCATTTTTCTAATTGTTCCTTGAGAGGTGTTGCCACTGGGGGATCCCATTGAGCTTGACAGCAACAGGTGTCTTGAGAATGACCAGATGAGGGCTGGTCCACTGAAGTCCCAATGGAGACGGTACAGGATCCTTTAAGAGAACAAGATCCCCTGGTTTAACAGAAATTGTTATAGGGTGGGGCAGGATCTGGTCTGCATGTTCTCTGAGAAGTTCCCTGAGAAGGTTAAGATAAGGTAGGTAGTCATCTGTTGGAGGCAAGTTTTTTAAGAGAAATGGGTGGCCATACATTATTTAAGACCCAAATAGGAATATTAGGAAGAACATAAAAAGGTGTCTGCTAAGGGACTTCATACCTAGGGATCTAAATTCTGTAAAATCCTGTAAAGCTCTGTAAAAATCCAAGAAAGCTCTAAGCTGGTATGTGGGGGGTAGGGGAACAGAAGATTAGGTTGATGCATTCATGACTCAGGGAGTGAGTCTGTCCCTTTAAGGCCACACCTAGGTAGGTGACCTGTAGGATGCAGGGGCTGCCAGGATTTAAATGTAACACTCTTGGATAAGAGAGAGCTTTAACTCATTTTTATATAACTTTGGAAATGTTTGCACCATATTTAGATAAATTATAGATATAACACTGTTATAAGGTGGTCAGTTAAGACACATAAGCAAATATGTAAATGAACTCTGATTTAGTAGTACTTAAAGCTTGACAAGATCAGCAGAAAACACAAATAATTTCTGTGATAAAATCTTTCTCTGTAACAATTTTTTTAGATGTTACTCAGAGCAGAACAATATTAAGATAACCTTGTTATTTTATACACATAGAGAATTTGATTTTAGTTTGACATGACCCTAAAAATCTTTTAGGCAACTCTTAGATTATATTCAACTTAAACTTTATTACACACTGAAGCTTTTTATTATACACTTTTAAAACTTACTCAGACCTTTATATAACATACTAACCCCTTTGATGGTTTGTCTTTATTTCTCCTATTTGAAACAGTCTTTAGGACAAACCTTCTCTACAAAATCCTTTTTCATCTAAAAACATTCCTTTTTCATTTAACTATCTATCTATATCCTTTCCAGTTGTTTACTTCGCAACTTGTGTCTTAAAATTAACTTTTATAAGAATTTTAAATTTATTAAAGGGGCTGGAGCAACTAATTAGTAGTTGTTTTAAGGAATTTATGATAGGCATAAGGCCTTATCGTTTCTCAGAGGGGCTTGAAGGGATATTGTTTTGGGTGTGGAAATTGTGAGGGGTTTTTGAGTTTTATTTAAATAAGGAGGACTGTCCAGGCTCGCCCTATACTCATCTCATTAGTCCACATTGTGGAATCTGTTTGTTTTTGAAGGAGGGGGCAGCAGAAATAGCTGCCTGGGGGGAGGAGCACTTGAGCTTTTAATTGAGATAGTAAATCCCATCTCAGCAGGGACATTGGAGTTTTAGGTACTATGAGGAAAGAGTGACAGAAGAAGAGGTCTCCCCAAGAGCAGCCCAGAGGCTGGGTAAAATAGCACTCTAGGGGCTGGCCAGATACGCTCTGAATGATAACCTTGTCATTGGACTGGGGACTGGGAGAGAAAGGTAAGACAGAGAAATGAGCTCCACTGTCTAGCCAGAAAATGATCTTTTGTTTTTTTTGCCACAATGGCTACCATGAGGCTCCTCAACATCGATGCCAAGAAGTGGAGCATGGACAGGAGGCCGGGACTCATCAATCCATAGGAGGTGGCACCCTGCCTTCCATCTGGAGATGGGGGCACTTAGTCCTCCACTGGTTCCCTTTGCAGAGAGGGTGGGGTCCTGATTGGGGGTGAGGCTGTCTCCTGGGCTGTCCCCCCTTAAGTATTCTCTGTAGAAATTCCCCTCCCGTCCACCATGGTAGCAGACTCAAGATGTAGGCCCAGTTGGGTGGGGGCAGCAAGGAGGTCATGTCTCTTAGTATATAGACATGGCTAGTTGTACTAGTTGATCCAATGGCTTTTCTCCTTAAGCCACAGACTGAGTTATTTACAAGTATCTGACTATTAAAAATTTATCTTTGAGGAGAACCTTTCTCACCTGTGACTCTGGATCCACTGTGGTATGCTTTCTGATAGCATCCTTAAGATGCTGTAGAAAGGTAAGGGGATTTTCTTTAGGATGTTGCTGTAAAGTAAAGTTGTTATTTTACATTGACATCTGACACTCTGGAGAGCAAGTCTCTGAACTGTTCTGGGCCTCAGTTTCCTCACCTGAAGAATGAGGGATCTGATCTAGGTTAAACTACTTTCCTCCACTATGAGATGGCTAAAATGACATTAATGCTACTTATCTTTCTTACCTTTTTTTTTTTTTTGATTTAACAATGTTGAGGAATTGAACCCAGGGCTTTGCACATGCTGGGAAGACATTTTCCCACTGAGCTACTTCCTCAGTCCCAAATATCTTTTTGTCTTTGGCTGTACTGGATTTGAACTCAGGGCTTTAAGCCTGTAAAGTGGCACTCTATTGCTTGAGCCATATCATCAGCTCCTTTTAGTATGGATCTGTCAAGGGGACTGCCTGTGCCCCTATAGGTAGGCACATTTATTCCCTTGTTTCCAGGTGCCACTAGTATTGGGGCTCATTGTAAATGGTAATCATTTCCAACCTGAGTGGCCTGGGCTAGAACACGTTGCTTTTCTAATGAGACAAGAGTCTGGTCTAGTAGGAGCATAATATCCTTTCATGTCAATTGAAAGGTTTGAATGTATTTGTCTGGGCATCAGTACAGCTGTTTAGATGTTTTTAAATTTTCCATTAGAGCTGATAACTGGAAGGGGACATAAGATTTGCCCTCTTCCTACCATTACCTGTTGAAGGGGGAAGCACCCATTAGGAGGTTCTGGATATTAGGGTGGCTTAGAAGGTAGAAATTTGTATAGGGGACCTCACTTTACTTTTTTCCTTTTATAGAAAAGGTCTAATTGGAGTATGGTATTGTAATTTAAGGAACCCTGTGAAGGCCACTTCTCTTGGTCACCCAAGGCATATTGAGGCCTAGCCTCAGTACAAAGCTTTTAACATCTACAAGCCAGAAGACTGGAAGGTGCAGGTCCCATCTAGAAAGAACAAAATGTTAGGATCCTGCCTTTTAGCTAATAGCAGGCAGACTCTTTAATAAAGGCTACTTTTTAACAAAGGAGTAAATTGTAAAGTTAGAGAAGGGCAATCAGAGGGCATCCCAGGCCAATAACAGTACCATATGGGACAACTAATGTTAATATTTGGAGGGAAAAATTTATGTTGAGGCTGAAAGTGTAGAAAGTTTTAAATGAGAAGTTTAGAGACTATAGTGATGTTTTATTTCTGGGATTAACCTTGAGTTAACAATTGGTTTACAAGGACTGGATCTGGTACCCTGAGGTGTGAGGTGGGGCTAGGAGCAGCACTTGTGCAAGGCGCCACTCCCTCCACACACACCTGGGACAAATGACCCTGACTGCCTAGGCCTGATCCTGTGGCCTGTCACCCCTCCCCCCTTCCTCTGTACTCTGCGCACATTTATTCTAGGGGAAGTGGTGGCGGGCCACAGCCATCGCTATGTGTGGCTGGTGACCCAGGATTTATTGGGTCCTCTTATGGATTTTCTTAGCTATGGCAGGCATTTTTGCTGTGTCCAGGAGCCAGCATCCTGTGCACAGGTGCACCTGTTTGTTTTCCCTCCTCCCCTTGTAGGGGCAGAGTTAGGGCGTGAGCGTGGCAGCCGCAGTTTTTTGTAAGCGCTTTTTGTAAAGCAGCTGATTTAAAGTTACTTTAGACTGAGAAGCTTGGCAAACTAGTTGGAATAACTTAAGTCATAAGGTACCATGCTACAAGTTTTTCTTGGGAGGCAGGGTCCCAGTAAGTCCAGGGAGGGGAAGGCAGACAGAGACAAAGGACATGCGGTGAGACCATGAAGGAAGCAGAAAAGGTGTGCTGACATCTTAGGTAAGGGAGGGGAAGGCAGAGCCTGGAGGCATGACACACGCCTGAGGGATTAGCCATCATCTGTGCCTCTAGGTCGCTCCCATTGATTGGTACTGGAACACTTTCAGCAAAACAAAACCTCCACTCTCTGGTTGCTGTCTCAAGAAAAAGGGACATGAGACAGGAGAGGGGGGAAGAGAAGCAGTTGTCAGATGCCATAATTAAATAGGACTCCCCCAACATACCATAAGGCATACCTGAATAAATCTCAGGCTTGGTCTCAGCCCATAGGGAGGGAGCATGAGCTCCCCAGTGCCAGAATCACTGTGAGGCCAAAGTTGGCAAGGAGTGGCTGGTTTAACACCATGACTAGAAAGTCCCTCAGGAAGATAGGAAGAGACAGGTATGGTAAGCAGTGCAAGAAGTCTGTTCACATGGGGAAGGAGGAGGTTTGGGAGAAGAATTGGTTGATTTAGAAACTGGTTTACAGGCCAATAAAATCTGCACAGGGGAACAGGAAGTACAGAGGGAGGGTTTGGTGCAGAGATAGGGAAAGAATTGGACGTAGGAAAGTACCTCCCATTTACAAGCATGCTCACAGAGATTGTGTAAATCCCTTAAAATATTGGGATTGAAAGTGCCATTTAGTGGCCATTTGGAAATATTGTCTAATGGGTATTGGGGCCATGCCTGATTATAGAGAAAAATGAGCTTTTGTGGCTTAAGATCAGGCGTTAGGCAGAGGAGCCCAAGGTTGGCCAAGAGACCTCCCAATGGGGAGTCTGAAGGAATTTGGGACAGTCCAACTCCCATGGTGAGGCCTGACCTGAGGAGAGATATGGCGGGTGTCCCTGAAATATCAGGTCCTCAGGAGAGAGAGAGAGATGTGGTGTACCCAGAGGGAATGTCTTCACCACTGGGGTCCACAGTCCCTAGTGGGGAACCTGGTTCCCAGGGAGGAGAGCAAGCCGAGACCTTGTGCTAGGATTTCAAGGAAATGAGAGAGATCACAGCTCTGTGTGTGAGAAGGAAGATAGGCCGGTGGTGGATGGCAATTGGAGGCATGCTGGGGTGGAGGAAATTCCCTGTGAGCTAGTGAGAGAGTGTGGCATTTTCTAGGATCGGGGGTCCCAGTAAAACAGCTCAGATCCCAGAGGAAGGGAATGGGAGTTGAGAGAGAGAGAGAGAGAGCAGGATGGGGTGGTGGAGGCAAGGAGAGCAAGGTCAGTGCCGGGAACTCACCCTATCCGAGTCACGGCACCAAATGTTAGGAAAACCGCCGCTCACAAAGAAAGCTCACGAGAAAATTCTCACATCCATAGAGCAAAGTTTAACGGCAGGCCCAACTGCCAGGCTGGCTGGGGAAAAGATGGTGCAGCAGCGAATCTGGGTCAGGCGTGGCTTTTATAGAAAGGGGAGGTTAAGGAAGTTAGTGCATGCGCGGTAGTCTCTGGTAGGGGTGGGGCTGTCTTAGAGCACGGGAATTTGTTTAAGGGTGGGGCTGTCCTTGGAAGTTCCTCAAGTGAGGTCTGAGGATAAAATGGCTGCTGATTTATAAATGGAGACATTATTGTTCTATCAATAACCTTCAGTTTCTGTGTATGTATCAGAAATCTGGGCCTGCCCCGTTTGATGTCTCTGACTTAGGATTTCTCTTGAGATGCAAAGGAATCATTGGCAGGGACTTTAGACATTTTCAGAATTGGGCTGGAGGGAATTAGCTACTTCCAAACTCACTTATATGGCTGTCAGCAAGCCTGGCTCTTCAACTGCTATTGGTCAGAGACACCTTTCCTCGCCATGTGGGCCTCTCCAAGGATAGCTCACAATGCAGATGGTGACTCTCTTCCTCCTGAGAGATGGTTCCAAGAGAGAGTGACATCCAGACTGAAGCCAGACTTTTTATAACTGACCTCAGAAGAGATGTAGTCTCATTTTTGCCATGTTCAATTCATTAGAACTTCGTCACCCAGTCCAACTTGCACTCAAGAGCAGGGAATTACACATGTGTCTGAAGACTATGAAGGGAGAATCAGTGAAAGCCATTTTATAGGCCACTTATCCAGATGGGGAAGTCTTACCAAGGCACAAATCCTCTATACTCTCACCTCTTCATTGATGGCCCATGGACTAGCAACAATAGACCACTTGAGAGCAAGACAGAAATGCAGTCTTAGGTCCCATCTCACCCAGATCCAACTGAGTTCAAGTCTGCATTTAATACTGTCAAGAGTTTCTTCATGTGCATTTCCAAGTCAATTTAGTCTATAGGATCTTCACACATTGAATCTTAAAGGAAACATTCTAAACTATGATACTTAAACATCAGTATTGCTATCTGGGAGCAAATGGTGATAAACTAATGAGATACTGCTTTTGATGTTTTTCAGAACCATAGACATGGTCAGCCTAATCCAGGGTCTGAAAGTGCACAGGCAGTCACCAGTTAATGGCTTAAAGATGAAGTTTGAACTTTTGTTGGCTATCAGACATAACAATGACCACATGGACATCTCCTATTCCTACATACCATTTATAGGGAAAACCAGATCCTTTGAACTCATGAAATCCCCCAAACCCATCATCCAAACATCCTTCATTCCTGGAGATTATCAGAGTTTTCATTACAGGTTAAATTCTTTGTAACTTTTTCATGTGGAAATGATCCCGTTACCTCCTATTCTCCTGCTGAGTGCAAATGGAGTGTAGACTGGGCTTCCTACAGCTGCTTTGGATTTTGTTACATTTTCCAGGTTTTGAAAAAAAAATGTGCTGACAGAATGTGCCTTCATCTACAACTCTCAACTGATGTTAAGAGTATAAACAGAAATATGTTTCCTGATTGTATGCACAGGTAAAATAAAAATATTATCCTGACATTTAGAGATCCCCTAGCCATTTTATTTTCAGAAACTAGGTATTAAAGAGAAACACAAAAATATGTTGGGGAAATGTCATTATGAGATAAATACAGCAAAATATGGCTAGACAAAAATGAACAAAAAAAGAGCACACTTGGGTTTGTGTTATTTTCAATGAAAGATATTTGCTTTTTAAGTGGAAAAAAATCTTTCCATTTGCATCTGGGCAGAAAGTCAGAATCAAATAGATATAATTGGAAAAGCTTACTAAATGATGGCCTTATATTACATTTCTCCCTCAACTGGTCCTTTTTGTTTTATTATACATAATGGAGCAAAATCCTCTTAAATAGATATATTTGAAAGCAAAATGCTCAAGAGTCACATTTTGTTGTAAAAATATGGAGCAAATAAAAACTTAACTCTGAGCCACCAAGAAGAAAACAGCTTGTACTTGTGCTGCACAATTATACTTAGTAGGGAGTGTATATCTTCCATTTTGGTTTATAGGTATGAGGTTATAATAAAATCATAAACAAGTTTGGGCTCTCCCAATTGGTAAAAATCCCCAAATTTTATTTCACCAACCCAAGTAGTCTGAATGCCTACGGGTACAGAGCAAAAGGGCTGGAGGACAATATATGTTGGAATATTAGCAGAAGAGGCTGATGAGAGCTTCATGAACTTGGGACTAAGTTGCAACCTACTCATCAGGAAAAAGTGGATGAGATACTTTATTATTATTGGAGAGATAGATCCTAGTAATGGCAGTGGGATAGCTGAAGATCCAGGCTTCAAAGGATAAAGAAGTCAAATTCTAATCTGGCAGGTCACATCAGAAAGTTCACTTTGGATGACAGAGCACAATTCATGAGCAGTCTAGGTGTGCGGCAGGCAGTGGTGTAGGAAATCTGATCTATGTTAAGGTTTTTATCCAAATTAAGAATACATCTATGATGTTATGAAACCCACAGTAGAAAATGTAGAAATTGCAATGGGATCTTCCTTTATAAGGACAAATGGCAGTGTTGATTTGTTTAGCACTGAACCTGCACATGAGCTTAGTACCATATCCTGGAATAAGAGTAAGAGATTTTGTGAATCGAAGAGAAAGAACTTCCAAAGAGACCCATCTCATCCTGTTAGAACACTGGATACCTGTTTGCACACTGGATACATCCTTGCTGATGAAGGAGAGGCAGAACATGGAGCAGGGCATGAGAATGAAATGTCTAGATTTAGTAGCTGGGTCACCAGATTTTGGGTGTGCTAACACTGACTAGTTTTTGTTATTCTCATCCATCTCCATAAAGAAGAGTGGGGTAGTTCTGGCCAGGTTGGTAAAGCACAATTGAACACATCTGAGTCTATCCAGAAATAGGGAGGCAACATGAAGGGAAAAAGTTGGTGGTGACATCATCATATTTCACTCTGGTCACTCTCCTTCTTCTAGAAACTTGCTTCTAGTCACATACAGCAGATGGGTTAGGGCAAGTAGCTGGGGACATAACAGGTTTCTGTTGTTTCATTTTATGTGGTTTCATATGAGCAAGACAGAAAGTGCTTATCCTCATAGCTCTGTAATCAAGAAGACGCCCTTATTAGATCCCATTCCGGTAAATAGGAGCAGTATCCAATTTCCTTTGGAAGCAAGGCAGTAGAGGAGAAAGGGTATACCACCATGAAAGGCAATCTCGCCTGGAACCGATGTGCTTGAGTATTGAACTTTGGGTCACGCTGAGTTTTTCCCAGCAATGATATTCGAATACATAATTACTCTGTTCTTCATGTGGTATTGGTAGTGCAAGGAGAAGTGTGTGCTTTGTATTCATTTTCCAGATTTCCCCTTTATTGTTCCCCAAGAGGAATGACAGGGCAAGTTTCATTCCACTACATTGAAAGAGATCTGCTCTTGGCTTCTGGTAGCTTTTTTTCTTTTCCTTTTATTCTTTTCTAATCCTTTCCTCCTTTGGCTGGTGACTAGGTGCTCTCCCATGTGTGGATCTACCATCAGGGGTCATAGCACAAATATTTAACAACCAGTGCTGCCTAGGTACCCATCAATTAAAATGGACACTAGCCATAGTCCTTGAGCACAAAAGTAGGGGCCTTCCACTGCACAAGAAGGCAACAGCTTAATTATGGGATTATGATGAGGTCAGGGGATTTTAGAGTATAGAAAGTGGTAGGAGTAATCAAGGAAGCCACTAATTGACAAACTGGAATAGAAATATTCAAATGTTTCAATTATCAACATGCTCAAATCAGCACACCCTGGTTAATTATCATGGCTGACATTTGATCTTAAGATGCTATTACAGAAATATTACATTTTAAGCTATGATGCTCTGATGACTTACTGATTCAATCTTGTCATCTCCTACGTTACTTAATTGTATAAAAATTTATTGAGTGTCTGCTATGTGTCAGACATGTTAAGGTACTGCTGAGATGAAGATGAATAAGACTTTAAAGATACCTGCTTATATTCTAGTAGAGGAGAAAGATAAAATATAGGTAAAAAAGAATACACAATACGATTTTGTGATAGTGCTGTGAAGAAAAAAAAGCAGAATAAAGAAATGGAAAGGCAAGAGGCTTGGGTGTGTTACTAGATTTGATGTTGTGAATTGTTACTTGAGCAATAAGCTGAATCCATTGTGGGAACAGGCCACTGAAGGTACGGGGGAGAGGTCCTGGGAAGAGGAAACGTGGCATCTATAGTCCTCAAGCTGAGAAGGAGTGTGATGTGTTTAAGGAAGGAAAAGAATGTGTGTTTAGAACCTAGAGATGGGGGAGAGAGAGGTAAGGGATTGGGATTTTAATCTAAGAATGCTAGTAAGCCACTTATGATCTGAATTATGTTTTAAGACTATCACTGGCTGATGTGGAAAGATTTTTGGGGAGATATGTGCAATGACATGAAGAGCCATTAGATTTTCTGATTTGTTTTTCTTTGTTTTGATTTTTGAGATTAGCTAAGAGGTCAAAATCAACTGACTTGGGACCTTATTTATATCTGACAAAAAAAAAAAGGCTTCACTTTTGACATATTCTACTGGTTAGAAGCAAGTCACAAGTTCTGCACATAACCAAGAAGAGGAAGTCATACACATCATCAGAAATCCTGGGGGATCCTGTTGAGTCTGCCCATCATAACTGACCACATCTGAAAATGTTTAACAGAGTGCACATCAGAATCTAGATTTTTAGTTTCTTTGGAAAAAAGATTCAGAATAACTGTGGCCCTGGGCCCACATTTCTGTCTGGCAGCAGCCAGAAGTAATGGACTGAGGAGTCCATTGGTCACAGCCCCTTTGGTCCACCAGGTTCAGCCACTTGTCCCAACACACCAAAAAGGTGAACAGTGGTAAGGGCAGAGAGGGGGTGTATTATGTGGCAGGGGCTTGCTCTGCAAAATAAAAGTAACATTTCAATCTGTCTTCTCATACAGATATTTGCTTTTTTTAATAGGAGAAATGTTTTTTTAATAGGAGAAAGAATTGGGCACAGGGGGTAATATAAGCCTAATTTTTGAGTATTTCCAGTGGTCACAGGTCATCTGGTAACTCATTTTCTCAGAACTGGTCAGGTAGGGTCTTGTTATAGTAAGAGTCATTGCAGCCTGGCAAGTGGTCTTTGTCTTTTGTCAGGTCCTTCTGGATTCCAAGATGGATGCAGAGTGACTGAGGGAGAGAATGACTCAGAGCAAAGGACACAGATACAAAATGGAGGCTGGGATGCATTACTTTTTTTCTTGCCCAAGTGAGGAGTCAGTGCTCTTCAGCAGCAGCAGCTTTTAAATACCTGTTACACACTTGTTACACACTCTCTGCCCCTACTTAAACTCTTTATTCACTTGCTCTCTGCATTTCTACTGTGGCCGTTTATAGCTGCAAGTCCCATAGTTTGTTAAAATCTTTTCCAAAAGGTGGAATAGAATTTGAGCTGGAAAGACTATTGGATATAATTTAATTTACCTCTTATACAAAGAAAGTTGAAGCCCCAAGAAGTGACTTGACCAGGTTCATACAAGTGGTCAGATCCCTAACCTCATGATTATTCCTGTTAAATCCTGGAAGTATTTTGGGAATAAAAGAGGAATTGCACAGTTTGCATCCCAGAAAAGAGTCAGGAAACATTTTTTTTAAATAAAGCTATAACTATCTTCTCTAAGAAAACATCATTTTTCAAATATTAGAAAGTACCATGAAAATTGTGAATTGCGAGGCCTCTGGAGAGCTCTGCTGGTGACCAAACCCTCTTAAAAGTTACCAGGGTAGGCTGACAAGTGGTCAGAATTGTATTAGCAAGACCTCTACCTACTAACAGTGAAGATCGCTTACCTTTTGGGAGTAGTGTAGATGAAGTGTGTTATTTAATCACTAAACTTGCCTTTCTCAGGAGCTTCTGGATCCAGAAAACCCATGCTGAAATTCCAGCCTGCCTCTTAATGACCATATGGCTCACCTTGTGCAAGATATTTAAATCCTCTGGCCCTCAGTTTTTAATTTTCAAAATGTGTATTACAATAGAATTTTCAAAAATATTACAGAAATTAACATTTAACGTACTTACAATGGTGCCTAGGTCAGTAACTTATCTCTATTAACATTACTGCTTTCACTCCTGTTCCAAGGTAGATATCTGAGTTTGAGATATGGTTTTCTGCATGTACGACATGTGTTCTCAACAGGGCCTATATCACTTTCCAGTGGGAGAAAACATAGTTCTTGAGAGACTAAAAATATTTCTCTTTCAATGTACATGTAGCATAGACACACATGAAATATGTAAACAGAAATAGAGCATATCCATGTTACAATTTCATGAAGGATTGGTTAGTGACTATGAATCTACAAGGGCTCATTGAGAAAACACAAAAATACTATTTTAGAAACATAACAACACATTGTCTACATAATTTGCTGGGTCTCCATTTAAAATATTGTTAAGAATTTGAAGACAGTGACAGCAGAACACAAATCCAGGGACAGGACCTATTATGATTTGCATCTTAATGTATCTCAACGGTCCATGTGTTGAAGGCTTGGGCCCCAGCTAATGGGGTTGTAAGGAAACATTAGAAGGTGGAAACTTTAGAAAGTGGGGCCTTGTAGAAGGCAGTAGGCTCACTGTGGGTGTGCCCTTGAAGGGTTTATTGGGACCCTGGCTTCTTCTTCTCTCCTTTTGCTTTCTGTCTGCCAAGAGGTGAGTTACACACTTGCTGCCACGATGCTCTTCCTGACCACAGGGCTGAATGCAATGGAACCAATTTGCCATGAACTGAACCCAGGAGCCAAAAGAAACCCTTTTTTCTTATAAGTTTATTTTCTCAGATATTTTGTCACAGCAACTGAAAGCTGACTAAATAAGAAAGGGTCCTTTGAAGTTCAGGACCCTCTGAAACGGCTAAGTGTACAATCTGGGAAAGCATTTGATGGTGACCCCCACGACTATTTCGATGAGTACCATAGTCATGACGTGTGATTTTTTAACCTCCTGCATGCAGCACTATGGTATATTTTCTTAGTGCAGCCTAATATTCATGGATTACAAACTCTGCTAATGTCCGGGTAAAATTTAAAGGTACAGTGAAACTCTATGAGTCTTTCAGTAGTAGTGATTTCTCCAAAGGTTTGTCCTTTTAGATATTCATTTAGCCTCTGTTTTATTCTCCCTCAAAACATGAGACTTGTGAAATTTCATTTCACTTCTTTCCATTGAATATGAAAACAAAACGAAAACATTTCTTGAGGAAGATGAAGACGTCACCTTCTTCCATATCTGCTGCATCCAGTTTCTGGTCTGCCCAACTCTGGAGATTTGCAAGAGGAAATGGCCTAAGTTTACTACAGAGCTTATGCAGAAACCCGTTGAGTACTGCCCTGTGGTACTGATGACCAGCTCGCTCTCTTCCCTTCTGATGCCAGGTCTTAAAAATAGCTCAGTGGGAACAACCCAGCAACTTCTCCTCCACGGCCTGCAAATCAAAGCCCTGATTAGGTCAAAGGATGGGAAATGCAGCTACAGAGCTGCTCAAAGGCCCTCCAATTCAAAGTACATAGATCTTTCTGATCTCTCGGAAGTTGTAGCTGTGTCGAGATGCAGACTTCACTCAGCAGACCTAAATCCACCTCCTTGAGTCCTTGGACCTGGTGAAGAGAAGCAGCTTCCCTTTGGGAGCCTTTGACACTCTGAGACCCCAGAAGTCCAGTGATGAATAGTGTTCATGCTATACGTGGTAGACGTCTGGCCAAAGAATGTCCCACCTTGCTAGAGATGCCTCACTTTCCAGAAAAACCATTTGCAATAGCCTTATCTTCTATTATTTGAGACCACTGAAGATATTTTTCCTTCTTCCTCATTTCTGAAGGGGACACTTGGAAATTGCAATTAGTACAATTATGATTTATGTCACCTTACAGTTTATGTTAAAAGAATCTGAAATAGTTCTCATCCTCTAGGTGAAAGAGTTTTTGGGAACTGGTGGGAAGACTTTGAGGGAAAGTGATAGAAAAAAAATGAAGAGTGTGGTTTGGGAACAAATGCACTGTGGCTTGTTAATTCATTTGAGTTGCAGTAACAAAATAGACTGAAGGGCTTGAAAACTATGTAAATTTATTTCTCACAGTTCTGGACACTGGGAAATCCCTGTCAAGGTTCCAGCAGATTTATTGTCTAGTGAGGGTTTGCTTCCTCATAGCCCTTTGCTCATTGTGTCCTCATTTTGTAGATGGAGTCAGGGTCTCTCTTTATAAGGGCAGTAATTTCATTCATGAGGATGCCTCTCTATGATGTCACCATCTCCCAAGAATCTCCATTCCAAGTCCCATCACTTTGGGGAGTAGGATTTCAACATAAGAACTTGGGAAGTTGGAGGACATGCATCTTCAGACCATCGTACTTTGTAACAGGGACTAGCAAACTATGTCCCTATGGCCAACTATGGTTCCCTATGTAAATACAGTTTTATTGTAATTTAATTTACTATGCTGACTCATTTATGTATTTCTATGCTTGCTTTCATGTTACAAAGGCAGAGATGAGTGATCACAGCAGAAACTATCTGACCCACAAAACCTAAAAATGTCTGACCCTTTACAGAAAATGCATAATGATCCCTGTTCTAAACTAATGACCACACATTTAGTGCTTGCTCCACTGTTTTCATCATATGTTGCATGCTTTGTCTTATTCAAGTCTCACAGCAGTAGTTCTACATGGGTAGTGTTCATTCCACTTAACAGATGGGAAGAGAGGTCAAACTCCTCAAAGTTACACAGATGGTAAATGCTAGAGCCGGTTGTGAGTAGTATCTGTCTGATCTTATGGTTTTCTTAGCACATGCATTGCCTCACAGTTAAATTCCCATTGCCTTGTTTGTTTGAATTACTGGTGGAAAAGTCAAATGTCTTCTGAGGCCAGGCAGGTAGAACCCACAGAGCACTTCCCTAAGCCACAGGGAGTGGTGTGTAGGTGTGTATTGTGGATGAACTAAAAAGTACAAAACTAACCCAAAGGCATTCAAATATGAATTTAGTTTAAAGATTCATGAGCCAAGCAAAAACATGTCAGCAGGCCTTAATTAGGCTAACAGGTCGCTGTTTTGTGACCTCTGGATGAAGCCTGATCAAGTTGGGCAAGAAGAATGATGATATGCTCAGAATGGAAACCAGAGAGTCTGTTTGTCTCCCCCTTATGCTCTGGTTCACTTCTTAAGGAACACCGCTGATGACTCTGTGGAGAAATCTTGGATCTTGTGCCAGACATGCTTGGTCTTTCATTCCAACTTAGCATAGGCAGGGAATAATTTCAGGCAATTCATCTCTATGGGCTTCAGAATTTTCATCTTTAAAATTGAGGTTTACTTATTTTACTTTTGTTGGTCCATGGTCTGCCTTAGGTGCTACATTCATCTTGGCTTATCTCAGGGAGTGGTAACTCCATATTTCTCCCTGCTTACTACTAAATGTGAGTATGGTCCTTGGCGCCCTTCTTTCTGTTATGCCTTATGGCCAATCAGTCCACATAACCTGCTGGCTTGTATTCTGTTTATATTCAGAATCTACCCCTAACACCAGGTCCATGCTTCCATTATCACTGACCTGGATTACTGGAGTGGTTTCCAGGAAACCCAGAAGTTAGTTCTCAATCCAGCAGTCACATAGACCCTATTAAACCCTTACATAGGACTGAGACATTCTCCGTGAAATTTCCCCTCAGAGGAAAAGTCAAAGTTCTTACAATGACCTTCAAGTTGCCAACCCAGTGATTTTCCAGCTGAGCACTCACAGGGTCCTCTGATCTGCTTATACGTCTCCAGCTGTGATGGCCTTCTGCATCTTCCTTAAGTGACTAGGCAAGTTCATGGCTTTGCATCTGTTTCTTTGACTGGTAGCCTGTTTTTCCACCCCAATAACCACAGGGCAGCTTCCTCATTCCTTCAGTTCTTTCTGCACCTTCAAAGTCACCATGAAATACAAATTGCATACCCATTCCCCATTCCTCTTTTTTATCTGTCTGCGTCAAAGAAGAGTCCATTGCTGTAGCTCCAGCACCTTTGCCCAACTCACATGACACATCCAAATTCTCATTCATTCCTCTTCTTCATTTCTTTCACTTCCTCATCAGAACTAAATTTTCTCTACCTCCACCATCTTGTTTAATCTGATATAATTGAATGAGAATTATTTCAACTTTAATGATCTGTGGCCAGTTATAGAAAGTCAGTTCTCAACTCTATGCTAGAGGTTTTGGCACTGTGGTCCCCAGTCCAGCATCACAGTCTCATCTGGGGACTTGGTAGAAACACAAATTCTTGAAATCTACTCCAGGCCTACCCATTGAATTGAACATACTGGGAAGGGTCCAACAATGTTTTAATAAGCCCATCAAGTGATTCTGAGGAAAGCTCAAATTTAAGCATCATTGTCTTATCTCAAGTGGTTTATTAAACAATTCTAGAGCAGGGTGCCAGTGGTTCACACTTGAAATTCTAGCTACTAAGGAGGTGGAGATCAGGATTATTTGGTTCGAGGCCAGACTGAACGAGAAGTTTGCAAGACCTATCTCAAGCAACAGCTGGATGTGGTGGTATATGACTATCATCCCAGTGACTGGGGAGACTAAGATTGAGAAGATTGAGATTTCATGCCAGTCCTAGCAAAATAAAAAAAAGAAAGAAAGAAAAAAAGAAAAACTTGAGAGACCCTGTGTCAACAGAAAAATCTGGGTGTGGTGGCACCCACCTGTCATCACAGCTACTACAGGAAGCATAAATAGAAGGATTGTGGTCCAGTCCTGCTGGGGCAAAAAGTGAGAAGCTATCCCAAAAATAATCAGAGAAAAAGGTGCCAAAGGGCATGACTCAAGCCTTAGAACAGCACACCTTCCTCGTAAGCATGAAGCTCTGAGTTCCAACCCTAGTACCACAACTATCACAACAAAACACAGCTCTAGGCTAACAAGTGTGTAGGAAGAAGAAGACACGGTTGGCCCTCTGTATTTTTGCATTCTACATCTTTGGGTTCAACCAACTGCAGACTTAAAATACTCAAAAAGCAAAAATTGCATTTTTGCTGAAAATATACAGACTTTTTCTTATCATTATTCTCTAAATAATGCAGCATAACAACTATTTGCCTAGTATTTATGGTGTATGAGGTATGAAAAGTAATCTAGAGGTGATTTAAAACACTTTGGAAGATGTGCATTAGGTTCTATGTGAATCATGCCTGATTTCATTTTAGGGACTTGAGCACCCTTGGTGGTTTTGTATCCACCAGGTGTCTGGGGACCGATGGATTGAGGACACCTGCTCCATGATCACTTCTGGCCAAGGATGATTTTTGATGCATCATTTCTCTGACCTAGAACTTCACTTCTGTAGCTCCAAGGGTTCAGAGCAATATGACCACCAACATCTTTCTTCATATGAACTTCGGGTGAGACTGTTTTGGACTTGTTTCTTTCTTTGGATTTTATAATTGTCTTTCAACACATTTATTGTTGTGCATCCTTCCCTGTTTGCTTTATGTTCCTAGATACCAAGAACCTGTCTGGATGTCCCCTTTCCAAACGCTGTGATTCTATCAGGAAAAACAAAGGTGCCCAGTATTTGTTTGCTTTACTTCTATGGTATATACATGTGGTGTTATACAAACATATTCAATATGTTATAAATCATACACAAGATGGAATGTCAGGTCAGATTCTAATCTGGGTTCACCATGTTGGTCACCTCTTATTTGGAGAACTCAAGGCTTGCCTTTTCCTAGCTGCCTTCTAAACAGTGACCCACTTTCCAGAAAAACACACATTTTCATTGAGAACTGAACTTAGTTACTTTAAAAAACAACTGATTAAGTAAGTTCATAGAAACACTATACTCCTTTTATTGAGCCTTTATTGCATAAAAGCACTTATTCAACAAGTGCTTTTTCACACGG
This sequence comes from Castor canadensis, assembly GCF_047511655.1. Lineage (NCBI taxonomy): Eukaryota > Metazoa > Chordata > Mammalia > Rodentia > Castoridae > Castor > Castor canadensis. The sequence continues at coordinate 10,881,621 of NC_133396.1, read as the reverse complement.
ACTAGTCTTATTTATTACTTACATTGTGATGTATTTATGCTGTGAAGCATGTATAATTATATCATTTTGGGGACATGGAAACCAAGGCCCAGCAAGGTTAAATAACCTGATCTAATTTACCTGTAGGAAAATGGCAAAGCTAGGGTATTGGCAGAGAAAGAAAATCCTGTTACAACAGACTGAAGGCATTTCTAAGGATACTTGGCCTTAAAGAGTAGTCCTTTATCACAGTAGAATGGTGTTGATTTCTGATTATAAGTTTGCAGTGAGAACTCAGACAAAGAGCTCTTAGTTCCATTCAATTTAGACACCTCAATTGTTTCTGTTTCACAGAGAGATGGAACTAACCCCGAGGTTAGGGCCTGCCCTGATACCATTCTGGTTATGGGATGGAAAGAGCTGACAGTCTTCAACCCATAGTCAGATGTAGCAATTCAGAACTGATCCTTTGGTGGCTAGAAAGAGCCCCAAATTGGCTACATCACACCTGAATGTGTCATGAATGTGTCTCATGGAGTAGCTAATGGAGCTGAAAGCATGTTTGACTTTTTTTTTCCTAACTGATTTTCTCCACAGTTAACATGCATCCAAGGTTTGCAAGCACTTTATCAGACACATACTCAGTTGACATGGGATACGGAAAATCTCTCCTTCTCATTTGTTTATTTGATGCATCAACTGACAGAATGTGGTTACTTTTCTAGTCTCTGAGGAGCTGAAAAAAATCTCAGAAATCTGACTTTATGAAGTTAGGTTTTCCGCCACTGAGAAATATCTTCATGCTAAAGGTTTGTTTACAAGGAATTGCTGTTTCCACTTGCTGGACCAACTCTTAAACATTAAAAAAAAAAGTTGTTTTTTCCAACCACTAAGTGGATCTAAACATTAAGTGTTTCTGAAGTTAGTTTTGCAGCTTCTGGGCTGCTATTAACTTCTGCTGGTATGAAACAGAAGGTCACTGCTTTCATTTAGGCCCCTGTAATGCAAGAGTGTAATATTTTGAAGAATATTTTAAAATGGACCATTGTGCAATATTTATATTTCATTCACATCAGCACAGGACAGTGTTGACACAATGTTCGGTTGTTGTTTTTGGCTACTTCCTTCCTGCTTCCATCCTACAAAGCCCGTCTCTCCTTTCTCTCTGGTGGAAGCTAGACCTGCTCCAAGGAGGCAGATCTGATAAACCGTCTGCCTCAGACTGAGATGAGCTTATGGAGAAATGCAGACAGAAGAGAAGTTGAGAGGTGCTTTAATGGGAGAAAAGATAAAACTTCATTACGACCTTCGAATCAAGGCACTTTAAGAAGTAAAGTCTCTCCCTTTCTCACAGAAAAAAGGAAAAACGGAGTGTGCTGTGGTTTTGTATAAAAATATGTATTTCACACTTCTCTATGCTTGCCATTATCAGACATTCACAAAGAATTTCTCACATTGTGTTCCAGGAACCAGCTGGAGTTAGAATGTGCATGTTGGTAAGAATAGGAGCCATTGTGGATAAAGGGATGTTCACAAAACAGAGATACAGGCTCCCACAGTTTTCTTTTAACTTCTATTATTTAACTGAATAGTAAGAATAGATTTCCAAAGAGCAAGAAATTTTTATACCACTCTCTCTGTCCTCTTCCTGTAACACACACATACATACAATTTTACATACACACAAAGACACACTCTTTTTTTGGTCAGTTTTTCAGCCACACTCTTTCTCAAATTCACAGCAAGCTCCTGTTGGTAAAGGTTGTGAGAAATATTTCCATATACTAATCAATGAAACATAAATATCTTCAAATGACCATTCCATTTTAGAGAGAGAGAGAGAATAAATGAATGGATGACTTTATGTATATTTCTTGTAATATGTTCTGGAATCAGAAAAAATACTTGAAGTAGCAGAGACAAAAAATAGTAATGACTTTTTTCTCTGACCTTTTGATTTTAAGTTGGACACAAAGCAACAAAAATAAACCAAGTTTAGGGCTGATAGCAGGTTGTTTTGATTGTAGGAAATAATCTTGCCAATGTGGTACCAACCCTATTCTACGTAGGCCTGTTGTTTTCTGGCTCTGCTGAATTTTCACAATTTAGAAACGAGGAAACAAAGGTCCATGGATTTTTGAGTCACTGGCTAACTACGTCCTCCACGCCACTCTCTGTATTACAGCGTGTTTCTACTTCAGCCTTTGTCCCACGAGGGACATAAATTTAGAGAGAAACCTGTAGGTAATTAGCAGTCCCGCATGTCTGTCATTCCTTTGATAAAATGCGTTGGGTGTGGTTTCTCAACATGAAGTTGATAAAATGTATTGGTGGTGTTCCATTTCATTTGACTTTTCCATTACTGTTTTTTTTTTTTTTTTCCAGTGAGGCTGTCTTAATGGCTAGCTTCTGTTTCCAATCATGGAGGACATTTCTATGGATTTATTTTTACATTTTCCAATAAGAAACATATTCTGATCCTTTAAAGGTTATAAGCAAAGTATGGGAGGGTGGGTGATAGAAGAAAAGCTTTCCTGCTGGCTTATATTAGCGAGGATATGTGTATATGTGCATCTGTGTGCATGAATGCATGTTTCCATTTGTGTACAAGAATGTATGTGCATGTACTTGTGTCTGTTTAGGTCTTGATTGTGTCCCTGACGTGGCACAGGGATCTTATCTTATTCATCAGTTCTTTAATGACTGGAGAAAGAGCATACCACTTTGTTGATCTGTTTGGCTCGAATTCTTCTACTGGTTCAGGATGAAGAAAACTCCTTGGGGCTTTGAGCAGCAAATTGCAACTTGCATTAAACAAATAGGTTCACATGATTACGTTTATATAGGACTAAGCAGGCTACTGAAAATGAAAAGAACTCTGGAGTCATTTCCAGCTCCCAGCATTGAAAAGGCTGAGTCATTTGATTCAGCCACCCAGCTTTTAACCCACAGAAGCATCAGCAAGTTCATGTGTGTGGTGGCTGCTGAGTAAGGGCTGTGAGGATTTCCCCAAGGGAAGCCCCTTTGCTTATCTGCAGAGCTCTGACTTGCTCCAGAAAGGAGCTCACATTGGCTAGCCTTCATTGGGTATTGCCATTTAGGGCAGTCTAAGCTCCTTGATCCTGGTCTACACTGATGTGTAGAGGCACCTGTACTTGGACTTGAGATCCTGTTTTTGCTCTGAATTCTTCTCCCCTTCGTTCAACCTATCCAACCTAAGATATTGACTTGTGCTTTGTACATTTAGAGTCTTTCTCTGGTCAATTTAGGTAGCTGAACTTTAGTCAAGGCTCTTCCTCTTGCTGTCAGTCAGATTTATGTTTCTGAGTGTTGACCTTGGGTTGCTTTCATAGGTTCTGATTCCTGATTGTGTTTTTAGCCCAGCAGACTACTCAGGATTTTTGGCCTTCAGAGTGGGTGTCATGTTACACATGTGATGCAGGCATTGAGTGCTTTTTTAGCTCTTCTGCAGACTTCTCTGATTCACCTCTTGATCTACCATTCTCAGGCTCTCCACCCACTGTGAGGGCACCATTCCTTCATTTGGGATGTTGCACACACAGGATCGCACTGGCTTATAGTGAAAGGGCACTCCCCTTTTCAATCATACTGAGACTGGAGCCAGAATTCTGATTTGTTTCGCTGGAGCTGGACATGTCTATTTACTAGAGAAGACTCCCTTCTATCAACTGGGTACTCTGTCCACTGTTGATGTTGCCTCAGACTTGCCCAGCAAAGACACACATCTGCAGCTGTTGACACTGAGCATCAATGTTTGTGGTGACAGACATCTTCAGTTGGTTATTCAGCAGTTGTCACTACCACCCCTATTTCTTGTTTGCAAACAGAAATCACTGATTTTGCTCAGAATGACAGTAATCAAAGTCCTGAGGAATGAGTCATCATTTTACAAACCAATCATGCTGAAATTAATTCATATCGACCCTGCTATTTTAAGCTTCTCTTTCAGCCATGGGACATTGTTATCAAAGAAAGGCAAATATGCTGGTGAGTATATGCAAAGTATCTTTTGCAGGCACTAAAGAAACAGAATGCTGCTTGGTGCCAGTGTCTCACATTGTAATCCTAGCTACTTTTGGAAGATCTTGGTTCCAGGACATTTTGGGCAAATAGTTCATAAGAACCTATCTCCAAAATAACCAGATCAAAAATGGACCAAAGCTTTGGCTCACGTGTTAGAGTGCCTGTTTTGCAAGTATGAAGTCCTGAGTTAAACCACAGTCCTACAAGAAAGAAGAAAGAAAGAAAGAAAGAAAGAAAGAAAGAAAGAAAGAAAGAAAGAAAGAAAGAAAGAAAAAGAAAGAAGGAAGGAAGGAAGGAAGGAAGGAAAGAAGGAAGGAAAGAAGGAAGGAAGGAACCCTTCTTTACTAGTTGTAACATCCCAACCTAGGTACCTTGCTTCTTCATGCCACAATATTCTTAGCTGTGAAATGCAGGAGATAATAGTAGCGTCTATCTTATAAGGCTGTTAAGAGAGTTAAATCAATCAATCACTATTAGAAACTTAGAACAGTACCTGGCACCCAATAAAGGCTATAAATACATTTATTAAACTTCTGAGTGTGAACATCTTGCAAGGTGAATTTTGACTTATTTAGCAAGCAACATAACATAGCACTTTTCTTTTGAAAGTAACAGTAATCAAAAATAAAACATAGGATTCAACACTGGCTACATTATAAAGAAATGGGTTATGATATTACATGTTTTTGGAGAGAGTATTTTCTATACCTTTTAACCCAGAAATTTCTTTTCCAGCAATACAGAGAACATCCAAGGATTGACTAATAGCCCACCAACAATGATGATGCACAATCCATACTTTTGACATAAAAGATTGTTCAGGGTTAATGAGGAATTCAAGTAACAGAATGTGTACTAAGAATAATGACCTGTACAAGAATATTTCTGTTCAGTGTATAAAAGTACATCATAAAATAACAGGGAAGAGAGATACTATGTTTTAGAGAATTAGAATGTTTCCATTGTTGTTGATTCAATTTTTTTTCTGTTTTCGGTGATAATCTTGGTGGCTTATATAATAAAGGAGTGTGTATATATATATATATATTTTGTTAACATCAATATAGTCATAACAATAAATAAGAAGATCTAGGTTTTTATACATATAAAATTGACTGGAAGGATGCACACCAAAGGATACTAGTTGTTACTTCTGGACTAATGGAGCTAAAGGCTATTTTGTTTTGCTGTGTTTCTTAATATTTTTATTTGCTGATTTTACTGAAATTATTATGAAAATTTGGGTTTTTGCAATTTTTTTTAAAGAAGAGTGAAGCAGCATGGCCTTTTGGTACTAATGGTTCTGATAGTTTCATTCCTCTGTAGGTGGCCAAGTTGGAAAGCTCTGTAAGTGCTAGATATTTGAGCTTGTAAAAATTCCAACAGAGTCTTCCTTTACCCTACCCCCAATCCCACACGTTAGTCTGGAGATATTTATATTTGCTGCCAAATATCTGCCCCAAATCATTTTGTATTGCTGACATTTTGTCAGATTAATAGATCCCGAGTGATGTGAATATGTTGATTTTTATGGCAGACCTCCAGGAAAGCCTTTTTGCAGATAAAAGTGGATAGGATAAATTACGTTTCTTGAGATCCGAATGTTTCTATTTAGAGGTATCTGTGCGTACTCAGTCCCTTATAAAAGGTGCCTTTGGATTGCTTTTTGAAGGTGTTATGCTGTCTTTCCTCTCATGCTTTGAGAACAATTAGGGTTATACTGAGGGTAGGTACTTTTGCCCCTGTCTTGTGGTTGTTGAATTCCTTGCCCCACCTGTGAATGTGAAGCATTCTCTTTTAATTCAAATTCATTCATCAGTCTATGAAATGCTTTTCCTTTTCTGAAGACCTGGATTGATTGGTTGGAAATATAATTTGGTTCCTGTGTTTGTACTGGAACTGAGATCAGAAAGCCATTTCAGGCTTCACTGGCTGGGGACTTTCAGTGGTGAAGTTCAGAAGTGCAGCAAGAGACAGGAAAATCCGAGCTGTTTATACAGTCTCTTTTCTTTCCTTGAGTGCTTTAAAGAAGAAGAACGGTCCACCAAACTTTTAGAATTGGCAGCATTACTGTTGTGTGCTGTCAATTCTTATTTCTTTCACAATTCCTCTGTCAGCTAGAAGAGAAAAGGCAGAATGTGAGGGTAAGCAGCAATGGAGAAGACATTTCTTTGGGTATCTACTTTGTATCAGACACAAGTCTAGATCCTATACCTTTACTGTCTCACTTACTTTTCTTATTTTGTAGAGTACTGATGTCGTGAGATTGTTTTCACAAACATAGAAATGGTAATTGTCAAAAGTGGGTTCAAATATCAACTCTACATTTTTTTTTAACCTTATACTAGGAGTGACTCCACAATGCCATGCACTGAAATTTGATCTCGTGGCTTATGAGATCTAGGTAAATCATTCAGTGACTCAAACTCTCAAACACATTGTCTGTAGATGGAAGATGACGATGACAAGGAGAAAACCCTATGCACACATGATTGCTACCTCCTTCCTACCATCCACTTTTGCCTGGGAAGGAGCAGCAACTTAACTTCAGTGGGGCACTCCCTATTCATTCAGACTGGTATGAAAATATAGTCTGCCTGTCTCATCTCATTCTAATATGGCTCTATGTGTTAAGTACTCCTCAATAATTTTATTACTGTTCTAATTATTTTAATTATTATAGTTTAATCTTAGAGCCTATGATTTGCTCTTTGTCTAAAACTCGTAGATCCTTCTGAGTCTTCAGGGGTCTTTCCCAGAGGCTGTATCTGGAGTAGAGGAAAGGAAGAAGACGGGGCATGGGTTGGGAAAGGAACCAGGTGGGACATGGTCACCTCTAAACTATGTTTTACATTGGGATGCTTAGTCTGGGCAGTGGGATGAGGATGGAAAGGAGTAGCCTCATTTGTCATGCTCTGTTTATGTACGCTCTGCCAGGCACAACAGTAGAAGCTGCCACTTATTTCAAGCTTTTGTTTTTGCCACTTCATGGTAGTTGGGTACTTTGTCTATTTTTACAGGAAACAGGTTCAAAGACAAAAATAACTTTCCTAAATTCCAACTGTATCAAAGGCAGAACTCAGATTAGAATCTTTGTCTCCCAATGGAACACAGGTGAAAGCAAATGAAAACAAACACAATCAGTCATGAAATATATAACTCCTGCTCTTTAAGGGCATCACATACAGATCCCAAAGAAACACACAAAACATGACTTATAAAACAGACAGCACATATGACAAGTGAATTTGTGAAACAAAAAACCTCAACAGTTGAAAATAATTGGGTAAAAGGATGACTTATATTATTAGAGGTGAGCTCATTAATTTTTTACTTTGGTAAATTCTTATTTGAGTGTAGCCAGGTTTTCTGGACCATTTTTGATAACTTCGTATGAGATATTTGAAAACTAATCATTTATATGCAAATTGAAGTTGTCTGGTTCTTGAGAATTGCTTGTTTTCTTAGGAAGATTAATCTCTAAGAAATCATTTCTATAATATAGCTAGCTTTCTTCAAAAATTCTTTCTTCGTCGATAATATAAAAGTTAATTTAAAGTCATCCAGTCTTGGTGAAATTATTACAAATTCCAAATGAGAGAGGTCTGAATTAATAAGATTTCTTTGTCATACAGAATGGGTATATTTATACAAAGCAGAGACAGAATGAAGAAGCAATCAGAATCAGATGCAATTAAGGCAGGAAATTCCATAACCTAAAAATCCTTTGATTTTTCATGGATAAAATGGAAATTCTATCTTGTGACATTTGATGCTTTGTCCTAATCTAAACAAGCTGCTAGTCTCTAAAAAGAGCAAGAATATATCAAGGTGACTGGAGTTTCTGCCTTAAATTTCACTTAAAGCATATGACTTTGGAATCCAACAGATTGAAGGGCCAGCCAGGTTTTACTACTTATGCACTGCTTAGGACTAGGTGCTTAACCTCTCTGAAGTAGAGAGTAGAACCAGTCCACTTTCAGGAATGTAGAAGGGAATGAGAGGGAAGTTATTGTTATTATACTATTATTTTTGGATTGTCTAAGTAGTTTCAGAAAGCAGTGTGATACAGTCAGCTCAATGGGATGATTTTTGAATAAGGAAGACGCTCTTACTCATTAGGTACTTACTTTAATGATGATAGCTACATTTCACTATTTTCTGCTTTAAGCCTAGGTTGGGATGGTATGAGAAGATGGGAGGATGTGGTGTTGGTTGGTCCTTGGCTGGGCAGGCACATGCTGAGATTCTAACTCCTGAGCTCAGTTGAAGTGGAGAAGACTGACAGAGAGAAATCCTTGAAAGAAATTCATGGCTCACTTCAATCTGCTCAAATACTAGAAAGAAAGGCCTTGCTAACGTAAAAAAGACACATCTGCAGTGCATTTTGGTTGTAGTAACAAAACCTGGACAAGTCCCTGGCCCATTCAATCACTAAAATTTTCTTTCCCCTTGTAGAAGTTGAATATTTTCCATGGGTTCTTGTTTGGTGTTTGAATGGAGCAGAAAGTAAGTTCAACTTTCTGGCATGCACAACCCTTCGGAGTGGAGGGTGCAATTTCCACTTCCCCACAGTATTTTAGACATTTCTTCCAATGATCATTTAAAGCAGTAATATGTTAATAGAATATCATTTTCTTTCATCTACTTTGCCTTGTTTGGAAAGAGTAATTTCGTACCAAAACAAAACAGAAAAACCACCCAACCCAATGTAATTTTCCAGGTTCAAACAAAAAATCAAAATACAGTAGTGAATATAGAAGATATTGTGAAACATGTTTTCATAGTGCCCTGCTATAGTTTCAGAGGAAATCAGATAACATATCAAGAGAAAGCAATGCACAAAATGTATGAAGGGGTATAATTCAGAAGTGCACAGGCTACCTGTAGTTTATAATATTTATTCCTGGTTGAGTTTCACGCCTTTGGCTGCTGTCTCTATCATGAAGTGTTCCATTTCTGAAAGTAGAAAGCAAAGGAAGAAATATCTAAGCTATAAAATGTCAAATTGCTTTTCAAACTTGTTCCAATTTCCAACCACATCAAGAAGGGTGTCTGAAAAGACAATCAGCTTTTGCACTAACCAAATACATATACAATTATTTATTCTTTAAAAATTTTCCCTGGGAAGGCACCATCAAAGGAACATTCAGGGTTATTTTGAGGCTATTTGCCTTGAATCTTCTAAAAACTAGTTTTGTAGCTACAGTATATTTGTGTGTGTTTTTTTTCCTTTAAAAACTTTGTAAATCAAATAAGCCACAATTCAATTTATGCAGAAAAAGATGCCGAGAGCTGGATATATTTTAGCCATTTTCTGGGAATAAGATACTGGTTGCCCTCCCAAAGAGCAACTCAAGAAGAAATAATCAAAACCTTGCTTTTTTCCCTCCCTATACCAAATGGAAGGAGGTTGAGGCTTTGATGAGATGTATTTCATTGAGAAATACATTGATGGGTATTTTAAAAATTTTTATTAGAATAAATTAACTGTACAAAAGGGTTTCATTGTGATATTTACCACACATACATAATGTACTTTGATCAAATTCACCCCCTCTATGTTACTCTTTCTTTAACCTTTCTCTCTCCTCCCTTTTTCTTTTTAAACAGTTTTTGGTGGGTTTCATTGTACTATTTTCAGACATATATATATAATACTTTTATAATATTCACTCCCATATAATATTAAACACTGTCACCTTTACCCTCCTCCAATCTGCTGCTTCTCTCCTAACAAATCCCTCTTTCACAGTCATTCCATTTTATCATTTTTTTAAGTCTAGATTCTGCCTATGATTGAAAACATGCAATATTTACTTTCTGAATTTTGTTCTTTTGAAGCAGCTTCTTGTCTGTATAATCACTCCCATTTCAAGACATAAAGTACAAAGTCAGATTTCTCTGTATAGCTTTTAGAAATTCATAAATAGAAATCAGCACATTATTTTTATACTTCAGATTTAAAAGACTTCCTTGCTAATGAATTATCAAATAAGCAATACCTTTGATGATTTGAACATAAATTTCAGTTCCATGAAATGTTTTAGGTATAATAATGTTAGAGACTAATGCGCTATTGTTCTACAGCTGGATTAGTTATGTATTTTGGTCGTAGTTTTAACTTCTCTAAAGGATAGTTAAGTATACTTTCTCTATTGGATAGTTAAGTATACTTTCTTTAAATCTTTGTGGTACTTTTTTTGGGGTCTATTTCCCTCCCTCCCTCCCTCCCTTCCTTCTTTCTCACTTTCTTCTTTCTCTCTTGTGTCACAATTATAATGTGTATAATCAATTGATCCTGATCGCTCATAAATTGTTACCAGCACACAGCATAATGTCATTTATCCCACATTTTCCAGAGTACTACTGCTGTGATTATTTTTCTTTTCATATACTTACCTAATTTACTTTTTAGTAATCTTATTTAATTTGCTTTATAGATGACATAAACTCCACAGTGCATCAATACTATTTTTGCTTTGTAATAGTCAATTACTTTAAAAGAAATTAAGAAAAGATAAGACAATCTTTTTAATGTATTTATCCACCCCTTTAATATATCTAGTGCCTGGTTTTCCACACTTTTGAACTCCTTTGAGCTTGCGGAAGCTACTTTAATTATTATTATTATTATTGTAGTGCAGGTCTTCTGGCAACAAGTTTGCATAGGTTTTGTTAATGTGTAATATCTTCATTTACCTTTGTTTTTGAAGGTTCTTTTTACTGAATATGGAATTCCAGAATGACAAAATTTTGTTTTGCTTTCCTTTTTATTCTCTCAGTGCTTTAAAATTGTCATTTTATTATCTTCTGACTAGCCTAGTTTCTGATGAGAATCAGTATCATCATTGCTATCATAGTTACATGTAAATTCATGTAGATTATATATTTTTCCTCTTCGCTGCTTTTAAGACTTTCTCTTTATCATTGTTTTTAGCCATTTGCCTAGATGTGATTTACTTTGTATTTATCCTGCTTAGGATGAAACCTTTTGAACTCTGTTAATATTTTTCATTAAGTTTAGAACATTTTGACCACTAATTCTTCAAATAATTTTTTTTTGCCTATCTGTCTCTGGATATTGAACTGTGTGATACTATCCCAAAGATCATTGATGTGCTGATATTTTCAAAAATCTATATTTCTAGTCTTTATTTTGGTAATTTTTATTGACTTATCTTTAACTATATTGATGCTTTCTTTTTCAGCAATCATGTTGCTATGCCCATTCAAATGCATAGATTTTTTGAAGTTCTATCATTCCCATTTAGTTAATCTTTAGAGATTCCATATCTTCCTTGAAGTACTCCACATCTGTAACTATTATGCTTTCTTGTAAATTTTATGTCCTTAAAGTATATTTTTTAAAAGTCTTTATCTGTTCAATCCAAAAACTTTGTCACACATGTGATTCACATTCCATTGACTTTGTTCTTAATTTGAACTTCAGGGTTACATTTTCTTATTCCTTTGCACAAACCACAGGTTTTTTTAATTGCATGTGAACATTTTGTGTAAAAGAATGGTGAAGACCAAAGAGGCTTTTTAAAAATATTATGTGTTCATTTCCCAGAGATGCAAGTTCTTTCATTGTCTTCAGTTAGAGTAAGAGTTCAATCATTTAGATTCCTCCTAAAGTTGAGTTGGGAACCATGGGTCTTATTAGATTTAATTCATCTGTGATAAGCCCAACCTCCACCCTCCACCACTACTATTGCCTTTTGGGAAGGTGTTTAGTGTATAATTTCACCTTTAGATTAAATTCAGGCAGGACTTTGGATCCAAGCATTGCTGCATGAATGTACATGACTATGTGCTCTCATTTTGCTTCAATCCATCCTGGAAATTTGCAGCTGGGGTGTGAGTATTGTCAGGTCAAATGATTTTCTTTTGTGCTTGAAGCTCTTTCAGATTCTGTTTTTTCATCAGCCCCCACTGTTTTGTAAGGCTCCACTGATTTCTTCTCTTCATCCACTCAAAGCCATCTGTGTACAGTGGCCTTGCTCCTCTGCATTGCTGCTCAGCCTAGGGGCCTTCCTGTGGTGGGGCAGCTGCTATGACTTTAGCTCCATTGTGAAGGACTTTTTTCTCTCTGAAATTCATCTCATCAATGCTTCCTTTAGCCCACCACACTTCATTAAGCCACTTGCTTATTTTGTTTGTTTCTGGTTTGGATTTTTATTGTTGTCAATATAAGTGTGAAGAACTTTCATACTTTTGTTTAGTATCCCACTGTCTCTGTTCTCAGGGTGCTTACCTGAGATATTAGAAAGTAAGTTAAGAGAGGAAGAAATGAAGAATAAAGGAAGGAAAGAGGAAAAGAGGGAGGGAAGGAGGGAAGGAAGGATGAAAGGAAGGAAGAATAGAACAAAGGATGAGAGGGAGGGAGAGATGGAAGAAGAATGGAAGGAGGGAAGAATAGAAGGAAGGATGAATGAGAGGATGGAAGGAAAGGAAGAAGGAACAAAGAAAGGAAGGAAAAAGGAAAGAAAGGAGGGATGGAATGAATAAACTAAGGAAAGAAAGAAGGAAGAAAGGAGGGAAGGAAGGAAGGGAGGGAGGGAGGAAGGGAGGAAGGAAGGAAGAGGCAAGTGGAATTTAAAAGGTGGATATACAGTATATGGTCTTTCAAAGGGATCAGAGATTTTTTGGAGGGATTTGGGGTTTTTAGAGATATCTCCATGGGGAAATGAGTATTTGAGATCCAACTTGAATGAGCAAATAAATGAATAATCTATCTAGAGATGGTAGTATAAACTTTTAAACTATGAAGAAAGTGTGAACACAAGGATATATGTAGGTTGGTCTATAGAGTACATGTTAACACTGAATCATTCAAGTTTAGTTTTATCAAAGATTATGAGAAAAAACAGAGAAGATAAAACAATTCTGAAAATGTCTATATATTCTAGTTACATGTCCTGTGTTGCCTAACATAATGTAAAAGAACTAAATTGTTTTCAAAATAGTCAAAATTTTAATGGGTTGGGTAGTTTCATAAATATGGATATAATGCAAAAATCAAAGTTTCTTTCAAGGTTAATCAATTTCTACTAGACAATACCCAACATTGGGCCCTGGTTATTTAACACACTTACAACTGGCATTAGCTATATGGTAAAAAATTTTATGTGCCAGTTTGGCTGGGCTATAAGGTACCCAGATATTTAGTCTAGGTATTTCTGTGAGAGTGTTTTTGGACAAAATTAACATTTACGGTGGTAGACTGAGAAAAGCTGATTGCCTTAGTAATATGGTTGGGCCTCATATAATCAGTTGAATGTCTTAATAGAACAAACGCGTGTTCCTCCGCCAAGAAAGGGAATATTTTCCTGCTTGATTGTCTTTGAACTAAGACAATGTCTCTGACTGATTTGACAGCAGTTTCTAGCATTTGGAGTTGAACTTGACATTGGTCTGCACTTTTTAGACTTGCCAACCTCTATTAATCATGTGAGCTGATTCCTTATAATTCCTTATAATAATAAATCTATTTATACACATAGACACACAAGCATATATTCTATTGGTTCCATTTCTTTGGAGAACTCTGGCTCATACAAGCCTCATAGGATTCCTAGTTAACATATATAACTAAAAAAAGAATCCCTTGGTGTAAAAAATGGTGTTTAATAAACATCACAATTCCTATAATCCAAGTAAGAGTGCAACACTCCACTCTTGCCAGCAAATGATGGTCTCAGACTTTGACACTATAGCCTGGCCAAAGGGAACGATGATTTTTGCAGGGCACTGGAAAGAGCCTTGTTCCGGTTGCTCACCATGACCGTTTCCATCCTGGGGCCATATGGTTGGCAATTGAAAATGTTCACTGTACTTGCACTGGCAAATATTTTTTTCCCCAAATTGGAGCTAGAGTCATAAATACCTGTATGTAGTTTAGCTCTTAAAAATAGTTCAATAGCATCTCACAAACAGTACACACTTCCTGTTGAACCAGATGGAGAAATCTGCAAAACACCAAACCAATGTGGAGAAAGCAACAGCAGTGGCTGGAACCCAGCCACTTATGCCAGAGGAGCTGGCAAACATCTGCACATAAAATGTAGTCTAGACCTGGTCAAGCCTTCAGCTCTTCCAGGAAACTGAGCTTGAAGTGAGGAATTTGGGCTTTTATTTTCCCTAGTGGGAAAATACTTAGAGTTCATTCATATGATACTGGATGATGATGTGTAAAAATAATGTTTTTGTTTTCCTTCTTCAAACCCCTTGCATTGCTTTTCTCTTTGAAACCCTCTGTTCAACTTTATTTTTCCAAGTGGATTCATTCAGCAAGCATGAGGCATTGCCATGCATATCTATACCATAGAAGTTGCTTGTTCATAACTCTGAGTTCATGTTGATCTCTGTCATCTTTACTATTGTTTTCATTGAACCTCTAAACTATATCCTTCTGGCCACTTGACTTGATCTCATTCATCTCCTTTTCTTTACTCTGGTTTGGTGATCTGTCCCTTTATCCCTTTCTGGTCCAAAGGAGCTTGACATAGTGTGGCAACTATTTCCTTTACATAATGATGGGTTTGGAAGGAAGAGGTGGGTTAACTTTCCTAATAGTCAGCAACTGGAAGGAGTTACCTTCACCAATGTCAACTGGCTCTTCTCCTCAATTTTGATTTTTTAAAGTATATAGCAACCAGGAAAATTCTGTGCCTTTGCTAATTTTTTAAGTAAATAAATTAAGAGGGTTTATTACCAAATTCCTTTGATTTTTTTCTTCATTTGCCTTCCAGATTTGATGGAGAACACCTGCTTTTTTTTTTGCTCATATATTGGAGAATATTCTGTTTTCTTACCTTTTTATTTGTAGTTATTTAGAGCATAGGCAAAGGAGATAATATGATTTATCTAAGCATGCATCTGACAAGCATGTCCCAAGAAATAATGACATGTCTTCCATGAATAAAGTTTATTTTCTATACACTCACTGAATCCAAGGAGCTGAGCAAATCAAATGATGTTAAGTTTTAAAAAAAAAGTATTTCCAAATAATTAGTGGGTTACACTTTTCCCCAAAATTTATCATAGAGTCATTCAGGGACAGATAGGAAATATTTTCTGCTTGGTGTTGGACATATAACTGCTACTGCAGAGGCTCAGCTCTGTAGTCATAAAAACAGGCATAGAGGATGCATAAATGAATAGGTTGTTGGTGGCTATATTCTAATAAGACTTCATTAAAAAATTTACACCTGAAGCCTCTTCTTTTAGGATAATAAGTTTAAGTCAATAACATGAAAACCATAAAATATCCTTCAGAAAAATCTTTCTTTGTAGACATAGTGTGAATTAGATACTTACAATGAATACAAAAAAAAGAATCAGAATGCTAGTCTCAGATTTAGGGTTTCTGCCTCTCTAGCAGAAAGAACATGGGAATCTGTTTCATATGAATTTGGGAACTGCTCCTATTATCGATCCATAAAGATGTAGGTTAGCTTGTCCAAGAAGCAGCAAACCTAAAAAGCACAATGTTGTCAGGATGTGAACTGTCATCCTTTCTCTATTACATTTTCTTCTTTTAGTTCAACGTGTGGGATGAGTTTTGAATTGAATAAAATTGGCTTTAGATATAGGAAATGCCAGTTACAAATTCAGAGACTTTTGTTGCTGATATCAAGATCACACCTGTAAGACAGGGTCACTGTGAAAAATAAGTGAAATAATGTTTTAACGTGTCTATCGACTCTTTTATTGCACACCTACCTATCATTTTGTAGTAGAATTTTGGATGCAATCACCACCTTTGATTCTTTGGTTAATGAAAGCTTGTCCTATTCAGGATCCCAGTAAATGTCAGCATAGATGATGATGATGATGAGGGATGATTAAACGTCCAACTTCTGGTCCAAAAAGCACATAGAACTCTCATCCTTCTCATTTTGTTCTTCAATAACACGAAAATTGATTTCAAATCAAATGTAAATAGAAGAGATTTTTCTGCTGGTGTATTCAATTAGAGAAAGAAAGCAAAAATAGGTCCATAGGTCCATGTGTCAGAACATTCTTGGAAGAATGGTCTATGTGCATGTTTCAGAATTAAAATCTTTTCGGCTTAAGAGACTATGAGTAGAATGCTTGAATACTACAGTAATAATCTCAATCTCTTATTCTATGTCTGATGTATTTCACACTTTGCCTTAGTCCTTATAACACCATCAAGAGATATGTGCTGTTTATGTGGTAGGTTTGGTGAAGAAAATAAAGGTTAGAGAATCTATGCAATTGGTAATACCACAACTGAGATACACACACAGAGAACTATCTGTCTTAAACCCTCTCTTATGCCATCATTTTAAATACTTGCTGTCCATTATAATCAACCATGGTAGTTTAAAAACCCTAACACTTGTCTCTCACCACTCCCTAAAGATTCTAATTCAGTTGATCATGGCTGGGACTTAGGTGCTTACATTTTCAACAAGTATCAGAGGTTTCTATCGTGTTTCAGGGTTGAGAAGTTCTATTCCTCAGAGTAGTTTGTTATTGCAATTGGCATGTTTTCTTCTTGTAATTGATCTGCTCTCCTTGTATGTGTCAATATTATTAACTACAATATCTATAAACATCTCAAATGCTAAACTGAGAGCCAGCCAACTACGAAGATATTTAAAAACCTTGTCTTGACGTCAAGCATTGAAGATCAAATACACTAACTTTGTGGTTGCTAGTAAGCATTCCCAGTGTTTGTCTAGCTCCAAAAAAAAAAAAAAAAAAAAACAGAAAGAAAGAAAAAAATCCTCATATTTATTTTTTTGGCATCTAAAATCAGTCAGTTCCACAAACCACATTTGCTGCTGATCAAAGGCAATTCTAGGTCACTGGCTGCATGGGACCTGTCCAGCTAGGATGCCTATGCTAGTGTGGCATTGACTCTGAAGAAGGCGGGCACAACGTGAGCAATGCTAGGTGAGTTAATGTGGTTGAAATCAATCACATACCTGGGCCTGGTACATTTCTATTTTTCTATTTTCCTTTAGCCTGCAGACTTTTTGAAGGCATAAGGTATCTGTGAATAAAGTGAGGGATCCAGAAAAGGTAAATGGATGTGACTCTTCACTTCTGTGAACTACTGATGGCGTGAAGTAGGACTAAGCCTGCAGGTGAACTTCTCAGGAGACAGGGTTATATAAAGGCAATTGTTTGGGACTTGGACCCAGAGTTATTTGGATTTGGTTTTCCTTTGGCATAACCTGGGACTTGTTAGTCAATGTACTTAAACATCTACCCTTGTCCTTAAGTGATACCTTGAGTGAGCTATTTATGTGACTATTTTCTCTCTTAATAGTTGTGCTAAAAATTGATTTTATTAATCATATTACCATGACACTACAATTTTGTTAGTATTTTTGTTAAATGTGGCATAAAGCTTTTCAGTATTAAAAAACCTAAACTCACGATAGTTAGAACACATACATCTATCTGTCACATTTTCTTGGATTGACCCAAAGTTTCTACTTTCAAAGAATATTATTTTAACTCTGCAGGAAAAATTCACACTTTTATAATTTCTAGTTTCTTATGGGATTTTTTTCCAAGTTTGTGAAGAGGAGTGTCTGTCCAAAGGGACAATGGTTCTTCACAAGTTATAGGTTCCTGATTTTATTAACAGCTTTATTGAGATATAAATGATACATGGAAATAAGTTGCACACATTTAAAGTATATGAATTGATGAGTTTGAACATACACCAGGGTATGTCCTTCACCTCTAAAATTTCCCCATTGTTCATGAGTATGCACATGTTAGGCATTAAGAATATCTAACATGAGAAGTGAAATAACCTAGACTGAGAGTGTCAGATATCCCATGTTAGTTCTCATATGGAATCCAGTCCATTGCATTGAGCTAAACTAAGATGCATGTATCATGAAATCTGGGGCTATATCTTTCTTGTTCATCATTTTATTCTCCAGGAAGAATTCCCATTTAACATTCAGTTAATATTTATTTTTTTTTCAAAAAAAATAAATGGAAAGTAAATTAGGGGGGAAAGTGGGTTAAGAGGACTGACAAAAAGTTCTTATTATGTTACCAACTTATTGAGCAAGTCACTTCAAGTTACTGAATATGCTGAATTGAGAAATGGATAGTTGGTAGGTGATCTGGAGAGTTTCTTATAGCTGTGAGATCTCCTATTGTCTGGCAAGTCACAGAGAGTGTTGTATAACTGTTGCCATTAAAATTATTTGGTAAATTGATCTATGTGTGTCTTATGTGTAGGGCAAACTGTTCTCTCTGAGTCTATTTCACTAACAGAGACTGGAGAAATTTGGAGCCCAATTACCAAAAAGAACACAGGTGGGTATGAAATGAGGATAGTCCAAAACAAGCTGCTAGAGGATATGATCCTCTCATTATTTTTATTAGACTAATATAAATGTTAGATATGATTAAATATAAGTAAGGGTAAAACATTGAGTATCTAGTAAAAACGGACTATTTAACCAACTACTAGATTGTCTGGCATCTGAAGAAAGCAATCATACACCACAGTAAAGAAAATATCTATTCATATGTAAATTAATCATTACATTTATTTTTGCAGGCATTCTAGTATTAGGTAATAAATACACATTCAGTAAAACTTTTCAGATAGCTCTTGTGGAAGAAAACGTTCTAAAAGGTATTATTTGGCTAACACATGAGCTATTAGTTAATAAAATTTTAGAGTCATAATAACAAAAATGTTCAGTAGAACGATTAATATTAGCTATCCATCTCACCTACACTGTAAGCCAGAGAAACTACTTCCACAGGAAGCTTAATTACCACCCACATAAACTATTCAGTAAAAGTGACCACAATTTTACACCACTGAAACTTGGAAAGGTAGAATGCAATCAGATTGCAAAAAGCTGCCCATAATCCCAGAGCAAATCCAGATGGGAAAGCTACTGCTTCTGTTGCCTACCCATGCTGACTTAGCCAGGGCTCTGCAGATAATGTGAAGTGTAATTTATGGTTGGGGCAGATTTGTTTGGAAATGTTAAGGGTTTTCTGTGGGAAGTTAGCAAATGCATAAGCCCCTGAAAGTTATCAAAATTGTAAATTAGGAAAGGTTTGGTTGATGACAGGTACAGGAGATTTGGTTATTCACATTGGCTGCAAAGAGGGCATGAGTAGGCATTATGATCAGGATTAGCTCTATGAGATGCAGTGTGATGCCAATTTTGAGGAAATCCACGAGAATCAGAGAAGCAGGTCAGAAGAACCAGGGGATGGGGCCAGAGTTCTGATGATCAGAGGACAAAAGAGGTCTAGGCTCAGCAGGGATCATGGATTCTAGCATCAGGTGGATGTTAAAATTAAAGGACATCTCACAATGGTGCATGGTTCCAGGTGACAGTTATAAACTGAGGTTGTGTTGGAAACTGTCAGAAATGAAGTATAGATTTTGTAGAAACTTGTAAACACTGGAGATGTGGAGGAGAAAGAAGATCCTAGACTGGGATATAGGCAAGAATGCTTCTACTAAGCTCCATCAGGAAGGCTACAAGTCAGAGAAAACCTCTGAATTTCAGAGACCAGGTTGGGTAGAATGTCATCTGGTAAGCAAGATGGCTACCCAAGAAATATTCATGCAGCTGCAGAAGTCGTTTTGTTCAGCAACAATGAAAATCTGCTGAGTTTTTACTCTAAGTACCATGCTAGGTTCTTCAATGATGAGGATTGAATTAGACACATTCTCATTCACAAGAAACATATTTAATCTAGAAAGAGAGGCAGAGACATAAATGTCAACATCAAGATGTTATGGAACTCTAAGAGGGACTACTTATAATAACTTAGAACAACCAATTGTTCCTTGTTAAAAGAAACGATACCTGGCCTGAGTCTGAAAGAAGATAAATAAGAGTGAAGAAGTAGAAACATAGGTCAAATATTGATGGATCAAAGTGTGTGTGTGTTTGTGCGTGTGTGCGTGTGTTTACTGGGGAATGAGAAAGATTAAAATCTGTTTGATATTTAAAATTTAAATTCAAGGCAGAAAGTAACAGAGATGTGAGTGAACTATGGGTAGGAGGAATACCTAGAAAGCCATTGATACCTGATGGCAAGACATTTGGATTTTATGCTTCAGTATGTGCTGGGACAGGGTTATGATCCAGGTGATCCTTTAGATGTGACTACTGATAAGCGTGGGAGACAATTTTGAGGCTGACAAGACCAGAGGGAAATGAATTAATTTGGATGGTGATTGTTCAACTTAAGCTTGGGGAAAAAGAATGGAAAGTAAGATGAAAATTGCATACGTATTCAGGAGTTGGAATAACCATGACCATGATTCATTGGATGTGGGTGTTGAGGATAAGGCTTACTTCATAATGGCTCTCTGGTTTCCGGCCCAGGAAAGCTTTGTTCTGCTGACTGAAATGGAAATATAGGAGAACTGGGTCATAGGTTAGGAAAGATATTTGCTGATATTCTCATAAAATCACAAAAGTATGCATTAGGTAGGTAGATACAAGAATGCAAAACCCAATGGAAAATTCAAACGTGGAAAGCAGTCATGGGAGTCAATAAACGATGAGTGATAGTTCTTTTAGTATAAAGAATTTGTGACTTTTTTCCCCAAAGTTATATTTTTTTTGATAGGGAGAGTTGCAAAATTTCTAACAGTCTCCTCCTCTGGAACTTTATTAGCTCCAATGGGGAGGCAAATAGCTGGATGCCCCTTCTGCTTGGTTGGTACTGGTACGAGAGATGAGCTTCATAATTATTTAACAGTTATAGATAAACAAATATAACTTAATGATTATAGATTGCCTTAGAATGTGAATTAATAAAGGTATTTATGTATTATTTTGAGTAGAATTGAAAATTGCCAAAGCTTCATGGTGATAATTCGGAAGGAAATGCACTTCTCAGCACTGGTAGAATTTAAGATTAAGTTGTAGTGATGGAGATGTGGCTCAGGGATAAAGAGTTTACCTAGCATGTGTGAGGCTTTGCGTTCAATCCCTAGAACTCCCAATTCCCACAATAGAAAAAGTTTTAAAATCACCATATGTAGATATTCTAATGGAAACTTTTACTGAAGAGCAGAGTTGGTGATTAAAGGGACCATTAAGTAAGATCATCATTTATTTCAGGATATTTATTTTATTTGTTGACTTTATATAAAATATTAAGCAAAGGTGTACAATTGAATCCACTGTTTTAAAATCTAATATGGGCCTTATACACATAGAGCAAAATTATCTTAATAAGTAATTACTCTAATTTTTAAGACTGTGTTCTACAATAAGATTTGCTACTGTATTCTGTGTGACTAAGATAGCACTTGACTCTGGGCTAGACACAATAAGTATGTGTTTAATGAATATATAGATAATATTAACACCATCACATTCTTCATAGACACAATTACTTTTTTCTAGTGAAGAGTGATAAAATGAGAATTGAGGAATGTTAACATAATGGTAATTATCTCCCTTGCTGAAGTCATTCTAAGTACACGTAGAGAATATAGGTATAAAATATTTTACCAACTATTAAATAAGCTGTAGAAAATTTCTAATCTAGTAACAGAGGGTGCTAACTTTCTTAGGGGAGAATATGGATTTTTACAATGATTTCTTGAATTTTTAAAAAGTGATATGTACATAGTAGTACTAATAGGCAGAAAATAGCCTATCATACTTCTCATTCAGGGTAAAGTTCTATTTTTCACTTTAATATGACTTGAACTTAAGTTTCTTGAGGATGGATTTTTTTGTCTGTTGTATGTGCTTATTACCACATGTAGTTTAGTGACAAATACATTATGCATAAATTGATTAATATTCTTGATTTTATCAAAATGAATGATACCTAATCACTCCAGAAATTAGGACAAGCTGGAATATGAACTGCCAGGGTCTCAGGACAAAGTTACGAGATCTATATTAATATAGAACTTGCAAAACTTGTCATAGGTAGGGTTTTAAAACAGCAGCAAAACATTTCTCCAACTCTTGTTACTAGCTGGGAGTAAACTGAGAAAAACATAGTCCCCACATTAAAACAATGACAAAAATTTCTGGGCAAATTGATTGCATAATTTTTCTTTCTTTCCTTTTTCGATTTGGCAGTACTGCAGTTTAAACTCAGGGTCTTGGGCTTGCTAGGCAAGCACTCTACCACTTGAGCCATATCACTAGGTCATTTTTCTTTAGTTACTTTTTAGATAGGTTCTCAAATCTTTGTCTAGCCTGGCCTATGGCCATGGTTCTCTCACCTATGCCTTCTACCATTCCTTCCTGTGTAGCTGAGACCTCAAGCTTGGACCAGCAGGCCCAGCTTATTTGTTGAGATGGGACCTCTGTAATCTTTTTTTTTTTTAACCTGGACTGCTTTCCAAGTAGCTAGAATTACAGGTGTCTGGCCTTACTTATTAATTTATCTTTCTTTAAATTGTCTTTGCTCCTTTTTTATTGTTGTGCTGGGTGGGGGTACATTGTGACATTTGCAAAAGTTCTTACAATATTTCAAATATATCAAAATTTTTAAAAAACTCATCAGAGATCATAGAGCAAAGATCTTTGCTAAAATTACCATAAAGACAGGTGCCTGCTGAGGAAAAAAGAAAAAAAGAGATCAAGGTACTTGCTTACTTGAGGAAAATATAACCAGACATAGCTAAGAAAAGTTCAGCTGGAAGTGTTTGTGCATGGGGGAAGGCCAAGTGTGGGCTGGAGAAGATAGGAGGGCCTTGGAACTGCCAACATAAGAATAATTGTTACCCACTTATATGCTGTTCTCCATGGCCTTCATTAAATGGTCACAAAAGAGGATAAAAGTTCAGAGATAGCATTCCCCAACTGTGCATCCCTAACTCTGGGGGAGAAGAGGATCAGCCACTGTGGGAGGGGCCTAAAGACCCCCATTTAATCTATGCATTAAAAGCCTTATTTTAGGGAAGGAAAGGATGGCATAGAGTACTCTAAGTTGTTGGGAAAAAAGAACTAAGCAAAATAAAACTGAACACAGCACACTCACACGCACAAACCCAACTCTCTATGTCTGGCAAAGGGACAGGAACACAAAATGGTAACAAGAGCTGAGGGTGGGGCAGGAGCACTAAGAAGGCCAGTTTCCCAGGACCCAGGAACACAGCACCTGCCTATATCTGAGGCTAATTCAAAATAATAAGAAAGCCTCCTCCCATGCCAATTAGGCATTGAATTAGGTGCAGAGGAATGCTGCAAGGCAGAGGCACAAGAACACATGGAGATCCTTCCTGAGACCCAGTTCAAAAGGAAGACTTAAAAATGAGAGCAGAACACAGATTGAAAAACAAAAACAAAAGACTCTAGCAAACCAGCTACCACTCCAAATGTAACATAATTCAGGGGAAAGTTGACACTGTTGGGCTCTGAGGGGAACCACAGAAACAACAAACCCCAAATCCACCTAACCACTCTAGACTGACTCAAATGTTACACTCAACAACCAACAGAAGAAAGGAGAGCCCTTCAAGTATAAAATCTTATTCACCCCAGTATCTGTTGTGCTATACAAATTATGTGGCTCTCAAGAAAATAAACAAAAAAGGCATACTTTAGAAAACAAAACCCCACATAACACACTGCCAAGAGATAACACAATTAGCAGAACAGATTCAGATATGACATTGTTGTTTTGAACTAATAATAAAGTTTTAAATCACTATGGTTAATAGAAAAGGAGGACAAAAGCAAACTTTAGGTGGCTGATTTCAGCAGAAAGATGGAAATTCTGAGAAAGAATCAAATGGAAGTATTAGAAACACAAAAGACTGCAAGGGAAACCAGCAATGTCTTTAATGTGTATTAATTTCTTAGAGTTACCATAAAAATACCACAAACCAAGTGGCTTAAAATAATAATTTATTCTCTTACTGCTTTGGAGAGAAGTCCAAAATCAAGATGTCAGCAGTCTTGGTTCTTTCTTGAAAACTGAGAAAGGGAATCTGTTCCATGCCTTTCTCTTAGCTTCTAGTGGATGTAATCTAGTGTACTTTGTCCTTAGGCACTTCATCCAATCTCTGCCTCCATTTGCACATGGCATTCCTGCATTCATGCTACCATGGTTTTCTGCAATCCTTGGGGCTCCTTAGTTTAGGAAGATTAACTCCAGTGTCTGCCTCTAATGTCAGTTGGCCATCTTCTTGTGTGTCTTCTGTGACTTTGGTTGGTTCTCTCCTTCCTGTGTGTCTATCCCTTTGACTTTTCTTATAAGAATAGCAGTCATACTGTATTAAAGTCCCAATTGACTTCAGCTTGACATTATCTTAACTAGTTACAC
The DNA here is from genome assembly GCF_047511655.1 of Castor canadensis. Lineage (NCBI taxonomy): Eukaryota > Metazoa > Chordata > Mammalia > Rodentia > Castoridae > Castor > Castor canadensis. Next base: position 10,857,303 of record NC_133396.1, on the reverse strand, counting down.
CTAGGACAATATTATTTCCAACAAGTCCATATCCTGAAGTTATGGGAAAGATGTGAATTTGAGGGGAAGGGGCCCTCTTCCACCCAGTGCAGACAGGTTCATTAGTGAGCGCTACACAGTCAAGGAAAGAATTAGTGAATCTAATGATAGATCAATAGAATTTACAAAATTGAGATGCAAGGAGAAAAAATATTTTAGGAAAGAGTAGATAAACACTCAAGTAAAAGAAAACAGAACAGAGTGTGGAAGAGCTGTATGACAATGCCAAATGATGAACTACACCTATAATTGAAATTCAAGAAGGGAAAGAGAGAAAATGTGGAAAAGAAATATAGGAGGAAATATGGCTGAGAATTGACACTGAATTATACATCCAAGAGGCTCAAAGACCACCAAAATTTCCAAAGACAGAACAATACATATTCCTCTAAGCACAAAACTAAATATGAAGGGAAAATCAGGAAGATATTCAGATAAAAATGAAACATTACAAGCAGAGAAAGAAGCAAAGAATGAAAGTAGACTTCTCATCAGAAACTATGGGAGGTAAAAAACAATGGAATGACATCTTTAAATCATTCATGGGCAAGAAACCAACAACCAAGTTAAGACACTTGTGAACTGAGGATTCTTTACCTAGAGAAAGTATCTTTCTAATTTTAGGAGTGTAAGGATTTATCAAACAATTCAGAGAACTAATAACCAGGAGATCAGCACTATGGATAATGTGAAATGGTATTTCACACACAGGAATATTATGCCAGACAGAAATACTGATCTGTGCCAAGAAATGAAGTGAACTGGACAAATAAGATTCAGTATTTGTGACTTTTAATTACTGTAAAAGATTGGTGGTCTAACAAAAACAGAGTATCATGTATTTTGGGATTTAGCATATAAAATGCATGTCAACAACAAAAGAACAGTTGAGAGGGCTGAATTAGAAATACATGTATGAAACACAGTTAAACTACATGTAAGTGTAGTATATTACTTAAAGGTAGACACATCCTGTAAACTGTAAAATTAAAGGGGAAAAGAAAAATGTTGGATGAAATCCGACATTTATTTCTAATTAGAAAAAAATACTCTCAATAAACTAGGCCTCATAGGGAACATCCCTAAACTGATACTGGACATATAGAACAATCTACACTTAACTAAGCATAAAAGCTAAACAATGCACCACAAATAATAAATTTTACTGCATCAAAATTAAGAAATTGATAGCAAAAAAAAAAAAAAAAACACTACTAAAAATGTCTAAGTCATTATCTTTTCCATAGTTCACAACATAAAGATCTTTGAACTTTCAAATGCCCTTCAATTTTTCCTTCACATTCAGGAATTTTCATGTATGCACTACAAGTGTGAATGTCTTCTAAGTAACATCCCAACAATCCCTTCTCTGTCATTCCTGACCAGAGCCAGTTTCTTGGGCATGTGATTTGTTAAGTCTCATGAGGCCCCCTACGTTGAAAGGCCCTGTGTTCATTTTATCCCTCTGTTGTTGTCTTGAATTCTTAGTAATTTTTTAAAACAAGAGGCCTATCCTCATTTTATTGTGTGCCAGCTTCTGAGAATTATGTAGCCCACTGTACTCCTCCCCATCCACAAGCAGCTGTCAGTGTTAGCATGCACGTGGCTCCTGCCTGACTTGAATCATTGTACATCCACTTTGATTCCTTGCCATGAAATCATAGAAAAGAAGCCCTTCTTACTTATGCTCTCCTCTGTTTTTAGGACACATGGAAGCATTTATTTGCCCATCTATTCTGAAAATGTCCTTTAATGCCTTGCTCTTTTCTCCATCTTTTAGTTCACCACAATGGCCCTGTAGCAGTTCTCTGGGGAATCTTGGAGATATTCTGGGGAACAGCATTTTTAGCTGCATTCTAAAGCATTTGTCCCTTCTGATTTTTATTAGAAGCCATATAGCAAAGTGAGTCTCAATCTTAGCTTTACATTAGCATCATCTGGAAACCTTAAAAAAATTAATTCCAGGGGCAGAACAACTGAATTGGCATTTCTGGAAGTTCGGTTCAAATGCTAGTCCTTTAAAATACTTTTTATAAATTGTTGTAATATGCAGTCAGATTGAGAGCCATTGTCACACGTATAACTTTATTCCACCATTCCCATGACTCAGATGGTCTTCTGCTTCAATCATCCTTTGGTCGTTAGCACATATGCATGTGGGTAGGAGGGGAATTGTTATTTTTTACACCATCCCTTTAAGCACATTCTATGATTTTGCAAGTCATAAATTATGGATTGGGCAGATCCCATGGTCCTAAAGGCATAACCAATATAAAGGAACTTGTACAATACCAATTGAACAGTGGCCTTCCAAGCTTCATTTTGAAAGTAATTTAGTCAACTTTGGAAATTACATTTACATTTTTCTCCTTCAACAAAATGGGAATGGAAGTAGAATTATACAATCTTCATAAAGATGACTGATGCTGACTGAAAGAATTAGAGGCATTTGGATAATTCTAAGATAACCTGTCATCTTATATGTATTTGTATGTATGTGTATGGATCTGTGTATAGGTCTATCTATCCATCTATCGGTCTACATATATGTTTTAAGACATGTCTACCTACATATCTATCCACCCATCTATGTGTATATCTATCCATATATCTGTATGCCTCTCTATAGACCATCTTCAAGCATTTAGTATAATGTCACAATTAGCTAAAGAGGCAGAAATCTCATAATAAAAATCATGAAGAGAAAATATGGTAAAACTTTGATCAGGGTTCATATAACAATACTTTGCAGACTTCTCTGGCTAATATATATTAGAAGGGGAAGCCTTATTTAAACTTACAGAATAAATTCCCAACTGATGATTAGAAACATACTGCTTGAATTTAATAATCACATTAGAAATACACTTATTGAAAATCAAATACATTCCTAGCAATGAAAAGACAAGGAAAGTTGTGTTTCATATAGGTATATGAAGTTCATCAACCATATGCCATCACTTTAATCTTCCTTCATCCACCCCCTGCCACTAGTACCACCCCCACACACACTGTACCTATTTCACTGTACCTATTTTTAAGTTGATGTTCAAAGGGGTGTCCCAATGTATGCCCACTGTAGGTGTGCTTTACTTTGGTCCTTTTAACCCTTTCCGTTACTCTCCCTTACCCCTTTACCTCCTACCCCCATTTTTCAACAGCTGTCAGTACACATCCTCATATCCTCTACCTTCACATCTTATGGTATGTGATATTGCTGATGCTCTATCGTTCTCTTTTCCTTTCCCTCTTTCCCCAAGTTCCATAGAGTAGTTCCACTGTTACAAACATGTTCTAGATCTGAGTCTGTATACAATCATGTTTATTTTGTGTATATGTTTATCTTTGGATCTATCCTCCACATATGAGAGAAAACATGCTGCTTTTATGTTTCTGATCCTGACTTACTTCTCACTTAATGCTATGTCATTCAATTGCATCTGTTTACCTTCAAACTACATGTCATCATTCCTTATGGCTGAGTAATACTCCATTGTGTACATATACCACAATTTGTTGATCCAGTCATCAGTTGTAGGGCACCTGGGTTGTTTCCTGCAATTGCTTTAAGTGGAGTGGGAAGCAGCCGGGGGGAAAAGTGGTGGGGGCAATGTAACTAATACACAGTGTAAGTCTAATTGGAATTGTCACTACGAATCCTCCCCATAATGAATATGTCCTAACAAAATATTTATTAAAAAAAAGAAAGATTCTGCATGACCTATCTCAGATGCATCTCCTTTTGGCAGCTTAAAGTAATTTTCTTCATGTAGTGAATGGGAATGCCAGTGAGAATGTTTCGTCTTTCCAAGGACATAGTTTAATTTGCCTCAGTTGAAAGGGCAGAAGACTATTTATTGTTTATCAAGTCCCTTTCCTTTCGTTTCCTGTACAACTCACAGAGAAATGAAATTGACTTTGACATTGAACATCTTTGATGTATAACCCAACTTTAATATTCACTATTTCAGAACAAGAACTTAAACTTACTGATCTTTAGTTTGTCCTTCTTTGCAATGAGGACATAAATTTATAGGATTATTGTGAGGACTGAATTACATTAAATAGCATGTGTAGGAATTCTAGCACAATTCCTGAGTCATAATTATTTCTTAATACACATTAATCTCATTAATCATGTCTTACTCTTTAGGGAGTATCCTTAATTTATTATTCAAAGGTACGTGTGTGTGAATAGAAAGAACAAGGTTGCAACTTGTAAGTATTTATCCTGGGATCTTGAAGAGAACAGTGAACTTCTAACCCAGACCCTGTGAATGGAGAAATAAGATAGGATTGAGAAAATTGTCAATGTGGCAACCTATGTGGAAAACTGGAACAAGTTTAAACTTATACCACTCAATAAATATGCTGTTACGAGGGAAATTATCATGATCAATTTAAATAATGGATTCTAATTTAATAGATATTTATTGCATACAAATATACTCATAACTGCCATCTAATTAAATCTTCATAATACTCCCTAAGGTGTGAACTATTATTCTCATTTTACAAATAGGAAAGTTAAGACTCAAAGGTATTAATTCCCATCGCAAATCTTAAGTTCAGTACATGATTTATCAGTAACAAACCTAAAAGATTTTAAAGTGCACATTTGACTATAGGATGGCCTTTCAATGGAATGATCTACATGCTTGTATAGGGTCTGACTAAGCCATTTTATAGCTCTGTAAACTATAGAAAACGAGAGAAACAGAAATAATTCTTGAAATGCAAATGAATTTTGTCTGCTGGATTTATAATTAATTTCCACCCTGCACAATAGAAAAACCAAATATTATATTTTGTTCCTGGTATATTTTGATATTTTGCATCTATTAGCAAATTTATTTTAGCATTTGTAATTGCTTATATTTCTAACTGTTTAGATTTCTTTTTTATATAGTTTTAACATCTTACAGGTTTCCTCATAAATTTATGAGCTAAAATATTGACACATATCTATTGTATATACTTATGAAAATAATAATTTATCTTTTTGATAATTATAAGAGACTTGAATATGTCTCTGATTCTAATCCCAAGATTTATGAAGTATTGAAATTAAAAGGAGCTAAATAAAATTTGTTTCTGTAAAGTGTAAAATCCACAAAAGATCACTCAACACATTGATCAGAACTGTAAGAACTTGTAAGAACAAATTATACATTGCCAACAAAACATACTTATACACATCCTCTTCTCTGTCCATAGACAAGAAAGAAAGAAGTGATTTTTACTCACTGATGGCATTATTATGTGATTAGACAATCCATAGGAATCTACAGTTAAAGAATTTCCATGAAAGAATTTGCAGTAATAGCCAACTTTATAAGGTCTCTGGATATAACAAACAGAATAAAAGTATACCACTTATAATTAACTCAAGACAAAATATTTAAGAATAAATCTAATGATAGATGTATGAAATTTCTACACAAAAAACTGTAAAGCATTAGTGAGAGAAAATATATCTGAATGAATATAATATTCATATATTCAATAATTTATGAATTACAGTTTATCCCAAACTGATCATTAAATTGAAAACAATCACTGGAGATGCTTTCTAGAAACTGGTAAGCTGATCCCAAAGTTTATTTGGAAATGCAAAAAACCGAAACTATACAAGAAAACCTCAAAGGAAAACTAAGTTAGACACATAGTTCAAGCTATTGAAACTTGCAATGTTACAGTATTTATGAAGTGTAATGTTGACATAAAGTAAACAAACAACACAAAATAAGGAGCCCATGAAAATAATTTACAGTTAAAGTTTTTTGACTTATTACAAAGGTGGGACTTCAGTAAAGTACAGAAAGTGGCTTTTTCAATAATTGGGGGTTAAGTCAATTTTGTGCTTCTAAGGGCATAAATATATCTCTCCTTGGTCTCCTGTAATGTTCCAAAAGACCAACCCCAAATGCATTAATTGAGCAAACTAAGTTTCCTAGATCTATGTTTGACAAAAGCCAGAGAGTGCTCTTTGGGGCTTTGGGTTGGGACTAAGAATTAGAACTGGAGTTTGCAAGGCTGAGAACTGACTGAGATCAGGAAAATTTTGTTAAATAACAGTTTAGAATTGGTGGGTGGACACATAGAGAGGCTTGAATTTAGAAAAGTAAACTGATTTTTGATAGCCTGAGCTGTTTGCTGAGGTTGAGAAATATATTATCCTGATAGGAGAATTACTTTATTAGATCAGCAAAATATTTACCTGGAGAAATTGATTTCTTGGGATTTCCTGGAGCAAATCCTTAATTCATGCTGCAAGTTGTCTTAGGTCTCTGTGCAGCTGATCATTTCTACAAATACAGTCATTCCCACCTTTTACCTCACACCATACACAAAGCCAGTTCCAGATGAAATGTAGATCTAAACATAAAAGTAAATGAAGCTTCTAGAAAAAGGCATAGAAGAATATTTTTTGTGACTTTCAAATAGGCAAATATTTCTCAAATCAGACACCACTCAAAATAACTCATCCCTAAAAGGGGAAAAAAGTATACCAAAAGAACTGCATTAAATTAAGAATATATTCATTCAAAATAAACCATTACGAGAATGAAAGGGTCAAAAACAGAATAATGGACAAAATAAATAAGAACATTATAAAGAGGATATCAAAAGTTATTAAGGCTAAGGAAATCATAGTTTATAACTAAGCAATTCTGTTTCTCTAAGTATATATCCATAACATGTTTGCCAAAAGACAAGAATTATTTCTAACAGAAGGGTGTATAATTAAAGTTGCAGTATAACCCTGCAATAGACAGTGAATATGAACAGACTGTTGTGCTACACAACACGGATGACACACAATAAGAAGACAAACACAAAGAGATTAAACTATATGATTTTCATTATGTAAGTTCAAATATAGGAAAATTTAATGTGTATTTTTAACTCAGGACAGTGTTTACTTTTGGTAGTAAATGGAAGAAGGTATTCAGAGCTCTTGCAATGTTAGAAATCTATTTGTGATCTGAATGCTGCTTCTACTTAGAGAGTATGTCAAAATTCTCTGTACTCTCATCTAAGTTTACAAGAAGGCCATAAGGGAGGGCAAGAGAAAGGAGGACAAGGTTGTAAGGAAAGTTAGAAAGAAACAAAAAAAGATTGGCTGAAGGAAGAGCTACTTTCTAGAGAGCTACAATCTAATAGTCTTTGTGATGACATAAAAAGCAACATGGAACGAGAACAACATAAACCCATTACTCTTCACACTAACCCAAGTAAATTAAAGAGTGAGGATGCTAATCTGGAGTGAGTGTAGCTTGTTCACCTCTTTCAATTCTTAGAATTCTCCACTGGAATATATTTCTTGGTGTCAAGCTTAGTCTTTCATACCTCATTAAAGAAGCATTTACAGCTGGATGGGTGCTATTTCTCTTTACTTGGAGCCAAGTTTAGATCTTAATTGACAACCCAGACCCTGTCTCTTTATTTCCCATGTGCAATTAGAAAGGAACATATGTTCTGAAGTTGAAGCTCAGGAATGGGATGTTTGGAGTTCCTGAAGTCTTTCTTCACTCTATGAAACCTAAATTCATCCCACTCCTCCCTGACTGCACATGTGCAATGGAACATTTGCTACAAGGTGACTCTAACATGAGCCTCAGCTGACATCCTTTCTGTGAGTTCCAGAAATACAAATTAGCCTGTGCTGGCAGAAGATTAGGCACTGCTCTTTAAGCAGTCTCTCATTCTACAGTTTTATTTTCCATTCATCTTGCCAAGAGAGTATCTTTTTCCAGAAGTTTCTCTTCTGTTCTCCTCTTCTCTTCTCTCATTTTAGCTTTTTCCCCCTCCTAGATCCAGCAGTATCTCCACTGAAGCCCCTTGCTCTTTCTTATCCTCATATGTTCTAATATCTTCTTTCATCTTTGTACTCTAGCTATTATTTTAGAATTCTTGGCCAGCATAAAAGCAGTTATAAATTAAGGGTAACCCATGAAGTGGGCAAATTTCCTGTTCTCTTCAGCACAATTTCATTTAGCATTTAGATTTTCTTGAATCCCATGAGTTTGAGATGTGAGCCTAACTTTAATTCATTACGAGATATTGATCGTTTGTATCCATGTCCACAATAGCAGTTGTACTTTACCATCTGTCTTAGATGTCTCAATGAAAGCATGACAGCCATCTTCCACATTCCTCTTGTTTATTTTTTAATTAATCCCTCCAAGAATATGCTGTGTTATAATGCTGCTATATAGGAAGACTAAGTGTAATTACCCAAAGCGCTAGAGTGTCTCTTCAGCCTTAGCAGCAGCAGAATGGGGGGAAACCAAGGCCACTTAGGGTATGACTCCTTTTCCCATTTCCTTCTTATGAGTCTGCTGTAGTAGTTCTTAATTTTCATTGTTTACAATTTTCAAGTTTTGGAAGTCTCTTTATTATCAAAGGCCTTGCCACATACGTACAGGAAAGATGACTGAGCAGCCCTGGGGTCTGTGGTTAACCTGCAGTATTTGGATATGTTCAGGAAGGGAGGAAAGGACAGTGTTTTGGGCACTGTGGAAATGCCTAGTGACCTTGGATTCAGGCAGTGGTGGAGATGTTTTGTGTTGATAGTTTATATCCTCAAGTTTAAACTTTTAAAAACATTATCTTTTTGTTTTTCTTTTTGGTCTTCTATAAAGTTAAAATATCCATGTCTTACTACAAAAGTGTCTTGATGTTGGTTCTTTGATGTTTTAAATGTAATACTATTCTTGAGCACAAAACTAGTGTCTTTATGAATTTACAGACAAGTTAAAAAACCTCCTTCCCCATATCTTGCTGTTATTCCTACTCTGTTAGAAGAGAGAGAAGTGTCTATGGAGAGTAATATCCGGGATGACTAATATTTAACAACTTTTCCTTTTCGTGTTCTATTTATAACTCCAACTTGAACCCAATTCTAAAGCCAATAAATGGGAGGATGGATTTTGGTATTCTAATTAGAATCAGAGGTGCAAGATTTTTTTAGTCTGTTATATTTTATTATTTATTTATGCATTTATTTATTTATTTTGGCAGTACTGGAGCTTGAACTCTGGGTCTTGTGCTTTCTGGGCAGGTGGTCTATTACTTAAGCTACACTGCCAGTTTTAGTCTGTTATATAAACACTGATTAATTATTAATATTTGTTTTGTAATCTGGAAATGTCAGTGGTCTAGAAATGTCAGTGGTCTTAGAACTGAAATTTTAAATCTCTTTTTATCTCTAGTCAAAGGGCTTCAATTTTATTTTCTGGAGAAAACCTCAGCTGAATGGCATTAAATACAATAATGCCATTTGGGTTTCATGCTTGAGAATGACTTGTAGGGAAGAGGTGTCTGCCGTCAAATTTTTCTGTCTAGATTTTGTCATTGAAATAAGATGAAAAAGGACAAGGAAGATAACGAGAAGAAGAAGAGAAAGAAAAAATCCTATATCATACATAGTGTTCTATAGTGAATTGTTATGGTAATAGTCTAAGATTTTACTTCTCTCAAAATGATTTTGAGATGGCATGAATATAGAAAACCATGAATCATTCCTCTAAACAAACTAACAAACAGTTACAAGTCTACTCTTAAGTTGAATGAAAATAGTTTTATGAATAAGTGTCCCTAAGGCATCTGTCAGGCATGGGCTCTAGTTAGAGAAGGAGGCAGACAGAAATGATGTATTCAAAGTGGACGCTTTCCTGCTCTATCTTTTAATTGTCCAGTTCTAATCTTCAGCCTCCCAAGAGATTTTTTAAAAAGTCCACTTATTGGAAGAAGTCTAGAAACATGTACATTATTAAAATTTTGGATAATCTTTTACTTGAAGTGTTCTTAAATTTTCAGTAAATTAACCTTCAGAATTGCAGGCTTATCTTTAAGTTTTACAACATTTTACATCTAAAGCTTTGCCACTTACATACTACATATTACATCATTCAAGCCTCAAAACTGAAAAGATGGGTAAATCAGCTATGATCATCTACTTTTTACAAATGGAAACATTAGTCTTCAGGATCTTGTGGGCTTCCCATCTCCAAGGTTACTATTTATAAAATGGTGAACTATGTGCTATACTTTTACCATATTTGCAGCATAGCTTGCTCCAGTGTTTATAACTTTAGAAGTTTTAAGTAAAAATTTTAAAAATTTCACATCATCTTCTACCCCTATACCACAGAGAAAGGGAACTTTCTTTGACTAGTTGGTAATCAAGTTCATTACCTGGAACTAATCAGAAAAAGAAAGAAAGAAAGAAAGAAAAAACTAGCAAATTGTTACCCTCTTTAACTGAACTGATTTAAGACATAACAAGGGAAATGGAAAATACTGGACTATCCTGACAGATAACTCTGCTTGCCAAACTAAAGGCAGATCAGAATCTAAGAGGCTTAGTCTCAAACTCCTGGAAAATAAGAGAATGATTCCAACTGGAAATTTTTAAAAAAATGACTTTCAAAAGTAGGACACTACAGATCAGTGATATAGTACAAATACAAAAGTTAATAAGGAGACTAATTAATCAGACTGAAGGTACGCTTTCCAACATACCCTTTAAAAAAAAGTGCCTGTGTTGATGACCACTGTTAGTCAGTGGTATAGCAATCTTATATTCCTTGAACAATTTCAAATGGTCTCTTTCAGTTTACCATAATTAAAATCCACTGAAATCCATGGGGTTACAGTATAAACACGGATATATAAACATGCATGCATTAAATGTCTTCACCAGTGACCAAAATGTTAAATCGATTTTATGAGAAGTTGGTTTTCCAGCCACTGAGTGGCTGTAAATGTTAAGTGTTTTTACAGGTTGTTGCCTTCCCAGCTGCTGAGTTGCTTTAAATGCTCTCTCTCTCTCTCTTTCTCTCTCTCTCTCTCACTTGCTTTCTCTCTTTCCCCTCCACACACACATACATTCTTGCTTTTCCAGCTGTTAAGCCTCACCGTACATTTTTATGAAGTTTTTCCTTTTTCTTTTACTTGCTAAATCTATTTATATTTTACTCACAAAAGCAAGTGCAAAATTGTCTTGGCACCATCTAACTTTTATTTTTATTGAATTTTTTAAACTACAAATAAAAATTCCATCCCTGTTTCAGTGCTTTCCAGAAAGTAGGGGCCCTAGTTATAATGAATCCAAGATGAACATTACGAGTTCATCTCAGAATTTAGATACCACAAAAGCACTCTGCTTGTGGTGTGCTCAGTGGAAACACTGTTCTTGTGGTATTTCCATTGGAAATATTGTACTTGTGGTATTTTTCAATGGAAAAACTATTACTGTGACATTACTAAATACTGCAGGAAACACTGGCTGGGATCTTGTAACAAATGCCAAGGATAGAGGGGCCATGCTGAGTGAGAGTTAAAGTAAAGTAGCAATGAATGGAAGCTCAAAAAGGGTAGTATTGACGAAGATGGCATTTTATTTGACAATCCCAAATTAAATCCCAGTTACATTATATATGAGGCAAAGAAAAATTCTTTTGTAATTAGGGGAAGTTTCATGAAAACCCAAAGACAAAGTCCATGTGAGAAATAAAATTAACACATGAACACAAGAATGGAAATTAATTAAAAGTGAAGTCACGAGTCATTGGGGTGTGATGTATGATGCATATTACAGTCCTATCCTGGTGTCTGTTCCCACAACTCTATTATAATGAGTGTTCATGGCAAAAGATGCCATGTAAATTGTAGATGTGCAAAGAAAAAGACACAAGGGAGATTTTTGGATTTTCCCAATTAAATGTGAGACAGGACTGTGCTGAAGTAACCCAGTTTAAGATAATGACCTGGCTCCCTTGGCTTTGCTAGGGCTGACTCAGACTCAGCTATCCCCAGCAACCATCTCTGCTTCTGTTGGATATACTTCTCACTAATGCTTGGCTGCTTTTCTCATTTGAATTTCTGCTAAGATGGTCCTCCTTCCTCCAATATTACTTCATTTGCCTAAATTCCTTCTGGGCTTTAAGTCAAGGTCAAAACTCCAGTCATCCATTGAAACTTTTCTGAATTCTCCAGGCTTCATGGACCAACCATATTTAAATACTGTAATATAGAGATGTTTCTCTATATGTTAGCATTTAATGTCGTCCTTGTAATCTGTGCCTTACCAGTGGTATTGATCAATGGTAGGCACTATGCTTCCTATTTCTCTGTGATCTATACCCTTAAGTATAGCTGCAAACATTGAATATGTGCTTATTGTTAGTTGTGTCACTGAAGTAAAGCAAACATGATATCTCAAATTTTTCTAATTATTTTAGCTATTAGTTCTCACTGATATAACAAGTAAAAATCCTCAAATCACAGAGCCTGAAATAATAATAATGACTTATTTCTTATTCAATCACATTCCTGTATGGGCATTTATGGTGGAGTGACTCTTGTCTAAGTGGTAACTTGCAAACTCAGGATTTTTCACCTTGTGGCTTTAATACATGGCTCCCAGGATTTCTTAGAGGGTGATCTTTACTTGAAACATCTGGAAAGGGAAAAAAAAGTGGAAGAATGTGAATACAAGTTGTCTATAAAATTGACCTGGACAGCTTGTGGCATCTATAACTCCCACCCTGTTTTACTTGTCAAAATAGAGTTATTGGCTGAATTATGTCCCTCAAGTTTGAAATCCTAACTTGTAGTATCTCAGGATGTGACCAGTTTTGGAGGTAGGGTCTTTAAAGAGGTAATTATATTGGGTAGGTGGAGTGGTTCAAGTGGTAGAGCACCTACTTAGCAAGCATGAGGCCCTGAGTTCAAACCTCTGTACTACCCCCTTAAAAAAAGAGGTAATTACATTAAAATGAGGTCATTAGTGTGGGACCTAATCCAATATAATTGGTGTCTGAATAGGAAGAGGAAACTCTACATTAGAATACAGAGGGAAGACCAAGTGACTATAAAGGGAGAAGACTGCCATGTACACATCAAGAGAGAGGTCTTAGAAGAAACAAACAAACCCTGTGATGCATTGATCTCCTAAATTTTGGAATCCAGAATCATAGAAAATAAATTTCTGTTAAGTTACCCTTAACAAATTAATATGTATGGACACACCTATTTGCAAGGGAGGCTGGAAAATATAGCCTGATTGTGTGGGGAGGAACTAGAGAAAAGGTGAGATCAAAAAGAATTAACCTAGAAGGTAACACACATGCACAGGAAATTAATGTGAGTCAACTCCCTGTATAGCTCTCCTTATCTCAACCAGGAACAATTGTTCTTTCCTATTATTGCTTATACTCTCTCTTCAACAAAATTAGAGATAAGGGCAAAATAGTTTCTGCTGGGTATTGAGGGAGTCGGGGCGGGGGTGGGGGAGAGGGAGGGGGCAGAGTGGGTGGTAAGGGAGGGGTTGGGGGAAGGGGGGAGAAATGACCCAAGCCTTGTATGCACATATGAATAATAAAACAACTTAAAAAAAAGATAATAAAAAAAGAAAATTTTGCTGAACACAAAGCGGTTTCTGCCACAACCCTGCAAAGATAAATAAATTAATAAAATGAATCTAAACAATGAGAGTGAAAATAAATAGACCCTACCACACTGGTTTTGTGGGAGGATTAGCCAGTTCATTCATGAAAAACACCTAGAATAGTACTTATATTATTACTTAACCGCTTTGTGACTTAGTTTACTCTACAAAATGAAGAGAATAATATGTGCCTTTAAACCTGAGGTGTATATGTAAAGCTTGTAGGCAGTGCACTTGGGACTGGGGATGTGGGCTCATAAAACATCATTTGCTCATTGACATTGATGAGGCATTAATATAGATCACATCTGTATAGACTGCTTCTTCCTTTAATGTAGATTGCCTTCACCTTTATTTAGACTAATTAAACATAATAGAGATGAGTGTTTGAATAGTAGATTGAAGTGAGCACAGATCACGTATTTAGTGTTTTCAGGTCCTGTGATTAGTTATGATCCTACCAAATAATTTAAATTAGGATGTATGAATCAGTGCACTATGAATAAATGAATAAAACTGTCTTATCTATAATTAGCAGCCTTTGCGATTTTAAGCTAAACGATATGATGATGCTTAAAATATATAACTGTTTCTAGTGAGCAGGTGCAAGAAGAACTACAATTCTCTTTACTACACCTTCTTCAAAATCACCTTTTACTTTAGTTTTAAGCTGCTTTAACATCTAGCTATCTGCCCTATCCATCCATCTATCTGTAATCTATCTATCATCTATCCATCTACCTGCCTAATAGTGACAGGGAGACTCAGGAAAGAGAAATTCAGTCTGTCTACACACATATATTCATATCCATATGTACATTTGTATTTGTGTGTATATACATATATACATGTGTGTATGTGAAGGGACTCTATTGTTACATCAAATTCACACTGTAGGAAAAATTATAATATAGTTAGCGATGGACCACAATTAATTTTAAGCTTATAATAGATGGATGAAAGTGGAAAAATGATCAGAAATAATATTCATAGGACTTATCACAGTAAAAACAATCATGTAAAAAAGTTTTCTTTCTTTGTAATGCGAACTTGTAACAATGTGTGTGTTTTCTCTTTTCACAAATCTCTTGCCTAATCCTATTTCATGCACCATTGTCTTATGTTTAGTCATTTTTATTCCTTGTAAACTATATGATCTATGGAGACAGAGGCCTTAGCATATTAAGTTTTGTATAGCACTATATCTAAAACATGACAAGGCTTCCAAAAGCACACGATTCATTGCGATTATTTTTTATTATTGTTGTACTGGGAGTACAATTGTGACATTTACAAAATTTCTTACAACTTATCATAGTAGAATTCATCCCTTCCATTGTTCTCCTTCACCCCTCCCTCTATTCCTAGAATAGTTTCAATAAGTCTCATTTTTATATTTACATACATATATACAGAATATTCCCACCACATTCACCTTCCTAATTGATTAATTAATTAAACTTTAAGATGTATGTGAAAAGAAAGAAGCATGTTTGAGTGAGCATCTCATTTTCAAAGCAAACTGGCGTGGAAGGCACACTAATATAACCTGCATTGGGAAAAATGAAGGCTATAAATTGATCTCCCTGAGTTCATACAGATAATTATTGTGGTGACTTATTATCACTTTTGCATGAGGGATTAGAATGGAGGTTTGAAGATGATGTTCTATTAAATGTAGGTACCTCATTCCAAATTTCCATCAACATCTGAATCTCAGTATGATAGCAGTCTGATTTCAATGGGTAAATGGTCTTCATTTACTTTCCCAGTGGGAGGAGCAGGGGAAAAGGAATGGAATGGTGAATATGGTGCTAATACTGTGTGTACATGCATGTAAATAGAAAAATGAGACCTGTTGAAACTATTCCAGGAATGAGGGGAAGGGTGATAAAGGAGAAGGTGGAGGGGGTGAATTCAAGTATGATATATTTGATATATTGTAAAGAACTTTTGTAAATGCCAATGTACTCCCACCCAGCACAATAATTTTTAAAAGGGGACAATCATAAAAAAACGAAAAATAGAAAAAAATAAAGATCAGAGCAGTTTAGAATAAAAAAATAAAATGAACGGTCATATTAGTTTCAATTTGTACATTTCCTAACTCATTTATATGCTCTTAAGTGTATTCCAACAGTTTGTAATATTCTCTACCATATTTTATTATGTCCAGAGTTTGGACATATCTAGTCATATCCAGTTGCAATATAGTAATCAGAATTATTGTGATCATTTTTTTTGAGACCAGGTCTTGGTATGTAGCCCAGGTTAGCCTCAAACTCTTGATTCCCCTGCCTCAGCTTCTTGAGAGCTGGATTTACATAGTATACCACTGTATCTGGCTTCCTAATTTGTCCTTTAGTTGCAGATCTCTGTGTAATGGGTATCCAAGTTTGACATTTCACATGTTCATTCAGCAAGTACTTCCTCTGACTCACAATGTGACAGGCACTGTGGGTGGCAAAGAGACATGGTGCCATTAATCAGACAGCTGCAGCCAATGGGAGTAATGCAGAGTCCACCAGAGCTGGAGTTCATAAGAGAAGAAGAGTTACCTTCTTGGATTATATTAGGGAGACCCATTGGAATAGATGACATTGAATCTTGTCTTAAATAATAGTTAAAGTTCTGATTGCCACTAAAGGCTGCATATGTGGATGGGCAGTGCAAAATTATTGGGAAGATGGAATTTAGGACCTTAGGCTCAACTAAATGAGTATGGATTCTACTACCAACATGACTATATGAGGAAAAGGATATATTAGTTAGCTTTTTTGTTGCTGTGACAAAAGAACAATTAAAAAGGTTCATGGTTTGGTCCATGGTTGGCTTGCTCCATTGCTGTGAACTTGGGCTGAAGCAGATTATCATTAGTTGAAGGGTGTGGAAGAGCAGAGTCACCTTATGATGGCTGGAGGAGATCAGAAGGAGCCAGAGACAAGATACCCTTCAAAGGCATGCCCCCAGAGACTTGCTTCTCTAACCAGGCCCCTCCTCCCAATAATACTATCAAATTTGAATCCATCAATGGGTTAATCCAATGATGTAGGTAGAGTCTGTGTGACACAATCACCTTTCAATAATTGGATCCACCAGTTGGGGTCAAGCTTTCATTACCTGAACCTTTTGGGGGACATTTTATATTCAACTCATAATACAGAGAAAGGAGGAGGGTGTTTAAATCTTGATAAAAAAGGGTAGAAAAATCAAGGTAGCACATGAAGACAATTCATTGGTGGAGGTGTATAAATAGGTACATACCGCATTTCAGTTTCCTCAAATGGACGATGCCAATACCGCCAAGTTCAAGCACATTGTCCAGAATAGGCAAATCCATAGAGATAGGAAGTAGATTTGTGGCAGCCAGGGTCTAGGGTGAGGGGGAAATGGAGAGTGACTATTAATGGTATGGGTTTTCTTTTTGTGATGATAATATTCTGGATTTAGGTTGCAATGGTGGTCACACTAAAGCTCACTGAACTGTACATTTTAAAACTGAATTCTATTATACGTGGATTATTCTTCAATTAAAAATGCTAAATGTTTAGAAAGTTATATATTTTCCACTTTAAAAATAGTTCCAACTTAAATTTTCGTGTGCTTAGTTAGGTACTGTTTATTAGTCTTTCTTGGTTTTGCTCTCTGTTTTGATTTAATATTGGGCCAACTTCCAGGATATTTGTCCTCCTCAAATAAGCAATTCTGTTTTGTGTCCTTGTTTTGACAGTGGCTTTGCTCCAGGCACCATTCAGATTTTGTTAATATCTCTATTATGGATAGCAAGAACTCATCTTATCAGGTAAAACACTGCCAACCTGAAGCTCATCTTCACCTGGCTGCAAGCCTAAGCAGAATTAGGAATAAAAATTCTATTAGAGTCCAGGAAAGTAGTTAGGCAGCATTTGAGATGAGTTACAATCTGCTAAGGTTTAATCTAGGATGTGGTGGGAGTAGGAACAGAAAAGGAAGGAGGGAAAGGAAAGAGATGGTGAGTAAGAATGGACAAGAAGTGGTTCCAGATTACATCTGGAATAGTCAGAGAAACCAAAGATAAATCACATTTTAAGTCCCAAGTGGGACAACTTCTCGTCACTTACTCCTTTGGAATTTCTACTGGAAGTTCATATATTATGATATAACATTTTACGCAGTGCCTGGCATATAACAAACATATATTTAAAAATATATGTTTGCTAGGATTTTGTATTTTACATTATTTTTACTTCTTTCCAGGAGACACTTGTTAAGGCAGTTCATTAATCATTATCGGCATTGATGAGAAAATGGAATTAGCACTCTTGCTTTATACATAAGTCTATTGCAGATGAGTGAAATTAAATGACTTTCCCAAGACCTCCACTTTGGACTGTGGTTTTGTACATAAGCAGAACAAATTCTGTTAATTTTAGATGAGAGAGGGAAGATCTCTGAGTATGATAGAATCCAGGGGTGCAAAATAGAAGTACAGTGTAGGGCAGATATTGTGGAAAAGAATTTATAAGAATATGCTTTGTTATGTAAAGCCATTGTGAATTGTCTGGAAGTTTCATCAGGAGGTACAGAGCAGCAGATAATCTATTTAGAAACCAATTTATCTGTAGGGTGAAGATTCTTTAAACACTAGGATGTTGACTTCCACAGAACAGCCTTTATGTAATAGTAGGTACCATAACCCCACTGCTACTCAGACAACAGTGAGTTTTGTCCTAAAACAAGTTTTTCTTTCTGGTAAATACCAATTTCCTGTAATTGTGTGAATTTATCATTTATTTCATAGTAATAAGTAATTTTTTCATGTATTTATGCTATCTCTCCAGCTAGACTATAATCTCTATCAAGGTAGAGTTAGATTTTTTTTATTTTGCTGTGGATATGACTTAATGCACTGCACTCATTCAATCAATTACTTGATTGACTGAATGCCTACATCGCACACATACATGACTCTTCAAAGAGTGCCATGCTGAAATCTATATGGTCAAGTTTGTGCTCCCTGAAGGCAGATTCTGATATGAAATGTAACGGTCAAGAATTTTATTATGGTGCCCCTTTAAGATTAACAGCAGTCAAAGGGGGAGGAGGAAGCAGACTAGGAAAAGGGAGAAGTTAAGTTTCAATGGATGTTCAATAATAGCTTCAATGGGTCCCAGAAGCAGCAATAGATTTAGAAGGGCCCTCTGGAATTCTCTCAGGTTGGGATGTGACAGATATGCTCTTACACTGTCTAACTGATCAAGTACAAAATGTGGGCAGTCTGGGAAGGGTTATGAACTTAAGCGAGGTTGATCTCTAAAAACGAAGCAATCCTTGAATGGGCTGCCAGTTCATGGCCATTTGCTGATAAGCATCCTGAGGTGCTGAAGAGCAACTACTCCTTCTGTGAAAGGGGATATAGACAGTGCAGCATAGTGTCCATCTGTACTGAGTAACTGCACATAAATGACGTGCTTTCTTTAGCTGTACCCCTCTAATCTGGAGAGCCTTACTGAGCCCAAAGGTAAGGGCTTCAGTGCCCATTGGTATATTCATCATTTCTTGGTTGAGTTTGTACTGAATTTATCATGGCAGTTTGAGAAGCTGCTGTTAATAACTACAAAAGAAAAATAAAGGAGAGAACAGTCTTTGGTATTATGTGGGGACACTTTTGGAGTAAGTCCCCAAGACACACACTGACTGAAATGACATCATATTCAAGTGTGTATTTTACTTTCTAAGTGAACTTCAACGACATTTTGGACTGAAAAGAAAATGCCAGACAAAGGATATAGAGAACAAGAGGAGAGTCTGCTAGTTCTCTCTGTTACATTCTTTGGGGAAAATCATCTTGTTTCATAGATGAAACTTGTTTAACTAGAAGAAAAAGTCATGAAGGCAGAAGAGTGACTTGCATACCAAAAGCGAAAGAAGGTTTCCAGGACAGGTTCTAGGCATTTCTCTGTAAATAGATAAAAAGGAATGACCAATATTCAGGCTCAGGAAGCAAACAGCAAGGACAGCACGTCCCAACCCCCCTTGTCTGTTGAAGTCAGCAGATAATACACCTGCTATTGCAGGAGGTCCTCTGCCAAGCAAAGCTGCACAGCTGCAAGATTCTCTGCCTCTGGCTGTCTGTTCTGATCTGTGCCTGTCTTCAGGGATGGAGCAACTCCCAAAGCAAGTTCAACCCGGTTCTTTGGCAGCTGAAGTCTACATGGACACTGCAGGGAGCAGTGGAGAAAAGTGAGTTTGACATGGCTGGAAATATTTAGATCTGGGATGTAAACTGCAAGGAAAATATTTACTGTTTGTTTTAATACCACAGAGGTTTGGATCCCGGGAATCTTCTTCAGAGAAGTACAAAAGGCTCTTGCCAAGGCACCAATTTAACAATTTGGTCAGTGACAAAAGGGCATCCTGTACAACTCGTCTGAATTCAAATAGCATGTGTCCAGTATATTAGCATGTCTAACCCATCTGTTTACAGAACCATTTTCTTTAACTCCTGAATTTTGAACTTGGCTTTTGCATTTGGACAGAATCAAAATACTTTTCCTTTGATAGAAAGCAAGGAAGAAATCAGGTTATCAGAAAGCTAAAGAGGTTCTACCCAAGCATTGGCAATAAATTTATCACAGCTACCTGGTCAAGGGGAGTTATCACATCCTCACAGAAGTCTCCAGGCTACCTAGATGGTAGCCTGGAGAACAGACACTACAGAACACTAAGAACTATCTAACATTGTATGCTTGGTCAATGAGTTTTAACCAGAAATGATTTAAAAAAGACTTTTGCAAGTGTGATTTGAAATATTGCATAGCTTGAGTCCTCTCTTTGTATTTCGTGGGAACCCTCTCACAGGGGTACAACTTGCAGGGCCCTTGCTGATATCCTTGAGGTTTTCTTTTCTTGTTAGTCTGCAGCAGGTGGAAAACAGTAACTGAAAAGGGAAGGTTTAAGAAACCATATCAGTTACATGCACTATAGGTGTAGATAGATTAGGTAGATAGAATGGTAAATAGGTAA
Organism: Castor canadensis; assembly: GCF_047511655.1. NCBI lineage: Eukaryota > Metazoa > Chordata > Mammalia > Rodentia > Castoridae > Castor > Castor canadensis. Next base: position 10,836,800 of record NC_133396.1, on the reverse strand, counting down.
GAGAGATAGGCAGATAGATAAGAGTGACAGAGATAGATAGATAGATAGATAGATAGATAGATAGATAGATAGATAGATATAGATATAGATATAGATATAGATATTTCTGAAGGAGAGAGAGAGAGAGAGAGAGAGAGAGAGAGAGAGAGAGAGAAAGAGAGAGAGAGAGAGAGAAAGGAGGAAGGTGTCCCTATTCGGATCCGAGTCTGTGGTAGATCCACAGGGATTCCTTCCTGCCTTCAGGTAGTGCATCAGTCAGAAAAATTTTTAAGCAATTTTCAGCTCTCAAAACACTACCTCTCAAGATCTCAATTCTTATTCCACTATCACATACATTCCCTCCATTGGCATTTTTTTTCCTAAGTAAAACCCCTTCTTCCCTACTGCTAAGTCAATTTCTCCTGTGCAATCATTTTTAGGCATGGGCTGTAAGCAGCTGCTTTTCAATTACTGGTCACAGTTGTATTTCAATTATCTTTTAACAACTGTGAAATGGAATTCATATTCAGAATTTTATAACAGTGAAATATATAAAAAGATTATTCTCATCACTCTGATATAAGAATTTTATGCCCCACATTCTTTTCAGGATCATTTCCAGAAACTCTCTCTCCTTGCTTGACTGTTGCCTCTGTATGTGTGATTGCAATGAAGTTTGATGTCTGCTGATCAAGCTTCATAAATTTAAGGTGCTCTGATTGACCTTTCTGTGATTCAGAAGAGAAAGTTATTGCTTGGCTCCTAAACATTAATCATGTGAAGAAAGGATTTTTAGCTCCCACAGTAATCATTGAGAACAATTTAACATTGAACTTTATCCACTGTTGTCACATTTATATTTAGTTGCACATTAATCATGAGAAGAGTTACTTTGGAAAAATACAAACATGCAAAAATTTGTATTTACTACTAGACTGATTTTCATGACAACCATTAGAGAAATAAAGACTCACTTGATGTATAGCAACTGCTTTATAATACAAAGGGATTTGAAAGATCTATTAGTTTAACTAGAACTCTTCTCATTTTGGAGAAAGGAAACCAAGCTAGAGTGAGAGAGTAATTTTTGTAGTTATCTCTGGTTTAGCTTAGAGATCCCAGAAAACTATTCCATAGTCTTACTAAACTTCTTTTCTTTTGAACAAATGATCATTTGATATCAGATAAAGGAGGGTTCTGGAATGTTGGAAGATCAACTAAGAGAACAATATGTTGTCATTTGTCATGCCAAAATAATTCTCCTATTCTCTTGACTAGACTGAATTTGGATCCGGTTAAGATTTATGCATTAATCATAATACTTTGTAAGCCTCTAAAGTTCAAATCTTTCTGGAAAGCATCCATCTTATGCTTTTCAGGCATTTATATGTAGCATCAACAAACAACTTGGGTCTCTATTTTGATAAAAGTAATAGGAGGGGATGCACAAGGAATTTTTTAAAAGTGCCATTTAATTTCAACTTAATAATGTAATGTTAATTACTTTGAATTAGATTCCTTCTGCTGCTCTGGCAAGTTGCCACAAAATTAGTGGCTTAGAGAATATATATTTTTATCATCTAATAGTTCTGTAGGTTAGAAATCCGAATTGGTTCTTTCTGAGCTAAAATCAAGATATTGCATCCTCCCTTCTGGTGGCTTTATGGGAGAATCCGTTATCTTCTCTTTTCCAGATTCTAGAGGTCACCTCCATTCGTTGGCTTGTATCCTCCCTCCTCCATCTTCAAAGCCAGCAACAGTGAGTCACATCCTGATATTGCATCACTCTGAACTTGTGCTCATGCTTTGCTCTTTCTTGTAACGTATTGAAGTTAAGGGACCCAAAAGTAGCAAATAGAAAGTTATTGCCATACTATCCTCTTGTCCAAGACTACAGACTCAATAGCCACATGAAATATTGTCTGTCATTCTATTTATTGTACTTAATTACCATATGTTTGTGATGGAATGACATGGGCTGGCCTGCTATCATTCCAGCCTTATCTGTTAGCTTCTGTATGAAGTCAAGGCCTACCCCATTTAAAAATTAGTTAGAATGATATTAGTTACTCTATAGCAAATCCTGTAATCTCAGAGCTGTAGCATTTTCATGATTTATTTTCAGCTCACGTAATAGTCTGTGATGGGTACTCCTGATTGCATAGCAAAGGATTGGGTTCCTTCCATATTGTTTGTAATTTTGCAATTTTTTTGTTATTAGTGGGGATTGAACCTAAAGGACTTCCTGCATTCTAGGCAAGTGCTCTCCCTCTTGAACCATGCTCCCAGCCCTTTTGTTTTCATTTTTGGTTTTTGAGACAGGGTCCAACTAACTTTTTGCCTGGGTTGGCATTGAATACAAGATCCTCCTGCCTCTGTCTCAAAGCAGCTGGGATTACAGGCATGGATCACCATGCCCAGCTTAGTTCTACTTTCTTATGGTTTCTCATAATTTTTGTTTTGGGGACAGATGCAAAAACAGATCAAGGATCACTTGTGGGATTTTTATATACTGGACATAACACGTGTGAATGGTGTTTCTGCACACATTCTATTGGCCACATTAAGCCTTACAGCTTAATATATCTAATTGTAAAAGTATCTTACTCTTACATGAGTGACCAGTGAGAAATGCTAATGGATTTGGGGGCATATGTGCAGTCTTTATTGTGCCAAAAGCCACAGAGCTGAGTATATGGGTACACCAAAACTAGCTACGTTATTTTGTATTACTTAGGGCTCTTTGAACACAATTATTGAGTGTTTAACATTAAAAGCACTTCTGACAGTGTGCTATTAATGCACAAATGATCTAAAAATCTTGAAGCATTCAATGTATAACACATAGATCACAGGTCATTTATTAATTCAAGTATAGTATTGAGCGTCTAGCATGTTTTGGACACTGTGTTAGGTGCTAAGCTAATGAAGATCAATAGTATAAATCCTTGACCTCAAAAAGCTCTCAGTATTCCATGGAAGAGAAACATACACATAACTAACTAAAATACAATGTCTTTGATTGAGTAACAGAATTATAAACACCATACAGGAACACAGAAGAGGAACTACGATACCCTAGTCTTACCGAAAGTTAATGGGGACAGTGAACAAATAGTGAACTATTATTAAGAATGCTGTGCTTTTGATATTAATTTATTTGGTTTAAATGGACTATCTCATTAAATAAAGAAGAGTTTGTGATTTAAGGAGCTATCAAAGTGTTGAACATATCGCACTCAAGAAACAAAAGAAAAGGTGTTTAAAAAGTCCATACTTTCTCTAGTTCAATGTTTTGGGGACGATATCTTGAAATCTTAAAATCCAGAGTAATGTTTAAAGTAAGATAATCAGGAAGGCCGTTTTCCCCTCTTTGGTGGTTGTCATTGTTGATGTTGAAGAGTAGCTGGAATGAAGAAGTTAAATGGTAGAAGTTTGTGTTTGAGATGCTGCAAAATGGCACTTGGGCGACCTCCCATGATGCTAGGTCCCTGTTGGGTCTGACGAAGGCAGACATTCATTAAGCCTTTCACCACCAGCGGTTGGAACTCATCCATTTCATGAGAATAGACAACCACAAGTATGTCATTCGTATATCAGTACCAGAAGCTTGAAGCCTGGAATGCACACAGTGTGCTTTGAACCTCATAATTGTTCCTTATAATAATAAATTTTTACTTTTGAACCTGTGAGTTATCAAGGAAAAAGAAACACAAAGCCACTTTGGTTAAAGGATAGACTTAAAATAACAGGAATTATGGAGATGGAAAAATACCACTTTTCTTTGTTGGCCCAAGGATTTATGTTTGGGGAAAAAATGATTCAGAGGTGATGGCCTTTCTTGGACATTAACAAACCATAGAGTCCTTTGTGTCCCTGACAATGGATGATGTGTAAATTCTAATGGGAAGAGACTGTGGCAAAGAAAAGAGGGCTCAGCTCAGGCAGCTCAGTGCTTATAAAGGGAGAAATCTTTTGAATTAGGAAGAAAAAAGGAAAATTTATTATTGAAAGTCATCTAGGTCTTTACTAAAGAGCAAGGACAAATGTGCTTTAAGTGTGACTATTGATATAACAAGATGTATGCATATAAACAACAGGTTTACCCCAGACATTTTATTATACTCAACTTACACTTATCAGATTCTGAATCTTATACAAATAAACTCCAGATGGAAGAAAGAAACATTTAAAAATTAGAAATTCATTGACAAATGAATAAAGAAAAGTAGGCAGTCTTCCAAAGAGTAGAAATTAAAAGGAAAAATGTTTACAGTTGAAATTTCAGTAGGCATTAAAATTTCTTATCTAAATATTATTTTATATTGTAATCTCAGCACTTAGAAGACAGAGACAGGAGGATTGTAAGTTTGAGGCCAGCCTGGGGCTACATAGGGAGATTCTGTCTCAAAAACAAAAAATCTATCTATCGATCAATCTATCATCAATTTATCCATCAGAACAAGCTACAGGTTACAGTGACAGTCGCATTAAATAAGAAATTATTTCTTACCAACACATAAAAATACATAAGAAAATAATAGGTTCTTTGGCTAATGGGATAGCCAGTTTATTAAGTGAACAAATAAATATAAATACTAAATATACTAAATGAAAAATTCAATTATATGACTAATGACAGATTAACACACTGGTGTCCTATTTTATCTATTAAATTATATGAAACATCAAAGGAGAATTTTTAAATCTAGAAAGAGCATTGTAGGATTGATTTTCCTACAAAAATGTTTCAGAAGGCAACTTGGAATTGTGTACACTTATTGATTGAATAAGCTTGGTTGTACAGTGTGAAATTGTGATATAATTGTTTTTCGCTTTCACAATAGCCTGTTAAGGTTGTGTATTATATTTTCTGTCTTTGCCCTGTTCAAACACTGTCCATAAACTTAGTCTCAGGTTATCAGCAGAGCTGGTATTTAAAACTTCCCTCAATTAATTCCTGACTTGGGACTTAGAAACTTTTAGTGGGGAAGGTGACTACTTTCTCATTTTTACCTCCGTCTCCTTTTTCCTTTACCTAATTTCTTTTGTACTCTCTTTGGCAATATTAGGTTAGGTAGGAAAAATAAGCTTTAAAAATTATTTATCAATTGGTTCACTTGTAAGCTTGGGCCAGGCTGATCCCTAAATACCAAACATTCTGCTGTTGTTATTTTATGAGTTCATGAGTTCTTTAGCAAACTGCTCACTTTGTTATTCACTGACTTAGGTCAATGTCCCAACGTAGGTCAAGGCTGTGCATGACATCCATTGATCTCTGGCTTCTGGAGGAAACTTCCTATAGTCTCTTCCTCTCATCATTCAGCCCTTGCAGGAAAACCACGTGCTGGGATCCTTTCCAGATGGCTCAGGGCTCACTGCCCTCTGTAGAGCACACACTGGCTCCTCTTTCTCTTTGAGTTCAGCCAGAGGGATGATTTCCAGCCAACCTCTTCCCTTTAAATTTTGCAGGTGAGAGCCAGCCTCTTTGTTTTCCAAATTCCTCACATATCAAGAGCTAAGTGCCCTCCCTTGGCCTGAAGTTGGTTAAGAAAGCTTAAAGCAGGGGAAAAGAAATGCTGAACAGTGCTGACAACTGTTCCAAAAAATGATTTATCAATACCCTTGAGAAATGCTTAACTTTTGCCATATAATGGAAGGCAGGTGATGGAATGAGAGAAGCTGTTTTCGACCAGCTGTTTTGCAGGTCACATAATAGAAATGATCAGGTATTTCTAGGGGACAAAGCTCCCAGTCCAAACGGAGATGATGGAAAATGTTCCATTTAGATGTTACACACGTAAAATATTCTTCAAAATCTCCAAGCCTTTTAGGCTGCAGGAAAATAAGAAACACAAACAACTAAATTATATACAAGCTATATGGATGAAGATAGTAATTACTTTATTAGTTGGAAAAATATAAAATTCTACAATGATAATTTGGAAGAAATACAATGTTCGTAGAAGAATGGTTAAAGAAGTTAGCGTATATAATATGTATGTATGTATATGTATGTGTGCATGGGTATGTATTTATTACTTTTTTTGGAGTTACTGGGGTTTGAACTTAGGGCTGTGTGCTTGTTTCGCTTGGCAGCCCTTTTTTGTTTCAGTTATTTTTCAGATAGGGTCTCACATTTTTTGCCAGGGGCCATCCTCAGTCAGGAATCCTAACTACAGCCTTCCATGTAGTAGGATTATAGGTACGTGCCACAACAAATGGCTTATTCACTAAGATGGACCTCCCTAATGTTTTTCCTGGGCTGGCCTTGAACCATGTCCTCCCAATATCCATCTTCCAAGTAGCTGGGATTACAAGAATGAATCACTGAGCCCTGCCTACAGCAATCATTATTGAGAAAAATAATGCTACCAAAATAATACTAAGAGACTATGTCCCCATACAAGAAAATATGATACAACATTAAGTGGGGGAAAACAGTACACATTTTGATACATGTACACCACACTTATAACTAGGTAAGATACACATTCAAGACATTGGGACTAGGAAATCAAACTAGTTTTCTATCACAACTTTGTAACTTAGAACCTTGGTAACTTTAAGGCGGTTACTTAAAACTTCCAACTCTCTAAAAAGAGAACAATACTTTCTATTAATATCCTGAGGCTTTTGTGTGCTAATGCCTGGCACTTGGCAATTGCTTAAGCAGCTCTATTAAAAGACTGAAAAGGACACGCAATGAAAATAGGGTGATGTTCAAATCTCTCTTACCTTACTTGTAATCTTCCCATAGTGCTGTTATATGATTTCCATAATTAAAAACTTAAAGGAACTGAGCAACAAAGAATCAATATATTGATGAGAGACCAGCACACAACTGCTGAGGATGACTCAATAGGAGGCTTCATGGAGCTGAGTTGTCTCACATCTTATAGACAAACCTGTTCTCCCAACATACTGGGTTAACCAGCCTACAAAACTCTGTTCATCTCAATTAACATTTGCTTAGTAATTGCTTCATTTAAGGTGTATCCCTTTTATTTCAGAGATATGTCACAGAAAGTATCACTCTTACTTCAGAGTAAGAAAAGGGGAAAATTATAATCTCCTGAAGTAAGCTGAAATCAAACAAAACAATAACGTCCTGCAAATGTTTCAATGTTTCTTATTAGAGTTTAAGATGTGTTTTCCTTGTCTAAACTGTAATACACAAATATCTTTCCTAGTGAAAAAGAATTGAAGCTGTATCCCATTGCTATAGTTTGGATCTTAAAGATCTCCTAAGGCCTAAATGCTAAAGGCTTGGTGGCCAGTATGGTGCTACTAACAGGTGATTTAGGAGATGGTGTCTCTTGGAGGAAGTTAGGACGTTGGAAGTGTGCCCACAAAGAAAAAATTAGGACTCCAGCTCCTTTTTCAATTCCGGCCTCCATGAGGTGAACGGTTTTGCACCCCTACACATTCCTTGCCATGTTTTGCTTTGCTACAGGCCCAATGTAATATAACAAGTGACCATGGACTGGAATTTCTATCACTGTGAGCAAAAATGAATATTTCCTCTTTGTATGTTGATCATCTCAGGTATCTTGTCACAGCAATAGAAAGCTGAAAAACATGCCTACGAATCACTCTTAGAATTTTTTTCACTCATGATCCTAGGAACCTAAGTTGGGTCATTGGGTTTGGGTACCAGTTGTGCATGCAGCAGTTCCTGGGACCCTTTTATCAATTTACAATAGCAGAATGCCATTTTAAAATGCTTCCACAGGCTAGATTCACATGCTCCTTTAATGCTACAAAAGATTTGCTGGGTTCAGGGGTGCTCCTATGACAACTGTGTCAGTAATGCCTTGTAAGTGAAGTGCAGATTGGACTTTCAGGAAGTTTGAGCACCATTTTATTCTTTCCTCCACTGTGAATTTCTACTGGTGACTGCCAGATTTCTCCCAACTGAGATGTAGGAGTACCATGAATCTGTGTGAACACAGCAGGAAAGTGCTGTGGTGACACTGAGGTTGTAGTACGCATTATGTGTTGAGGAAGAAAAGGCCAACATTTTACTTTAGGAATGTACACAAGAAAAGGAGCTGTAATTCCTTAGCTATGTTTTATATGGTCTAAATTCCCTGGAAGGTCAAAGTGCAACCTACGAATCTGACCCAGGTAGAAAGGAACTAAACACAGTCATTAGAAAAGGGACCGAGAAAGAGGATGGGTTTGTTATCATTGGGGATAGGTCTACTGAACCCGCCATTGTCTACCTCTCCTTCAAACCCCAGCTGTAGCCTTCACCCGGGCCAATGGTTGCTAAGCTGGAAGTTGTTCTGAGTTTCCTGATTGCCAAGGGAAAAGTCACCTGCATCCATCTCCTCTGGATACCTTGTTAGTTGTAATAATGAGGACATTAATTGCCTATGTAAATAGAGGAGGATTACAAAAAATAGTTTTGGAAGTAAGAAATTTCATTACTGATTGTGATAGGTATTTTCTATTGCTGTTTATTCCCAACATTTGAGTTTGAGAAGCAAAAATGACTATTTTTCCTTGTAAAACTAGTATTGTTAATTCCCTCAAGGCTGTACACAAGATAGGCAATAAGTAACTCCATGGGAGTTTCTGTTTTTTGAAGTCTAGCTATGGTTTAAAATCACTCATACAAAAATACTAGTTTTTCTTATTGCTGCCTGGACCAACTTTGGTCAAGATTATACCAGAAAGCTGGAGATACTGTGTGGCCATTGTGACCATCTATTTTGATGACCATTCCTTATATGACCATAGTTATAAGGTTGTGAAATATGCCAGAGTTCATGGAGAAAGATGTGTGCCTTTGAAATTTAAGAGTACATTTTATTCCCTCTGGTAGTTTTTCTGAAATTGTGTGAGAAGAACTTACCTAGCTTGATTCTTCATTACTTGGAAATCCTGAATAGTTTTTCTTGGAAGTGACCAGATGGAAAAAATTAAAAATCTTTTAGAAGAGATATTAATGGGTGGATTTTTTTCTAGAAGAATTTTATTTTTATTTAGACATAGATCAAGAATATTTATGAGATTAATATTAACTCATTCGCTGTGATGAAAATTACTTCTATTAGAATTTCAAACCTCAGGTACATACAAAGGTAAAACTTGACTCTGTTCTTAATGATCATCTTTACCTGTCTTGCATTTTAAGATAACTACAAAATGAGAACTTTTCACTACAACTGTGTTTCAAGTGGTCTTAAAAGTATGAACTTAAAAACACTGATACTGTCTCCAGAAAGTTTTCATAGAGGACATTTACTTACATTCTTTTATCCTTAATGGATATTCCTTGGTAATGAACATGTACCAAGTATATAATGAGGACCTCAAAGAGAAAGACTAGATTCTATTAGTGAATTTTTTGGAGGGGAATTCTGTAGGAAATAATGAGTAAACCCAAAGAAGTTTCTTTTCTTCCAAATATTTTATAATCACATAGTGTGTCAATAATTTGATGAAGTTTATTGTTGAAATTCTCAAATTTTTTATAAATTAGAAAACATCTTGTGAGATTTTTATGGTGCAGACACAATTTCTGTGGACTGGACAAAGGAAGAGAAATTTTCTAAACTCCAAGGAAATAGCAAAGTAGTTGAATGCTCTGTAATTGTGAGAATAGTGCAGCTTTGTTTTTACACTTTTTATTATCGTATTATTGTTGTACTGGAGGTACATTATGACATTTACAAAAGTGCTTACACCATATCACTCCCTCCACCATTCTCTTTCATCTCTCCATTCCTGGAACAGTTTCAACAGGTCTCACTTTTCCATTTTCATATATGAGTAAATAATATTTCCACCACATTCACTCTCCTACACCCTTTCCTTACATCCTCCAGCGGTACCAACCAAAGACAGGAACTCTTGTACTTTCCTTTTCTCCATTTTTTAAAAAAACACATTTTTGTTTATTTAAGATAGCTATACAGGGTGTTTTGTTGTGACATTTCCATGTATATGTGAATTATAGCCCAAATTGTTTCATCCTCTGTATTTTTCTCCTTTCTACCTCCTTATGGTGATTTCAACAATTTAAAAAATTCTATAGAACAGTGCATCTTACAGTTAGTGTTGTTATTTTCCAGTTACACAGAACAGAGTTATGATGTACCAAGAAAAGATTTTTAGAATAAGGCAAATCTGGATATAACTTAACATCTTCAACTTTAGCAAATTTCTAAATCTCTTCAAATATTTCTCTTCTCATTTCTGAAATGGTGACAGAAATTTTAAGAATGTTGGGAAGTATAGCCTCTATTGAACTCAGTAAGGTTTGTGGTCTTCCATTGGGCACTGGTGTTTGCATGAGCTAGATTTACATTTAATTTATTATTATAATTTACCTGAAGTCCTCATGCGCAAACAAGCTCAACAATTATATGGAAAAAAAATACAAAGGAATTATAAAAGGTAAATTTTAACCTGTTTCTCAGTTATCTGTGGAATATTGGAAAGAGTAATTTTAGGCAATTCAAACCAAGGATAAGCCATTTAACTGAATCTATCAAAGCCTTATCTTCCTCATTTATGTGAGGAAGCAAATCCCTACCAGACAATCTAGAGAGAGAAATTATTCAAAAGTTCCTAGAATATGGTAGATGGTTAATAAAAGCTCATTCATTACACTAGATCCTTGGTATCAGCAGAAATATGGCTCCAAGGAGACTGCCATTGAGTAAAAATCACATGTGCTCAGGATCCAATAGAACTCAGTACTGTGCTATGCATGTTTGATTCATTTTTCCCACAGCAGTATCCAATTTACATTGAAGACATTGCATTTCAACAAATCTAAAACTTTCACTTTAGCATTTCAATTAAGCACATTAACTTTTAGTTTGCTTTGGGGGCACCAAATGGATTTTTGGGAGGAGGCACATTTCTATAAAATTAAGAGCAGGTAGACACTCAGCAGATCACACAATGATTTAAACAAGCTGATGATAACACCTGACTGACTGAGATCTTCTTTGTATATCAGCTGAGCTGTGTGAGGCACATGTGGAAATTTAATTTTTTTGTTTTTGAAATTTCTTTTAATATTTAAAACTTACTGATTTTTTTATTGCACTTGGTCAGAACTGGAAGTACATATAACAACTTCATGAATAAGGTAGGATTACTTTGTAACTAAATAAAAACGAAGAAGGATACCTGCCCACCAGATATGTATTTGACAGCAGATCAACAAAAATACTTTAGGACATTGGTGTGCTTACCCCCGTTTTCACATTTCCTCATATAATAGATAAATAGATAGATGGATAGATAGGTAGATAGATGGACAGGTAGGTAGGTAGGTAGGTAGGTAGATAGATAGATAGATAAACAGATAGATAGATGATTGATAGACTATTACCATAACTATTTTTTCTCTAATGAATTTTGACTATTTTGCTATGACTCAATATTTGAGTATATTCATCTGTTCAAAGTCAATGAAATATCTCCCAAAAGGCTTTTTCTTTCTCTTTTCATGTCACTACACATAATCTTGATCAGTTCTCCTCTGGTTAGCTAGTTGCTGAAGAAAGCAGCTTTAGCAGTTTCAAAAATTTCGATAATAGATTGAATATGTTGTTTAATGTATGCTATGCAGAGTAGACAGCAGGTTCTCAAACAGTTCTTGTGTGTGGGTTTGATTGTGTTTCCAAGACTGAATATGTGTTTAAGATGAACTTTTCTCATACATTAACCTGGTGCTTCTTGTGACTGTGCTTTGAAACTAGAGACACAATTTTGAGGGAGATTTTCCAGGTCCTGTGTGAGGTAAGATGTCACGTAAGTACATTGTTGGAGTTTATACTAGAAAGTTTCAGTAAGATTGATTACCTCTGATATCTCTAATGTGAAAGGTCCTTAATGGAGGGGTTGAAAAATTGATTCTAGTTATTTTACAGTTTAAAGTTAGTAGCCAAGAATAGAATATATAAAGATCCCATATCAAAAACTAATAAGAGTAAAAGTAAGTATAATCTTGTCTGTGATTGAAAATTTATTCCACTTTTTTTTTCAGTACTGGCGATCAAACCCAGGGTTGTGTAACTTACTAGGTAGCAAACATGCTACCACTAAGACATACCCACAGCCCATGATTCAAACTTTCTACCAAAAAAGTTCACTTTCATATTCCTTTGTGCTTTGGAAATGAAGAAGAATTATCTTCAGTGATGAATCTAACTTTGTTCTGAACTTCAGGGTCTTGTTTGGCGCCTTGGCTTGAAGCTGGAATGAGAAGAATCCAATCACTGTAAAATACTTTTTCACATATCGTAAGATAACTTTGTTGTCTGTGCTACACGGTTCTACAATGTGCTGATTCTAAGACTCTAGGGGAAGAAAACAAGGAACACAGTGTCATTTTAATAATAAAAAAATAAAGAGATGAGACAAAGCTAAAGAAATAGTAAATCATTTATTTACTAAAATTTATTTGCATTAAGTTTTTTCTTGTATCAGTTCTATTTATTCATTTTATTTTGTTTTGTCTTGTTGTGGATCACTGTATTCCTCCAATCCACTGCTCCTTATCACAATTTTTTTATCTTATAATAACAGTTGAATTGTTACCCCAAAACATTAATGATCATAATTGCTGAAAATGGATCATACAGTTTCTATTGGTCCAGAGCCAATCAAATAAAAAGTGAAGTACAATCATTATTAAGTGAATTCATACAAACAAGATACATTCAGAGGACCAAAAGCCTAGATAGAATCAGGACTCACAGACCAGAAGACTCAGCCCAGCCAAAGCCTCTGTGTGTACCAAGCATCATATACAGGAAAACCTGGCTCAACTATTGATGGACAAGTTTAACATCTCCAAGTGTTTAGTGTCTAGTATCCTTGTTTTTCAGTTTTTATGCTAATTTTTAGGGCTTGGCATACTCAGTGGTTTTTTTTTTTTTGAATTTGAATTTTGGAAGAGTAAATACAATTGGATGAGTTCTTAGAATTTACTTTCTCACTGTTCTAGGGTTTGAACTCAGGGCTTTTGAGTTCATAAGGCAGGTGGTCTACTGTTTGAGCTTTGTTTGTTTGAGCTTCCTTTGCTCTGGTTATTTTGGAGATAGGGTCTTGCTTTTTGCCTAGGTGGCCTGCGCTGCAATACTTCTATTTTAAGCTTCCCACCATTCCTGGGATGACAGGCACTTTTTTCCATTGAAATGGAATCTCGAGAACTTTTTTGTCTGGGCTGGCCTTGAACCAGATCCTCCTGTTCTGTCTTCCAAGTAGTTGGGTTTACAGATGTGAGCCACTGGCACACACCTGAACTACTGTTCTTTGGAGCATCAGTGTCCAAATGTCCTAGATGTGGTGAGGTTAGCATTATCTTCAAGGTTCCAGAACAACTCTTCTGTCCTAGCCTTCCACGCAGAACCAGCAGCATCACAAAGGATACAAGTGTTTTTGCTCCAAGGTTTCACAAACATCTGGTACATTTTAGCTTTTCTTTCTCCACATTTCTCTCTCAACTTATTTCTTTCAATGTGGAAACACCTTCTAATATAGACTAATGACAATATTAAAGGTGGTTGGAACTGTAAATACTCATTTTTTTTCCATGTTTCTCTTTCTCTCTACATATATGTGATAATGCCGAGAGGAAGTAATTAAAAATAATGTCTATTTTATTGCAACTAAGTTTATAGCTTTTCAACACAGTAACTCCTTCAAGACTTGAAGAGACATTCATAAGACTCATAAAATGGCTTTAAATATCAGTTTGAAAGTGAGTTCACTTGTAGCCTTTCAGTTTTGCCAAAAAGAGAAATTTCCTGAACTATTTGGTGATTTTTCTCAGAGGAGGTGTATAATGTCTGGTCACTGAGTTTCTCTGGAAATTACCGAGACAACTTGCACCTTTCTCATTCTTACTCATCCAGGAAATAAGATAAACAAGCATATCTTTTACGACGTGGCAATGGAAATTCTGGAATGTATTTACTGCTCTGTTAGAGAAGTGAGGTGGCAGGAATGTCCGTTTCTTAGCTGCAGGTATCTGATATTTTCCGCTGAATGAACTCAGCCATAGACCAAGGACTTCTTCACTCGTACGTCTGCTCAATTCATTACTTTAAACCAGATTTTTCTCAACCTTGGTTCTACTGGTATTTTGAGCCAGAAGATTATTTTGGGGGAGCAGGGTCCTCTGTATTATAGGAAATTTAGTTGTATCCTTTCCTCTTCCCATAAGATGAAAGTTAACTGCCACACTCAACTGACTCTGCCTCAATTACGACAACCAAAAATGTCTCCAGGCATTTCCAAATGCCCCCCAGGAGGCAAATTGAACCTTATTGAGAACTATTGCTGTACATATTGCAAAATAATAATGCTTCCAGGGCTGTTTTGTAACTCTTACAACATATCCTGTGTGTGCATATTTTAAAACATATTTTAATGTGGGGATGCCTGCTGCTTGTTGATAAAAAGCCATTTCTTCCCTTGTACCCATTGCCCAGGGGATCTCAGATCTTCGTTTGGGATGAATGTGGTACTGGTTCAGCTTCATGGGTTACCATGTCACTACTTTTAAATTATATGTGCCAATAGTGCAATCTTACATACAGCTTTCTCTCAGAGCTAGCCAACAAGTGTTTCTCCCAGCGCCGCCATTGTCTTCCTTCATGTTACAGGTATATTGTGCATAGAAGTAATAGATTACTTATTTCAGTTTTCTGAATTTGGGAGAATTTACTTGGGGAAGCAGATATTTCTGAATTTTATTTCTTTACTGGAATTTCCACAAATTGAAATTTGTATTAGATAACATGATCCAAAAGTTTGATCCAAAAGCTGAAAATAACCATCAAATAAGGTCACTATACTTCTCCTCAATGTTTCAAGCAAGTGTTGACATTTTTACCAAAGCTTCTTATGTAGAGATTTCTTTCATGTTTGGATTTGCTAATGAAAGTAAAATAAGTAAGTAATTTCCTGACTTCAACCCTGCTAGGGTTCTGTGCCATTTACACAGAATAGTTGATAACTGAAATATGCAAATGTAAATTCCCTATGAAACCTTACTTTGTACAAAAGTGAAACCTCATCACTGAACTTGGAACTAATTCTATCCATTAAAAAGTAATTCTCTGTTATGAAGGATAGAATTAATGAGGTTATTCAGGAAAAGAATTAACAAAGTTAATTATATACATGTGCTTAGATTATCAACCAGAAATTTCACAATGGAAGATAGTGTGTGGGGGTAAGAAATACTCCTTTTTGAAAATAGTGCACTTCATACACACATTTTTCTTCTTTTCTCTGTTCACAAGAATGGTTTATATTGAACACATGGAGATGAACATTTATTTGTTTTTGTATGCTCTTGGTCACAAGTTATAAAAAAAGAAACTAAAGATCAATTTGTCCTAATTTTCCTAATTTCTTATCTGGGAACCTATAAAGGAGTAAAATGGTATTACTTTCATCTTTGCTTTAACCCCTAAGTCACAGGAGTCTAAGGCCCTAATGTCTTCTTCATAAACACTAATTCTGAGAAGATATTTGATTAAACAGCTTGAAAATATGAACACATGTCAGAGCCATTCATACATCCTCTACTGCTGGAGTTTCATAAAACCACCAAACCTACCAGAACCCCTATGTTGAATAGCACCCATGCAACCTTTCTACCAAACCCATTCATTCAACATTTGACAAATATTTTGATTATTTCTATGAGCCAAGACCTATCCTAAGAACACACAATATACAAGTAAAACACAGAAATGGTTCTTACACTTATGAACATATAGTTTAGTGTAAGGGGAGAGAGACAACAAGAAAACTAATTAATAGAGAAATAGGTGTTCATAGATAGTACTATTTAAAAAATAAACAAGACAATGGATAGAAAATTGTGATCAGAATGTACAGGAGACATTGAATTTGGCTGACCAGGCATGACTTTCTTGGGGAGGTGACATCTGGATTAAGACATAATGGTTAAGAATCATCCAAACATATAGACTTAAGGAAGACCACTTCAGACAAAGGAAATTGTGATCATAAATCACCAGAGAAAGGAATGAGTTTGATTCCTTTGATGTAGGGAACAAAATCGGATGTCTAGGCTCTAGAGAGTAATTAGGTACTATTAGGATTGAACTGTGGGTCCATTTAAAGTCAAGTGTTGAAACCCTTACCCCCAATGAAAATTTATTGTAAATAGGGTCTTTAAGGAGGCAGATGATAATAAATGACTATATAAGGATGGGGTGATAATCCAGTAGGACTGGTGTATACATAGAAGATGAAGACGTCCAAAAAGGGTCTTTAAGGAGGCAGATGATAATAAATGACTATATAAGGATGGGGTGATAATCCAGTAGGACTGGTGTATACATAGAAGATGAAGACGTCCAAAATCTCTCTCTCTTCACATAGACAGCAACATGGGAGCATCTGAGGACAAAATAAGAAGGGAAGGTGGTCATCTATAAGGCAAGAAGAAAGAATCAACCCTGCCAGCACTTTGATCTGCTCCCAAAAGTAATCTACATATTTAATGCAATTCCCATAAAAATTCCAATTACATCCATTAAAGAGATTGAAAAATCTACCGTGAAATTTATATGGAAACACAAGAGGCTATGAATAGCCAAGGCAATACTCAGTCAAAAGAACAATGCCAGAGGTATCACAATACCTGACTTCAAACTATATTACAAAGCAATAACAATAAAAACAGCATGGTACTGGCACAAAAACAGACATGAAGACCAGTGGAACAGAATAGAGGACCCAGATATGAAGCCACACAACTATAACCAACTTGTCTTTGACAAAGGAGCTAAAAATACACGATGGAGAAATAGCAGCCTCTTCAACAAAAACTGCTGGGAAAACTGGTTAGCAGTCTGCAAAAAACTGAAACTAGATCCATGTATATCACCCTATACCAAGATTAACTCAAAATGGATCAAGGATCTAAATATCAGACCACAAACTCTAAAGTTGATACAGGAAAGAGTAGGAAATACTCTGGAGTTAGTAGGTATAGGTAAGAACTTTCTCAATGGAACCCCAGCAGCACAGCAACTAAGAGAAAGCATAGATAAATGGGACCTCATAAAACTAAAAAGCTTCTGTTCATCAAAGAAATGGTCTCTAAACTGAAGAGAACACCCACAGAGTGGGAGAAAATATTTGCCAGCTACACATCAGACACAGGACTGATAACCAGAATATACAGGGAACTTAAAAAACTGAATTCTCCCAAAACTAATGAACCAATAAAGAAATGGGCAAGTGAACTAAACAGAACTTTCTCAAAAGAAGAAATTCAAATGGCCAAAAACACATGAAAAAATGCTCACCATCTCTAGCAATAAAGGAAATGCAAATTAAAACCACACTAAGATTCCACCTCACCCCTGTTAGAATAGCCATCATCAGCAACACCACCAACAACAGGTGTTGGTGAGGATGTGGGGAAAAAGAAACCCTCTTACACTGTTGGTGGGAATGTAGACTAGTACAATCACTCTGGAAAAAAATTTGGAGGCTACTTAAAAAGCTAAACATCGATCTACCATTTGATCCAGCAATACCACTCTTGGGGATATACCCAAAAGACTGTGACACAGGTTACTCCAGAGGCACCTGCACACCCATGTTTATTGAGGCACTATTCACAATAGCCAAGTTATGGAAACAACCAAGATGCCCCACCACTGATGAATGGATCAAGAAAATGTGGTATGTATACAAAATGGAATTTTATGCAGCCATGAAGAAGAACGAAATGTTATCATTCGCTGGTAAATGGATGGAATTGGAGAACATCATTCTGAGTGAGGTTAGCCTGGCCCAAAAGACCAAAAATCGTATGTTCTCCCTCATATGTGGACATTAGATCAAGGGCAAACACAACAAGGGGATTGGACTTTGAGCACATGATAAAAGCTTTAGCACACAAGGGAGGGGTGAGGATAGGTAAGACACCTAAAAAAATTAGCTAGCATTTGTTGCCCTTAACGCAGAGAAACTAAAGCAGATACCTTAAAAGCAACAGAGGCCAATAGGAAAAGGGGACCAAGAACTAGAGAAAAGGTTAGATCAAAAAGAATTAACCTAGAAGGTAACACACATGCACAGGAAGTTAATGTGAGTCAACTCCCTGTATAGCTATCCTTATCTCAACCAGCAAAAACCCTTGTTCCTTCCTATTATGGCTTATACTCTCTCTTCAACAAAATTAGAAATAAGGGCAAAATAGTTTCTGCTGAGTATTGAGGGGGTTGGGGGGGAGAGGGAGGGGGCAGAGTGGGTGGTAAGGGAGGGGGTGGGGGCATGGGGGAGAAATGACCCAAGCCTTGTATGAACATATGATTAAAAAAAAAAAAGAATCTCAGAACTGTGAGAAAATACATTTCTATTGTTTAAGCCATTCAACCCGTGTAGTAACTTGTTATGAAGCCCTAACAGACCAACAGGGACCAAACCCAGAGACTAGATGGAAATTAGGCCAGTTGGGAATATATTACTCTATAATTAGAAATACTTGATATAGTCTCAGCTCAATGGAATGGAATTGGAGATATAAATTTGAGGATTATTAGTAGAAAGTATTTTAAAACAAACTAAAATTAAGTTTCCTAAGGACAAAAAGTAGATAGAAAAGAGTGTTCTAAGACCAATGCTAGGACAATGCAATATTGAGTTTTTCCAAACATTTAAGGAAATACAGCAAAATTCTACATAGTATCTTTTGAAAAATACAAGATTTACTTTTCTGCTCATTACAAGAGGCCAAAATTACTTCTGCTTCACACCTAAAGATAATACAGATGTTCTAGACTTACGATTTTTCAATTTTATAATGACATTCATTTGACAGAAATTGTACTTGAAGTTTTGAATTTTGATCTTTTCCTGGGGTAGCAATATGTACTGTCTCT
This sequence comes from Castor canadensis, assembly GCF_047511655.1. NCBI lineage: Eukaryota > Metazoa > Chordata > Mammalia > Rodentia > Castoridae > Castor > Castor canadensis. Next base: position 10,817,907 of record NC_133396.1, on the reverse strand, counting down.
AAGATGCTGGGCAGGAGTAGTGAGCTGCAGCTCCCAGTCAGCAACTAGACACAGGGTACTTCACAAAGTAGTGTGTTGTTAAACTATGATGTTTGGTAGTTAAATGTATTAAGTGCATTTTCCACTTATGATGTTTTCAACTTACAATAGGTTTATTGGGAAGCAGCCCCAAAGCAAATTGAAGAGTATGTATACAAGAGGAAAGATATAGACCAACATCTTACATAAGCTTAGACATAATAGTCCTAAACAAAATACTAGCAAAATGAATTAAGCAATATAAAAAAATTTATGTGTATAGACAAGTATGGTTTTTTCCTAGTTATTAAAAAAGTAGTAAAATATTTGAAAATTAATGTAATCTAAATTGCATTTTAAAATTCATGTGGCTAGGTACAGGTTCTAGTGTATTTAAAATAATTTTGAAAAAGAATAATATGGAAGGAATTATTCCACCTGATGTTAAGATTTATTATATAACTATACTAATCAAGAGAGAGTAACATTGGTAAAGGGATAGGTTCACAGATCCATGGAGCACAAGACAGATCCTAGAACTATACAATACAAATATTCTCAACTGATTTTTGCAAAAGTTGCAAACACAGTTCTTTTCAAGAAGAAAAATGTCAATCAGATATCCACAGGTCAATAAGTGAATCTCAATCCAAACTGAATACTTTATCTAAAATTAATTCAAAGATGATCATGGATTTACATACGAATTGTAAAGCTACAAAACTTTTAGAATAAAACAAAGGGAAAAATTTCAGGACCTAGGACTAAGTGTAGTGCTCTTAGACACGGCACCAAAAGCACAATTCCTAGAAGATAATAACTAGACTATATTGGACTTCATCAGAATTAATGCTTTCTTCATGTCAGACTGTGTTAAGATGACGAAAAGCTAACAGAAAGTTACAGACTGGAAGAGATAATTTGCAAATCATGATACTGACAAGGACTGGAATTTAAAAATACAAAGAACTCTCAAATCCAGCATTTAAAAGATAAAAAATAAGTAATTAACTTAGAAAATGTGCAAATGAAATTAACAGGAATTTTACCAAAAAGGAAATATAGATAAGTAAGCCCATAAAGAATTGTTTATCATCATTAGCTATTAAGGCGATCAGATCAAATTAAAATTTAATGTAACAAAACAACTATTTGAATACCTTTTTTAAAAAGCCCAAGAGACTAATAGTTCATGGTCAAAGCTGGAGAAATTTGTACAATAACAGTGTTGGATTATTATCCAAAGAATTAAATAAGTGTTATGAATCCATGTTGATATAATTAAAAAATACAGAGGTGAAATAAAGAGAAATATTTCTTTCTTTCCAAATAATTCCAAATACCACATGTGGATACTGTCCCTCCAGAGGGTGAAACTTGCTGACTTATTCGCAAAGAACATGGATGGAAAGGGAAAAATATGAAGTTTCAGTGGAGGAAACTTGAAAGCACTTCTTTGGTCAGGTGATCAAAGCTAACATCAAGAGTGATATTGTATGGATGGCATGCAGGCATTTCATCTCCATCACATTTGTTCCCAAACCCACCCTTATCTATTTAGGATTAAATATCAGACAAAGTTAAACTCTAGAACATTCTACAAAACACTTGATCACCACTTCTTAAAATGATCAAAGTCATGAAAAATAAGAAAAACTGTAAACTGCCATAGGCTAGAAGGAACTAAAGGGAGATGACATCCTGAATAAGTTCCTGGAACAGAAATAAGGCATTAATTGAAGAAAACAAACCGAAACCTGCTGAAATCCAAATACTAGTTGGTGTTTAGTCGATGGTAAAATCAGGGAAATGTATGGAAATACTTTGTTCTATCTTTGCAACTTTTCTGTAAATCCAAAGTTAACCTGAATAAGAAAAGGTTTTTTTGTATTTTTAAATGAAAGTAAGAAATACAAAATTCTCAATATATAAGAAAATGCGCAGAAGCAAAATTTACAACTCGATTGAAGGAGAAAGAAGACCAAAATGAACAGAAAGAAAGAAGTTTATTCCTCAAAGGAAACAATATTACAGAGATGCCAATTCTCCCAAATTGCCACAGTGACAGCAAAAATGTCTTTATACTGGAAATTTAATAACCTTTGAGCAATAAAAAAGTGTTTAAAAGATGCTGAGGAATTGAAATGCAAGTGATTAATTCTGAAAAACTTTTAATGAGAGGTATAAATACACAGGTCAACATTACTACAAATAAATGTCACCATTTAAGTTATATTCATTTCATACATGGCATGAAGATTATTTATTCATCACTTATGCCCTGAATGTTCTATGGACCAGGAGCTTTATAGAAATACTCTTCAAGAATGAACAAAGATTTTTGCCACTCTTCCATCCTTATAGCTATCCTTAATGTTGTTTTAATGTTAAATGTATGAGTTATAAGGGGGAAGAATGCTTTCCTTCCCTTCTCAAATTCATGGCCAAGGCCTTTTCTTAGTCAGCTTTCTGTTATTGTAACAATGATTAACTTACAAAAAGAAAATGTTTATTTAGGCTCATAGTTTTAGAGATTCCAGCTCATGATCCATTGACCTTATTGCTGTTAGGCCTTTGGTAAGGCCATATATCAAGGTTTCAACATGTGCTAGAGCAAAAGCTCTCATCTCATGACTAGAAAGCAAAGAGAGGACTGGAATTCCACAATTCCTTTCAAGGGATTACCCCCACAGACACATGAAGACATCCCAACTAGGCTCCATCTCTTGAAGGTTCCATCACCTCCAAAATAGTGTCAACTTGAGGACCAAACCTTTGACATATGGGCCTTTGGGGGACATTTAAAATCCAAACTATAGTAGGACCCTATAACAAAAGACAGATTACAAGAGAAAAACATACAAATTTACTTAATATAAGTTTTATATGACTCAGGGGCCTTCAGAAAGAAATGAAAACTCTAAGAAATGGGTGAATCAGATATTTTGTGTGAGGTTTGATGAAGAAGTGGTAGTCATGGAAAAATGATTGGACAAACAGGGTATGATGCAATAAACTAGGGAGAATTTAATAAGGACCTTATGACCTGCTTCAGGGGAGATGAGTGGGAAGAAGGTCAGGGAGGCCTTCTTACTTCTATAGTTTTCTGAAGTGGTAGGTGCTATATTGTGGGTAGCATGTTCAAAACCCATCATTGATCAATAAAGATAAACATAATTTCTAAAGTAAAGTTTTGACTAGAATAAACTGTTTATTTTTCAGTTCTTCATATCTTCTTGGTACTACATAGACAGTGGTCCTATAAATTTAGGATAGACTAATCAAATCAGCATAAGGGAAAACTAACAGGAACTGAAGAAACATGTGAATTCTATATCAGTAAACCTTCTTCTTTAAAGGCAACTAGAGGAAAATCTGCCATTTTTAGTCCTGAAATAACAGCTATCAGTGACTTTTCATGTCACAGAAGGCTTGCTAAGGATTATATGCTACCATTCAACCCTTACAACAATTTTAAGAAATCATTACTTAAGGAGATTACACAATATACTGAAATCTGTGCAGCTAGTAAATGTTGAAGTTGAGTAGAATCTATTCCCATGTGAAAACTTCTGCTTTATCCTTCTGCAACTTCTCTGGGCAGGAACAACAAAGACTAAACATTTTGCAACCTTGTTGAGTCCCTTTGTTTAGGTAAGGATAAAAATGGAGTCATTCTCATTTTTCTCTTCATAATAAATCCTTAAGTCATGCAAGCTTTAAATATAAATGCTTTGAAATTCAGTGGAATTGTGTTTCCTTATTTAAAAAGGGATTTAATTTCAAGCCAAGAGATTTCTGGAAAGAATCACACATGTGAGACAGCAATAGTCCTTTGGAGGTCCCGCCATATTGGGATAGGTCCTAATTGGCGCAAAGAAAGGAAAAGATTCAGAATGAATATAATAACAGGGAAAGATGGAACAAAAAGGCCTCCAATCTCTTTTCTTTCTAATCAAGGGCCCTGATAAAAGACACACAGACTCACAGCAAGAGCATTCCAAGGTTGAATCACAGGATCAAACTTCATTTCCAAACCTGCTGTCATTTAAAATGTAGGTTCAGAAAAACAAGCAACCAACAATCAAACAAATTCTCTTATCTCAGGCCAAATTTTGAGCTGAACTAAAACAGAATATTTTCTAGAAGCTTATTAAATATTTGGCAAACTTACAATCCTTTATTTGTTGTAAAATTATTTTTAAGCTCTTGCAGCCTCAATGACTCTAATAGGTATAAGTAGAGACAAATACAGGGAAATGTTAATGGTGTCTATTCAAATGAACAAAAGTGAAACACAACAGTGGACCATATTAATCATTCTTTTTATATTATTACAGGTGCCCTCTTTGATGACTTGTTGTGCTAGCACCTTTGATCTCCATCAGTAGAAAACTGCTCTGTTCCATTTCAGGAGACTGCCATGTGCACCATTCACCATTCACTGGTTTTTTGGATCAAACCAGCAACAGACCTCACAGATAGAATTCCACCACTGGTCATTTAAAGAGAGGTAAATTGTAAGTTTCGTATCACTTCCAAATATTTCTTTCAACAGAGAGCAGTTTTTTAAAAAATCTGTTAATATTGCCATCTGCTCTGGTTACTAATAAGGTTTAGAGTCTGGGCCTTGATCATAAAGTGTTTTGCCAAAACCCTTTTTTTTTCCAGCTATTTTAAGGAATAAAAAAGTTTAAGACTGGGTAGACCTTGTAAAAAATGTTTTTTGATGTTGGCCCCATGCCTTTGCTGCTGCTGATAAGGTTCTTTGCAATTTAAAACCCTACTTCAGATATGGGAGATATTATCAGCAGAAGGGGGACTTTGAATTTTCCATGGGACTTTTCCTATGGGCAAATATTTTTTAATCTTCAGGCCAGTAACATCCCCCCTTTTTTTTTTGAGGTAAAGGGAAGGTGCTTTTCCATTGTAGACATCAACATGAATGGAACTGGCCTTTGTAAAGGCAGGAAGTGGGACTCCTTTGCACTGTGTTAATTATCTAAGACAATACAGGAAGGCAATGTATGGTACAGTAGAATATCCTGGGATTTGTAGTCAGCAATCAAGGCACCAAAGATAAAATTTGCCATTTAGTAGTTGGTTAACCTTGAGTAAGTCAATCTGTACCTTACAGCTTCAGTTTCCCCATCTCTTTCTTAAGAGTTAGAACATTAATGAATCTCAAACAGTTGATTTAATGCTTGTGAAAATGGCTTATAAGTGATAAAGTTGAATTAAGACTATGCCATAAGACCCAATTGTTGGGAACATAAGAGAGTATTGTAGGACCTAATAAATAGCAGTATGGAAAAATGAAATACTTATTTGTATTAGTTTTCTATTATTGCATAACAAATTACCACAAATTTTATGGCCCAAAACAATATGTGTTTACCACATTTATTATTTTATAAAGTCTGTAGGTCAGGGGTCCAGGTATTGCTTAGCTGGAAAGAATCTATCAACAATCAAGATGTCAGCCAGTTTAAAAAAGGAAATTCTGCCATTTGGAAAAATGTGGATGAAACTTAAGGACATACTGGTAAGTGAAATAAGTCAAATAAAGACAAACATCACAGGTTCTCAGTTATATATGCAATGTCAAAATATCAAACTCCTAAAAACATAGAATTGCAGTTTCCAGAGGTTTAAGGTGAGATAAAGTGGGAGATGTTGATCAAAAGGTAAAGCTTTTACATGCAATATGAATTAAGTTCTTAACATCTAATGGATAGCATGGCAACTATATTATGTTGCATACTTGAAATTTGATGATAATAGATTTTAAATATTCTTTTTTTGGCTTTAAATTTTATTTTATTTATTTTTTTCTTTTCTTTTTTCTCTCCTTTAGTTTTATCATTTTTACATATACTTACACGTACATATATTGTTTGTGCCACAGTCCCCCCCACCCCTGCTTATTCTTACTACAGACATTCACACACACACATGCACGTATACACACCAATGGTAAGGAATGAACTAACTTGATTGTGGCAATCATAACAATGTATAAATATTACAAATCATCATATTGTATACCTTACATTTATACAATTTTATTTGTCAATGATATCTCAGTAAACCTGAAAAAAAATGATGAGCTGCAATAACAACAATAAAAAGACATTGGTCAGAACTGAGTTCTCATCTGGAGGCTTTACTTGGGATGGATTCACTAAAATACCCACTTATGTTGTTGGAAGAATTCATCATTTGTGGTCAAAAGACTGAGACCTGGCTTTTGTCTGGCTGTTGGCCAGGGGTCACTCTCAGCATCAAGAGGCTGTGCACAATTCTTTGCTATGTTGCTCTTTCTCTCTTCTCAGGTATCATACTCATGGTGGCTCATTCCTTCAGGGCTAGCTAGAGAGAAGAAAGTCTCTAGTATGATTCATAGTCTATCAAAGCATTTTTATATATTGTGATGTAATCATGGGAGTGACATTCATCACTTTTGTCTTATAAAGCTGGTCTAACCACAAGAGTGACATTTCATTCTCTATTGGTTAGAAGCAAGTTACTGTTTCAGCTCACATTCAAAGATAGAAGATTTCAAAAAGGTGAGGACATCTGGAAGCAGGGATCCTGACAACTTCATTTCTAGACCTTGAAGTTAAATGCACACAATGAAGCACTATTTTTTCAGTTCATAGCATACACACTTCAGATATCTCTTCATTTTTTTATTGAAATTGATTCTACTATTGACTATTGCATGTAATATAAAAATACAACATGCCATAGCCCTGAAAAGCGCAAAATACACAAATATCCTATTTACCATTCCAAACTGTGTAACTGGCCTTACTATTCTTCTCTCAAAAAATGAAGTTTCTTTCAGTTTCAGTGTGGGGGGAGACATCACAGTGACTGCTGCCACCTGAGCTAGGTATCTTGTGATGGCCCTTCGGTATCTAACTCCCCATTCATCAACTTGCTCTGTGTCCTAAAAGGCTGACTAATACAGATTCTATCAAGTCCTGTGTGTTCTAATTGTGTTCAACCAGTAGGAAGCTATAATTGAGAGAGCACAGGAGAGTGAAGTCACCTTATCAACCCTTCATCCCATCTGTGTGGAGTCATCTAGGCTACCTGTGTCTCTCTCCTGAACATCTTCTACTTGTCATGATAGTTTCTTGCATGGCTCTCTTCCACCGCAGTTCAGTAACTGCTCTACTGCCTTGCCTATTTCAGCCTAGGGACACCAACAATTTGGATGTTACTATCCTTAGGTCACTGTCCTGTTTTTGTGCTTTAGTTTGTATTGTAGTCTTCTGAACCATCTTCTAACTTTACCTAAAAGTTCCTTTATTAAATCTTCCTCAAGTAAATTGAGTGTGCCATTTATTTCTTGCTGGGACACTAACAGATATCATACCAAAAGAATTAAAGGTCTTTGAGCAGGGTGTTTATACATAAGGGTTAATCAAAAAATAGTCATTAGGGCTATCGGGTGGCTGAAGTGGTAGAGTGCCTGCCTAGCAAGCATGATGTCCTGAGTTCAAACCCCAAAAATAAACCAAAAAACTGTTATTAAAGGAATGAGAAAGAAATGACTTTTGACAGAGAATATGTCCCTTTTCCCATTTATTTGATAGTTTCAAATGTCCTAAGGAACTTCTATCTTCCACAGTTCTGCTAAGAAGAGTTTCCTGGGACCACTTCCTAGAGGTTTGAGTCTATAAATATTGCTTGTTTCAGAACAGATTAGAGCATTACTTTTCTGATTTTTCTCTTATTTGTAGCCAGAAGACAGGTATGAGGGATGAGGGTATGGGGAAAAAAAATTATGGAGTAAGATGTGTGTGTCTCAATGTTGAGGTCTGAATTAAAGTCATAATACATATCTGTGGTGGAAGCAGCAGCAATAGAGAAGCAAAGGTTCTAATACTAATAGTGAATCACTACAATGTGCTAAAAAGATAAGGATGAGTTTTGGATAAAGCCAAACATTTTTATAAACAAGCATTCTATCAAAGAAAATCTAAGTAAAAATGTATGAGATTGTGTAACAAACACTCAAAGAAGCATGAAACGTTTGATTTTTAAAGACAATTAAAGGACATTTGGTTGACTATCCAATAGTGTATGTGGATGAAAGTTGGGAAATTATGTGGGATAAAGGGAAGGATTTTGAAGTCTCAGTATGGCTGGTTTTTAGGACCATTTCATGGTGTTCTGGTATAATATCTGCTCACTGGTGCCTGATCAATGTGATATCACTGTGATCTCTCATTTATTTTAACCATACGGATATGAGTTGATGTAGTTTCAAATAGGAAATAGGCAGCTGTCAGCCTTCTGGACTTTCTCTACAATTGGTTCTCTTACTACTTTTGACATTATAGACACAAGATATCCTGGATGGACAAAGGATTTGGGGTATGAAACCCATTTCTAGACACAGAGTCATTTTGTTTATTTGTTTGCCAGCTCACGGGCTCCAAATAATTCCATTCCCTTAATCGTCTTCCTGTACTACTGGACAGCATGTCAACTCTCAAAATCTACTCCCAAATAGGTAAGGCAGTATGAGTATTACAAGGGTTTGGTCTTGGCTTAGTACTAATCATCGATATCTTCAGATTTAAGCTGTAGCTTGTATACTTGGCTTTATGTGCTTGTCCATGAAGGCTGCTTTGGTTTGGATCAGTGGCCCCCAAAGGCCCATGTGTTAAAGGTTTTATTACCAGCTGTGCCAATATTGAGAGGCCATGGAACCTTTAGGAGGTGGACCTTAGTGGAAGGAAGTGAACATGTTAAAAATTCAGATTCCTGGAGTTTATCCCACATCTATCAAATCAAAATTCTGCAAAATGGGTAAAAAATAATCTGAATTCTTAAGGATAATTTTGGTTTATGCTGATGTACACTAAACTTGAGAACAAATTCCAAGGGGAAGACTAGATTTCAAGAGGTTAACAAATTCAAAAACAGTTTTAAGTAGAGAGAAAATGGACCAAGTTGTGTAGCCAAATGCAAGGCATTCCAAGGGCTGTAAAGAAAATATTTATCTGGTGTTTAAAGTGTAAGTAAGACAAGAAAGTAGCAAGCTATAAACCTTGAAAAACTACAGGTCAATCTGCATTAATCCTTGAATAAAGTTTTTCTTTAGACTTTGGACTTTATTGGATTATTCAAATTGAGCCATTTGTTTTTCTTTGGACCAACAAAAGTCTATTCTAAGGCAGAATTTTGAGCAAGCTCCTCTAACAGTCATCAGGATAGCTGGAAGTTCATGGAACAACAAGGGCTTACTTAATTGGGCTCTTATTCAAAATCCCAAATTAATTAATATATGAACTCTCACTTGATGTTTGATATTGAGTATCAAGAAAGGAAGAGATTAAATTTAAAATATATTGTAGGAAATCAAAACAACAACAACAACAACAAAATCAGCATGAAGACATTTCCTGGGTGAACTTATTGGGAGAGTAGTTCAAAAAGATAGACACGGAATATCTGAGTGCTTAGATTGTTGGGCAATCACTAGCAGAAAGAGGTAAGTCAAAAGGAGGCTCTGCTTAAGGCAGGTGGTGGAGAGCTCACTTTTACAAGCGTTTAGGGTACTAGCAAGATACCCATATCTTCAGGTCCAACTGGGAGTTGGACATTTAAGACAGAGTTAAAGGGAGAACATCATATCTTAAGATATAAAGTTGGAAGAGAAGACTGAAGGTGAGAGAACAAATGTGAATTCTAGAAGGCTTAAGGAAATAAATACAAAATTTCACCTGGGACAAACCTGTGTTGATATGGTGGAGAAGAATTGGAGGGGAAAAGTGAACCTCATCCTCAGGAGGAGTTAGGCCAAAATATAATCTAAATTTCTCTCAGAGACAGTCTCATCTTAAAGGGAGGAGAGAGAAAAACACAGTCAGCTTGCCTTATCATGTAAGATATGTTCCAAGATATCTAGTGGTTACCCGAAACTGTAGATAAAAAAAGAACCCTACATATTATTTTTTCTATATGTAAGTCAAGAATTTTTACCTTTAAACATAAATGAAGTACATTATGATTTCTCTTTGGCAATATTCGAATTGTTACACTTACTACACTTGTGCTTTGGCAGCCATTATTAAGAAATAAAAGGACTAATGGAACACAAGCACTATGATACCATGGCAGCCAGTGTGATAACTGAGATGGCTAACATGTGACCCATGGATGAGTAGTATATACACTGGGTACACTGAACAAAGAGCAGGATGACACAAGATTTTGTTGCACTACTCAAAATTGCTCATAATTAAAAACTTATGAATTGTGTATTTCTGGAATTTTCCATTTAATATTTTTGAAGAGTTGTGAAACCACAGAAAATGAAACTGCAGATAAGGAAGAAACTACTGTATATACACAAATGTTTCAAAATATTACCAGTGACCAATATTAATTGAATTTCCAGAGAACTTGTGACTGAGATTAAAATCAAATAATTTTCTATTATGGTGACCAAGAAGATAAAATGCATTTTGTATCACTTAATACTCATTCCTTAGATTATAGATTTATATATCTTTTTAAAGTTCTTAGAATGATATATTAAGTAACACTTAAAAACATTTAGAGAGCAAAGTAGACTTCTGATCTAAGTTACTTGATTCCCAGGATGTCAGACATAGCATTCTTGATTTAGGGAGATCTCATCACATTCTGACCAGTGGTACTGAGCTCTGCCTGGCTCCTGTTGTACTTGAGACCAACTATGAAGCATTCAAAATAAAGTCTTGTCTTTTGAAACATTGGAGTCTTCCTCTTAAAATGCCTTATCATCAACAATATTTTAAAATGTGTTCACAAGTCCAATCTTGAGGCAGAACAAGTAAGGCAAGGAAATATCAGAAGTGAAAGAGAAATAAAACTGAGAGAAGTATCAGAAAGGCCAAGTTCAGATGGCTTTGGCTTTTGGTGAAAATCAGGGACATCTTTTTCATTAGATCAGTCTCCTTTCACTGACTACCCCTTTGGACATGCACAAGTGTCCTTCTGTGCAATGGGAAGTTAGTTCGTTGTGCATGGGAGTAAGGCAGCCTTTGATAAATATAAAACCCCATCATTATCTCATTTTAGTATATGCTGAGATTTTCCTAAACAGATGTCATGGAAAATTCATTGAGAAAAAACATAACTTATTACAAAAGTTACCCACAGATTTTATCTTTCTTTTTTGCTTTAAAAGTTCAAAGCTATGAGTAAATGACTTAATTGAGATAAACTTTATAAGAAAAAGAACTGAAGGGTAATTCATAAGGTATTGACTGGGTTGTATTAAGTGAATTGTGCTGGACGGAAATTTAAATGTTCTAAATGCCCTGTGATTGTATTTGGTCCTTCAAAAGTGTTCCATTTTCTTAAAGTCTCTACCATCTGCATTTCTAAATGTTGCTTCTCTTTGTGTATTAAGAAAATACCACTGCAAACAGAAAGGAAAATATGAGTTTATTTTTCCAAATAGTGGATTGACTTTCTCATGCATTATTGACAGGGAATTGCCCCTGATACAAAAAAAAAAGTTATATTTGCAAATGGTAGATTGAGTTCAGGGGTATGATAAAAGGTATGGAGATGAGACTTGATGATTAAAGAATCAGATTGTTGACTTTGGTCATCAGTTAAGTGCTACTTGAAGTTGGCACTTAAATAAAGAAGTATTTCTAATTGCCTGTATCATGAAAAGTAGGATGAAAAGCTCCATTATTATGGAGCTTTAACTAGTCACTTGAGGCATACGTTTGGGTATGCTTTCTTTAGAGATCCATACCTGGGTAGTCCTGCAAGGTATCTGAGAGCCAGCTAAGTAACTTTTCTTTAGCATTTCCTAAACAAATTTATTCATCTAGTAGAATGGTTAAAACAAACACTGATAAGAATAATAGTTGGTGAGGATGGGAAACAATAGGACGTGTCATATGTTACTCCGGGGAAGGTAAAATGGTAGTTCTCTCTGGGAAATAGGTTGGCAATTACTTAATAGACTCTAACATGCCTTGTTGTATGACCCAACAGTTTTATTCCTTGGCACTTATTCAAGTAAAGAGAAAATTTGCTGTCACATAAAAACCTATATATGAATGGTTACAACAACTGATTCATATTTGCTCAAACCTGGAAAAAATCCAGATTCTTTTTAATTGTTGAATGTATAAACAAATCGTCATACATCCTTGCAAATAACTGATTCACTAAATAACAGGAATGAAGCCCAAATGTATGTTGCTCTTTTTTCTTTCTCCTTTCATTTTCTTTCTCTTTTTTACATTTACTTACATATGTATACATTGTTTGTGCCACCCTTCCAGCCCCCCCAACCCCCCCAGAGCTCCCCAACAACTCCTTGCCCGTCTAGGCAGAACCTGTTTTGCCCTCTTCTCCGATTTTGTTGAAGAGAAAACATAAGCAATAATAAGAAAGATACCATTTTTGTTAGTTTGGGATAAAGATAGCTATTCAAAGAGATTCCTAGCATTGCTTCCATGCACTTGTGAATTGCAACCCACATTGGTTCTTTTCTACCAGACCACTTCACTACTTCCTGATCCCCTTCCCGTAGTGGCCTCTGGTAATTTAATATTACTTTATTCGCTCCTCAACAGGGAGCACATCAATCACATTCAAGTTTTAGGTTTCCTTTCCTTTCCCTGTTTCTCCCGTGTGTATTCTCCCCTTAGTGTGTGACCCATGTCCAATAATATTACTGAATTTGTTTTGGGTCTATAATCCAAGATGAGGGAGAACATGCGATTTTTGGCCTTCTGAGCCTGGCTAACTTCGCTTAAGATGATGTTCTCTAGTTCCATCCATTTACTTGCAAATGATAAAGTTTCATTCTTCTTTGTGGCTGAGTAAAATTCTATTGTGTACTACATTTTTATGATCCATTCATCGGTTGTGGGGCATCTTGGCTGTTTCCATAGCTTGGCTATTGTAGTAGTGCTATAGTAAACATGAGTGTGCAGGTGCTTTTGTAATAACTGGAGCTGCATTCCTTCAGCTATATCCTTCAGGTATATCCCTAGGAGTGGGATTGCTGGATCATATGGAGGATCTATGTTTAGTTTTTAAAGAAGTCTCCATATTGTTTTAAATACTGGTCATACTAGCTTACACTCCCACCAGCAGTGTATGAGGGTTTCTTTTTCCCTGCATCCTCACCAGCATTTGTTGGTGGTGTTCTTGATGATAGCCATTTTAATAGGGGTAAGGTGGAATCTTAATGTGGTTTTGATTTGCATGGCCAGGGATGGTGAGAATTTTTTCATGTGTTTTTTGGCCATTTGGATTTCTTCCTTAAAATACATTCTGATTAGTTCAGTTGCCCACTTCTTTATTGGTTCATTTATTTTTGGGGAGTTTAGTTTTTTTGAGCTCTCTGTATATTCTGGTTATCAGACCTTTGTCTGATGTATAATTAGCAAATATTTTCTACCCCTCTGGGGGTGGTCTCTTCAGTTTAGAGACCATTTCTTTTGTTGTACAGAGGCTTTTTAATTTCACGTAGTCCCATTTGTCCATCCTTTCTCTTAGTTGCTGGGCTAATGGAGTTCTACTGAGGAAGTCCTTGTCTATTCCTATTGTTTCCAGGGTATTCCCTGCTCTTTCCTGTACTAACTGTAAGGTTTTGGGTATTTTGATAAGTGAAAGAAGTCAGGTCTCAAAGGCTACATCTGTACTCTATGCTTCAAATAATGTGACACTCTGGAAAATTCAAATTTATAAGGCAGGAGATCAATAGTTGCCTGGAGCTATGAGTGGAGTAGGAGTTAACTAAAAGGGGCAGGGAGGGGGAGTTTGTACTACAATTTTTATGCAATAGATTTCATAGAAAGACACCACAAAGAGTGAATTTCATTGTTTGTAAGTTTTAAAATGAAATATTTAAAAGGAAAGACCATAGACTTCTTTTACTAGAAACATCTTTTAAAAACTGGAGTGAAATCCAGTCAAATAACTACAACTAAGATGTGTACACATTTCTGTGGACACTGAAGAGATGTTGAAGCCAGGAAAAGCAGAGCAATACTAGACTTGCTTCTTCATTAAATACAATGATCTTAGGTATAGCACCTTTTGGAGTGAATTTTTATATGTACTTGCATTGGTCCCTGATTCCCTACTTTCTGCTTATATGCCCTAAAGTACTTTCAGTTGGTACATCATCTCAACTCACTCATTATCAGTTTCAGAGAGAAGGGTTAGATCACTTACCAATTCAGAAAACCTTTGTTCAGGGTCTACCATTTTCCTAATATTCTTCTGGGAATTGGGGATTCATCAGCTTAGATGTATAGAATTTGGCCTCTACCTAGCAGCTTTACTTGGATATTTGTAGTCTTCGGTAGTCAAAAATCTTCACCTTGGTCTTACTTACCAAGTATAAAATTTCCATGTTGGGTTGAATTTAAATTAGTGACTGTAATTGATTTAAAAGGTTTTTGGTAAAGTTTGCATCTGGAATGGTCACTTAAAGACTTACGTGTTGAAACTTGGTCCCCAGCTGGTGGTAGATAGTATTGGGAGGTAGTGGAAACATTAGAAGGTGGGAGCTAGGTGAAAGAAGTATGTCAAGGGGAGTGTACCTTTGAAGGTTGTTTCTTGTCCCCAACCCCTTCCTCTCTCTTTGTTTTCTGGATCACAGAAGTGAGCAATCTCATCTGTCACATGCACCCATCACAGTGTCGTTCTGCCTCACCTAAGGCTCAAAACAACTGGGCCAGACAACCATGGACTGATGGAATCTCTGAAACCATGAGCTAAATTAAACTTTTCTTTTAAAGTATCCTTCTTAGATATTTTTTCAGAGTCATGACATGCTGTCTGTTATAGGAAGTACAAAAAATGAAAAAAAAAATCAATTCAATGGCCTCAGTCATTTTCAGCACTGTTTTTCTAATTCATATCTCTAAAGAACCTGTGTACTCTGTAAGTTGAAATTCTGGGAACCAATTGACACCTTCATTTTAGGTCTAAAATTTTATGTAACAAACACTAATGTTCTCATTTGAAAATAAAACATAGAATTTAGAAGTGGTATTTGTGAGATCCTGGGACACTAGGTAAAAGCATTTTATCTTTTAGGAAAAAGTAAGAATGTGTGACAGACAAGTTAATAATTATATAACCAGGCAAAACTCTTCTTCCTGTTCGAAGTTAGGAGTTCTCTAGAAAGGACCTGCAGTAACAAGATGTAGTTTTTCTGTAATAGATGAGAGTGTGTTCAGGAAATGATCGAAAATATTTAAAAAAAAAAAGAGTGTCATACTTTCGCATTGCTGCTATAACAAATTGCCACACATTTAGTGCCTTAAAACAACAGAAACTTATAAACTTACAGTTCTGGAGGTTAGAAGTCTGAACTGGGTTTCACTGGGCTAAAATTCAGGTATTGGTGGGGCTGCATTCTTTCCTGGACGCTCTGGGGAATAACCTGTTGCCTTGTCTCTTCAGTTGCGAGAGCCCCTGTGCTCTTTTTGGCTCACCCTTGCATATTGAGACTTGGCCATGGTCAGTCAAGTCATTTTCATATCACAACACTCTAATACTGGCTTTTCTCCCTACCTCCTTCATAGCTAAAAACACCATGATTACCGTCAATACACCTGGATAGTTAATTAGAAACCTCGCCTGCATCTGCTTTCTTAATTCCCCTTTGTAGTGTAGGATTTGGACACCACTGAGAGTACATTGTTCTGTCTACCACAGGGATAGTTACTCTACTAAGAATCATCACTATTTGTGATAGTTTATAAAACAGATCAAAATCAGAATCATAGCCAGAAACAAAGTTGCAAATAATGTCTAAATATTGACTGTCTTCATGAGAGTCTTTGGTTTTATTTAACATGACATCCCATGTATCACATGAATACTTCCCATGTTGGTCCTCCTTCAAAAAGGTAAAGAAGCCAACGGGCAGAGGAATACAGACATCCTAACTTTAATGTTTTGTATTTTTTGGGCAGTACTTCTTAAGTATTTCACCCCTAAACAAGATTATTGGCCTCCATCAAGCTCCATTTTGTTCTCATTCAAGGTCATGGGAAGGGATCCCTTCATAACTGGAAGAAATCCATATTTCTCTGTGTTGACACTGATAGATTGGTCTGACACCTTCCCCCATGAATTTCTAGAAGTTCCAAGTGAGATGAAACACAGTTTTCTATTACAAAGTGGAATTCCCTGGTTTGGGGAAATTTTGACTAGATTTAGCTTTTTAATACTCATTTTTCCAAGTAGTGATTTGGAACAACACAAAGAAGAACTACAAACATCTTAATATTTTCCTTTGTTGTAAGGAATTCAAGAAAGATAAATGTTTCTAATGGTTATTGAAGACAGTTACTCATGGTCAAATCTAATCTAATCAATTCAGTTAATTCGTCTGAAAGTAATGCTATCTTTAGAAGTGGTTATGAGAATTAACTAAGATCATGTACATAAATCATCTAGCACAGTATCTTGTCTGCAGAAGATAAAATAACTGTGCATTTATAAACTCCCTTCTTTCTATGATAAATTTCTAAAGACCTATATTCTTTCTTTCTCTCTCCTTCCTTCTTTCTTTCTTTACTTCCTTCCTTCCCTCCTTCCTTGCTGGATATTGAACCCAGAGTCTTTTGCACGCTAGGCAAGTGCTCTACCACTGAGCTACATTAGCATCCCAACTTCCGTTTCTTAATCCTTCTTTTTATATAAATTTCTTCAACATATTTTTAATACTGATAGTACCACAGGCACTGTACCAGGGATTGTCATTATAAGTAAGATTTAGGTTTTGCCTGTGATAAGCTTATATGACATCAGAAAGGAGAGGCAGAGGAGCACTAATTAAGATACAGTATAAATAGTGTGATGATATCCATAATGTTCATAAAAATACTATGGTAACAGAAAAGAAAGTGGCTCTTAGGAAGCAAGGAAGAGTACCTAAAGTGGAAATTTCAACAGGAAACTTAAAAGATGGATTGGCAAGTCTTAAGTCAGTGAGGGGAAAGAATTTCTTTTTAAGTAGAGGGAGCAGCATGCCCATAGAATGCATATTTAGTGAACAATGGTATAGTTTTCCAAGGCTGGAGTGTTAGAATGAGATGAAAATATCCTGAGATAGGGTTAATTAGTAGGTTAGCATCAGATTGTGACAAAGGATAGCTCAAATGGCAGTGTGGAGGATGTACCACCAGATCATATGTATGGGTGATATGGCCTTAAAAAATCAGGTAGGGCACATTTAAAAGAGTAGTATTATGCTAGTGGAAATGGGAGAGGTAAAAATAATTCAGTAAAGCCTTTAAGATGAAATCAGTGTTATTTGATGACTTTTTGTTGCAATAAAGGTAAAACTATGTCTGAAGATCACTTGGACTTCTAGATTAGCTAAATACTATACTGCAGTGAAGCAAAATAGATATGAATCATATATGAAGTAGCATGGTTTTTAGATTAACTGGGATATGGTGAACATTATCCACTCCGTGACAGACATCCAGGTGGAGATAATCAATTGGCAATTAGCATTAGAAATACTGAGGTAGTTAGCACTGAAGTTCTGACTGATAATTCTTGAATTGCATGGGGGTGTTGTCACCAAATGGGGAAGAGAGACCTGAGAAGAGCTGTGATCTTTCAGGAAAGACACTTTAAAAATAAGATAAAAGGAAGACATTACTTAAAAGAGAAGTTAGCAAGGCATATAAAAAACTAGTTCAGAAGTTACAGGAAAAAAGCAAGAATTTTTAATGCTAAATTATGCAATGCAATGCTTCAATATTCAGAATAGTATATAAAAAAAAAGTATCAGCCACCTCTGCACTTGCCACTGAAAATTATCAACTGTTCTAGAAATTTTGTAGCTTTGGTTCTGAACATTCAGATCTAGCTTCCATTTTGAGTCATTTTTTGCATGTGATGTGAGGCTTTTTAACTTTTTATTTTTATGGATGGTTGGTTGTTCTAGCACAATTTATGGGAAAAACTAGTTTCCATCTTATCTTCCAGTGAGTTACTACAGTTCCTTTGTAGGAAATCAACTTTCTGGCTTATATGGTTAGATGATGTCTCACCAAGTTTTTGCCAGTTTGGTGGAGATGAACAATATCACTAAGATCTGAACAGACTATGAAATGGGTTCTTTTTAGCCCACCTTTTAGTGAGAAGGTCAAAGCTATACCAATTACAGCCTGATGTAAAGATCTCACTTCCAATTCTCAATCTAGTGCTTCTTCTATGAGACTTCCCCTGTCTCTGCATATGAATTACAATGTTGGGCCCTAGTCTCTATGATCTGGCTATGATCTTAGGGCCATTCAAAAGATTATCTCACTGGCTTAAAATCACACTTTATTTCTTCAATTGAGGACTTTCCCTTTTATTCTCTTGGGACCAGCTATATGATTAAATAAAAGTGCCTCCTATAATCAGAACACAGAACTTAATGTCTACTTAAAGTTCCCACTAAATTTTAGATTTTATTTTTGAAGACACATAAAGCTATGTTTTATTTTTGTTTATCTCCATTTGCACTTAACCTAGTTCTATAAAATTCCATCAGTGCTTAATAAAAATAGGCAAATTGAATTTTAAAAATCAAAGGAGGCAGCTTTAAATAGAAAAGGTTAAAACAGAGAAGGCGTTGGTATTCACATAGTTGAATGCTTTCTCCCCACCTCAAGTAGTTAGAAGAGCAAGGAGAGGGTCAGGGAAGGTTATGAAAGAAGATACCACCTTCCTTGCTAATGTACCAACAGTTGCAAAGTACTGCTTCATTTCAAAAAGAAGGAAAAAAAGAAAAAAGTACCATGTTGGTTTCTGTCCACAGAAATTCTGCCAACACCCTGGTGGTTGCTGGTTTGTAATTTTATGGGTTTCCAGGGGATCAAACACTGTATTATTATGTTTGGCTACTAACTTGGGTCAGTAGTTCAAAGGGAGAGGGAGGGAGAAGGAAGTGGGGGGAGGGGAAGAGTGAGCATGCATACCTGACGTAATTAAGACAGTACATGGAACTTCCCAAGGGTGAGACAGTTGTTAGTGAATCTCAATTTCACTTCTAACAGAAGAAAGTTGGTATACACACAGAGCTCTGCTTTAGCTCTTATGCATTGGGTTTTCAATTTAATAGGTTGTGTGCTGTGTGTATGCTCTTTTACAAAAATTTTGGCATGTGAGATTTTTGTATGAACCATGACCAAAACAAATATATTATTAAATATACCCCTCATCCTGAATCTCTTTCCTTTCAAAATATATCTACTTTGTAAGCTTTGGGGAGAAGTCAACAGTTCTTGAACACAATCATGGGTAGAAACATCTTTTGAAAATAGCTTTTCCCATGGAAGAGAACCTTGGTGGAGCTTAGGAGCTCCCCATTATAGGTAAAATCCATGCACTCCTTATAACCTCTTGGCCTAGAGGGTGCATCACCTCTGGTGCAGTCCCCTGCCACCTGGAGGATGCCATCTTAAGGAAGACGCCTATGCAGTCTTGGGATTCTCAAGAGCATTTGAGAAGAGGATGCCAGGGCATTGAGTACCAGTAATAGGGTCTAGAGGGGAGGAATATGGATGTTTGTATGACATGTTCCTTTGACCCTGCATACTCCTAGCACTTGGAATGGAGTAAAGCTGAAGGAAAGACAGAGGAGATATTTTGCAGTATTAGGACCAGGAGAGAAGTCCCTGTTTCCTGAGATTAACATAGTAATGAATCAGACTCATGAGTTTTTGGAGGGACTATTGGGTACAACTTGCCTGGACTTGGTTGTCTGAAAGGGCGATCAGATCAAATCCATGTCATTATTTTCAACCCATCTAGTTATTTTTACCCCTAGGAAATTATGTTTTCTTTAATAGTGTATATTAATTTTACAAAGTGGTTTCATTGTGATATTTCCATATATGCGTATAATGTACTTTGATCAAATTCACCCCCAATTGCTCTTTCTTGTTCCTTCTCTCCCCATTTTAGCCAATTTTAACAGATTTCTTTTAATTGGCTTCTTTATTCTAATTTCTTACATACATATAAAGTATTGTGATCATAATAGTCTCCTTATTACTCTCCTCTTTCACCCTCCTTGTCCCACTGTCAACCAGTCTAATCTTGTAGGAAAATCTTCCCTCTCTCCGCCTTTTTGGGAGAAGGATCCAAAAGTTCTGATTGTAAGGTTCTTAAGCTGTGACTGAGCTGTGACCCAGTCTTTGTGGATGGAGTGCACAAGAAGAGTGATAAGAGGTCAGACTGAGAGAAGACCAAGAGCCAGAGCACACATGGACTTTTGGATCATCTGGAAGAGTTAATTTGCTCATTGGCCATGCTTCACATATATTTTACTAAGTTAATTCATCTGTTAAAAATTACTTTCCAAAATGGCAGCCTGACTTGTGGATTGCAAGGAATGGTGACTTGGTATCACTTCTTTGCTCCCCATTCTCCATAAAACAGATACCCTAAATTAGGACACCTACATTGAGAAAGCATTACTCGCTCCATTTTATGGGTAAGAAAGCCCAGGTGCAGGTGGTTCTGTCTAGCTGTAGAATAAAGAGTTGGAGGAATAGAAATATCTGATATAGGTCTTGAGTATCTCATATACTATTTCACTTTGGATGAATTAACTTACACTTAGTTAACAAATCATCTCTTAAATGGTGGTAACAGTATTTAACACATAAGGTTTTTGGGGTAATTTAAATGAGATAATGAATATAGCAGAATGACTGGCACATTCTACATGGTCAACAGACATTTGTTTGTGGTAATTACTGATGCCATTACTACTAGTGCTGCTACAACTAGCCTGTCACTAGTATTGAGACTACATCAGGCAGTTGAGAAAAGTTAAGGTTTCTGATTTAAGACTAACTCTTTGCTGACCTTAAACTGTGATTATTTAAGTCAAAACAAAGCAAACAAAAAACAAACAACACCATTATTTGCAACAACTAGGGTCACCATATGAAAGGAGGTAAAGTCAGGGCAGTGACAGTTTATAATGGCAAAGTTACTTCCCTTTCTGTATAATCTCACTCACTGTGGAGCTGGTTTGGAACCAGCAGCTGGAGGAAGCTCTGAGCATTCACACAAATGCAGTATGACAGCTCTGAAAATATAAAACAATGAGCTATGAAAGCTAATTATAATTTAGCTTTTGGCTTTAGGGCTCGAGGCTCAAACTTCTGTTTATCTC
This sequence comes from Castor canadensis, assembly GCF_047511655.1. Lineage (NCBI taxonomy): Eukaryota > Metazoa > Chordata > Mammalia > Rodentia > Castoridae > Castor > Castor canadensis. The sequence goes on along the minus strand of NC_133396.1, from coordinate 10,796,690 downwards.
TGTCTCTCTCCCCACCATACACATATATACGCACATACATACAGAGAGACATACATACACACACAGAGCCAAAAGACATATGTTTACATTTTCCTATATTGACATCTTCTGTCTTAGATCCCTTTGATGCCCCATGATAATCCACCACAGCTAATGGTTAACTATATGTAGCTGTGACCACACCTGAAATCTCCACATGATAGTAAATGTCTTCTGCCACTATGCTTTTAAATTGTATTTGGGACACATTCTTTAGAGTAGAGTATGGTAATAAGATTGTTTTTCAGAATAAAATATTTTGTTCTCACACACTCTAACCAGACATTGCATTGCTTCTAGGACAATGTCTAACCATCGTGCATGGTAAGAATTTTGAGCTCAGGTAAAGGGAGATCCTAACCCTCTACTAGGGCAACTTTGACTCTCTGAACTTTGGTGTCCTTTTTGGTAATAACTACTTTTGTTAGTGTGGATATTCATTATTATAATCATTATTATGTGAAACTAGACCTGAGAAACCTGTAATAATTCACATCAACCACTCAGGAGGAAAATCTTTGGCAAAAATCTAGAAGTGCAAGTTCTTACCTTAGTTTCCTCAAAAAGGAAAGCCCTGAGGCTAGGGTTGTGTGCAGGCAGTTTATTTTTGCACAGTGTCTCAGATATAAGGAATGGAGGACTAGGAAAATGACACAGGACCGAGGGGAATCCAATTAAAAGGCCCATGTCTAGTTGATCTGCACTGGGTTGTCAGAAAGAAGGAAGAGGAAGGACTTCATTCTTTAGCTTCCAATCACCAACCTCCAAGTGTTGGTCCACAGAAAAATAATTCCCTAGAACTTCTGGGATGCACCTATATGAGGGCCTGATGTTTCTCATAATCTTCGCACACTGTGTAAGGCTGAGAGATGTCCAGAGCAGAAAGTAAAAGATGCTCATAGCAGCTGAGTCAAGGCTGACAGATGATATTGCCCTTTGGTGACTGCCCATAATTATAAAAAGACGGATTGAGGGGATGTGAGGCCTGGATCAAGATGAATCTTCTACAAATATTTTTCCTAACAATGGGTAATAGTAATGATAGTCATCTGTTAGTAGAGTGCAAAATAATATAAACTCCCTATAATTTCAGAAAGTCATTGGTTTCCTTGGGGGATAGTGAATGGAGATAAATGCATTTTTCTCTCTCTTCTGTCTTATGCAGAGGGTTTTTGTTTGTTTCTGTTTTTTATTTTAGCTGTGATGCTGTTTATATTTCTGACTGGGTTTGGATTCTTTTCCTGGACAGTGGGCAGCCTTTTGTACTGCACAACATTCAGCAGTATGTTTGACCACTATCTAGTAGATGCCAGGAGTTAAGTTTCCCTTCCTCTGACTCCCCCGGTTGTAACAACCAAAAATATCTTCAGACATTGCCAAATTTCCCTGGGAAATGGGTAGTTGCCTTAGCTGAGAACCATGGGTCTAATGGGGTTGTCTCTGCTACATCTTTTTTCTCTCTACCCCACAACCTACAACCCTGACTCCCAGGTGTTCTACTGGCCTGTGGATACAAGCAGCTCATATCTACAACTTTCGCTTCCATTCTAGTGGCCTGTACCAACTAAGATCTTTCTTTGCAGCCTGTTTACTAGTACTATTAAAAACAACTTGATAGGGCCAACACAACTGGATATAATTAAGAGCAGTTAAAAAAAAGAATCTCTGAATAAAAGTATAAAAAGAGTACTCAAATAGTTTGCTACCATGAGGTATGTTTAAAAATAAGTTTTATGTGTTTCACTCCATGTTAGACTGCTTCTCATTTAAAGTGGAACTGTTTAAATAATACTTCAGAATGTTTCCTTTAGTAAGTATATACCAGACTAGTAAGTTAATGAAGATAAGTCTGTCCAGGAATAAGTTTTTTCTTTTTCAAATCTTTTCAAGCAAATGCATTATTTTAGAATAGTGTTAGATTTACAGGAAAAATAGCAAAGCAATACAAAGAGTTCCTGTATGCGTTGTACTTGGGTACCCTTGTTTTTTTTAACATCTTGTATTGCTACGTTACATTTGCCTTAATCAAGAAATCAATATTGACACTTATTATTAATCAAAGTCTATAGTTTTTTACTTTATTTATATGTATTTGGTTTTCCCCTAATGTCAAAAAACTTTTTGTCGTTGGGAATTGAACTCAGGGTCTCAAGCTTACTACTTTAGCCATGCCCCCAGTCCTCCTAATATCTTTTTGCTGTCACAGGATTTCATCCAGGATCCTTTATTGCCTTTAGTCATCATGACTCCTCAGGAAATTCTTAACTGTGACTGTTGGTAACATTGTTTTCTGTGGTTTTAGGGATCAAATCCAGGGCCTCCCACATGCTGAGCAAGTGCTCTATCACATTGTCAGCTCTGTAGCTTCCTTTTTAATCTTGGGCTTCAAAATCAATAGGCACTGGGTAAACCCTAAGATAGCCCAAATCAGAGCACTAATGATTATGGATGGGGAAGCAAAGGCCACAGCTTTGGTATGTGTGTATTTGTAATGGGAATGCTAGATAATTGAAACTCATTAAAGATATCTAATACCAAAACAATAACATACAACTTTTTTTGTTAGTCTTAGGAACTGAACCCAGAACTTCACACATGCTAGACATGTGTCACCACTGACTTACCTGCCCTCTAATACATCTAATTTAATAACTAGGCAAAAAGGTTCCTGGACACAAAAGATTCTATAGCCCAGCCTCTGCTTTCAGCCTTGTTTTCTTTCTGTTCCTCTTCTCATGTTCGAGATTTCAGGCATCCATACTAAGCTGGAATCAGTGCAGGATTTCTGCTGTGAAATCTGTTTGGAATACTTTTTACAGACATCTCTACCTATTGACATCCTAACCATCATTCAAGTTTTTCCTCCTGTATTGAGCCTTCCAATCAGTCAGTCAACTTTCACATCTACTTTTCTCTACCATCTTGGTTTATAACTTTTCTGGTTTATTTTGCATTTTAAGTGTTTGCATATAAACAGTGATATAATAACAACCATTCATTGTGCTTGGTTTTTTTTTTTTTTTATGTGCCCTTTTCATGCATTGCCTCCTTTGATCGTCATGATGACTTTCAGGGGTAGGTACTATGGACCCCAGTTTACAGAAGTAAACATTGAGGCACAACATGTTTAAAGAAACCTTTAATTTTCTCATAGCTAGTAAGTTAACGTGCAACACTTAACCTAAATCTCTCAGATTCTTCAGAAGATTTGATGCTAATGCCTAAATTTTCTGGCTTCCCACATGTCTTTAAGAGCATTTTGTTAAAGCCTACTACTGTCCATGCTACAATAACCTATAAGCTATTTAGAAAGAGAGACTCCCATTTTATTCTTATCTATACTTACAACATGCTTACTTTAATGCTTTGTGCATTGAATACATTCACAGGATTATAGAAATGATTTTCTTAAATTAAACAAAAATAACTAGCTATTCTGGCCTGAAAGCTTGAACCTGGCAGTGCTGAAAGTGAGTTGGAAGAATGCTCGTGGGAGGAAAAGAACCCAAAATACCTTCTCATTAAAGTAATGATCAGAAATACCAGTGAGCTTTGGGAAGAGAAATTCTAGGTTCTCCAGCTACGTAGGGCTCTGGGGCTGAGATCTAGTTAAGGAAACAGTGCTCTGTCCAGGGCACTTCCATTGCCCATACTGGAAAATGACAAGGTGTGGTGGAATGTGCTCTGCTTTGGGATTCAGAGATTAAGCTCATAGCCTGCCAGGTGCTAATTCTATGACCTCCAGAAAATTCTTTAATCTATTTGGGCTCCAGTTTCCTCACCTGTAAAATGCTGGTGAAGGATCTTAGGCAAACTCTAAGGGTGTAGCATGCTATGATTTTTCAGTAAATTATGTGACTCCTGGAAACAATGCTTTTCCACGCAGCCCTTCTGGAAAAAAAAAGGGAAGGAAAAAGGAAAAGAAAAACACTTCCATAAAAGTATTTATAGTACAGCCAGTGACTATGAATCATTCCATAATTAATTCTTTTTTATAAAGTTGCCTTGTTCCCTAACTTGGTACAGAAATTCCCAAGCCCTGCTCAACAGCAGCCCCATAGACAGATACGGCTTTTCCCTTGTCTCTTTGTACTAAATTCAAACCATCCAGACTAATCTCTGTGTCTCTGCAAATTTCTGTAGCTTAACAATTCTAACTGTCTGTGACTGACTGGAGGACATATGATATATGTGATCCATTATGACTTTACCCAAGCTTTGGATTAATTTCCTCACATCAGTTTTGGCCATCAAATTTTATAATTAGATGCTTTACAATTTAATAATTATTTGCCTAGAAAATTATGGAAATAGGTTGGTTTGAAACCATTGCTTGCTGATCCTGTGTTTATGGTAGATAGCTACAATCCTCTTCTGCTAGTGTACTTGAATTGCCATTTCTTAAATCTGATGCTTTCTGATACAGTTTCCTAATAACTTGTCCTTCTAATTACACCTACCAGAAGAGTATTTTCTGATAAAACATTTTTCTCTAATCTCAGATCTGATTCTAGGATTCTTAAAAGGGCGTTTAGAGTGCTACCAGCAAATGATTCATGCTAGACAGTTTGACAGTCACTTCATTCCATTTTGTAAATTTTATTTATTTAGCACACCTCTACTTCCAAAGCTGAGTTGAGCAAACATGTATTTTTCCATGTCTTCCTACTGAACAAGGGAATTGAAGCAATTAGTATGAAGCCAACTGCAGCTGATTTTAGGTTGAGAAATTCTGCGGAATGACCAGTGTAAGAAAAACATCACATCTGTGCAATAGGAAAGCAGAACGCGAGCTTTACTCTTCTCATTCATTACTACGTCATGTCCCTTTGGGGTTTTGGTAGGTGCCAAAATGATGATGAAGTATAATAGGACTGCATTTCGGGCTTATTTTTTGACTTTGAGCAAGGTGATTACCTTACCTGATATTGGTTCTTTCATGTATACAACAAAGAACTTGGCATGAGTTCACTTCCAAAGATTCACAGAGCAATCTGTATAAACCCCATTCTATAGCTATATCCAAGATCATTCATGTTCTAAAACAAAAGGTGTTTTCAGTTCTGCTTTAAAGTTCCTTTGAAAAACTATTTTTAATGATATGACTTTCTATGGCTGTACTTGGGTTTGAACTGAAGAGTTTGCACATGCTAGGCGACCACTCTCCTGTTTAAATTATGCCCCCAACCCTTTCTGCTCTGGCTATTTTGAAGATGGGGTTTCACTTTTTTCCCAGACTGGCTTGGACTGTGATGCTCCTATGTTACACTTCCCACAGTAGCTGGGATGACAGGTGCATGACACCACACCTAGCTTTTTCTGTTGAGAAGGTGTATCACAAACTTTCCTGCAGGGCTATCCTCAATCGGCAATCCTCCTGATTTTAGCCTCTCAATAACTAGGATTATAGGCTTGAGCCTTGTGCACCTGGCAATATGATTTTCTTGTATTTCTTCAAGGTAATACTGTATAAAATGTCAGGCCACAATATGGTAAAGTTTTCCATTATCTCCTGAGATGGCAATAGGTTTTTATGTGCTACAACAAAAGAGTAAACATTTCAGAGTCACTCAGAAAATAACTAGTATGCATAATTGTCCCCAAGAAAGAGAGGCAAACAAGATATGTGATTCTTGGCAGAAATAACCAGTTTTCTGAAAGTAGGGTCCTTAGCATCCACTTGACCCCACATGGAACAGATATAAAATCACCCAGGGATTTCCATCTTCATCTTCCATTTCATTTTCTTCAGCAGATAGTAGTTGACCCTTTAAATGCCCTTTTTAGAATTGTATCTTTCAACTGGATTTCCAATTTGTGAGCAGAGAAGATAGTGTAGTTACTGAAAACCACAGAATCATTCTATCTTGTTTTAATGATAGTCTCTTTGTGTGAGAAAAAAATTGTCTGCTTTACAGACGTTTAAAGATTCCTTGTAGGAAAATAGTTTAATACTTGGGATCTCCAGTGTTATCTGAGACTATTTTACGCTGTCTGGAGTGTCCATCCTCATCTGTAGCAAATCAGATTTCATAATGCAACTCAGAACAAACTGCATAAAAATTTGAGGATGTTGGCGAAACAGTTGAGGGATCATAAATGTTGCATGAAGATTACAAATGAAGCATTTGATATTCCAGCAACTCTTCTGTTCCTTGTCTCAGCATGGGCAGCCTCTGATCTATACAATGAAATGTGATAGAAAAGGGTAGCGGGTCTCCTCATAGTCCAGACAATTTAATTTTCTGAGGTATGCATCTGCTCTTTCCCAGGCAACTAAGCATCATAGTCAGCTTGCTGAGTTCTTTCAATATGATTTCTTTCTCATAATTTCCTTAATCTAGTTAGGTAAGACCTCTTTCAGGAAAAAAAACCTATGTGTTCAACATGGTAAATTTATATTTGTATCCATCACAAAAATCTAACCCCAAATAGAACTTGTGTCCAAATAAGGCAAACATTAAGTGCCTGATGTGCTAGTTAGTTACAATTTTTATTCCTGCATTGTTGCTTGTCTTAGTTAGAGAAGAGTTAACTTTTTTTATCTGGGCATGTTACTGATTCTAATTGTCTTTTCTTTACTACATACCTTGTTTACCTCAAGCTGGAAAGAAAAAGAACAAGAACAAGAAAAGAGGAGAAATAGGAGTACTCTATGAACTCAAAATTCAACAAACCCAAACAAGCATTCCCTGTACAGGTAGACACGCATGATTGGAAGTAGAACGAGAATTGTTCTCCCATTATGTGTTGCCACATAAACATTGCATTTGCTCCATTTATATGCTGTCATTCTTTAAAATAAGGCTTTTATACTAATAGGTCTGTTTACAGTTCTATTAATACCATGTTGCGTTAATGAGTTCTTATTGTCAGAAGATTTTTCCTTTACCTAGTTGAGCTTCATTATATGTTATTGTTGTAAGAAAATAATTGCAAGTACTACTAACATCTGTACATTATAATTAGATTACATAATTTGCTTGCAAATATCCAGTACACAATTTAAAAAGTTGCCAAGTTTATAAAACTTCCTATCTTTTATTCACAGATGACTGCCCAGTTTTGCAACAAAATCATGGTAGGAAGGGAGAAGCTAAAATTTGTGTCATTCCTTCATTCTGCACAAAGTTATGTGCATTTAAGCCCTCTTACAGAAATTTAGACCTTTGCTATTTTAAAGCTTCTACGGAATAAAAACTACTGTGTAATATGTTTTATAGAAAGGCTATGGTCTTAGGCTATTCCCATGCTGTATTTATATACACTCCACTTATAAGCTATATAATCTTGGAAACTTATATAACTTTTCAAAACTTAAGTATCTATCCCTCAGCTTCTATCTCAAAGTCTCTCCTTAATTGTGGTGATAATAGCAAGATTTATTATACTGAATATGTGTATAGGTATGCATGTATGGGAAAATTGCATATGATACATAAGGATATACTGGAAAGAAAAGGAGTGAGGATTTAAATCCTCCCTGAAATTCCAAGCCAGTGAAACTAATCAGGTTGGACCAATATGGATGGCCTTTATTAATGTTCGGTGTCAAAAAAAGGTGAAGTGAGACTAGGATCAAAATGTCTAACAGGAACTAAAGTTATAATTGCAGGACGTGATCCCTCTCACAAGAAAGGGGTGTTTAGGAAGCAGTTTGGGCAGTGGAGTTGGCTCAAAGAGGCTCTGGTACACATCTCTTCCCATCTTCACACTCAGTGGCTTTGTATTGGTAGTTTGGACTCAATCATGATTGGGAACATTTACACCACAGAAATTGGCAAGTACTTCAAATCCATTTCTCCCACCAGAGGCAGTTAGATATTTACCAGAGCACCACCTACATTGGGTCCAAACACTAGATATGGTCTCCTCAACCTACCTGGTGTTAGAAAGTAATAGAGTGTGTGAGAGAAGATGGGAAGAATGCTTCCCTAAAGAATTGTAACACCAGAAGCTCAAACAAAGCCACCAGAAGTACATCCATGACAGTATTTCTCCAGTGATGCATCAAACATGCATGAAACACCTGAAGAATCCTGGTTCTTTGTCTAGGAGACTTTATGGATTATGTGCAAACTGTGTACAAATCTACCCCTAACTTCCCAATGCCTATTCTCTTTCAATGCAACAAATTGTTGCTTATAAAACTTACTGTCAGAATGCTCCCATCTTGTAAATTATTTGCAATCTGCTCAATCCTGTTTGGAAGGTTATGAGGAATGAGAAGATTTCTTAAATGTGGTGTGGGAAATGAAAAGAATTTGAAAAGTAGGAGCACAAAGAGGTAACACCATGGAGAAGGTGAACTTGTTCAAGATATACCACACACACATCTCTGGAGTTATCACAGTGAAACCCCTTTGTATTAACAATGTATGCTAACTACAAAAATAAAATAATTGAGAGTCAGTTTTAAGGGAAGTGTACCTAGGTAAAAATGTCCTTAACTCTCCTTTCCTACCTCTAACCTAGTTCATTTTCTACTGTTATCTAGAAGATACAGTTTTATTGGTTGCAAATTTTCATATACTTTCCAACCTGAAAGACACAGCCAGGCTGAAACCTTGTATTATTTCTTTACTTGACTTCTTCTTTTCTTGATCTTTCTGATGTTTGTACACATCTTGATCTTTATTTCCTTGGGATTTAATTCTACAGTACTTTGCATCTGTCAAAGCTAATAAGGGAGACATTTTAGTGCATGAAACATAGTAAGTCTTACAGTTATAGCAGTGGCTTGTATGTGGTTTGTTTTTTAAAGGTTCATGTGTTGGAAACTTGATTCTCAGTATGGTCCTTTAAGGGTACAATGTCCTTAGGACACTAGATTGCCACTGAGTTGGAATGTGGTATATGACAGTTCTCAAAGGACCCTGATTGGTTCTCACATGCTAGAGTTGTAAGAGTAAGCCAAACCAAAGAATCACTTTTTGGATTCCTATGTTGCAATGTGATCATTTGTTTCTATAACCGCTCCTGCCATGATGTCATCTGCCATTAGGCCCTCACTAGAGGCCATACAAATGAGTTTGTCCAGTGTTGGACTTTCAGCCTTCAAAACTTTGAATGAATTACACTGCTTTTCTTCATAAAGTGAAACTGTCCCAAGTATTTTGTTATAGTAACAGAAAACAGACTACAAAACACTTATATTTCTCAATGCACTTTTACCCACATTATGTGATTTAATACTTATATAACCTTACAAGTTTAGTAGTATCATGCCTTTATTATAGATCCACCATTCATTCCTCAAACATAAGTGTGAGATGCTATGCTAGCTCTTGAGGGTATGGTATTGAACAAAACATGTTGTCTGCCTTCAAGTACATTATAGGCCAGTGAAAAATAATTATTAAATGGAGAAATTTTATCATAGGAAAACACTTGCTATGGCTGAACTTCAGAGAAATGTATAAAAGATAACTAGTATCATTCCTGGGCTGTAGTGGACACGATGTAAATACTTTGAACTTTGACATATCAGTATACGGTGACTTATCTTTCTACTGCCAGCACCTACCACTTTATCTAAGAGATTTTTCTGTGGTCACCCAGGCTAGTGATCCTTCAACCAATGACTGAGAGACATTAAGTGTACAAATACCCCAGCTCCCTTGCTCCTCAGATAAAGCTTGTTCTGTACTGTTGCCTAAACTTCCCAACTGAATCAAATGCACATTACTCGCAATGGAGATAGTCATAGAAACCCTCTTCTAGCTTATTTTCCCTATGTGTCTTTGGCATTCCATGTGGAGTTCCAAATACATTACTGGAAATCGCATCTATGTATCAAAGTAAGCTGCTGGAAGAACCCAAACATGATGACATTACTGATGAAGTACTTATAAAGAAAAACAGATATATGTGTGTGTGAAAATTATGAATCTGGGATGAAGAAGATAGATGTAATTTCTTATTTCAGAATCAGAGTCTATTGGTAATATGCAAGTAAAAATGAACATATGGGGGCCTTATTTTCTATCTTCCATAAGAAAAACAGAGGAAAGTGGGGAATTATGAGTTATTTGAAGAAAAATGAACCCCTTGTTTTATAAATGTGGAATTAAAGGCTGAGAGAAAGAGAGAGGATTTCCTAAGGCCACCTGGATAGTGTGGAGTCAAGCAAGGCAGGAATACAGGATTCTATTTTCTAACTAAGTAATGTTCCTACCATACAACACTGCTTTTACTCATTAGAATGATGAAAAAGAGGTGAGTTATTTAAATTTTATTACTATTAATTATGCCCAGAAATATGAGCAGTAAAGTAGTAACTACTGAATTTTTGTTTCAAATATTTTAAGTTAATAAAATGAATAAGTGTGTGAGGAAATCATTTTTCAACTTTTTAATCTAGTCACTCTTAACAAAGTGTTAAACAAACAAACAAACAAAACATGATTGATTTGGGAAGGAACACATGGTACCAAAGTACTTAACATCCTACTTTTCACCCTTGGTTCCAGCATAACATTGGTTTATGGTCCAGGCCTTTCCCCAATGGGCTGGATCTAATGATACATAATGGAAAGAATGTTCAGTAATTAATCTTGGATCATGGCTTGGCAACTGCTGGGTCTGCCATCTTTTGTAGCTATATACCAGTGGTTGAATTGGGTCCCAAGTTGTCATCTGAATAAGCAGGATGTATCTGAAAGTGGTTCAACTCCAAATCCAGAGCTCTATAATGCTATTATTCTTTTTTAAAAGGGGGCACTCACAGAGCTTCCCACATTCCTTTTGCAGTCGTATCAGGTGCTTCTCAAAAACTTACTGTGTCATAAACCAGATTAATAGAAGTAAGTTCTGGTTCTTGCTAGTACAACTGAGGTATTTGAGCAACTGTCTTATGGCATAGGGTTGTTGTTTTTCCTTTATTTTTACACTGACTGATGGTCATAGGGACAATGTGTTTTCCTTTTACGTTCTCCTAAAGTAGAAAATTTTAATGAGTGCTCTATGCATCTCCATTCCAACAAATATTTATGCTCCTAGGCTTTTTAGCACCCTTCACATTTCTCCCCTTTCATAATTTCTCCTAGCAATTATGAAATCCATTAACTGTAATTACAAAGCTCCATTACAAGTTGATATATGCATCAATTAATAGTCACCATCTGTAATCTTCCAAGTGAATATTTGTTTATTTCAGTACTTCAGCTGCTATATCTAAGAATGAAGGTAAATAATTTGACAAGAGCTATAAAAGCACTGAATATTTTCCTTTAACTAATCAGTATGTGATTTCTTAAAATAGCTCAGCCTCTTTCTTTATAGAACTTCTGTGAACGTCCTTACTGATTTTTTTGTGTGTAACTAGACAGGTAAAAGACTAGATTCTTTTAAAGAATTCTATTGTGTTATCAGTGTAATCCTCAAATAATAACTGAAGCTCTCAAGTTAAAATGGTCAAGAAAAAACCACCATCTTCATCATCATATAAGAAATTTAACACTGCTTAGTTAGAGTTCTTAGTTGAAACAGAAACCAAGAAACAAAATATGGTTAAATTAATCAGAAAAGTGAAAGGGTCTATTGTAGCTTTCAGATTTGAACTGCAGAACAATGTTCCAACAGGAATCAAGGTAGAAAAGGCACAGTCACAATGTTCTCCATGAACTTTGGGGTATCACTGTTAACCAACTGACCTTTGTTTTAGTCAGTAGTGTTTTCACCCTGGTGAAGGCACTGCTGCTGCTCTGCCAGATGCCATTGTCTCTGAACATTCTTGGCTGTGTCACTGGAATCCCTATATTAGAGTGAAATTTTCCTGACCTGTACTTCCTTTTTCCACCCCTCCACATTCAAAGGCAGGCATCTAATTGACTGAAGGAGGTAATATGTCCAGAGTCTAGTTTCCAAGAGGAATAGGCAGAATGGATTTGACACTCCTTTTGCTTTTGAGTAGAAAGTAGCATTCCACCTCTGCCTACTAGTTGATAACTATCTGTAAGTCCTGATTTGTTACCACAGTCAGATTTTAAGACTGTTGTTTAGCTGTACTTGTTATTAGTTGTCCCATTGTTCTTTGAGGTGTCCTTAGTTTGTCCTGCCTCTCATAGTATTTCTCCTTAAAAGGGTATTTGGATAATGAGAAATCAAATTTTTGTTCTTTGCCTGTCATCAAGATACAGAGTGAAATTGGTGCTCCCTTACCATTTTTACCTTCCCAAAATAGGGGTAGAAAGATGCTTTTGTGTATCACTGCCTTAAGAAATACTTTTAAGTTAAATCCCTTTGAGAAAAGTGAGAGTCAAAGCTACTAAGCTCAAAGATTGGCTCTTTTCATAGTCTAGCAATGAATCTCGTTTATAGACACTATATTGATTACCTACAAAGATTGGGAATAGCTAAGCCCTCCCACACAAAACCATATAAAATGAATTCATCACACAGGTGTCTACTGTTAAATACTATGATTTGCAAATCCAGAGGAAGACATTGTCAGATAAGAAAGCTCTCTAGAGATAGTAGTTAGAGTAGTTCATGGTTTATGTCAGTGTGAACCATGTGGGATCAAAAGGTAAAAGGAATTTCTTCTTGTACCCACAATTGGGATGGTGACCAAGATAAACCACTTAGCCACCAAACCCTGAAGTGACATCTTTTTCTCATCTCCCTACTATTCTAGCCCACTCTGTCTGGGGTGTTCATTAACTTTTATCATCTACTTTCCAGTAGTATCATTGTCCTTTCTCCCTATCTAAATAGCAAATTTTAATGGTCCAGATCTCATAGCTGGGTACTCTTTGAAGTAGGAAACTATACCTTGATTACATTTGCTTCTCCAGTTGAACCTGACATAGTCATTTGTATATAAAAACTCAAAAATACTGTATAATACTGTAATTAAAGCTTAACAGCACACAGTACCAGACACATCATAAAGGCTCAAATTATTGAACATAATTGTGAGTATAAAGAAACATTTAGACATTATGTAAATTTATGGTGATACTGGTTGAAGAGTCCTCAGCATCTTACAAGTTATTTTCCACCAGGAAATCTAGTTAAGACCATTGGGAGAGCTATTTATATGTTATGCTGTTAATATAACACAATAAAGGGTAAATGGAGAACAGCCTTCTTCCCAAAGAAACTTACTAGATCCAGGAAGTTACTGTTTTGACTTGATATTAATGACATTATATCTTTTGAGTTTTGATTGGCAAGGACTAAAAATGTGTCATTGTGACTTAATGTGGTATTTTAGTTCTCTGAGATGAGTTTATTCTTCATCATGGAGAAGTAATAACCTGAAAATAGATGTTTCCACAGAGATCATAATAGATGAGCTCTTTTAAAAGGGAAGTTTCTTTTTCTTGAAGAAATGTTCTCACCATTTTAATTTTTTGATTGTTCTTTCACACCTTATTTCACACAGAGAGATGTTTTCTTTAATTACCGTAATCCAGCATGCAGCTTATAGGAAGTGACTCAAAGGAAAAAGGTGTAGACTTCTATGAGCTGATAACATAGAAGCCAGTGACCACACAGGAAGGCCTTCAACATGGAAACACAATGCTTGTTTTGTGCCAGGGTTCCAAAGCCAATTACAAGGTGCCACACGCTGCCTCATATTTACCTGACTTCATGAAATTACTTCCAAGTAAGGCTTACAATATGAGTTACATGTATGGCATTCCCTTATATTCACTACTAGATGTAGTTTAGTCTTGTCAAAATGCATAATTTCCCTACCTTTGAGTCTGAAATTATTAAGTAGGTATTTACTTGTCTATGCAAATTTACTTGTCTCAACAAATTTTTACTGAGTGTGTACCATATGCAAATCACTGTTCTGGCGTATACATATAAAGAAATGAACAAGACAGTGTTCTTTTTCAGTACCGGGATATTAGGGTAATGCCAATGAGATGTGAATGGTTGCAGACAATAAGCAAATAAGTAAATTTATAGGTGCATTGGAAAACATGAAACAAGAGGACATACAAAGCCATGCCAGTGAGGGTGGGAATTTTCATTTTAAACAAATAGTTAGATATTGTCCTGAGGATGTGGTGTATGATCTAAGGTTTGATGTAGATTTAATGAGAGAGAGTTCATGTTGATAAATGATAGTAGAATCTTCCAGACAGAGAAGACTTTCCTAAGAATATCCTCTTTCAAGGAAAGACAAGTTCTTCAGATAGAGAAGGGGAGTGGTAGAAGATGAGGTAAAAATGTTAGCTGGGACTTGATCTTAGGCTTCACTAAACTTGGTAAGAACTCTAACTTTTTTTGCAAATATTTATTTTAAATGCTAAATGTTTATTTTATATACATACTGTGTTCTTCCTACTCTGCCATACTTCCACCTGGATGCAGCCATGGTTCAACTGAGGAGGTAGACTCCTCACCATCTTACCTGAAAATCGAGTGGTGAACTTTGTCTTATATCCCAAGCTGCGGGAAAAGTTGACCTCATGCTCAGGCCATAGAGCCAACCTGACTAAGTTCAAGTTGTTTCTAGTCTTCATTGTAGGGTCCCCACTTTCTTTACTGGATGCCAAGGGGAACTAAAGCAATTAGCTAGAACTGGTCCTTCTAGTCTCTTGTGAAGACAACATCTGTTGAAGACATTTAGCTTGTTCAGAGGTCTCCCAGTTCATTTAGTCCAAATTCACAGGTGAAAACATTGAAGCTAATAATAGAATTGAGGAATTTGTCTTTAATAAGGAAAAATTAGGCAAACTGGAATTTTAAGGCAGTGATATCATGTCTGAGACTCGACGTTAACTTATTCATCCCTTTCCTGTGTGTCTGCTTACCACTTCCCATGTGCATATTTCCAAAGAGAAATAATATGCTGATATAAAGAAGGAACTTGGAGTAAGGCATGTTGACTCTGAGAACTTGAAAATATTGAGTCTCAATGTTTCTTAGATTTGTAGTTTTAAATTTTCTGTTGACAGCTAGAGAATTTTAATGAAGAGAGATGTCTTCATTAAACTCTTCATTAAACTCTTTCACCATTTGTACCTCTTGGAGATTTCACCATTTGTACCTCTTGGAGAGTTTACATTTGTTTTATATAAATGTAAGTTATCCAAATGACCAGTTGATATTGATTTAGAATTCAAAAACTTCTTAACAACTCTCTTAGCTGGGAACCAAACAATACATCTCAAAAGTGTGCAACCTTTGGAATCAGATAAAGCAGAGCTTTAGTCTTGGCTTTCTCACTTGTTACATTTATCCCTTGTTGCATTGGTGTAAATTGAGTGAGTCTCAATTTTCTAATCTGTAAATGGGTATAATAACTCTCATAATTATGCTACAAGGTATATATTATGTGAGGTAATGTGTGTGAGAATACTGTACATTGGAAAACCTGCAAAGGAAAGGTATTATTAATAATAACTATCGTTTATGCCTTCTACAAATGTCACGTAAGTATAGGCATTCCACAAAGCCTGTCATTATCCAAGTCAGTGATTAAAAGAGCCTTTCTAAAATCTCAAGCCAGTTTCTATCACTCTTTCATCATTCTTTTTTAATCTTTTTCTTTCTGACATCAATAATGAGCTCCTTCTTAACACAAGCCTAATTAAATAACTAAGGAGAGTTGCCAGGTTAAAAGAGAAATCTTGAAATGAATTCAAGGCCAAATTGTTATTTTTAAAAAATTAATTGCCTTAAGAATTAGTCACTATTACTTAGAACTGTTAGTGCAGCTAAATACTGAGCTATAAAATAGAATATTTGATGGATATTAGTAGTTGACTAGATAATCTGAACTATCTAAAATCAAATTTAGCAGAAAATGGGCATATTATGATATTTTAGTTATTTGAATTAACATTTTATGACATTTTCTTTTTTTTTTTTTTCATTTTTCTTTTATTATTCATATGTGCATACAAGGCTTGGTTTATTTCTCCCCCCTGCCCCCACCCCCTCCCTTACCACCCACTCCACCCCCTCCCGCTCCCCCCCTCAATTCCCAGCAGAAACTATTTTGCCCTTATCTCTAATTTTGTTGTAGAGAGAGTATAAGCAATAATAGGAAGGAATAAGGGGTTTTGCTGGTTGAGATAAGGATAGCTATACAGGGCATTGACTCACATTGATTTCCTGTGCGTGGGTGTTACCTTCTAGGTTAATTCTTTTTGATCTAACCTTTTCTCTAGTACCTGGTCCCCTTTTCCTATTGGCCTCAGTTGCTTTAAGGTATCTGCTTTAGTTTCTCTGCATTAAGGGCAACAAATGCTAGCTAGTTTTTTAGGTGTCTTACCTATCCTCACCCCTCCCTTGTGTGCTCTCGCTTTTATCATGTGCTCATAGTCCAATCCCATTGTTGTGTTTGCCCTTGATCTAATGTCCACATATGGGGGAGAACATATGATTTTTGGTTTTTTGAGCCAGGCTTACCTCACTCAGAATGATGTTCTCCAATTCCATCCATTTACCAGCGAATGATAACATTTCGTTCTTCTTCATGGCTGCATAAAATTCCATTGTGTATAGATACCACATTTTCTTAATCCATTCGTCAGTGCTGGGGCATCTTGGCTGTTTCCATAACTTGGCTATTGTGAATAGTGCCGCAATAAACATGGATGTGCAGGTGCCTCTGGAGTAACAGTCTTTTGGGTATATCCCCAAGAGTGGTATTGCTGGATCAAATGGTAGATCGATGTCCAGCTTTTTAAGTAGCCTCCAAATTTTTTTCCAGAGTGGTTGTACTAGTCTACATTCCCACCAACAGTGTAAGAGGGTTCCTTTTTCCCCGCATCCTCGCCAACACCTGTTGTTGGTGGTGTTGCTGATGATGGCTATTCTAACAGGGGTGAGGTGGAATCTTAGTGTGGTTTTAATTTGCATTTCCTTTATTGCTAGAGATGGTGAGCATTTTTTCATGTGTTTTCTGGCCATTTGAATTTCTTCTTTTGAGAAAGTTCTGTTTAGTTCACATGCCCATTTCTTTATTGGTTCATTAGTTTTGGGAGAATTTAGTTTTTTAAGTTCCCTGTATATTCTGGTTATCAGTCCTTTGTCTGATGTATAATTGGCAAATATTTTCTCCCACTCTGTGGGTGTTCTCTTCAGTTTAGAGACCATTTCTTTTGATGACCAGAAGCTTTTTAGTTTTATGAGGTCCCATTTATCTATGCTATCTCTTAGTTGCTGTGCTGCTGGGGTTTCATTGAGAAAGTTCTTACCTATACCTACTAACTCCAGAGTATTTCCTACTCTTTCTTGTATCAACTTAAGAGTTTGGGGTCTGATATTAAGATCCTTGATCCATTTTGAGTTAATCTTGGTATAGGGTGATATACATGGATCTAGTTTCAGTTTTTTGCAGACTGCTAACCAGTTTTCCCAGCAGTTTTTGTTGAAGAGGCTGCTATTTCTCCATCGTATATTTTTAGCTCCTTTGTCAAAGATAAGTTGCTCATAGTTGTGTGGCTTCATATCTGGATCCTCTATTCTGTTCCACTGGTCTTCATGTCTGTTTTTGTGCCAGTACCATGCTGTTTTTATTGTTATTGCTTTGTAATATAGTTTGAAGTCAGGTATTGTAATACCTCCTGCATTGTTCTTTTGACTGAGTATTGCCTTGGCTATTCGTGGCCTCTTGTTTTTCCATATAAATTTAACAGTAGATTTTTCAATCTCTTTGATGAATGTCATTGGAATTTTGATGGGAATTGCATTAAACATGTAGATTACTTTTGGGAGTATAGACATTTTTACTATGTTGATTCTACCAATCCATGAGCATGGGAGATCTCTCCACTTTCTATAGTCTTCCTCAATCTCTTTCTTCAGAAGTGTATAGTTTTCCTTGTAGAGGTCTTTCACATCTTTTGTTAGGTTTACACCTAGGTATTTGATTTTTTTTGAGGCTATTGTAAATGGAATTGTTTTCATACATTCTTTTTCCGTTTGCTCATTGTTAGTGTATAGAAATGCTAATGATTTTTCTATGTTGATTTTATATCCTGCTACTTTGCTATAGCTATTGATGATGTCTAGAAGCTTCTGAGTAGAGTTTTTTGGGTCTTTAAGGTATAGGATCATGTCGTCTGCAAATAGGGATATTTTGACAGTTTCTTTACCTATTTGTATTCCTTTTATTCCTTCTTCTTGCCTAATTGCTCTGGCTAGGAATTCCAGTACTATGTTGAATAGGAGTGGAGATAGTGGGCATCCTTGTCTGGTTCCTGATTTTAGAGGGAATGGTTTTAATTTTTCTCCGTTAAGTATAATGCTGGCTGTAGGTTTGTCATATATAGCTTTTATAATGTTGAGGAACTTTCCTTCTATTCCTAGTTTTCTTAGAGCTTTTATCATGAAATGATGTTGGATCTTATCAAAGGCTTTTTCTGCATCTATTGAGATGATCAAGTGGTTTTTGTCTTTGCTTCTGTTAATGTGGTTTATTACGTTTATTGATTTTCGTATGTTGAACCACCCCTGCATCCCTGGGATGAAGCCTACCTGGTCGTGGTGAATAATCTTTTTGATGTGTTGCTGAATTCGATTTGCCATTATTTTGTTGAGGATTTTTGCATCAATGTTCATTAAGGAGATTGGCCTATAGTTCTCCTTTTTGGAGGTGTCTTTGCCTGGTTTTGGGATAAGTGTAATACTGGCTTCATAAAATGTGTTTGGCAGTTTTCCTTCCCTTTCTATTTCATGGAACAGTTTAAGGAGGGTTGGTATCAGTTCTTCTTTAAAGGTCTGATAGAATTCAGCAGAGAATCCATCAGGTCCTGGACTTTTCTTTTTGGGGAGACTCTTGATTGCTGCTTCAATTTCATTTTGTGTTATAGGTCTATTCAGGTGATTAATTTCCTCTTGGTTCAGTTTTGGATGATCATATGTATCTAGAAATCTGTCCATTTCTTTTAGATTTTCAAATTTATTTGAATATAGGTTCTCAAAGTAGTCTCTGATGATTTCCTGGACTTCCATGGTGTTTGTTGTTATCTCCCCTTTTGCATTCCTGATTCTACTAATTTGGGTTTTTTCTCTCCTCATTTTAGTCAGGTTTGCCAGGGGTCTATCGATCTTGTTTATTTTTTCAAAGAACCAACTTTTTGTTTCATTAATTCTTTGTATGGTTTTTTTGGTTTCTATTTCGTTGATTTCAGCTCTTATTTTTATTATTTCTCTCCTTCTATTTGTTTTGGGATTTGCTTGTTCTTGTTTTTCTAGGAGTTTGAGATGTATCATTAGGTCATTGATTTGGGATCTTTCAATCTTTTTAATATATGCACTCATGGCTATAAACTTTCCTCTCAAGACTGCCTTAGCTGTGTCCCATAGGTTCCGGTAGGTTGTGTTTTCATTTTCATTGACTTCCAGGAACATTTTAATTTCCTCTTTTATTGCATCGATGATCCATTCTTCATTAAGTAATGAGTTATTTAGTTTCCAGCTGTTTGCATGTTTTTTGTCTTTACTTTTGTTGTTGAGTTCTACTTTTACTGCATTGTGGTCAGATAGTATGCATGGTATTATTTCTATTTTCTTATATTTGCTGAGACTTGCTTTGTGCCCTAGGATATGATCTATTTTGGAGAAGGTTCCATGGGCTGCTGAGAAGAATGTATATTGTGTAGAGGTTGGATGAAATGTTCTGTAGACATCTACTAGGTCCACTTGATCTATTGCATATTTTAGATCTTGGATTTCTTTATTGAGTTTTTGTTTGGATGACCTATCTATTGATGATAATGGAGTGTTAAAGTCTCCCACAACCACTGTGTTGGCGTTTATATATGCTTTTAGGTCTTTCAGGGTATGTTTGATGAAATTGGGTGCGTTGACATTGGGTGCGTACAGATTGATGATTATTATTTCCTTTTGGTCTATTTCCCCTTTTATTAGTATGGAATGTCCTTCTTTATCTCGTTTGATCAATGTAGGTTTGAAGTCTACTTTGTCAGAGATAAGTATTGCTACTCCTGCTTGTTTTCGGGGGCCATTGGCTTGGTAAATCTTCTTCCAGCCTTTCATCCTAAGCATACGCTTATTTCTGTCGGTGAGATGAGTCTCCTGTAAGCAACAAATTGTTGGATCTTCTTTTTTAATCCATTTTGTCAAACGGTGTCTTTTGATGGGTGAATTAAGTCCATTAACATTAAGCGTTAGTACTGATAGGTATGTGGTGATTCCTGCCATTTAGTTATCTTAGTTGTTTGAAGGTTTGATTGTGTGTACCTAACTTGATGTTACTCTCTACTGTCTTGCTTTTTCTTATCCTGTGGTTTGGTGCTGCCTGCCTTTTCATGGTTAAGTTGGGTGTCACTTTCTGTGTGCAGGATCCCTTGCAGAATCTTTTGTAATGGTGGCTTTGTGGTCACATATTGTTTTAGTTTCTGCTTATCATGGAAGACTTTTATTACTCCATCTATTTTGAATGATAGCTTTGCTGGGTAGAGTATCCTGGGGTTGAAGTTATTTTCATTCAGTGCCCGGAAGATCTCACCCCACGCTCTTCTTGCTTTTAATGTTTCTGTTGAGAAGTCTGCTGTGATTTTGATGGGTTTACCTTTGTATGTTACTTATTTTTTCTCTCTTGCAGCCTTCAATATTCTTTCCTTAGTTTCTGAACTTGTTGTTTTAATGATGATATGTCGTGGAGTAGTTCTATTTTGATCTGGTCTGTTTGGTGTCCTGGAGGCCTCTTGCATTTGTATGGGAATATCTTTCTCTAGATTTGGGAAATTTTCCGTTATTATTTTGTTGAATATATTACGCATTCCCTTCGCTTGCACCTCTTCTCCTTCTTCGATGCCCATGATTCTCAAGTTTGGTCTTTTGATGGAGTCAGTGAGTTCTTGCATTTTCTTTTCACAGGTCTTGAGTTGTTTAATTAATAGTTCTTCGGTTTTTCCTTTAATTACCATTTCATCTTCAAGTTCTGAGATTCTGTCTTCTGTTTGTTCTATTCTGCTGGATTGGCCTTCCGTTTTGTTTTGCAGTTCTGTTTCGTTCTTTTTTCTGAGGTTTTCCATATCCTGGCATTTTTCTTCTTTATTGTTGTCTATTTTTGTCCTGAGTTCATTTATCCATTTATTCATTGTGTTCTCTCTTTCACTTTGGTGTTTACACAGTGCTTCTATGGTTTCCTTTATTTCTTCTTTTGCTTTTTCAAATTCTCTATTTTTATTGTCTTGGAATTTCTTGAGTGTCTCCTGTACATTTTGGTTGACCCTATCCAGTATCATCTCTATAAAATTCTCATTGAGTACCTGTAATATGTCTTCTTTTAAATTATTCTTGTGGGCTTCATTGGGTCCTTTGGCATAGTTTATCTTCATTTTGTTGGAGTCTGGATCTGAGTTTCTGTTCTCTTCATTCCCCTCTGGTTCCTGTACTAATTTTTTGCTGTGGGGAAACTGGTTTTCCTGTTTTTTCTGTCTTCCCATCATTGTCCTTGGTGTTGTTATTGTCCCTGTACTGTGTGTAATTAAGTATTTTCTAGCTTGTAATAATAACAATGGTAATATTGAGAATGGAAGAGTGAGCTGAGATGGAAAGCAAGAAGTTAAAGAAAGGGGGAAAACAAATATACAGACAAGAGGGAGAAAGCAGAACAAGGTATCAGACAAGAGAGTTTCAAAGGTATAAACAGGGAGTGTTAGTGTACTAATCGACAGTAAACTGAACAGACAATAGAGTGACAGAGAGAGGATTGAAAATCAAAGATAAAAAAATTAAAAATAAGTATATGAAAGTAATATCTATTTATAAAAATGAATTAAAATAAAATGGAAAATAGAAAATTAAAAAAAAAAAAAAAAAACAAAAAACCAAAAAACTTCCAAGTTTATATGCAATGCAATTTCAGTCTTAATAATTTGGATGTCCGTCTCAATCTCCAGTCCTGGAGTTGGTGCCTCAGATGTTGTTCTGTAGTTGTCTCATCAAAGGGGATGCATAAAGTAGAACAAAACTATACTCACACACACACAGAAGATAAAAAAAAAGTCCCACCAAGTGTCCCCAGTTCAAATGCAATACAGTTTCAGTAAGTTTTTCGGCTTGCAGGTGTAATTCAGTTGTTCTCTCATCAAAGGTAGGGAGAAAAAGAAAAAAAAGCATCTGGAGGCAGTTCTGAGAGTGGTATCTGCAACTGTGGCTTGCCTGCCTGCTGCTCTCCGCCTGTAGCTGGCGGCGTTATTTATGCAGATCTCTGGGGTGAGCTAGCACTCACCTGGTCCCACAGGCTTTGTTTGCTCAGAGTTCTCCTGTGCGGCGGCCTCTGCTACAGGCTTTCCTCTTTCCAAGCACTGGGAAAGGTGCCACTGCCCCGCGTTGTCAGGCCTGGGTGTTTATTTACAGTTCACGTGGGAAGTGGGTCTTCCCTCCTCTCACAAGCTTCCCTGCTCCTGGTTGCTGGGCGCGCCCCGCTCCTGCCAGAGCCTCTCCGGCCCGCCCGGCTCGTTTATTTACAGTCCCGGGAAGGATTCCCTTCCCCCAATCTTCAGCGCTCAGGGCGCCCCACCCTCTTTCCACCGTGTCTTAACTGTTCTTATTGCTTAGTACTCAGTTTCTCTTTTTTTCCCGGGTGGAGGTCAGTCTGTCCAGGGGGCTATGCTGCTCTGGCCCAGGCTTGTCTGTGGGGGAACCGCGGTACCGCGAAGCTCACCTGGTCCGCGTCTTCCCAAGCCGTATGGGCGCCGGCCCCTGGCGGCCCTGGGGGCCCTCCTCGGTTCTCCGTTTAACGTGAAGTGGAGATTCTCTGCGCCGGCTGGAGGTGTGGAGGGGTCAAAGTTATGCCTTTTCTCGGTGATTATGCCTGCAAAGTGTGTCTCCAGCGTCTCTCCAAGATTTCACTATAGGAGGCTCGCTTTCTGCTTCCTCCCTCTAGCCGCCATCTTGGAGTTCCCTGACATTTTCTATTAACTGACAGTGAACAGAGTAATCTATACACTTTCGCTTGTTTTTCCTTTAGTGTGGATACTGATAATTGATGTTTTTGATGGGTAGATTTGGGGTGTCTGGATATGATTTTTGGAAAACAAAGCAAAATTGCAAGTGGTTAGCTACTGGTTGTCTTCTGTCTTCTTTCTAGGCCACATTGTACATTGACTCTTATGAGTCACTGTGTTCTATACTGTGTGTGCAGAAGTAAGGCTGGGAAGTGAGAGGACAGGTACACATATTATTGCCAATCTGCTGCCTAATGAAGAGTTAATTGTGCCATAGTGTGAAGGACCTTGAATTACCGAAATGATAAAGTCCATTCAGCAAAGGACATTTTCTATGTCCTTTGGTTAAATTTCAGATATGTAATATACTGTTTTCATTTCTGTTTCCTCCAGTGACTTATTGTCTTAAATACTAGTTTCCTTTTAATCAAACATGCACTAATTTATCTGAGAATCTCAAGAAAAATTTAATTTTTTCTTGTTCTCAGTTGTAAACCAGTCAACAAATATTCATGGATTGCTGACAGTGTATGCGTTATGGTCTAGTTTACGGGTATGGTTCCTCCTGCCTTTTTTTCAATGTTATACTAATTGAGAGTGGAGTTACTTTGAAGTTCTGGACAAAAACAAACACATTGAAAGATTTTTAAAATTTCCTTCTACCCCAAAGAGTTGATGCTGTTCTACCTACTCAGTCAAGAAGACAGGAGAATTTGAGTAAGTCTTTTTTTCCCTCTTTGGTACTGGGGTTTGAGCAAAGGACTTTGTACTTACAAGGTAGGCACTCTACCATTTGAGCCATACCTCTGGTATTTGAAGATAAGGACTCACTTTTTGTCCAGGCCCACCTGGACTGTGATCCTCCTGTTTTATGACTTACGTTGTCGCTCAGATGACAGTCTCATTCCACTATGCCCAGTTATTGGTTGGGAACGGGTCTCACTAACTTTTGCCTGGACGCTCTTTGAACTATAATCCTCCTGATCTCAGACTCCCAAGTAGTTAGGATGACAGGTGTGAGCCACTGGCACCTGCCTGAGTGGATCTTACATATTTCTTTTCAAAATATGAATATTAAGTCAGAAAAACAAATAAAGAACTAAAGCCAGAACATTACCAACAGCCACAAACACACTAAGATAGTCTTCTGGATCAACTCAAAGTAGTAGTGGTACCAATATTTTCTGATTGTTAGAATCTGATTAATAGAAGAAACACAGAGAAGAAGCAGAAAGTGGCCATCAGTTGGCTTTTCTTTAATATTTATGATCATAAATAAAAATGTATTAGGGAAGAGAATAATTATCTCCTTATGTGATTATCTAAACAGTAATTTTTTTCATTTTCATAAACAGAAAAAAGGCATCCCTCTATAAAATCACGGATTGTTATTAAATTGCCTAGACTAATGCTTGTACTGTTTTACTATTTGCAAATGTTTTACCTATTGTCGCCAGTAATTTTGTATGATCATATTCCAAAATTAATAAACGTAATATTTGGTTTACATGTATTTTTCCTTAGCCCTATTCTAAAGAGTTATTTGTTTTTCCAAAACAACTTTAGTAGTCATGCTTTCTACTTTTAATTTGTACTTAACACTTCATTTCATTTCTGACCATTCATGTGTTCTGTGTTTACTTACCTCACTTCAGGCAAGTCTGTTTTCCTTTCTGTTTTATGGAAACCTTCACCATCTGTTCACAATGCCATAATAGCCTGCTATGGAGTTTAGGATTATAGGGGTAGGGGGATGGGTTAGCAAAGTTTAAAAAGAAAAAGTGAATTATGCCAATAGAAAGTGAAGTTAATTAATGGAAAACCATCAGGTTTATAAAACACTTTTATTGGATACTGTAAAATGAAACATAAATTTCCTAAAGTGTATTTTTATGCATTGTATTAATATTATGAAGTCCTTTTCTGTTTGCAGAATGATTGGTCTTTCCAATTTTAACACTGTTATCTTATATATAAATCAGATCAGTTTGGGGAAAGAAGCATTATACTAAGAAGAAATGAAATAAATTGAAACATTTCACCCTAGAAGACATATGAACAGGCATGAAAACGTGCCCAATTATCATTATTCATTAAGAAAATACAAGTTTAGACCACAGTGAGCTATTCTTCTATACTCACGAAGATACTAATAATACAATTTTTAAGGATGAAGAGAAAACGAAACTCATATATTGGCAGTGGAAATGTAAACTTGTAAAGCCACTTTGGAAAATACATTGGCAGTTCTCTTATTAAGGCAGACACAAGTTTTGCATATAACTGAGAATTTCCACTTGTAAGCCTTCACCCAAGAGAAATAAAATATATGTCCACACAAAACATGAATAACCACATTCATAGCATTATTACTCATAAGAGCCAAACAGTGGAAACAACTCAGATGTCCGCTAAATAAATGGTGAATAAAGTGTGGTGATTCCATGAATGGAATACTCCTTGACAATGATAAGATAAGGCACTGACAGAATCTACAACTGTGATGAACCTTAAATGCATTATGTTA
Source organism: Castor canadensis (assembly GCF_047511655.1). Classification (NCBI taxonomy): domain Eukaryota; kingdom Metazoa; phylum Chordata; class Mammalia; order Rodentia; family Castoridae; genus Castor; species Castor canadensis. Next base: position 10,771,226 of record NC_133396.1, on the reverse strand, counting down.
AATGAAGTATACCAGGTGTCAAAAAAATCACATAGTAGTATTATTTGACTTCTATGAAATATCCAAAATACAAAATACAAAGCTACAGTGTTTATTTGAGAGCGAGGAGTTAACAGCAAAGAAGCATAGGGAATCTTAGTGTCATGATCGAAACACTGTAAATTTGCATTATTATGGCAGATGCACAAGAACAGACATTTACTACAAATCATGGCATTGTATGCTTCAGTGGGATTGAGCACTGTATCCATTCTTATATGGTTTAAGCATGGAAAGAAAGGCTAGCTCTTTTCTTAGAAAAAGACTTGCTAGGGGCTCATTGATTCTGTGTCTCTGTGCCACCTGCTCCCACTGTGAAAACTTTATGACCAATAAAAACAGGAAATATGCCATTCCTGGAGCTCAGGTTTTACATTTTCCTGCCCCAAAGGACAACATAAAATCCATGTTAACCTTAGATTTTATATATTTCAGGTGCTCAAAACAGGGCACAGTGTGATGCAGAGAACTTAAAAAGCAGAGCATTTGACCTCAGCATCCTGAAATCAGGTGTGGGCAGAAGGAAACAAGACACCTGGTAATTAAGAAAAATCCAAGGCCAGAAATAATAAATACAGCAGAGAACCATCCGGTAAGTGTTACCAGAGATGTCAAGCAGTGGACTTCAATGTGTATCCCTGTCCTATTTAATGGGAACTACATGTGTTAAAATTGAAGTGAGATCTCTCAAATTAAATTCATCCCTCCTTTTTTTTCTGTATTTGTTATAGCAGCAACTTTCAAATCCCCTTCTCTGTGGTAATTTTGTAGTATAGCAGGTCACTATGTTTTTTCTTTCTCAACATGCATTTCTGGGTGCTGACTCTGTAGGACACACTGCAGATGGAATGCAAAGAGTATTGGATATCCTTGCTCTTTTCTGTAAGTAACTGCAATAAAACAGGAGACTACATGTTAGCAGGCCAGAGAGTGGTGAATGGTTGTTCCTAAATGCTTATCAAGTCATTGCTCTTAGGCCAGTTGCTTCAAAATTGTTTAACAAATAACTGTCAGTTTCCCCTCATCCTACTATGCTGTTTCTACTCAGTGTATTCCCAGGACCAGCATTTCCTGGAAGCTTGTTAGAAGTGTTGAATCATCAGCTCCACCTTAGACCTACCGAATCAGAATCTGAAGATTTAGTAATTTTCCTGGTGATTCACATGCAAATTAAAGATTGATCTGGACTGTAGAATTAGATGTTTCAGGTATGAGATTATGCAGATGTGTATGTTTTTGATGCACTGGTTAATGGTTTAGGGCATTGAATTCTGATATTTGTCTTTCTGAACCTGGCTTATTTCACCTAACATAATGATTCCCATTTCCATCCAATTTCTTGCAAATGATATAACTTCATTCTTCTTTATGGCTGAATAATACTATGTGGTGTATATATACTACATTTTCTTTATCATTTCATGTTAATAGACACCTAGGCTGATTCCATAGCTTGGCTATTGTGAGTAATGCTGCAATAAATATGAGTGTACAGGTGTCTCTCTTGTATCCTGATTTGTATTCCTTCAGATATATGCCCAGGAGTGGAACTGTAGGATCACATGATTGTTCTATTTTTTTAGTTTTATGAGGACTCATCATACTGATTTTTTCCATAGTTGCTGGACTAAGTTACATTCCCACCAACAGTACATAAGGTTTCCTCCTCCACACACCCTGTGTACGCACCAGCATTTGTTGTTGCTTATTTCTTCGTGATAGCCATTCTGTCTTGGGTGAGATGAAATCCCAGTGTCATTTTGATTTCCTTTATGGCTAGGAATATTGAACATTCCTTTGTGTATTTATGTGCCATTTGTACTTCTTTTGAGAATTGTCTGTTCAATTCATTTGCCCATTTATAATTGGACTATTGGTTCTTTTTGTGCTCAGTTTTTTGAGTTCTTTATGTATTCTGGTTTTTAATCCCTTATCAGATGAATAGCTAGAAAAGATTTTCCTCCATTCCATAGGCTCTTTCTTCATCCTATTCACATGTGTAATCTCACATACTTATCATTTTGAAGGGTAAAAATATGTAATATTGACTCTCTTAGCAAGTTTCAGGAATTCAATACTTTGATATTAAGTCTAGTTACTATGTCATAAAATAGATAATTCCTGTCCATGAAATTTTGTGTCAGTTGATCAAAGTCTCTCCAATTTACCTTCCCCAAGATCCTGGTAACAATTCGGAAATGGGTAGTTTTAACAGAGCTCCAGAGGGTTCTTAGCTCGGATTGTCTAGAGAAGGCTGTTATCATAGAAGACAGGAATTGCAGAGTGTGCCCAGTATGGGTGTGATTGTGTTACCCCTGAATGGTAAATGGGAGAGAACTGGAGAAAGCAATTGCACATAAGCCAAGGTACTGAAGCAGCATTACTTGTGACCTGCAGGAGTAAAAACACCTGGAGCTTCTATGATGGCACCAAGAGCAATAGAGTTTAGAGAAAGGAGTGAATAGCCCACTCCTAGGTGAATAGCCCACAAGCTAAATGCAGATTACAGAGTTTCACTGATAAGCATATGAAATATGAAATTATTGGATGCTTGGGGAAAGAATGACATAATCAGTGAAGTAAAATGTAAATATAAAGTTTAGGAAGCATTAATTTCTCAATAGGGCTTGCCATGGATGAGACAAGGCAAAGGCAGTGGTCTTGAGTTTGAACCTGGTTTATCTTTTCATATATTTAAGGCACTGCTTTGTCATCAAGATCACCTCTATACATGCTGAAGGCAATGTGATATCTGCCTACATTTGTTTTTCTTTGATTATTTACTTAAAGTGCTGGAATAACAATTCCTTTTGACTACAGCTGTTTATTGGAATGACTCCAAGACTAAGAAAGGAGAAATATGAAAGTTAAAGAATTAGATAGCTCCTAGGTTTTGTTGTTTCCTATGAGAAGATAATGCTGGAACCAACACAGAAAGGCAGGATCATTGAGAGATAATGACATGTGGAAGTGGTAATAGGCCAGAGGAAGACATGGTGGAAGACTGTAAAGCATTTCCTGCAAAGGAAGACATTGCTCGTTCTCATGAGGAAGGTCATACCCTGAACAAGAGGATTTCCTTTGCTGCTGAGAGAAAGAGTACAAGAATAATGAGAAGCCAATGAAAGTGTTTGATGGACTACTCCAAGGTCTACAACTCCCAGAAAGGATGATTGCTTTCTTTTTTTTTTTTTTTCATTTTTCTTTTATTATTCATATGTGCATACAAGGCTTGGTTTATTTCTCCCCCCTGCCCCCACCCCCTCCCTTACCACCCACTCCACCCCCTCCCGCTCCCCCCCCTCAATACCCAGCAGAAACTATTTTGCCCTTATCTCTAATTTTGTTGTAAAGAGAGTATAAGCAATAATAGGAAGGAACAAGGGGTTTTGCTGGTTGAGATAAGGATAGCTATACAGGGCATTGACTCACATTGATTTCCTGTGCGTGGGTGTTACCTTCTAGGTTAATTCTTTTTAATCTAACCTTTTCTCTAGTTCCTGGTCCCCTTTTCCTATTGGCCTCAGTTGCTTTAAGGTATCTGCTTTAGTTTCTCTGCATGATTGCTTTCTTCAACAACAAGAATTTGATTTCTGCCCAGAGAAGATCATTTACACAATGCAGGTAGTTATTTATGGGTCTCATCTATGATTCTGGAGAGAAGTGATTAAAAGAGGGGAGAGAAATATTTTTGAACTGTCTCTTGGCTTTTCATGCTGAATAGACTTGAGATATATTATTTGGCAATTACTAGATTTATGAGGCTTTGGAACAAACTCAAATTCATGTTCCCATTTCTTTGGCTATGTTTATCCTGAAATTTTGAAGCCTGGATATGTCTTTGCAACTCTACCCAGGTTTCTGAGCACATTCAGTGAAAATTAGATAAATGTGTCTCTGTCATCCTGAAAAACAGTGTCTTCAGCAACTGGTTACTCAATGCTTTATGTCAGTGCTTTTCTTTGTCTTGTTAGCTCCTGAAGACATAGAAGTCATGGTAGCCATCTTTCACAAGTCCTCTGCAGAGACCCATTTCTAACCCCAGGAAGATAAGCTCTTCCATGGCTTCCCTATCCTCTCTCTGGACTCACTTCTGTTGTCTTATAAATGTTTTATGTAAACTTACATCTTCTAAAGAAAGAAGTGTTCCTTTTTGGTATCATTGTGATCCTTTCAATTATACCCTTGTTCCTATATACTGTCCCTTTTTCCTCTAAGACAGTGACCCATCAATGACCCACTTCTCTCCATATCTGCAGACTTTTCTTCTCTACCAGCTTCTTCGTTTCATTTCCAAGCATGAACAAATGTCTGCCATTTCCAAAATCCATTCTTTGACCTTGCACTTCCTTTCAGCTACTGCCTATCACTCTCCTACCCTTAATAGGCTTAAAAACTTGAAATCTAAGAGTGTTCTAATTACAAAAGAAATAGAGGACCGAATACTCACAATATAGAGGTAAGAATAGAGAAAGGGAAAGAAAAGGCGGAACCATAGAACCAATAGCTAGAGATAACCATTGTCAATCAATTCTATATAGTTCTAATGTATTTCTATTTGTAATAATACTTTAGGAATATAAAATGGATCCATACTGTTCATACAATTTTATACTGTGAATGTTACACTTGAATATCAAATGTGTTAAAGAATGTTCAAGTACATTGCATTTCAAATATGATGCCCTCTTCAGTGGGGTAGCTAGATAATATTTTTAACCATTAACTAATGTGTGTCTTCAATATATACCCTTCTTGACACTGCCTTATACCTTGTACCTGCTTATCTCAGCCTAATTCTCTCTTCAAACAGGAATCTGTGCAAACCAGGTTTAATGCTCTTAACTGGCTTTGTTACAGCAGAAGTGCACACAGAATTTTAAGAGACTTTAATGACTTAAAGCATAGACACTAGAGATAATAAAAAAAAATCAATTTTGAGTTCAGGAGTCTTCCAGGAATCTGGGTTTGAAAAGCTCATGTGAGCTGGAGGAATGGTTCAAGTGGTAGAGTACCTGCCTAGCAAGCACAAGGCCCTGAGTTCAAACTCCAGTACAACCATAAAAAAAAATAGAAAAGAAAAACTATACCATAACCATGGGCAGTGTCCATGATAACCATATGTAGGGAATGTAGCATTCCCTTGGACAAAAGTGAGAATTAGAAACTGATCGAGTTTGTGTCTCTGACTCTTTTGAAATAAATCCAGGGCCAGAGGAGATAGAGAATCCATAAATTATATGATGTAAGAATATTTGCAGAGGCAAATTCTTTATGATAAGTGAGAATTAAGTGGAAAAGGAAGTGAAGCAGATTCTGTAGTCTCAGGCTGGCTTGGGAGAAGGGTAAGGCTTACTCTGACTTTAACCAAGAATATGGTGTGAGGAGAGAAAAGAAGTGTTGGCTGAGCCAAAGGGACTTGAATCAGAGGAACATGTCCTAGGAAATCAGCATGAGTGGCTACACACAGGACAAGCTACCCCTAAGGACAGCTCAGTTGATGTAAGGTAAAGGGATAACCTGAGCCAAGACTAAGCCAGATAAATTAGTTGTGAATTACAGTACTCACAAATGGCTACCCACAATCTATCGCCTTGCCATCCCCATTCTACTGAAGAATTTTATAACTAAGAAATGGCTGCAGGGTAAGAAAGGATAATTTCTTGACTATGTTGCCTTCTTCTTAGCCGAGGGAAAAAATGAGCAAAGAAAATAAAGTGACTTCTTTGCACAACTGAGTCATGTCTTACAAGAATTTGCCTGCTTTATTGATAAAGGTTTGACTTCATTTTTTAAAACAATCAGCAATTCTTGAAATTTATTTTGCTTCCAATTGGTCTCAATTATTATAAGTGATGCATAGCCAACCCTCTTTCTTCATTCTCTCAAGAGAAATTGCTGGCCTTCAGCTAATTTTTCAACCTAGTGCAACCTGTTTTTTCTTCTTTCTGTTTCAGCAAAATTCCTCCAGTGAACTCCATCTTGCCAAATTGACCCATCATAGTATATATACAGCTGACCTTAATTCTTTATCTGACATGGAGGCATATTCCCTTCTGAAACTCTCAACTATTGCAGTTATTTGACTCCGAAATGTCCCCCAAGGGACATGTGTTAAAAGTTTTGATGCCAGCCTATGAACTAGGAGAAGGTGGTGCTACCTTTAGGAAGTGGGACATGTTTTGAAGGGAGTGGACTCGGGTGCTGTATTTTGTTCCTGACCCCTCTTTCTCTTTCTCCTTCCTGGCCACCATGAGGTGAGCCATGTTGATCTATCAAACACTTCCTCCATGATATTGGGCCTCATCATGGCTCAGGAACAATGAAGCCAGCTGAACATGACTAAACCCTCTGAAACCACGAGCCAAAATAACTTTTTCTCCTCTAAGTTGTTTATCTCAGGTATTTTGTCACAATGACAGAAAGCTTATGAACACACCTGTCTTAAACTTCTTCATGTAATTCTTTCCTTTATTTTCTCTTTCTCCTTCTGACTTTTCTTTCTTAGTTTGCTATTCCATATTCTCTTCCTCCAAAACCCAATTGAGTTACCATCCCTCTGGGTTTCCTTTCCTTCTTGGTATCCATGTTTTTCATGTGGATTCTAAGTCAATATCACATTTATCTCCTGACTATGGTAACTCCTAAACTCTTACCTCCTGCTGAAGTTTTTTTATTTAAATTTTTTATCAGGATGTATTCATTATATGGGGGATTCATAGTGACAATTCTGATTAGGCTTATATTGTACATTGGTTATATCACCTCTATTGTCTCTTCCCCTCAATCTTCTTCCCTCTCCACTTAAAGGAATTACAATAGTTTTCTTTGTCCTATTTCATATAAGTATATGAAATCCATCAACCATACACTTTCACCTTAATCTCCTTCCTTCACCCTCCCCTCTGTTTAATACCCTACCCCCACACACGGTATCTATTTTACAGTCTTGTCTTCCACTATTAATATTTAAGTTGATGTTCAAAGGGGTTTCTCAATGTATTCCCACTGTGGGTATACTTTACTTTGGTCTGTTCAACCCCTTCCATTACTCTCCCTTACCCCTTTACCTCCCACCCCCCCCATTTCTCAACAGTTTTCAACACACATCTTTATATCCTCTACTTTCATAGTTGTTATGTCTTATGAAATTTTTATCAGATTGCTTCATCAATGGCATCTTATCAATATTCATCCATCCATCCATCTATCCATTTTCCCATCCATCCATTCATTTATTTAATATTTAATGAGTGCTAATAGAATCCCTGCCACACTGTTCTAGTGACTTGTCATAATCTGGGCTACACCATTCCACACACCTTGGCTCATGTTTTGTCACTACTAGTAATGTAATATGTGTTAAGTTAGTTTGCCTCTCTAAACCTGCTACTGTGTCAAAAAATGAAACCTACCTCCCAGAAATGTGTAAGTATAAATGAAATGATATATGATTATATCCTTGGAACATCTTTAGTACTCAATACATGGTAGCCATTGTTCTTTGATTTGTATTATACATCCAATTGACCATTATGTCTTTCAGATTCAATTTTCTAATGATGCATATCAAAAATGGCAGACACAATCTGGGTATAGTGTTATGCACTTGTAATCCCAGCACTTGGAAGGCTGAGGCAGAAAGATTACTTGAGCCCAGGAGTTCAAGGAGCCCAGGAATTATGGAAACATAACATGACATCCATTTCAAATAAAACAAAACACCACATACACTAATTCATGTGGCAGTTGAGCATTTGAACTGTGGTTAGTCAACATTGAGATTTGTTTTATGTTTAAAAGGCAGTGTAGCATCCAAAAATATGTAACATATGCCACTAATAATTTTTAAATGAACTACATGTTAAAATGATATTTTTGATATATTGGGCTAAATAAAGACATTACTGAAATTAATTTCCAGTGCTTTGTTTGATCTGGCTACCAGGAAATTTATATCTACCTATGTGAATCTTGCTATAATTCTACTAAACATTTCTACTCTAAACATTTCTTATCACTGAACTTATGCTAAAAAATGAATGGACCTTTGTCACTTCTCTGTTATTGCCATGAAATCCTCTGGCATCTTTTCCTGAGTCTTCTCTGAAGGTTCAGTCCATCCTCTACACTGTTATTTGATTGATACTTCTAAAATTCTAGGAAAGACGTTTAATTGACTTTCCCCTACCTGGAGGATAAATTCAGTCTCCTTATCTTAGCAGACAGCGCTCTTTGCGATCAGACATTTCCTACTGCTCTAGGCTGTTTTTGTGCTCTCTTTTCAGTCCCTACAGAATCTGGGTACTTAGAGTTATTTCATGCTTTTGTGCCTTTGTGCATGATTTTCCTCTACCTGAAATGAACTCTTATCCTGCCTACCCAAAGAATTCCCCTTTTGTCTTGAACACCTTACGTAGGGTACCTGGGTGATGTTTACCCCACGTCTCCTAGTTTTCAGTTACTGTCCTCGCTGTCCTTCTGTGCCACTTTTTGTCTCTCTATACTTTGAGTTTCCCACAAAATGGGATAGTCAGTGGTTGTTCTCTGTATTCACCATACATATCAGTCTTTGTGATGTATTATACAAAAAACATTTAAAGTAGGGTAGCCTGGAGATTTTTTTAAAAAATAAGTAAGCCATAATAACAACTTAAACCAAACTTTCAGTATTATTCATATTTTATATGAAAAGGAACTATGTCCGAGACACGCCAATTGCCTCCACAAATATAATGTAACATCTATATCCAAATATGGTGGCTGAGTTTTGTAGCAAGTAATATTTGAATTCACAGGCAATTTTGATTTCCCACATCCTAGTTGAATTAATAGAAGTAACCATAAATAATATGTGATTTAATTTTATTTTTGAGGCAGGATCTTTCCATGCAGCCCAGTCTGACTTCAAGCTCATGACCCTCCTGTCTCAATCTCCCTAGTCCTGAGATTACCAGTGTGTATTACCACAACTATCTATAAGTGCTTCTTGAAGTAGGCAATTCTTTAATAAAAACTCTAGGACTTGATGACTTTACTCTTTGGTGTGATTCTACCTTCTCTAAAAAAAAGAAAATTATCCTTATTGGAAGTTCTTTTATTATATAATTCATACTATGAAATCTATGTAGACAATTCCTTCTGTTTAGGCATTAGGGCACTTTGTGGAAGTTTGCAAGCATCAAAGGAGGTACTATCTGCAATGGTTGTTGTCTATCTGACAGAAACCTGGCTTGGGAATTGCTATTTCCCTTTGGGTGAGCATTGAAACCACTATCAGGTGCTAATGATTTTTGAACCTGCCAAAACAACTGAGAGAAGTGACCACAAATCTCTGTCCTATCAGCCCTTCCTGGAGACTTAATGGGAAGGCACTGTTTGTTTTTAAATGTAGAGCACCTAAAGATGCTCTGTACTCATCTTTGCAATTTATTAAAACCCTAAAAGCATACATAGCAGCACAGGTTCCTAATTTTCCAGGCATCAGTTATCTATTGGGTCAGGCAGCAGTTTCAGATTTTGATGCACTGTGAAATGTATGATCATTGGCTCGGGAAGTCAGCTAGTTGGGGTCGGGGGAGACGTTGCCCTTTAAGGGTGAGATAGATTACATCATCGTTGACAGTGGCCTTTTTGGCCATTTGGAGACTTGGGTTTCATAAATTATCACAGATGAATGTTTGTGCAGAACTGTTTGTATAGAAGCAGAAAGATATGATACACATTGTAGGAAGTACAAGTACTAGGAAAGAATTTCCCCCAAAAAAGATAATTCAGTTTAAGTGAGTGCAAAGTCATATTATAGACTGACTCCATTTTAAAGTTGACAGTTTTGTGCTGTTTTAATTGTACCCTTACTGTTTCGGCATCATTCTTAGTAAAGCAGTTACTATGTTAACAGATCACAGTAGATATCTGCACCTGTTTCAGATTATAAATTTCACATTAAATCTTGCTTTAAAATTATTTATAAACACAATCCAATTGACTACCATAGAGCTCAGCAAAATTTCCTTCTAAGGGCAAAATAGCAAATAATTTAGACTTTACAGGCCATAGTTCTTGCACCAACTACTTGACTCTGCTCTTGCATTGCAAAAAGAACCATGGTTCATATGTAAATGCATGACCAGTTTTATGTAGTCCAATAAAACTTCATTCAGCAGAGTAGGAAAAATAAATAAATACACAGTGGGCTGAACTGTGAACAATGATCCATGTTTTGCTGACTTTTGTGTTACAGTAAAATACAGTGTAGTCTTTTACTTTAATCTACTCACACATTTTTCTTATTGCTGAGCATTTAAGTCATTTCTATAATTTCCCGATTCTAATAAAAAATTTTTGACAAACATCTTGATGATTAAAACTTTCCTTCATTTTCCAAACTGCCCTTCAACTAGATTCCTAGAAATAGAATTTCTAGGTCAACGGCTATAAAAATAATTTAAGGCATCTTATTCTTTTGCCACTTGGGAGTGTTAATTGGTGTGTCATTTCAAGAAAGCAGCTTGGCAACACTTAACGTGATCCCTCCTCAAAATCTTATCAGTTCTAAGAGTGATCATCAGGGAAGGAAAATAAACAAAAAAGTTTTGCAGATTTTATTACTTATTTTAAAGTGTTTCAATGTATTAGGTTTATGTTTGTGTGGCTGAATGTGGAAGTTCAAGTATTTTTAATTTTGTTTTCTACTTCAAAATTTTTGTTTTTATCTTGGTTCATTTATTGCTATGGTTTTCTTTTTTTCACTATATTATCTTTTTTTCTTCAATATAATATGATTATGTATATTTAGAGTATAAAAATTTAAGAGCATAGGTTTTAGAATCAAACCATTCAGGTTCATATTGTAATTGTGCCACTTCCTGGTTATGTGACATTTGGCAAGTTACTAAATTCCTGCCATAGTTCATTTTTTGTTATGATGGCAAATTATCTAAAGCAGGCTAAATTACAAAGAAAAGAGGCTTATGTTGGTTCATGTTTTTGGGACTCCAAAGTCCAAATAGCATAGCACAGGTTTTTCTAAGAGTCTCCCTCTGTGCATCGCACCATGGTGGGTGTACATGTATCTCTCTGTGTGAGCTCTCAGGCACCAGGATTCAGTCAAGAAGGCTCTCCCCTACTGTAATCTAAGAAAATCTCTTCCTAAAGGCTCGACTTATGGATACCTAAGTGTCCACTCTCTCATTACTATTTAGCATAAGGCTTTGCAGATCAAAGTCCTGAATGAGTTTGGAAAGATACACCGTTTGAAACCATAACGTCTTTCCTTGCCCCACTTCCACATTTAAAAAAATTGAGTCAATAAGAGTATCTAAAGTGTATTATTGCTTTGAGATTCCGATGACAAAAGCAAGAAAAGTACTTTACACATCCCTAATATATAGTAAATGTCCAGTAAACACTACCTATGCAATGATGGTTAAGGGGAGGCTAAGGGGGAGGGAAAAGAATGGGAAGAGGAGGAAGGAAGGGGAAGGCCTAGCACTGGAATGAGGGGAGAGGCACAGAGGACAATCCCATTTCATAGTAATGATACATATGTGACATATTATTTCCTTCTTGGACATGATCTTGAAAAACACTATGCAGAACTGAAAGGACTGTTTGGAAAATCTCTGAAAATCTACATACATATTTAGTAAATTTTTCTTCACTGTTTTCTTTTGTGTAGAAATGGCATCGTGAGTCATTATTTTTGCTTTTCTCTTTTTAAAAGGTAAACTTTAACTTTTGGTATACACCAAAATTAATTCAGAGGTACAATGATTTCCTACAAATCCTAAAACCTGCCGAGACTCTGCCCTAATCAACATTCCCCAGTAGATCAGTACATTTGTTACAACTGATGGACATACATTGACATATCAGTATTAGCCGAAGTCCATGGTTTGCGTTAGAGTTCACACTTTGATGTTATACACTCTGTGGATTTGGACAAATTTATAATGATAAGTATCCATCATTATTTGTCATGTACTGTAGTCTTTCTGTTTTGTGTATTCTTACTTCCCTCCTAACTAACTCTTACCAAATGCTGATCTCTTTACATCTCTTTCTTTATTAAAACAACCAAACTGGCTTCCCTTTTGCACTCCTTCCAGCACTAAATGGGAGTTTCTGTGGTTTCATATGGTCATTAGTGTTGTCAATCTTGGTCATTCTAGCAATGGTATAAATGGTGTCACCTTGTCGTTATCATGTTTCTGTAAAGTGATACAATGTGAAGCAGCATCTTTCCATGTGCTTATTGGTCATCCGCAAGTCTCCTTTGATGAGTAGTCTATTAATGTATTTGGCCCATTTTTAAAGATTTTTAAAGATTTCTTTCTTTCAAAATTTTAAAAGTTCTTTTTGCATTGTATAATATCACTTTGCCAGACAAAGCCTGTGCAAACATTTTCTCCTCTTCTGTGGCTTGTATTTTTCTCTTGATGATGTGCCTCCTAATACAGAAATTTTTCCTCTCAGTAGAGGCCAGCTAATAAATTTTGTGCACCAGGTCTTTGTATTCTATGTGAAAGTCATTGTCAAATCAAGATCATCTGCATTTTCTCCTGTTATCATCTAAGAATTTTGTAGTTTTATATTTTACACTTAGTTCTGTCATCCATTTTATGCTAGATTTTTGTGAAAGGCAAGGAATATATCTAGTTTTTTTGCCTATAGATGTCCTAATTTGCTAGCACCATTTGTTGAAAAAGTATCTTTTCTTCATTGAGTTTCTTTCCTTTGCCCTTTGGTCAAATATTATTTGGTTATGTTCGTGTGTATGTATTTCTGGGTTCTCTTTTTTGACCAGCTGACCAATTGTCTATTTTTTCACCAGTACAAGACTGTCTTGATTAATTTCAGCAATAATGCACAAGTCTTGAAGTTGAGAATTCTCAGTTTAAACTTGGTTCTTCTAACTCAATATAGTGTTGGCTCTTCTGGGTTTATTTCCTTAGAATATTCTTAGCAATAAGTTTGTTGTATTTATAAGATAATTTGTTGGAATTTGGATTGAGATACTATTGACTCCAAGTTGGTGAGAACTGACATTTTTGACAATATTGAGTTTTTGGACATGGAGTTTGTTCACATTTATGGACACAAAGTTGCTCCAAGTTTTACTTTATCACTATCTAGCATCTGTAGGCTCTGTAGTGATGTCCCTTTTTTATTTCTAATATTAATAATTTGTGTCTAGTGTCTGTTTTTCTTGGATAGGCTGCCTAGACTCTTATCTATTGTATTGCTATGTTCAGTGAATTATCTTGTTTTCATTTATTTTCTCCATTGATTTTCTGTCTTAGTGCCATTGACTTCTACTCTAATTTTTATTATTGATTTATTTCTGCTTGCTTTGGATAAAGTTGTTCTTCTTTTTCTAGTTGCCTAAGGTGAAAGCTTTTATAATTTATTTTAGGTCTTTCTTCTTTTGTAATATATGCATTTGATGTTATGTCTTTCTAAGCATTGATTTCCTCCAGGCTAAAAGTATTGATCAATTATATTTTCATTTTCTTTTTAGTTCAAAATATTCTTAAAATTTCTTTTGTAATTTCTTCTTTGTCTCACAAATCATTTAAGAATGTGTTCTGTTTAAACTCCCTGAGTACTGGGCTTTTCCACTTATCTTCTTATTACTGATTTTTTATTTTAATTCCATTGTAATCTGAGAGCAGCTATTCAGGATTTTTTTCCTGTGGATTCATTGTGGTGGTTTTTATGACCCATAATGTGATCTGACTTAGTGAATGCTCCACGTAAGCTTAAAAAGAATGTGCTTAATGGACGAAGTGGTCTATAAATGTCTATTATGTCCAGCTGATTGAAGCTGTTGTTTAGTTTATCTCTGTCAGTATTAGTCAGGATACTCCAGAGAAAAAAAATAATAGAATGTATATAATTATATGAGGGAATTTATTAGATTGGCTTGTAGAATCCAACAGGCTAGAAAGTCCCATAATGGCTTTCTGAAGGTTGGACAGCTGGGAAACAGGTCCAAGAAGTTCAAGAAGCTGGAGATCTCAGGATGCTAAGAGAGAAAAGCTGGGTGTGGTGGCTCCACTTATAATCCTAGCTACTCAGGAGGCTGGTATTGGGGAGATCATGGCTGAAGGCCATTCCAGGGAAAATTTTCATGAGGCCCCATCTCAATCAATAAGAGGCATGGTGGTACTCTTCTGTAATCCCAGCTACACAGGAGATGGAGATCAGGAGGATCATGGTTTGAGGCCAGCAGGGCCAAGAAAGTTCATAAGAACCCCATTTAAACCAATAAAAGCTGGGTAAGGTGCACATGTCATCATCCCAGCTACAGAGGAAGTGTAAATAGGATTGGGGTCCTGGCCAGCCAGGGCATAAATACAAGATCCTATTTGAAAAATAATGAAAGAAAAAAAGCTGGTGGCATGGCTCAAGTATTGAGTGTTTGCCTACTGAGCCCAAGACCCTGAGTTCACAGACAGAGAGAGAAAGAGAGAGAGAGAGAGAGAGAGAGAGAGAGAGAGAGAGATAGAGCACATGCACAAGAGCACACAATATGCATCCCTAATCTGAGGCCTGAGATACAGATGCCCCCTAAAGAGTTGCTGGTGCAAGGTTACATTCAGAGGCTGATGAAACTGGAGTGTGATGACCATGAGCCACTGCAGCAGAAGCCAGAGCACAAGTGAAAGTAAGGATCTCCTCGGCTTTTCTTCTTGCTTCCATCTGCATTGTGAGCCTATTGGATGAGGGCGCCTACACTCAGAGCAGGTCCTTCCCACTCAATTTGCTGCTCCATGTGCCAATCTTCTCTGGAAATGCCCTCACTGACACACCCAGAAGTACACTCTACCAATTCTCTACACATCCCTCAGCCCAGCCAACCTGACACCCAGTACTAACAATCACAGGGTCTGCTCTGATTTTCTGCCTGTTGCATCCATCTACTTCTCATAGAAAAGTGTTTATTAACTGTATCTTTTGTAGCTTTATCATTTTTTAACTCATGTGTTTTTACACTTTGTTATTGGGTACTTACACAGTAAGGATTGGCATGTCTTGTTGGGTAAATTGACTCTGTTGTTCTCAGTGTCTTTTTTATCCTGCTGCTGAATGTGTTTGTTCTCAACTCTGCCATGTTGAGATATTGCCATTCATAGTTTCTTTGATTAGTGGAAATGTGATATGCCTTTCTCCATTCATCTATTGTTGATTTATAAGTATCTTTAATGTTTACGGAGGGTTTCTTGCAGACAGCACATAGTGGGACTTAGTTCTTGATTAACTGAGACAATAATTATCTTTAAATTTGTGTATTTGTACCATTGACATTCAAAGTGATTGTTGGTGTAGTTGATTCAATGCCTGTTATATTCATAAGTGTTTTCTATTTACTGCTAATGTTCTTTTTTTTCTCATTTTTGTCTTTCACATTTTTCTAACTTTTGTGGCTTCAACTGAGCTTTTTATGCTACTTGATTTTTCTTAATGTATCAGTTTTGGTTGTATTTCTTCACTGTTTTTTTTTTTTTCCTTTTACTATTTTTTAGCAGTTTCCCTCAAGTTTACATATACATTTAATGGTAATCCATTAAATTTCATTCTGCTTCACAGGTAGTGTGAGCAACTTAAATAATAAGACTAATTCATGCCTCATATTCCTTATATCATTGATACTTTCATATTCACCTATTCAGAAACATAAACCAGAGTATATAGACACAGATACATACACCTAAATACATAAGCTTACAAAAATACATTGTTGCTGTTATCACTTAGAACATATTTTTTTACCTGTTAGAAAAATTTACTCTAAGTAAAATAAAGGTTTCATTAAGCTTTCTTTTATTTCTTCTCTAATAGTCTTCCTTTCCTTTGTAGATCAGAATTTCTGACCTATGTCATTTCATTTCTCTCTGAAGAATGATTTCTTACAAGGCAAATCAACTGGCAACAATTTCCTAGAGTTGTTTTCAGAAAGTAATAATTTACCTTCATTTTTGAAGAATAGTTAAACAAGGTGCAGATTTTTAGGTTGGTGGGGGTTTTTTCCCCTTTTTTCTCTTAATACATTTGATATTTTAATCCAATCATTTTTAATTTACATGGCTTCTGAGAAGAAGTCAGACATAATTCTTATCTTTTATCCCCTAGGGTAAGGAGACTTTTTTCCCTCTCTGATTCCTTTCAGAACTTTCTTTTTAGTTTGTATATTTTGTCATTCACATATAATATGCTGATGTGTACTTCTGGACTTTTGCTTTTAAATTATCTTGCTTGGCTTTCTCTTAGTTTCCTATATTTGTGGTTGGTGCCTGACATTAATTTGGGAGAATTCCTTGTATTTGTTATTTCAAATATTGCTTATGTTCATTTTTCTTTCTTCTCTCTGGATATTCTCATCAAGCATCTATTACAACATCTGTTTTGTAGTTGTTCTACAGATCTTAGATTTCTGTTTGTTTTTCAGTATCAGAGATTCCTATTGGTTCTCACCAAATTCAGAGATTTTTTTTTTCCCTCCACCATGTTGAATCTACTGACGAAGCCATCAAAGGCACTTTTTATTTCTACTATTGTGGTTTAGATCTCTACATTTATTTTTGGTTCTTTCTTAGAATTCCCTTCTCTTTGATTCCATTGCCCATCTGTTTACTTTATCTTGTAGAACATACAACATATCAAAGCACATTAATCATAGTTGTTTGAAATCCTTGTTCTGGTAATTCCTACCTTCCTGTCATATGGACTCTGATTCTCATGCTTACTCTGTCTCTTAAAACAATGTGTTATGCCTTTTAGCATGTCTTATAACTTTGACAAAGCTGAACATGACAGATGCACTGAGTAAAATGGAATTATGTAAATCAGTCTTTAGTAAGGTTGGTGGAAGTAAAACACTCTATAATAAAATACTCCTCATTCTTTTAGTAGCCTCTGCCTCTGTACAGTAAATTTCATTTGTGCTTCTCCTTCTCCCTTAGGTAGGATAGGATGACTAGTGAGGACTGGAGTTGAATACTTTTCTTCCCCCAGGTCAATTGAGCTCTAATAAATCTCCAGCAGTTTAGGGTCTGGTTAACTAGTTTCTCTTGAGGGCAGACATTGTTAAGAACAGAATGTTCCAGTGGACAGATGTCTTCAATTTATGAAGCATTTCAATTATGAAGCAGTTATATAAACCCATCATAAGCCCAAAAAATCATTAAGTCAAAAATGCATTTATTGTACTACCTATCTACCTTAAATATGCACAAAGCACTTACATGAGCCTGTAATTGGGGGAAAATCATCTAACATAAAGCCTATTTTCTAATAAGAATTGGTTATCTCATGTAATCTGAGGAACACTGTACAGAAAGTCATAAAGGAAAATGATTGTGTGGGTGTGTGTTTGTACCATCAAAAAATTGAAAATTTGTAAGTCAATTTTGTGTTTAAGAAAACACTGCAAGTCTGTAACTGTGTATTTCAAACTGGTCATTTCCCATTCTCCTGCCAGAATTATAAAGGCATTTTTATCATTGGCCAATATTCACTGTGAGAAACTGGTGGATCCTGGAATTAAAACTCACACACACATGTGTGCCACACCTTTCCCTTGCCTTCCCTATGACGGGATTTCCCTGAAAACTTTCTCTCAGACTTGTTCACATTCAACCTCTGGCAATTCATCAATTACTATCATATAAATTATATATCAATTACTAAGATTTCCTTGTCCAAACTTGTTCTGTGGAAGTTTCTGCTCCAGTAGGTTCTGAATCTCTGTATTCACCCAAATCAGTCTATTCAATTCAGGGTAGTTGTTTTTCCCTGTAACCTTACTTCTCTGACAGATCTAAGTATCATTGACTTTTAATATTTTATTCAGCCTTTAACTTGGCTTCTTATCTGCTGGATAGTCTTCATTATTTTTTTAAAAGCTAAAACTTTCATTATATTTTGAAATATCAGGTATATCTTTAGAGAAATACAAAATTATTACCTATGATAGATGTCTAATAATATTTTAATAATACTAGACTTTGGAGCTTATTGCCTGATTCTAATATTTTTCATAGTTCTATACAATAGATAAGTTAATTAATTATATTATTAAAGCCAAGTCTCTGTATGAAACTGTGAAAAGGACTTCATTTAAATAGTAAATTCCTAAAGGCAACGATCTGAAGACCCAGGAGGGAAATGTATTTGGAAATAAGAGCTTTTAGATAATTGCTTAAGCCAGCAGAAGAATAATAGAAGGGGTTTAGTTGATTAAAGTACAATATATTTACAGGTACAATACCAAGGCAAAACCCAACTGATCATGAACAGATACTAAAACGATGAAGGACAAGAATTGAAAACAGAGAAGGGTAATAGCAGGAGGAGGAGGGTAAATGAAGAGGGTAAAGGAGGGTAAATATGGTTAAGGTACTTTCAATACATGTATAAATATGGAACATTAAATGAAGGAGAGCTGTGGAAGAAGATGAATAAGGGAGAGATGAATCAAACACGATATAATATATGTATACATGGAAATGTCACAATGAAACCCCCTGGGTAACTATCAAACTATCATATACTAATAAAAATGTTTAATTCTTTGGCTGTTCCAAGATTTGCACTTTTAATTATATAACACAAACTAGGGATACCCAATAACCTACTGATTTTTGTCAAAATATTTTCATACTTCAGAAATATATTTTATCTCCTATGAATAACCTTTTATTTAAACTGAGTCACAAGCAGCTCAGCCTTGGAAATGTAAAACCAAAGAATGATAGGAGAAACTTCAAACCTGTAATCTTCATGAGTTCAGCTATAATGGTATAAATAAATCCAGAAATATTGGGGTACAGTGTAAAGAACCCAACCTTGCCTTCTGGAAATGGCTCTAACTCATAGTTTATTAAATTTTCCTTTGCATCTATGGCTTCATTTTCTTGCAAATTTTTTTGTGTGGTTTAAAGTGTGGATATTCTCATTTTATTGGTCTCTATTCTCTCTCTCTGTCTCTCTGGTCTCTCTCTCTCTGTCTCCTTGGTCTCTCTCTTTCTCTCTCTGCTTGTGTGTACTTTTTTGCAATTATTTCTGTGTCTTAGCCAGGAGTTTGGGAAGTTTAGAAGGGATAACTGGACAGAGAGAAGAAAAAAACAAAAAGGAAAAGGAGAAGGAGGGTGTTTTTTCTAGTGTGGAGCACACTGTGCTGTCTTGGTTTTCCAGGCTGTTTCTCCCTCCTCAGATTTTTATTCAACCTCATGATGTGTGGAAACCATCTTCTTGGAACATCACTAGCCAAAGTATTGCAAGGAAGTAGAGGAGAAAATTGAAAAGCATTGGGAGTGAAACCAGATCTCATCTAGTTACTTGGGACAGAACTCTGCCTTTGGCTTTTCTGACTTTCCACACTGTGCAACAGATTATGTAGGCAGAATGTGCAAAAATATGAGTTTCTAGGTCATTTTATGTGTGTTAATGGACATGTAAGTTAGAATCATTTATATTTTTAAAAGCAAACTTGAGGTGTGAGTTTTATAATATTATAACTAAAATAGTTAATGGTAAAAAATAGTACCACATCTTACTGAACTCAAATAAACACTTATTTGTAATGTAAATGTTAAATGTGTACTGTGTTCCTTACTTTCAAGGTGATACTGTTAGTTCCTCTCTTCCTTTCTTTCTTACTCCCTTTTTTCCTTCCCTCCCTCATCCCTCTTGCCCTCTCTCTCTCTGTATGTCTTTCTCCCTACCCCTCTCTCCTTATCTCTCCCTACCTCTTCCTTCCTTCCTTCACTCTTCCTTCCTTCCTTCGTTTCCTTTCCTTCTCTTCCTCTCTCCTCTCCTTCCCTTTCTTCCTTCCTTCTTCTCTCCCTCTTTCTCTTCTTTCCCTTTCCCCTTCTTTCCTGTTAGGATATTGAGGTTGCTTAGCCTGTTAGGTTTTTCAGAGCAGTGACGATTACCTTTTGTTTCTTTCTTAGGAAAGATGCTCCATGACCATGAAATTATGTTTCCTATGGTAGCTTGCTTATAGGCCCTCATTTGTTTTTCAATAAAGGCAATTCATTAAAAGAATTATTAAATTTTGTTTATTTGAAAAAAACTCACAAATCAGATACATAATCTATTGAACTATATATTCTGACTTTCCCTCATCCACAAAATTTTTCATTTTACCCATGGGTACAATAACATAATGTAGCATAGCTTATAAAATTGAATGATAAAGTAAACATTCTAGTTAGATTTAAAATTCAAAATCAGTATTATTTGATTGGAAGTAGGCCTTTAGGGGAGTCATTATAAAGGATTATTAAACATTAATATACAGTTAAGGATTGACTGAGGCTGGGCCAACCCCTTCTGCAGATTTTGGAGTGAGGAAAGTCATCCTCTTTCCAGTTTCATAACCCTTTGTCTTTTTTGAGGTCTTCTCAAGTTCTTGAATTTCAATTTGCTCATTATAGTGTCGAATGAAATCCCATTAAGATTATCCCATAGAAGCAGTTGGTGACTTTCTCGATCAACAGTTTCACTGTGGTTTGGGTGTTCAGAGCATCCAGGAACCTCCAGATTAGTATCAGTTTTAAGAGCTGAGCAACTACAGGAAATGAATGAAGTGCCTCATCTGATCTCCAGTACCTATGCTGGTAGTCAAATGACTTTGCAAATCCCTTTTTCAACAACATAAGCCCTGTTCCAACACCAGAAGAAAATTAAAAATTCTTGTGAAATGGTGAGAACTCAAGAAGAGAAGTGACTAACACAACATATATTGAATCACTTATGATGAAGACAAGACCTAAAAGGAAGTTTGACATATACTGGTGCCTATTTGCTTGCAAGATAATTGCAATACCCAGGTCAATTAATCTTCAGTCAATAGCTCAACTCTGTTAATATGCATTTTCCTCCTTGTACAACACCTGGAAAGCAATCAGATTTAATTCAAAAGGAAACCAAATGTCATAGGCAATGAATGTAAAAGGGAGGAAGGCAATGATGAAGAGAACCTGAGACTCATAGGCTACATGACTTGAGGTCAACTTCAGGCTTAGAATTTTATTTATGAAATGGGAGTGATAATTTTATGTCGAATCACAAGGTTATAAGCACTGAATAATATAATACACCTACAGCACTTAGCAAAGCTGTAATTAAAAGGTCCAGATGGCTGCTTCCTTGTAGAGTTTTTCCCTCCACTGATTCTCTTTTAACTAGATAGCTGTAATGTTTTTATTTCTATTGGGGAAAAGTAAGGATACACAGAGAAAAACCTTGTTTTTATTTCTTTGTCATGAGATAAGCTTGTTCTTAAAAAGTTACTCATGATAAAGGAAATCTGAGTGTATCAGGAAAGGGTTTATTATGGATGGTTTTCTAAGGTAAAGACTAAAGGAATCATGAGAGGATATGTTACTATTTTTCTGATTTACTAGTCTTAACAGGGGAGTATTTACTGTTAGAATTAGCATAGAATTAGTGGAATTGCTAAGCACTATAATGATATTATTTTACATTGTAATACATAGATACTATTAGCACTATAGAAGCATACTCTTGCTCCCTGGAGGATGGAAAGCCTGTCTTAGCTGGAAAGGAGAAGGTGGCTCTATAGTTTAGTGGCTATTTCCTATTAACCTTTGAGGCCCACTGAGGAGGGCTTGAAGACTGAGATACTAATTCCTTATACATTCAGAACAGGTGCTCGTTTTGGGGAGTTGGATGCAAGACTGTATGTACATATATATGTATATACACATGCACACACACACATAGAGATGAGAGTATTTTTGTTCAGAGAATCTCAGTCTGTTTTTGTGCTATTAAGGTACTATTTAATAGTGCCTTTCACTAAGGTTTCACTGAGACAATTATTTTCTATCTGATCATTTGAAACAACATCCCATTGTCCACTGATCAACTCAACAAATAGCAAAAAGTTATTTTAACAAAAGTCTCACAATCCTGGTGCCAAGATGCAGGTGTTTCTATGACAGTCTCCTGCTTCATTTTTTTTAAAATAAAAGCACACATTTTCATAACTTTGAATATCATTATCAGCATACAATTTCACTTTGGGAAGAAATAAGGGAAGAGTCCTCACATATAGATTAAATATGTGATAGAAAATAAGCTCTATGACTGGATAAGTACAGAATTATAATTTCATTTACAGAAACAGGAATGTGTAGCTATCATAGGAAGACAATATTATTAAATATCAGAATTATTTTTATGCAGTACTGGGCTTTGAACTCAGAGCCTATACCTTGAGTCACTCCACAAGCTCTTTTTGTGAATCGTTTTTTCAAGATAGGGTTTTGTGAAACATTTTCCTGGACTGGCCTCAAACAGCAATCCTCCAGATCTCTGCCTCCTGAGTTGCTATGAGCACAGATGTGAGCCACCAGGGCTTGGCTTATGTATCAGAATTTTTATACAGTAACCTTAAAGGTAAAAAAAATTGTCTTATATCATTCTAATTCACTAAATTAGAATTAATTTAATGGTATGAAAAGGAAGGCAAAAGAGGAGGAGGGAAGTGTCTGAACTTCTAGTTTGGGCAGTAAACATGATCAAAGTACATTATATAAATGTATGGAAACCCACTAAATAGTGTCTTAGAAAGGGAGGGCGAGGGAAAGGAGTTAAGAAAGTATAATAGAGAGGGTGAACTTGATCAAAGCACATTTTATGTATGTGCAGAAATAGCATAAAGAAACCCCTTTGTTCAAGAAATTTATGTGAATAAAAAAGAATTCAAGGTTCAGATAAAATTTCATATAAACCAAAAGATATTTGTCATTGACTGCAGAAAAAAATGAATGAAACAAAGAAAAAAATAAAGTTCTAGCTTAATCACATAGACACAAAAATTGCAAATGAATTATAGAATGTAATAAGGAATTATCTAAGATTCATGGAATTTCTAAGTTGGAAGGAAATAGGCTTGAGTTAGTCAGCTTAAGTTTATATATGAAAAATAGAGACTAAGTGGAGTTAAATCACATTTCAAGGTCACAAATTAGTAAGTGCGACTGCAGGCTAGATCTCTCAATTTTAAGATCAGTGGTTTTTAAAATATGTAAACAAATTGTGTCTTCTCTTCAACATTATCCAATTTAATTTAAAATAGGCACCTGCTTTTTCCCACACTAAGTTAGTTCCTGTCATCTAATATGGGTACCCTCTAAAACACAGAAGTGTTACCTTATTGATAAGATTTAATGAAACAATTCAAGATTTACTTTTATTTTACTTCATAATTAGTCCCCCAAGAGTTATATTTTTATTTTTAAAATATAATATTTTTTAGTTTTATTTTGTTCTATGACAACTAATTGGATGGATGATAGGAAAACTCATTCCTTGAGTCAAGTGAATGGATCATAGTCATGTGCCCCAGAGCTGAACTGCCTGGTTTCCTCTACATTCTATCTTCTTCACAGGAGCATGTGGAAGAAATGGTTATTAGTAGAAGCTGTTCTGTTCATTCTTGACTAATATGAGGGAAATGGTAGCAGTTTGCTTCTTATTGTATTATGATGTATAGAGTCAAGAGTTAGCACAAACACAAGCTCTGTCTGCATGTTTAGATGATTCAACAATTTGACTCTAACAAATAGATTCCTTTACCTATTATCTCACAGATATGTTGAAAATGCTAGCTATGTATCAGGTATTCAACCTGTGTTCCCCAATTAGGTTGGAATTTTCTTTCATAAGCCTACCTGGAGGTACAGAAAACCAATGATGGACTGGGTTTGAGTTATGGAGTTTATCTGGTTATAGGACCAATCTATTTCCAAGGCAGCACTGACCCAAACAATGGTGACCATACTTAATCTGGACAAAGTTTGAAGTCCCAGAAAATCCACAGGTAGGTGGAGCATAAGCAGGTAAGAAGCAAATCATTCCAGGTTACCGAATCCAACCAAGAGCTCAATGGAGCTGAGCAGGAAGAGTGGGAAAATAAGCAACTGGCAATAAAATGCATTGTCTAATTTAACTAATAAAAGTAGAAATGATGAGAACTCTTCAGTATAAATATCTTCAATAGTATGCCTTTTTTTTTTAACTCAAATAATATATATGGACTTATATTCGGGAATTTTGGTTGGCTTTTCCCACCATTGGGATCTTCTTATTTCCTCCCCCATCTGCCACAAGGACCCATACAGCACATTACCTGTCACCAGATTAGAACAGATGAGACATGAGTAGTTTCGACTGATTACACTGTTCTGTGCTCTTTTCCAGTTACCGATACCTGAACTGGGTGAAACAAGTGGGCTTGAGACGATGCTGTCAAATTCATTACACTAGACAATTCAAAGTTCTTGCCTCTGGAATCCTTGTGGTTCATTTTCTGTATGTCTCTGTTTCTAACAGATCACCTTGGGCAATATCCTAGGCCAGCCATGAGGCCATACGCTAATAGCTTAGTTATGTCAGTAATTACAATCATATGAGAACAGTCTCTCAAGTAGCAAATGGTAATAGTAACCCAATAAAGGCAGGGTAGTTGGAGTTCCCACTTTAAAAAGAATGATTTTTTAAAAAAAAATATGTTTCCTTTTTCTGCTTAAAACTTCAGAAAGCTATTTTGGGAAAGTTGGGTAGTTAGAAACAATCAGACTTCAAGCTTTGAACATCTCTGATTTCCAAGAAAAAGAAGTGAAAAGTGACTCATTGGCCATCTATGGTCTAAGAAATGATATTGTGTTACTCTTAAGAGAGCAAACTACAGATGCTCCCTGATTTATGATGGCTTATCTCATGATCGTATAACTTTACAGTGTTGCAAAAAGCAATACACATTCAATAGAAACTATATGTCCGATATTGAACTTTGGTCTTTTCCTGGGCTAGTAATGTGTGGTGGGACACTCTCTCTCTTGATGCTGGGCAGCAGCTGTAAACTTTAGCTCTCAATTGCCCACATGATTACTGAAGCAAAAAACTAATACCATATTCCACAGTGTACTGTATTCAGTAAATTACATGAGCTATTCAATACTTTATATTTATAAAAAGGCTTTGTGTTAGGTTATTATAACCAACTGCAGGCTAATGTAAATGTTTTGAAAATAATTTAGATATGCAGGCTACAATATGATGTTCAGTGGTTTAGGTATATTAAATGAATTATTGACATGATATTTTTCAACTTATGATGGATTTAACAGTATACAAGAATAACAAATATTGTAAGTTGATGAGATTCTGCATATTATCTCATAAACGAAATTGAAACATTTGATTTTAATGAAATATAGGTGCAGGATTTAATATTTTCAGTGAAATCATGGCTCCAGGTACTAATTTCCTTTTAATTCCAGGAAGCAAATATTGTTCTTATATAGTATCTTTATGGAGGACAGGTCTGAGATTGTTTGATAGATACTTCTTTAAATTCAAGACAATTAGAAAAACATATTTTCTGAGATGATATGAAGACACTTCAAAAGTTCTCTAAAATTTGTACATTACTTTTGTTCAAAAAAGCAAAGTAATCCAACTTGGCAAGTTTATTAGCATTAGGAACCCTGTCCTCTGCAGTGGTTTTTTATTTTGTTTTGTTTGTTTTTTTGTGATCCTAGCCCTGGCTCTTTCCCCTGATTCTCATCTATCATTCTGTCCAGATCAATTCATGGCCTCTGAGCCTGGATGACACAGCTTCCTGTTGCTTTCCATCCATAGGCATTGGGACAAAATAACAAGAGATTGACTCTCTTTGAATTATGAAAAACTCAGCCTTCTCTTATTTGCAGAAGTCTAAGTACATTTGATTCAAAAGAGGTGGTGGGATTTTCCCCTTGTTTTTACCTTGACTTTTTCTGGTTTGACATAAAAGTGGTATTGTTAAGTGACTATAAAACTAATGCATATAATCAACACAAAACATTTTCAGGGGCACAGGAAGTTTTGAAAATGACCTTTGGTACTGGTTGCGTTAGCCAATTCCTCAGGAATCAATTTAATCATAGAAGGGATGTTTACAAGAAGATCTGCAATGTACGGACGTGTGTACATGTTTTAGAGGTTGTTTTGTTGGGTTATGGTTAAAAACATGATGAAAAAGAGGTCAAATGTGGTGTGGGTGTTCCTGTGTTTCATATTTACATTGAATTCTTGTAAAATCCTTCCTAAGGAGTGGGCAAAATTCTTAGAGAAGATTCTGAACTCTTCATGTTGTTGAAAAAACAGATGAGAATTTTTTTAAAGCACTTTCTTCATTTTTTTTTTATAAAAATAAACTAGTGTTACAGCTTTGGGGAGAACAATCCCTTACACCCCACACAGACACAGAACAAAAATGAAAAACTCTGACTTTTATGAACAACAGGGAAAGAACATTTCAAGGGCAAGTAATGGCTACATGCATTTTCAAGAGGGTAACAGTGGTAAGTGGATATGCTATGGAATACCATAATTAAGATCTGGAACAAATGGAAGAATTTGAAACTGGAGACTAGGATAGAAGATGAATTGGAAGGATAACGTAATACAGTCAATAAATCACTCATCACATAAGAAACAAAGAAGCTCTTGAACAACTTCTTTGGCTACCATATTTATAGCCCTGTACTTTGAGGAGATAAGCAATATAATTACAGGTGAAAATATAATGGTAAAATTACTTATATGTCTTCACAACACAGCTGTCTGGAAATCTCTACCACAAGGTTAAGCAAAGGCTTAAATCCTTATTTGACTGTTTAGTATAACTTGAAACACACAGTCAGGAACTTCATGTGTTATGAATGTAAAACATCCCTATATATTTAATATTCTAGGGAACAATTTGAACATATTTGTGATAGTTTGAGCACAGCATGGAGTTTGAGCAAATTCGTTGCCCCTCCATGTGCTACTTTTGTCTGTGAGAAACACTAAGATGATATAAAAATGGCACTTAGCTCAGATGAGCTGTGTAAAAAATACACCACACACATGTGGAATCCTTGAGCATCTATGAGTCACTCAATTCACCGTGTGTGGTACGAACTTTCTTACACCTGGTCTTACAACGTTTCATCAAATTTAAGACAACCTTTCCTCCCATGCTTCACAAAACCCACAAGCTGCAAATGGTGTTGAATGCCCACTTCCAGAAGTAAACTTTGGGGGTTTTTTAAGGCAAAGCACTATAACTATTTATATGTATTGTAGTGTTTATGCCCTCTGTTAACATTGAACTTGTATAAAACTGTGCTGGCCTTTTTATTAGATTCCCTTTTTTAAAATGGGTTACTGACAATGTTTTTGAGCGCTATACCCTTTACTCTATGTTTCTTAAATTTTTTTATTATGACTCTTGAATAGTGAGTTTTGCTCTGCAGATTTTGTATTATAGCAGAGACAGCAGTATAACTCATTGTGACTGTGTGCTGATGCCATAGAGAGGGACATAGGGGTGGTGGACATGTGAGGGACTAAACACTTTAGCCTACTGGGACCCTGAGCCCTGGAGGTGCAATTTTCTATGAAATAAAATCTCTTCACTACCCTCACTAAAGGAGCAAGAAAACCTAACCATGTTACTTTGTCTTCCCTTGCGAATTTGTCCTGTGGTTATTTTCTTCCTAATGCTCCCCATACATATTTGTTAACCTAGGGGTTAACTTAGCCAGTTGGTAGTGCCTCATATTCTGTGATGGGTTTTCCAAAGACCAAATGTACCATTTTTCTTGCCTTTTCAAAGAGAGCCACACAGGAACGAAAACAAGAAATTCAACTTTTAAGCTGGGCTATTCATGGCCTTTGCTAAATCCTGGCAGAATTTCCCTGCTTTTCATTACAATTCATCTCACTGATTCCCTACTGGAATGAACTGGCCTTTTCATTAAGGCCATAGGGAAGTGAAGTTGGGTTACCCAAGTCATTAAGCGTTGTTATCTGATGAGTGAAAAATGGATTGCTTTTCAATATGCATTTGGGGAGGGCTGTGTTTTCTTTCATTCCATTTTGTGAAACTTGGATCAAGGGGAAGGAGAAGATTGCTAGAGCAATGCATGCCTCTTTGTTCTGTGGGCAGGCAAAGAAAAATGGATGGCCTCAGGAATCAATGCAATGCTTACAGTCTTATGTCCTACTTTCAAGGGAGCCCAACCGTTTCTCCCATTGAAGAACATTCTGTTCCTTTAACCAACACGAGTGCCATTTCATCAGCTTCTTAGCTTTCAGTTAAAGTACACACACACATACACACACGCATTCAGACACCAACACACTGTGAAGTTTCTTGCTTCTACCAACCCCCATTCTGAGGAGACTGAAATTTACATAAAAGAGGAAATTCATTTTAACCCCACTTTAAATTTACTACTAGAATGTAATGACATCTCACACTGAACTTTTAAAAGTACTTCCTGGATAAACAATATCATCACCTCTTTGTTTCAATTTGTTTCTAATCTTTCTATAAAAGGCAGCACACTTTAGAAATTATTGAAAAAATATATAATATTTGCTTGTGTGGGAAAAATTAAGCATAATCTTTGAAAGGGATATTTTTTTCTCTTATGGTTTTAATCTACAACATAAACTGTTTTGAATTCAATTCTTTTTTTAATTTTTAAGGAGGGAAAAATGGACTGGGTTAGAATTGGGTTGAGATAGTATATAGTACATTTGATACCATATTCAAACATCAAAATTAGAAGTAAATAATCTATCGACCTTTTGTTTGCAGACTATTAAATATTCAGCTATTTGATAACATGTGAATAGTAGAAAATAATTTAATTAACTTGTTAACCTGATATTTTGCAATTCAAGAACACAATATTTCCAGAGGCTTTAATGTGTTAATATGAACTGAAGTTAGATATATCTAATCTATCATTCTTCCAAACTACAGTATGTGTATCTCTGAAATATGTGTGATATGTGTGCAAGAGAGAGAGAGGAGGGAGGAAGAGGGAAGGAGAAAATGTATGATGCTTTTTGAAATGCATAGATCTAATTTAGCGATCTGATTTTGAAATGCACAGATGAGGTAAAAGGAAATGTGAATGCAAAATAAACACTTTAGAGTGATAATTGTGTGTAGTGGTTTTCTATGCAATTGTGTCAAAGCAAATAGTCGAAATGTGAAATACTTTTCTTCCTAAATTGGATTGTGGCTTTCAAGATGGTGGAGTTGTTGAGCATCATAAATGAAGTCAGTCAGTTTGCAGGGAGCAAAAAAGGATGGATTATATTTCAAATTTATATCTCAAGATAACACTATACAAATCTGTCAAATGCAAAATGTCTGAGCTTATAAAATTTTAGAAGAACTTTCATTTCAGCTTGGGTAGGTCTATATATATTTTTTTTCCTTTTTCTTTTATTATTCATATGTGCATACAAGGCTTGGGTCATTTCTCCCCCCTGCCCCCACCCCCTCCCTTACCACCCACTCCACCCCCTCCCTCACCCCCCCTCAATACCCAGCAGAAACTATTTTGCCCTTATTTCTAATTTTGTTGTAGAGAGAGTCTAAGCAATAATAGGAAGGAACAAGGGTTTTTGCTGGTTGAGATAAGGATAGCTATACAGGGCATTGACTCACATTGATTTCCTGTGCGTGGGTGTTACCTTCTAGGTTAATTCTTCTTGAACTAACCTTTTCTCTAGTACCTGTTCCCCTTTTCCTATTGGCCTCAGTTGCTTTTAAGGTATCTGCTTTAGTTTCTCTGCGTTGAAGGCAACAAATGCTAGCTAATTTTTTAGGTGTCTTACCTATCCTCACCCCTTCCTTGTGTGCTCTCGCTTTTATCATGTGCTCAAAGTCCGCTCCCCTTGTTGTGTTTGCCCTTGATCTAATGTCCACATATGAGGGAGAACATACGATTTTTGGTCTTTTGGGCCAGGCTAACCTCACTCAGAATGATGTTCTCCAATTCCATCCATTTGGTAGGTCTATATTTTATGCAATGCAGTATTAGTAATCTATAAAGATGAAAATACACATAAGAGATGTACAAAAATGTACTTAGGTTTCCCATTTTGAATACAGAATTTCTGAGAACATTTATATATGAGCAGTAGCAAATGACTTTTAACATTATGACTGTAGGTGTGACTGCAAAATTTTGGTGTCATATAGAGTGTATACATGAATTCAACCCAATGACCTATGCTAAATATTCCAAAGACCAGTTTGGAAAAAAGAAAAACAAACAAACAAACAAAAAGCCTGGGTCAGGGAGAGTGGGTTAATCCTAGCTACTCAAGAGTCTTGAGATCAGAAGGCTTGCAGTTTAAGGTCAGTCCTGGCAAAAAGCTCTAAGGACCCCTATCTCAACCAACAAAAAGATGGGCATGGTGGTATGTACCTGTCATCCTAGCTATATAGAAAGGGAAATAGGAGGATCATGGTTCAGGCAATCCAAGCATGAAGCAAGAGCCTATCTCAAAAATAGTCAAAGCACAAAGAGCTAGGGGCATGGCTTAAGTGGGAGAATGGCTGCCTAGCAATCTTAAGGCCCTAAGTTCACCAAATATCCCAAAAAAACCCCAAAATCAAAGGAAAAAGACCCAAAATACCAAATTGATCAGCTCATTTATGTTTGTATAAATGCACAGTCATTTCTAGATTTATTCATTCTTTAAACATACACTTATTGAGTACATAGTATGTGATAGAGTAAAAATGTCACCATTTTTGTGAATCAGCCAAAATGGCAGCCCTGCCCCTTAACAGAAATTTCTGTGCTCTAAGATAGCCCCGAACCTACCATAGAATACCATGCATGCACTAAGTTCCTTAACCTCCCCCTTCTATAAAGGCCACGCCTGGCCCAGAGTCTGTGCTGTGCCATATTTCCTGCCCACCATGGTGACTCGAGTGTGACATTAAACCTTGCTCTATGGATGTGAGACTTTTCTCGTGAGCTTTCTTTGTGAGCAGCGTTTTTCCTAACATTTTGGTGCTGTGACTTGAATCGGGTGCACTCCCGGCACTGACCTTGCTCTCCCAGCCTCCCCCAAACCATCCTGCTCCCTCTCTCTCTCAAATGCCATTCCTTTCCTCTGGGATCTGAGCTGCTTTATCAGGACCCCTGATCCTAGAAAATGCCACTCCCTCATTAGCTCGCAGGGAATTTCCTCCACCCCAGCATGCCTCCAATTGCCATCCACGACCAGCCAATCTTCCCTCAAGGTCCTCTCTCAGTGAGTCCTCCTCGCACACAGAGCTGTGGTCTCTTTTTCATTTCCTCAAAATCCTAGCACTAGGTCATGGCTCGCTTCCATCCCTGGGAACCAGGTTCCTTAGGACTGTGGGCCCCTGTGATGAAGACATGTCTCCTGGGTGTTTCACATCTACTCTCTCCTGAGGAACTGATATTTCAGGGATGCCCGCCATATCTCTCCTCAGGTCAGGCCTCACCATGGAGTTTAGACTGTCCCAGATTCCTTCAGACTCCCCACTGGGATTGTCTCCTGGCCAACCTTGGGCCCCTCTGCCTAACACCTGATCTTAAGCCACAAAAGCTCATTTTTCTCTGTAATCAAGCATGGCCTCAATACCCATTAGACAATGCCTCCAAATGACTACTTAATGCCACTTTCAATCCCAATATTTTAAGGGATTTATACAATTTCTCTGAGCATGCTGGTAAATGGAAGGAAATACCCTATGCCCAATCCTTTTCCTATCTCCACACCAAACCCTCCCTCTGTACTTCCTGTTCCCCTGCACAGGTTCTATTAGCCTCTAAACTGGCTTCTAAAATGAAACAAATCCTCTCCTGAACCTCCTCCTTCCCCATGTAAGCAGACTTCTTGCGATGCTCAGGCTTCCTGTCTCTTCCTATCTTCCTGAGGGACTTTCCTGTCATGGTGTCAAGCCACTCCTTGCCAATTCTGGCCTTAAGGTGATTCCAGCTCTGAGAGAGCTCATGTTCCCTCCCCGTGGGCTGAGACCAAGCCCGGGGATTATTCAGCGACCAGAGAGTGGAGGTTTCATGTTGCTGAAAGTGTTCCAGTACCAGTCAATGGGAGCGACCTAGAGGCACAGATGATGGCTAATCCTTCAGGCATGTGTCATGCCTCCAGGCTCTGCCTTTCCCTCCCTTACCTAAGATGTCAGGACACCTTTTCTGCTTCCTCCATGGTCTCACCGCGTGTCCTTTGTCTCTGTCTGCCTTCCCCTCCCTGGGCTTACTGGGACCCTCCCTCCCATGAAAAACTTGTAGCATGGTTCCTTATGACTTAAGTTATTCCAACTAGTTTTCTAGGCCTCTCATTCTAAAGTAACTTTAAATGAGCTACTAGGCACCCGGTAAGGCAAAAACGCTTACAAAAAAACTACAGCTGCCATGCTAATGTCCTAACTCTGCCCCCACAAGGGGAGGAGGGAAAGCAAATAGGCACGCTCATGCACAGCAGGAATGCCTGCCATAGCTAAGAGAATCCATAGGCCAACCCTACTCACACCCTAGGCCACCGGTGGCACATGGTGGTGGCTGTGGCCCGCTGCCACTTTCCCTAGAATAAAACAAGCACAGAGTACACAGGAAGGGGGGGAGGGGCGACAGGCCACAGGATCAGGCCTAGGCAGTCAGGCTCGCTTGTCCCGAATGTGTGTGGAGGGGGTCAGTGCCTTGTGCATGCCCTGCTCCCAGCCCCACCTCACACCTCCGGGCACCAGACCCAGCCCTTGTAAGCCAATTGTTAGCTTAAGGTTATAATCCCAGAAATCTCAAAATGGACAATATGGTACTGTTATTGGCCCGGGATGCCCTCTGAATGTCCTTCTCTAACTTTACAGATGATTTATTCCTTTATTAAAAGGGTAGCCTTTATTAAATAGGCTGCCTGTTGTTAGCTAAAAGGTAGGATCCTAGCGTTTTGTTCTTTCTAGATGGAACCTTCACCTTCCAGTCTTCTGGCTGGTAGATGTTGGAAGCTTTGTACTGAGGCCTGGCCTCAATATGCCTTGGGTGACCAAGAGAAGTGGCCTTCACAGGGTTCCTTAAATTACAATACCATACACCAATTAGACCTTTTCTATAAAAGGGAAAAAAGTGAACTGAGGTCCCCTATACAACTTTTCTTTCATCTCAGATTGCCTCCATAATTGCTATCTAGGTACTCATATGCTGGCCATTCTTTGTAAGTCACAGTATAAACACCCTGTGCCCTACTTCTAAGCCACTCCAATATTCAGAACCTCCTAATGGGTGCTTCCCCCTTCAACAGGTAATGGTAGGAAGAGGGAGAGTCTGTGTCCCCATCCAGCTATCAGATCTAAGGGAAATGAAAAAACATCTGGACAGATATACTGATTCCCAGAGAAATACATTCAGGCCTTTATCTCTGTGATCCAAACCTTTCAATTGACATGAAAGGATATTATTCTTCTACTAGACCAGAGTCTTTTCTCATTAGAAAAGCAATGGGTTCTAGCCCAGGCTACTTAGGTTGGAAATGATTACCATTTATAATGAGCCCCAATACTAGTGGCACCTGGAAATGAGGGAATAAATGTGCCTACCTACAGGGGCACAGGCAGTCCCCTTGACAGATCCACATCAAAAGGGGCTGATGATATGGCTCAAGTAGTGGAGTGCCACTTTGCAGACATAAAGTCCTGGGTTCAAGCCCCAGTACAGCCAAAGGAAAGAGAAAAAATACTTAGGTATCTCAGTGGGAGAGTGTCTTCTGCCCAGCATGTGCAAGGCCCTGGGTTCAATTCCCCAGCATTGCTAAATCAAAAAAAAAAAAAAAAAAGGTAAGACAGATAGGTGGCATTAATGTCACTTCAGCCATCTCATAGTGGAAGAAAGTAGTTTAACCTAGACCAGATCCTTCATTCTTCAAGTGAGAAAACTGAGGCCCAGAACAGTTCAGAGATTTGCTCTCCAGAGTGTCAGGTGTCAATGCAAAATAACAACTTTGCTTTACAGCAATGTCCTGAAGAAAATCCCCTTACCTTTCTACAGCATCTTAAGGACGCTATCAGAGAACATACCACAGTGGACCCAGAGTCACAGGTGAGAGAGGTTCTCCTCAAAGATAAATTTCTAACAGTCAGCCACAGATATTTGTAAAAAACTCAAAGACTGTGACTGAAAGGAAAAAGTCATTGGATCAACTAATACAACTAGCCATGTCTGTATACTATAACTGGGACATTGCTAACAGGAGAGAAAAAGATGAGACACCATGACCTCATTGCTGCTGTCAGAGAGGGCCCCACCTGACTGGATCCTGTATCCTGAACTTGCTACCATGGTGGACAAGAGGTGCACTTCTGCAGAGAATGCTTAAGGGGGGACAGCCCAGGAGACAGCCCCACCCCATGAGGACCCTGTCTTCTCTGCAAAGGTAACCACTGGAGGTCTAAGTGGAAGGCGAGGTGCCACTTCCTATGGATTGATGGGTCCCGGCCCCCGTCTATGCTCTACTTCTTGGCATTGTTGTTGAGGAGCCTCATGGTAGCCATCATGGCAGAAAAACAAAAGATCATTTTCTGGCTAGATAGTGGAGCTCATTTCTCTGTTTTACCTTTCTCTCTGGGTCCCCAGTCCAATGACAAAAGTTATCATTTGGGGCAAATCTGGCCAGCTCCCTAAGGCACTAGTTTACCCAGCCTCTAGCCTGCTCTTGGGGAGACCTCCTCTTCTGTCATCTTTTCCTCATAGTTCCTGAAACTCCAGTGACTCTGCTGGATGGGATTTATTATCTCAACTAAAAGCTCAAATTCTCCTCCCTCCAGGCAGCTATTTCTGCTGTGCCCTCCTTCAGGAACAAATAGATTCCACAGTGTGTTCTGATGAGATGCGTGTAGAGCGAGCCAGGTTGGCCCTTTCTATTCAAATAAAACTCAAAGATCCCTCACAGTTTTCACACCCAAAACAATATCCCCTCAAGCCTGAGGGATGATGAGGCTTTATGCCTATCATAAATTCCTTAAAACAACAAGGGCTGCTAATTAGTTGCTTCAGCCCCTATAATAAATTCAAAATTGTTATAAAAGTTAATTTTAAAATACAAGTTACAAAGTAAACAACTGGAAAGGATATAGATAGGTAGTGAATGTATTTTTTGAGAAGTTAAAGGAAAATGGAATGTGTTTTGGATGAGAAAGGATTTTATAGAGAAGGGTTTGTCCTAAAGATTATTTCAAATAAGAGGGATAAAGACAAGCCATCAAAGGGTTTAATATGTTATATAAAGGTTCGAGTAAGTTTTAAAAGTGTGTAATAAAAAGCTTTGGTGTGTAATAGAGTTAAAGTTGAGTATAATCTAAGAGTTGCCTAAAAGATTTTTAGGGTCATGTTCTCTAACAAGGTTATCTTAATATTGTTCTGCTCTGAGTAACATCTACAAAAAACCATTACAGAGAAAGATTTTATCAAAGAAATTATTTGTGTTTTCTGCTGATCTTGTCAAGTTTTAAGTACTACTAAATCAGAGTTCATTTACATATTTGCTTATGTTTCTTAAATGACTACCTTGTAACAGTGTTGTGTCTATACTTTATCTAAATATGGCACATTTACAAAGTTAAAAATGTAAAGTTATATTAAAAATGAGCTAGAGCTCTCTTATCCAAGACTGTTACATTTAAATCCTTACAGCTCCTGCCTCCCACAGGTCACCTACCTAGGTGTGGCCTTAAAGAGACAGACTCACTCCCTGAGTCATGAGTGCATCAACCCAATCTTCTGTTTCCCTCTTCCCCATACCATAAGGCAGCTTAGAGCTTTTCGGGGAGTTGCAGGATTTTGCAGAATTTAGATCCCTAGATATTCAGTCCTTTAGCAGACACCTTTTATGCTCCTTCTAATAAACTTGCCTCCAACAGACCCTGCTCCTCTGGCTATCTACCTTATCTTAACCTTCTCAGGGAACTTCTCAGAGAACATGCAGACCAGATCCTGCCCCATCCTATAACAATTTCTGTTAAACGAGGGGATCTTGTTCTTCTAAAGGCTCTTCTACCCTCTCCATTGGGACTTTGATGGACCAGCCCTCATCTGGTCATTCTCATGACACCCACTGCTGTCAAGCTCACTGGGATCCTCCAATGGTGGCACCTCTCAAGGAACAGTCAGAAAAATGGAGAAGGGAGGTGGAGGACTCTTGGAATCCTCTAGGGAACAACATTTCACAGCTGTTATCTTGGCCAATGCCCATCCTAATGCCTATGTTTCTTGCTCTCCTATTCTTAAGCTTCCTCCCTTGTATCATACTGCATATCTGCTATTGCTAATCAAAAGTTTAACCAGTTGTACCTCCAGGGACACCAACCTCTCCAAAACCATCCAGAAGACTGCTATGAGGGCCCCCACCAGGACACCACAGGAGTCTGAGAATCTTGTCCCATACAGCATCGCCGTATGGGGGTCCTCAGCCCCTACCCCCATCATTATTAAAGAAAAAATGGGGGAATGATAGCATAATAATGTCGCCATTTTGTGAATCGGCCAAAATGGCAGCCCTGCACCTTAACAGAAATTCCTGTGCTTTAAGACAGCCCCAACCCTACCAGAGACTACCGCGCATGCACTAACTTCCTTAACCTCCCCCTTCTATAAAAGCCACGCCTGGCCCAGAGTCTGTGCTGTGCCATATTTCCCACCCAGCCTGGTGGTTCAAGCCTGCCATTAAACTCTGCTCTTGGACATGAACCTGTTCTCGTGAGCTTTCTTTGTGAGTGGCATTTTTCCTAACAGTATGGAATAGGCACTCTGCTAATCATTAAGCATGCAATACAGAAGGGGAAAAAAGGCTCAACCACTGTCTTAATTTATGTAACTTTATTATAATATGTATAGTATGGATAAAATAAATAATAAAATTGTTTAGAAGCAATAAGAGAGCACCTCCAATTCTTTGATATACTGGAAGCTAAGCTCCAAAAGGAGAAAATTTCTGTTTTGTTTGTTGGCTTGCTTGCAATAGGATTTCACTCTGTTATTCATGCTGGCCTGGAACTCACTACAAAGCCCAGAATGGTCTCAAACTCACAATCCCCCTGCCTCAGCCTCTGAAATGCTGGGTGCTTGTGCTACCACCTCTGCACCAAAGCAAGGGTCTTGACAAGGGTCATACCTCAAGTTAGTTCTCAGTGCAGAAGGAGAATCTAGGATTTTCTAACCTGTTTCTTATGATGCTGCCTCTATATTTGGCTGCTTTTACTTAGTTGATGCTGTTGAGGAATTTATTCATAATGAAGAAATGAGGGATCATCAGAATTATTTTCTCCAATACTTAGATAATGAAAACCCAGAATTATCTTTGTATCCTATTCCTCCCATATTGCTGTTAGTCAACATAATGACACTTTATTCCATTTACTTCGGCCTAATTCTCTCTCCATTTTCTACAACACTCATCATGAACTTGCTCCTCTTAACCCACAATCATTTGGGCTTCTTATGGGCCAGATTCGCATTTTGAAAAAATTCTACTTTCATTTTAGAGTGATGGATAGCATACAGAGCATAACATGTTGCCATAGACAACATCTTAGAAGAATTCTTTCATTTGGAATGACATCAACTTACATAATAGCTTTCATTCCTATTTTGTACAAATCATCAACTTTAGGAAACTATAATTTCAATACATAAAAATCATTCCTTGAAATATTTTACATAGTCTTATAAAAATACTGGAGTAGAGTGATCCTCCAACAAGCAGCTTGGAGTTGATTCTCTCTCTCTCTCTTTTTTTCCTATTCCTCTGCATTTTATCTTAGTATTTTGGAGGGCTGGGAGCATAGTAAAGCACACAGAGTCCTTTAATAATTAAACAGGAAAGCAATGAAATAGAGGAAGGCAATGTGAGAGGGAAGAGATTTTTGAGCAGAGACTTATTGTAGGAGTCAAAGTTGTAGCTCTTGTTGCCATTGGAGACATTTTGATTTGTGGTCTGCTAGACTGGCTGTGTGAACTTTATCTTTACAAGGGAAAAGAAATCATTTGCATAAGCACAGGCATCACATTTCAGCTGTAGTTCCTTGGAGATTCCAAAGTTCTCAAGTTCTCCTTCTTCCAAATACAATCACAGGCTCAGGGAGGTTTCTCATCAGCACAGAAGTTAAAGGACACGTGACTCTGGCAGACAAAACAACATGATACACAGTCTCATTGGAAATGTCTAGATTTTGAAAAGTACCTGATGCGGAAAAAAATTGAAAGAGACACGAATGGAAAATTCCTTTTCTGGCTTCCTGTTCTTTCCTTCCTGCTAAAGAGAGATTAGTTACCAGCTGTCAAAAGAAATATCACTTTTAATTCTTATTTTGGGGAGGGGAAGGAAAGCATTACAAAGAATGTCTTGGAAGAGAGTGAGGCAAGAAAGTCTTTACTTTTTTGCCATTCATCACTGAAGTTGAAATAGCACCAGGAGGGCATAAAATAGGCAAGAAAAGGATTATGCTTTCATAGGAAAAGTGAGGGACAAAAGAGGAATAGGGTGACTTAGTTTCCCTCAGTATTATCTAATGAAACAATGTGTGGTAAGGAACTCAGGTAGGAGCTTGGAACTGGTAATAGCCAATCTCTGAAATCTTTTCTGGGATAGATAAGGACAGAATTAACAAAAGCAAAATAGTCTTTAAAATGAAGGCTTCTTTTGAAATCAAAGCATTCATCTTGGACACCATTCTCATTCCCAATGAAGGCATACTTCCTTAAGGAGGTTGACCACATTTTTAACTGCAAGCATCTATTCCTCTTGCAAAGGAGGAGACTTTACCTAATGTTTGGCCATGTCTTTTAACATTGGATCAGATCAGATGCATGCTTGTTAGTTCATAAAGCTCTCTCAAAGCATTCTTTAGGTTACACTACACAGTGTAAGCCATCAGTAAATGCAGTGTGAGTGAAGAATATTAGAAAGTCAATATCAGTGCTCCAAAGGGTTTGCTTGACTAGCTTCTCTTCATTGTTGGGAATTCCAACATGGCTTTGCATTAACAAACAGATTAAAAAGCAAGATTCAAAATTGTAAATACAGCTGAATTTCACTTTTATATTAAAACAATAGGGAAAATATGGAAACAATTTTGCCAAAAGAAATTGAGGATTCCAATTGATTTTTATTACCTTCTTGGTACTCTTTTCTCATTAGCTATGATAAATATATACAATTTTAACATTTGGGAGAGATTTTTTAAAATTACTCCTCTCATCTTCCTCCATACCTCCCCAGAAAGACAGAGCAGCTTTTAACCTATAAATGTGATTCAGTGCTTAGACTATTTCAAATGTAGTCTATTCCATGACTTTGCTTGAGGCATTGTTGAAGTACTGTGCATCATCTTATAAAAATGATGAACTGGATTGCTCTTTGAGGAAGAAAACTCAAAAGGCTTTTTTCTTTCCTTTTTTCCTACTTTGTCTCTGTTTCTTACCATCTATTTTTGTAGAAGACTTGGGACCCAGTAAAACAGACAAAGCCTTCAAAGGGAAATGAGAAACTGTTAAGAGGAATTTCAAGAGTAGAGATGTTGAGGACAGAGGACAACTCAGTTGTTATCTAGTAATTGTGGTGTTGGGTGGGTATCTCTGCAGTGAGAGGGGCTTAGGATCCCAGACAGGTAGAACAGATGGACAAGGAATGATAGAGAAACTCACAAACACCAAAGTGAAGGAAAGGGAACCTGGGAGAGTAAGTAAATAAATGATTCAACCCCTAAACATGGTGTGATTGCTTAACTCAGAAAAACATTTGATCTTAGTACCTACTATACTCTAGCTTGCTCCTTGACACAACTGAATTCAAAGATGGATAAGATTTACCTAGTTGCTGTATACTAGTTTTTAAAATTTGTCAAATAAGTTAACAAGTACAACAAAGCACTAAAAAATATAGTTTGAAAGGAAAGGTGCATTTTAAAATTCTATTCTCTTTTTTTGTTTTTAAAATATGTTTATCGTAGGCAAAGAAGAAGTTCAGAAAATAAATCCGGAGGAAAGACTGATAGATGTGTTAGGTTAGCTTTCTGTTGTTATGACAAATACCTCTAAGACTTAAAGGTAAGAAAAGATTTATTTTGGCTTGTGGTTTCAGTCCATGGTCAATTGGTTCATTTGTTTTGGGGCATGTGGTGAGGCAGAATGGGTGGTAGAGAAAAGCTGCTCACCTGATGGTGACCAGGATGTAAACAGAGAAATAAAGGAATTGGGGTCTCAGTGTCCACTTCACACAATCCCTGCATCCTAACTTCCTTCCAAAGAAGTTCCACCGCTTAAAGATTTCACCATAACCCAATAAAACCACAAGCTAGTGACCAAGCCTTGAACACATAGGCCTATGGGGGACATTTAAGATTTAAATTATAATAATAGGATTATAAATGATAGAAATACACTTGGCTTGTACTCAACCATGTGAAGAAATTCATTAGTCAGAAAAGAAGATATTTACCTTTGGAGAACAGTGAACTATACAGGTTAGTTGGATTAAAGTTTGGTAAACATTTCTCCAAAAAGGATCAGATACTCAGCATCTTAAGTTTTGAGGGACATAATTCCCCCACTGAGGCCCTGGAGGTTCCCTGAATTCTGCCATTGTGGTATGAAAGCTGTCGTTTACAATATAAAAATGAGTGAGCCTGGCTGGCTTCCCATAAACTTTATTTATGGACACTAAATTTGAATTTCGTATAATTTCCACATGTCATGAAAAACTCTTTTTCTTTTATTTTTCCCCTCATTATTTAAAAATGTAAAAATCGTCCTTAGCTCATAGCCAATACAAAAGCTGGAAGCAGGCCATAGCTTGCTAATGCCAGAACTAGAGGAGAAATACCTCAACTCCATGTTGTAAGGAGCCCCTTTATATAGAGCATCCTCTCAGGCCATTTCTAAAATCACCAAGTAGCCATACAAGACAGATTACTGAAAAAGACAATTATTTCACTTAAAGTTTTGACATTCAAGTAACACATTCTTTCAACATCTTGTAATTTGATAAATCTTAAAACAAATAAACTAGCTCAATTTGCCTCAGTTCCTCTTTCTACTTCATGGAATTTTGTGGATCACAGAAGCTGAGCTTCAAAGTTGATTTTCAGTGAAGGTAGATTGAGGGGCAGAGCTGTGGAATAGAACAGCCAAACCAGATACCATTTTTATTTGGCTTTGGAAGTGTTTCACTTACATGTGGGTATGGGTGTGTCTGATATTCCCAGAACTTATTTCAAATAAAGGAATGCAACTGTGCTGTGAAGTTCTGACTCAGTTGAAGTTGGCAAGTTATCCAATTTCCCCATGGAGCCTCCTGACCTGCTCTTCTTGTATGCTGTCTGCAATGCTTCATCATCTCAGACCAACTAGGACACTCACCCAAACAAAAACACCTCTCCTAAAACTGTCTTTCCAGAACAGAGCAAGTCACATGATCCTTGAACTCTTTTAAGAGTCCTATGAGATGAAGCGCTAATAAAAAAGCAGTGCTTTCAAACAAACAGTGTAAGTGATAATGCTCCCTAAACGATAAAGCCAAACTAATGGCCGAAACATCACGTGAAAGTATGGAAATGTAGATATTCATCTAGCCTTCAAATTTCTTTGCAAAGAAGGTAATCTCTGGGTTCACTGCTTCCCTGACATTTATAGATGACTGCAAAGTTCAGTCTCCTTGAAGGATCAAATTTTCTTGCAGGTGCTGTGTAATAGGTTGCAAAGCATCTATCTCCATTATAATGTCAAAACCTTCACCATAACTAACAGTCCGGAGTACTGATTATCAACCTAAGATAGGTGTTGTTGTTGTTGAACTTGTTATCATATCTCTATTTTACAGATGAGGAAACTGGAAGAGAGAAGTGTTAAGCAGTTTCCCAAGGTTACACAGCTGGTAAGTGATGTCGGCATTGAAATCCAATCTTACTTTCTCAAGTGTTCCTGCTTTTGATAATGAAAATCAACCCAACAACTTCCAAACAGCAACTAGGGTTAAAATCTAAAAACTTAAATATGAAGGGTTAACCAAGCCATTGGTGCTCTGCCTACCAAAACTCTTTGAAGCAAAGGAAAACACTAATTCCCAGCCAGCAAAGTACTCCATTGAGCTTTCCTGGACACACCTCTGTCAGGTTTTGAAGAGGTTGGGGCTGTTATTTCTTTAGTTCCTCATGGCTGCCTTTCACGTTCTCCTGAATCTTTCTCTTGACTCTATCATCTTAAGTCCACTTCTTTCCTCAATGCTCTGCCTTGACCTCATGACCACCTCAACATTTTATTCAGCCTCCTAGGACCCACTGCCAGGCAGAGCAACAACCAGACTGAAATCTGAAAACTTTACCACAGCCTGCACTTTTATTTACCATGTCAATCTCAAGCTCTGATTCCTGGAGTTGAGGGTAGAAGGAGTTTGCAACCCCAATCTCTCTCTTCTACTTTATCAGGGCTAATCTCTTGCCCTTCCCAGGATAAATAATCTCTAAGGGCATGTTGAGTAGAGGATTAAATGGATGCTTAAGTGATTCTAGGTGTCCTGTCTCAGTTTTTGTTGGCATGCAATCCCAGCTCTCACCTGCCCAGATGTAGACAAAAAGTTCTGCTGGAAAGGATTGGTTTTTGTTTTGCAATATTCTGATGAAGTCTAAAATCTGGCATGAGTGTTTCTATAGGTTAGTTCTCAACAGTCCTGTTTGTAAATATTTGAGTCATTTACTGACATTGTTGAGCATATATATTTTTGG
Source organism: Castor canadensis (assembly GCF_047511655.1). Lineage (NCBI taxonomy): Eukaryota > Metazoa > Chordata > Mammalia > Rodentia > Castoridae > Castor > Castor canadensis. Next base: position 10,728,544 of record NC_133396.1, on the reverse strand, counting down.
CCCAGGAACTCTTTCTCCTTTGTATCCCTGACTAAGGGAAAACTCAGGGTATACTTGAGTGACCTTCAGAAGTACAGAGGCAGTAAGGTAATCATGTCTCAGCTGACTGGCTATCACCTGAGTTATACGATGCCAAGGGCTACCTATGTAGATTCCCAGGGTGGAACTGTAGGAACAACCAGTGTCAATGGTTAACCTAAATTCTTGGTGTCTGGGGCTTTTCTTTACTTTATTATTAACTAAAGAACATTCTTACCATTGGCAAGCTGAGTGCGCCCAGCATCTAGCTTCTCTATGGAGAGAGTGAATCAGGTAAGTATTGCTCTATTTTTGCTTTTATAAAGTCATTCGCCTATTGTTTGCTCTTGCTGGCTTCTTTGTTCAGGGAGCAGCAGTGCTCTGCATCCAACGATGCAACTATTGATGTTGAAGTAAATGAAATTAAAAAGATTTAATTACTTTTCCACGTAGTGTGTCATATTCTTTAATATAAAATAGTGTCATATTCTTTAATTTATTATGAAGTTTTGGACAACAGCAGTCCCACATGAGTGTTTACACAGTCTGTTAAACAGACCCTGTATGTCATTATATATGTAGATATCTCAAAGTGGCTTCATCATTTATATACTGTATGGAGTATCTATGGTTTCTTCATAACCAGACTATTAAATCCTATATGTATATGGCGATATGTATGCATTTATGAACATGAAACTTTAAGCATAGAATAATACACATTTTTACACCTCCCATAAAAGCTTTAAGAGAAATAAAATTAATTTTTTTGTAGAGTTGTATGTAATGATATGAGAGGGAAAAAAACATTCATTTCTATAGACTTAGTTTAACATGAAATGGAAGTAAGGATTTTTCTCCTGTTATGTTCATCGTAATTACTTTAAAGCTTTTTTATGTCTTTGATTTTTGTCTACTAACAGCTTAGAAATTTTGTCCTTGAGGTTTAATTCAGGAAAGTATGGACTTGTAAATCTTTACTCTTTGAATACCATGAGTTGTCTAGCATATACAATTGAATTATTTCCATTGTTGATGGATTTAAGTGGTAAACAAGAACTTTTCTGTAAACCAGTTGAATTTTGACCAGGTACACTACAGTTTTATACTATGGTATAGACTGAAAAGTCTTGAGGACTCTAACACTGTGATATTTTTACTGAATATTACCTCTTATAGCTCAGTGGGAGCGAGCACCTTAAAAAGAAATATGTGTGTGTGTGTGTGTGTGTGTATATTTACATATAAATGTGTCTTTGGTAGTACACTGTGGGAAATGTAGACCATCCACTCCCTATGTCTGATTTTAAATGATAAAATAAATTGAAGTATCTAAATCATAGCTGTTTCATAGAGTACATTTGGCTGAACTTAAGCCAAAAAGAAGTTTAAAAATGAACAATGTCCAGAGTTCAATTCAAATTAGGAGAGAGCAGTAGGAGTGGGGGAAGGAGGGAGGAAGAGAGAGAGAGAGAGAGAGAGGCTTATTTTAAGAAATTTATTGACATGACTTTGGAACTGTCTAGCTAGTCTAATATTTGTATGGCAGGCCGGCAGGCTGGCTATTCTAGCAGTAATTGATGTTGAAATCTTGAGTCCAAATTTATAGGATATGCCAGCATACAGGAAACAAGTGGTGTTTCTGTATTGCAGTGTTGAGAAAGAATTATTATTGCTTCTCCAAAAAGGCTACCATAGCCCTAAAGGTCTTCACTGATTGGATGAAACTCACCCACACTTTGGAGGATAATCTACTTTGCTCAAAATCTACTGGTAACTAATATTCATAACAGCCAATTACATCTTCATGGTATTACCCAGGCTGGTGTTTGATAAACTGAGCACAACAGCCTAGGCAAGATGACACACAAAATTAACCATCACAAGAACATGGGACATTTTCACCCTGGTGCATTTTGCCATCCAGTTATGAGACTTGCTAGTTTAAAGATTCAGTTTCTGTAAAACAAAGTATAAAGTAAGAGCCATACTTTCCTATTGCATACATTTTTAATTCCAGAAAGTAGATCTGTCTAAAACACCACCATTTGAGTGGATACATGCATTAATTTAATATGGCATTTCCAGAGCTACAGCTTTTCAATAATAAAGTGATTTCTTTCAATTGAGATGATGAACAAGTTACTTCGAAAACCATTCCTAGCCCAGTTTTCTGATGGTGTGAACTTTGTACACAGTCCTTGCTTCTTCTATTAATGAGCTACACAATATACTCTCCCCATGTGTTTTCAGGATGCTTATTTTTCATTTGTCTGAGTATTGCCTCTGGATAACTGTTGTTCTCAGTGGTAGCAGCATCTCAGGAGCTATAGGAAGCCATAGGATCAACATATTATGCCATAAATTTAACTCCATAGTTTGAATGAAAAGTAAGGCATATTAAGTAAATTTAAAAAAATTGTTCTTTTTGTTTTTTAACACTACTGGGCTTTGAACTCAGGACCTCATGTTTGCCACTAAGTGCTCTACCACTTGAGTCACATTCCCAGTCCTTTTTCCTCTTACTTTTTATTTAAATGCAGTCTCACACTTTTGTCTGTGTTAGCTTCTGACTGTGATCCTCCTAAATCTACCTCCCAAGTTGCTGGAATAATAGGCGTGAACCACCATACCTGGCTTGTTTTTGAAATAGGATTTGGGTAACTTTTGCACAGACTGTCCCTGGACTGCTGTCCACCAATCTATTCTTTCCAAGTAGCTGGGACTGTGAGCATGCTCCATAATGCCAGGGATATTAAGTAACTTAATGACAATCAATCTGAATAACTATTTCTGTGATGCAAGCATGGGTGTATCAAAATTCAAGACCAGAATATATCTTAAAGAAAAATCACAAGCTTGTAGAATATTTTGTGCTTAGGCTCAGATTCCCCAGGATTTTGGAGTAGGGATAACTTCCACTTTGTGAAGTTATTTTTCTTTAATGGAAAGTTTTGAGAAGCACAATTACAGGGTGGTTTTTATGAGACACAATTCTTGGGTTTGGTTACAACTTGATTAGTTTGTTGGCTCTGCCCCAGAAAAATATTTGACCACAAATTTGACCAACCTTTTCACAACTATGTTCTCTTCTCATCTCATGTGAGACTAATCCAAACAATGGGTAATTTAGGACATTCTGTCTCTACATTGGGAACATAATCCAAACTATCCTCATAAAATAAGGCACCTGGCATAATGGTTCAACCACAAAAACTTATTCAGTAGATGTCTGATTCAAGGCTGTATTGTACAGAAGGCAGCTCTCTAAGTTGGATGTATATGAGTTTAATAGATCTAACTGACTAGCATCTGAAAGACACACTTAACCATCTCTGATGAGCTAGCTAGGTAATTAACTGAGAACTTTTAGTGCTTTTGTATTGAGTTATTGAGTTCTAATTATAGATGACACAGTAAAATCCTTCCTAAACTAGAAACTGAAATTTGAGAAGGTGCCAGAATATTACAGACTATGAGTGATACACTAGGATTGTCACATCAAGAAACCTGCTCCATCTGTATGTTGACCTTGCTTTTGTTTGAATCAGAATTGAGCCAATTTGTGGGTGGTTACAAGGATAAAGTGTTATGATTAATTGAAGAAAATTATCTAAGACTTACAAGTTACTCATATTTAAATTTAGGCTTCATGGGAATGGAGAGTGTTTTCATTTCCTCATGACTGAAATGTTATTTATCTGCATGAGATAAAACTATGGAGCCAAAGATAAGATTTCATCAATTGTTCTAGGTGTTTAAATGCTAAAGAAATATTCAGAGAAACAAGACTGGGCAAAGCAAAATTATAAACAAGTAGACCCAAACAGAAGCAAAATGCACTGTGCTTTATACTCTCAAGCATAGTGCTCAAAACTAATCAGGACAATGTTTCTAAGCATCTCATCCCTGTGTACAGAGGATTTTCACATACTTCTCCCATGCAATTGTGTCAGCTTATCTTTGTTCTTTGCTCATGCAAATAGTGGACACTCTTTCTCCAGTTGTGCATGGGATTTGGTTGTGATCGATTGGGTAAGCTAACACAAGAGACACCCAGAAGTACAGTGTGAAGAGAGCTAGCAGGTGAGAAGTAGAAGTCCAAAATTTTGCCCTGGAGATGTGCGTTGTTCAACTATCACACCGTGTGTGTGTGTGTGTGTGTGTGTGTGTGTAAAGTAAGTGTCTGCTTTCATTATGCACCAAGCAATATTATGATAATTGCTATCTCATGAGAACAGTGTTGTGGACCTGGTTATTGTAGACATCAAACTAGTAGTATTCAGTAGCCATCTTGCCATTCAGTATGCAGAATTCTGTCCTCTTTTTTTCCTGGCAGTATTGGGGCCAGTGTGCATGCTAGGTAGATGCTATCCACTCAAGGCACACTCCCAATCTTTGTACTTTAATTTTTTCATTTTGGAACAGGGTCTCACTTTTCACTCAGGTCATCCTGGACCGTGATCCTCATATTTATGCTTCCCATCTGGCTGATATGGCAGGTGGGCACCATCATGCCCAGCTGTTGTTTGGGATGGTATTCCATGAACTTTTTAGTCCAGGATGTCCTCAAACTGCAGTCCTCTCCATCTTATAGGTATAGGCTTATAGGTATGAGCCACTGTGCCTGGTACCAGAGTGTTGCCTTTTACATACTGCTTTTTCAAGTTGAAAAATGGGATCTCTGTTCTTCTAAGTAGATGTACAGTGATTTCTTCTATTGGGCACTGGACTTATAAAGTTAAGTCATGACTTACTTGTTATTGGGAAAGTCAAAGTCTAGCCAAAGAAGACACTGGCAGAAAAATCATGGTGCCCAGGGAATTGGGAAGCTTTATAGAGGAAGTAGTTCTTGTGTTTGTCTTTAGTGAATAAAAGATGTCTGCCCAACTGAAGAAGTTCTCCAGTTTAGGAAATGTGATATGTTCAGTGTGCTTGGAGTGCAGGGTTCTTGGTGAAGGAAAGCAGGAGTACTAGTAGGTTTGACCTTGGGTGCTAGTTCACACAGGAGGAGGTTTCCTCTCTTAAAATAACTTGATACTATAGTTCCATGACTATTTCCCTACTGTCTGGGACTGATTGTAAGAAAGGAGGAGAAATCAATATGAAATATGGAGGACAGAAAAAAGATGGAAAAAGTTAATTAGTAATGTATTTTGACTTTGTAGATGAGACTTTGCTTCAGAAACAAGCTAGGTTTTCTTAGAACTATGTCTAACAATAGAATGTGATCATTGCTTATCAGGACACTTCATCTTCCTGAAGTTATTCATTTCCTATTTATTGTCCTAAGCTGTATTTCTATTAACTTAGTGCCACTCTGTTTAGTAAGTGGTAGTCAGCACATCTTTTCATACCTGGATGGAATGCAAATTTCGTTGGAATTCACCTATGAAAACACTGTTTCTCTATCTACCAGGAAATGAGTAAGATAGACTAGAGGAGTTATTACTATAGAAGAGAAATAACAGTAGGCTAAAGGTCAGATGTCTTCAGTCTCCCTACCAATATACAGTTATTATTACTTGACAGTAATTAATTCTCCATCAATAATTTTCTCCTCCATAAGATAAAGATGTTATAATCCCTATGGATTTGGTAATGGATTGCTTAAAAAAGAACTACTACACTTGGAGGCTTTACTTGGAGCTAACCAAATGATCACAACCAAATTCCATGCACAAATGGAGAAAAAGTATCCACTATTTACATATATGTGGGACGTATTTAGGGATTTGACTTTATGCAACTGGTCACACAGTGTTGGTGAAACATTGTTTCTGTGTCTTGTGCTGTGTCCTGGCTCTGTATGGCAGGTATTTGGAAGGAACAATGGATGTGAAATGGAGGAAGGTGACATTGAAACCAATGAAATATAACTGGATGCCATCATGGTGCAGTAGTCAGGGTTGTTCTCTGATGACTTTCAAACCACCTAGTTGATAACGAGGATAGATAGCAGGAGAAGCTGAAGTCCACGCAGCTGGAGTAGACCAGAAGTATCTGCAGGAAGTGTGGGCTTACTTGTTGACATCACGCCAACCACATGCACCAGCAGGTCGATAACTGTGGGAGTTGCCATAGCACTTCATGTCCCACAAAGACCTTCTGATATAGAAAGAAAGTGGCTATCGTTTTTCTTCCATCTTACAGAAGTCATGCAAAAAGTCTCCCATGGCTCAGGCTAATCCAGCACTGTGAAAAAATGGGATTCTGGGGTGTTACCAAGTTTAGCTAAAAGGGTGGAATCCAAACATACCACATTTTACACCCCAATTAAGAGGAGAACAAATGATTAACACAATTTCCAAATATTTCACCCAATGGCAACAGTCATATTCTGATTGGTTATGTAGTGGAACTGCTTTTGCATCTTTTACAAGGATTAAGTGAGATGAATATGCATGAACTAAGTTTGAAAGTGTTAAAAATTTTCATGGTTTTCAGAGATCAGTTTTAGCTACCTGATCTTAGATTGCTTCAATTGTTTTTTTTTTTTTTTTTAAAGATTAAACAAACACTGGGGAATTAGATATTGTAATATGTTTGGATTCTGTAAGATTCCTTGGTCTTTGTCTTTTTTCCCTTGGTGGAATGGTGGTGCTGAATGGATAGCAACCCAGTCCTTCCACTAAGAAGATCCTTTCCTTCATGGACTCAAGCTCATAGTTCTAAGCCACTTTCGACTTTTCCACAGAAAATATTTGTCCCTCTTTCATATAACTTATCCCTCTTTTAAGCTGAGAAAAATAACAGAATTAAAAAGTAGCAAAATTGGTAGCTATTACTAATTGAAGGAAACAAGCATTGGAGATAGGACAAAGACCTTCAAAATGTTATGCTGAGCAGAAGTAAGGAAAATGATTTGCTGGCACACCATCCTCTGATAGGTTTTCCTTCTGTTTCCTCATTTGCTTGAGTTTGAGCAGCTTTTTACCTTAGCCTTCTGCCTCAATTTGTCTTCCCTCTATGTTCTCCAGTTGGGTGGATTTTTGTGTATTTTAAAGATCCTGTGTTTTATTGATGTCATGAAGTGTCACAGTAATTGGCCTTACCATTTTCTTGAATGGTTTTGTTTCCATATTCCAAGTGTTTTTCACCCAAGTCATGAAAAGAAAATATTTCTGAATCTTTCATGAACAATACAAGACAACATGGAGAAACTTTGATACTTTCAATAACAAAGGGTCACGTGCCATTTCACAGCAAAAATTATGCTATCAATTTATTCCTAATTTTTATTTCACAGAGTGATACCATTCTATGTACTCAGAATGATGTGAACCATTCTAAGTGCTTTAAAATATTAATTCTAAGACTGAGTGTGGTAAGGGAACATCTATAATACCAACTATGCAGGAGGCAGAGGTAGGAGGCACACAGTCCAAGCCAACTGAGGCAAAAGCACACAATTCTGTCTAAAAAAACAAAACAAAATAATAACAACAAAACTAAAGCAAAAAGGCCTGGGGGCATGGCTCCAGTGGTATACCACTTGCATATCAAGTGTGAGGCCCTGAATTCAAATCCCAGTCTTGCCAAATACACACACACACATTCACACTCACACACACATACCCACACACAAAAATTCTTCAACTCCCATGACAGACAACATTTGTACAGGTAAGGAAACAGGCACAGAGAATCCATGTAAGGTTCTGAATGTTACCCAGCCATTATATCACAAGCAACATAGCTGGATTTGGAACAGGTAGTCTTTCTCTATAGTATATGATTTTAACCACTAATCTATGTGTTCTAAAGCAACTCAATTCTCCATGAATTCATAGGTAATAGTTGTTACAGATGCTAAGTTACATACATGCAGCAGTCAAGAAACTGTATATAACTGATAGTGAAATCCCAAGAGATGCCAGCTATTCAGGTGATGATAATCAAATCCTCTGCCCTGGCCCTGCTCTAGACTTCTGATGATTCCTTGTGTTGAAGTATTTCTATTTTGCACACCAAACATTAATTTGTTCTTTCTTGGCCAAGGTATTTAAACAATACAAACAAACAGATAAGAAATAGCAAAGAAGAGATGTGTCCTTTCTTTCACCAGCATAGGGGATGTGTCATTTTTCATCAAAAGCTAATAAACAAAAAGAGAACTTCAACCACACAAATCAAGGAGAATTTCACTTCATTGAGCAAGTATAATATCCAATCTAAGGGAAAGGATATTTCATTGATGGGGAAATGCAATCATTTTTATAATCCTAATAACACATGACATTTTTCTGGCATAAACATCAGATATTGAGCTATGGCACATTTCTTTGAGGTGGAAAATGTAGATGAAAGTAGAACTCAATAGAATTGAGAGGTTTTTTAGTTTAGAATAAAAAGTTTCTCCTCAATGGATCCAAAATAATATTATATTACATGAATATTAGGTATAAATTACTATTTTTGGTATGCAAATATGAATTCATGAGAAAATAAGGGCAAAAAATTTTTACATTTATATTATAATTAATTAATGAAAGTAACAAGGATATGAAGTCACCTGACAAAATACCACGTTTGCTATTTGCTGCATAGACACCCTGTATTTCATGGGTTCTTAACACATGATAGTAGTGAATTAAAATTTCTATTTTCTGAAAAAGCATCAGATAAAAATCAGCAGTCAATATAAGAAAATTACTACCATACCTTTCTTTTTCTGGCAGTGCTGGGGTTTGAGTTCAGGGCCTCATGCTTGTTAGGCAGGCTCTGTATCACTTTATTCCACCCCCAATCCTTTTGTAATTTAGTTATTTTTTGTATAGGATCTTGTGTATATGTTTGGTATTGGCCTCAGGCTGCAATTTTCTTACCTATACTTTCTGTGTAGCTAGAATTTCAGATAGGCATTATTATGCCTGGCTTGTTGGTTGAGATGGGGTCTCACTTTTTGCTTAGACTGGTTTCAAATCATTATTGCCCTGATCTCTGCCTCCTGAGTAGCTGGGGTTACATGTGCATGTCTGAGACTTTGGCTTTTTGAGACTACCTGCTATGCAGCTCAGCCTGGCCTTGAACTTAACTTGCTATGTAGTCTTACTACCCTACTGTCTCTATTCTCCTGAGTGCTGTGATTACAGGCATGCACCCACCACCATGCCACACCCAGCTAGAAAAGTAAAATAAATCCAATATTCTTTGAATGAAAGAAAACTACAGTGCCTAAGAAAGAAGACTGTTAAGATCACAGTTTTATTGCTCAAAAAATAATTACATTCAAATGATGATTAGTTGTTTTTTAACATTCATCACAAAGAATGCCTTTAAAAAAAAGAAAGGCATGTTTACTTTTTAAGTAGAAAACAAATAGTACCAGGAAATAAAAGGGGGGCTTCCCTACCCTGAAGTCCAATAGTGCAGTTATCATAAAGATGACTGAATTTCTGAAGATTCTAATAAAACTCTTTGTTGTGTTTGACATTTCCTTTTGCGTAGTCTCAGCTTTTAAACTAAAGATCAGGTCATTTGTTGGCATATTTTTTTGTTTTTCTTGTTTGGTTAGTTCTTTGTTGTTTTGGTTCCTTATGAAAATAACAAACACTGGTGGTAGTACTTTGCAGCTCAGAAAATTCTTCTACACTGATTGACACGTTGTATCTCCAAAACAACTCTGAGGGTAATTAGCATAAGTAGCAGAATTCTTAGAATAGTAACAGAGATACCAAGTTCCAAGAATTAGGTAAATAACTTAACGTGAGAGTATATGATAGAGAGGACAACCCAAACTCCAGAGATCCAACCTGACAGTCACTCCTTTTTTATTTGTCATCTAACTACTGCCATGCCTCCTTTCCTCTTCTCTACCATAAAGAAATCTTAGGGGGGATTACAGGTGCCTCTCAGTGCAATAACACCTTGCGTTTTAGAATGAGGCAGACCTGGTTTCTAATGTAGGTCTGATGCTTATGAGTGATACAGTTTTTAGGCCAATTGTCCCCAAAGTGTGCTTCAGGGCTAGCAACATCATCCACACACAGGAACTTGTGAGAAATGCAAATTCTTAGGTTCTGACCCGTGAGCCAATAATGCTGGGGATGGGGTTCAGCACACAAGTCTAATAAGTGCTCCTGATAATGGTGGTGCACACTGAAGTTTCAAAAACAGTAGTGTAGAGCAAAGAACAGTACTACTACAGAACGGTTTTCTTTGTAAATTAGGTCAATGACAGGTATGACTCAGGAGGATGGGGACAGTGAAATTGAAGAAATATAGCAGACACTTTAGAAATAAATGTCATTCCAGGGGATTGACACTTATTGCAAGGGTGAATTCTAAATCACTCCTTAAATTTGATCCTTTCTGTGAAGGGAAGCAAAGTGACCACATTTTTTTGGTATGTGACACTATTTCTAAACCTGGAAGTGACAGCCCATTCTAATTTGTGAGTAGCATATGGTCACATTGCATACATTCATAGTGGTTAGTGCCTGATTGAAAAGAAAGCATCCTTGTCTGGTTCCTGATTTTAGAGGGAATGGTTTCAGTTTTTCTCCGTTAAGTATAATGCTGGCTGTAGGTTTGTCATATATAGCTTTTATAATGTTGAGGTACTTTCCTTCTATTCCTAGTTTTCTTAGAGCTTTTATCATGAAATGGTGTTGGATCTTATCAAAGGCTTTTTCTGCATCTATTGAGATGATCAAGTGGTTTTTGTCTTTGCTTCTGTTAATGTGGTTTATTACGTTTATTGATTTTCGTATGTTGAACCACCCCTGCATCCCTGGGATGAAGAATAATCTTTTTGATGTGTTGCTGAATTCGGTTTGCCATTATTTTGTTGAGGATTTTTGCATCAATGTTCATTAAGGAGATTGGCCTATAGTTCTCCTTTTTGGAGGTGTCTTTGCCTGGTTTTGGGATAAGTGTAATACTGGCGTCATAAAATGTGTTTGGCAGTTTTCCTTCCCTTTCTATTTCGTGGAACAGTTTAAGGAGGGTTGGTATCAGTTCTTCTTTAAAGGTCTGAAAAGAATTAACCTAGAAGGTAACACCCACGCACAGGAAATCAATGTGAGTCAATGCCCTGTATAGCTATCCTTATCTCAACCAGCAAAAACCCTTGTTCCTTCCTATTATTGCTTATACTCTCTCTACAACAAAATTAGAAATAAGGGCAAAATAGTTTCTGCTGGGTATTGAGGGGGGGGAGAGGGAGGGGGCGGAGTGGGTGGTAAGGGAGGGGGTGGGGGCAGGGGGGAGAAATGAACCAAGCCTTGTATGCACATATGAATAATAAAAGAAAAATGAAAAAAAAAAAAAAGAAAAGAAAGCAATTGAAGCCAAGGGATTCTATTTTTACTACCTAGGAACTGTAGTAAAATCAGGAGTAGGACATACCCTTTTTCTTTGCCACCGACATTTAATTTGCTGCTTATTTGTATGATTCTGGCCATTGTTTCACAAAATAGCTTTGCCCAATGGCCACTTTTAATCCCACGATTTGAATTACTTATAATTCATATACCTAAATGTGACTCAGTGATTTAAACGTCTTCAGTTTGAAAAGTCTATAAATTCAATTTAAAAGCTTAATGAAAAAAAGATTTTTTTCAATCTTGGTTCCACCAAAACATATGAGCATTTCTCTCTTGTTTTTTTAAAAATCTTTTCTCATTGTACAACTGTTTACCTGCTTATAGGGCTAATAATATCTGGCAATATTATTGCATTTATTGAAGTGGGTTTTTGGTGTGCAAAATAAAGTATTTCAATAAAATCAGTAATATTGCCTGATGATGTCAAGCAATATAAACAAGAAAACCAAGGCAATTCCTCCCTCTCATCCTTTTTATTGTGTCCTTCCTGATCCTACAAAGGCATCAGTACAGAGAAGAGCTGTTAACTACCTACACTATGCCATGCCTGCTGGTATATGCCTGGGTCCATCTTCTTTTTTATTCATTTATTCATCGTGCATACATTGTTTGGGTCTACCTTGTCCTCCTTTATGAGGCTTTTTTTTTTAATAGGGGAAAGGTGTTCTATTGCATTCTATAACAGGAATCGAGGGAGGGACAGTCTCCATCAGTTGGTCAACTAAGTTTTTGTTTTTAGACTGAATTAAGAGTCTTATACAATTTATGCACTAGTTTTTACTACCAACAAAGAGAACAGTTCTGGGCATCGCTTTTATTTAACTCTGAGCATGCCCTTATTTCTGATATTGGAAGAGAAACAGCACCCAATCCCTTTATTATTATCATTATTAATTTGTTTTTATAGCTCCTGAAAGTGGGACTCCTGAATTAGAGGAGACAGTGAGGAAAACATAGTGTTCTAAGTTACTAGAGCGTAAAACTACTGGGTTTCCATAAATGTGGTAGTCTACAACCCCAGGGCAAGCTATTCAATAAGCTTAACTTGCTAGGAAGGAGGGAAAATATTTAGCCATAAACTGGACTTAACAACTACATGTAACATTTTCAATCTGTTTATGAAATCTATGTGTAAATAAGAAGATGAAAAGTCACTCCAGCATTCACAAAGCTCTAGCTCTTTAGAAGCTCTAGTTACATCACACTCGAGATAAAAGCAGAATATGATACTGCTTAACTGTGCCCATCTTTCTGGGTCCAGCCCTAAATTCTGCACTGGAGCTAAAGACTTACATAGGGAACCTGGGAGAATCCACTTCTGACCAGCCTGAGCTGTCTCACTGCACCTGAAGAATTCTGTTCAATCATTTGCTCAAGCATTTATTTTTCATTCTCCACTTCGGATTTAATCACTCACTTATCTTCCTGCCAAAGTACGTGTGCTAGTAAGACAGGGCAACTGAGCTGGGCAGAACCTGCTATTTCTGCCTCTGTCCAAAGGGTAGTAGGGAGAAAGGGTGATGGCAGTGATTTTATGACTGAATGTGGTAATTGTTTTGAGTTTCTTTTTTCCCTTTCAAGAAAATTCTACAGGCTTGAAAGTTCTAAGATAAAGAAAAAGTCTACCAAAAAACCTGTTTATTCCCTTACAAACCTTCAGTGAGTGAAAACAGATCATTCTTGATATTTGTTGCCTGGGTAAAGCTGCACACATTACTTGAGTAATTGAAGTCAATGAAAACAGACTTTATTTTCCCAGGTACCTTTCCCTTTGTGGCCTGAATTATGAGCCTCATTTAGGTATATTAGTCTTACTTACAGGATGCATGGCCTGTTCATAGGTGTATTTAGGATATTCATTTAATTGATGTTCAAAAGTCCATAGTTATCATTTTGACTTACCAAGATATGTAGTTTCTCTTCAATATTTTATGAATAATTTGCATAATTTTGCTACACCTGTTAGATAGAGCACATGGAAAATAGAAGTGTCATGCATGTTGCTTAGTTCAATTACTAGAAATATTCTTTAGGAAATGTTGTCTATTCTTAGACAGGTAGGTAAGAAAGTTTTCCAGTTTGAGCCTAACAATATTTTGACTTTCTCTGCCATTATATTTTCACATGACTCCTAGCCTTCCCACTTTACAAAAATGACTTTTCTTTCTCCTCCCTCCAAAACTTAAGTTCCTTCCCATGAGATTCTTATCTATGTAAGCATATCTTTCAAACCTGCAGCTGAATCCAGCTTTAACATGGCACCTTTCCAGAAGAATTAAACCAACAGGAAGTATGTCCCCTTTATAGTCTCCTTCAGTTCCTTTTGACTGTCAAAAGAAAAACAGAATTTAAATAAAAAGATGATTTCTTATTTGTTATGTCTTGTCTTCTAAATAGCATAGTCCCCTAACTTTCTGTGGGCTATGATCATAACTTACAAATCATGTATTTGATGACAACCTAGTATCTTCTTTGCACCTAGTAGGCGGGGGAGGCCCTAGTGAACAGCATTCATTTTTGGAGGGAAATAACTTGAAAAATTGGCTTAGAAATGAAATAAAATAAGATTTGTTTGTTGGTAGTGTGTGCTACAAACAAGGTGAAAATTATACAATATTTATTTTGAGCCCTCATTCCCCCTCAGCATCTCACTCTGTCCCGATGTGCACTGACACACACACTCACACACACACACTCACATACATGCACAACTTCTTCTGATGCTTCCATCTCCACTTCATCTGTTCTACTTGTTGCAAGGTCTCTGCTCTTGCTCAGATTGGCTTTCAGCTTCCTGCTATCACCTAGAGACGCTGCTGCACTTGGTTTCATCCTGCACCTCACAATCCTCATCTGCATTGCCGCCTCTCTCTCTTAATAACTGGATAATATAATATTTATGTTGAAGTTGAGAGTCTTGGGTGTATCAATCTATACAAGTGAATATTAACATCTCCTGTACTATGACACCTGGGTGAGAGTTGTCATTTAGGAGAGGTGGGAAGAATGGTTATTTGCATTCTTTAAGCTACTTCTCATTCATAGGGCAGGAAAATGAGCATCACACCAAAAAAGCTTAAAATTTGTCTTGCACTGTAAATGATACCACCCTGAAACATTTTTTGAAAAGCACATTGAGATGAAACATAGCAAACTCATAAAGGTTTTCATCATTTTATTGGTCTTAAATTCCATATAGGATCAAATTAGCATCTTTATAATGTGTTTGCTGCTGTTAATTTGTATATTCAGAATTATGGAATAAACTATTTTACTCCCCCTCCCCCCAGGGATTATGCAAGTAGTGATCCATAGAAACTGTGGAATGTCAAAAAGCAACACTTCAACATTTCTGTAGCCTCTTGATAATATGATATATTGCAACATCAGAATTCAGCTTAATATCTATTATGGCATTCTCTGGAAAACAAATACTTTATGTCATCAGGCAGCAGCTTTTACAGTTGGAAGCAATTAAAATATTTACTAGTCCATTGTATTAGTCAAGGTTCTCTAGAGAACCTTGATAGAGAGATTAGAGGAGGTTTATTAGGAAATGGCTCATGCAATCGTAGGGGCCAAGCTGGCCCATAGGATGCTTTTTGTAGCTGAAAAACCCAGAAAGCCAGTGGTGTAATTCAGTCTGGTTCCAAAGTTGTGAGAGAGGGTGAAGCCAGTAGTCTAGCCTTTAGACTGAGTTCAAAGCCCTGACAACCAGTAGTCCCCTGGTGTAAATGCCGGAGAGCTGGTCGCTCTGATGTCCAAGGGCAGAAGATGGATGCCCCAGGTCCAGAAGAGAGAAGTCCTTCTTTCCTCCACTTTTTGGGTTGATCTGAGTATGAGCTGAAACCTTCACTGGTTTGGAAGATGCCCACCGACATTGGTGAGGGTGGTCTTCTTTACTTTGTAAACAGATTCAAATGCTAAACTCTTCCCAAAACACCCTCAGAAACACCCAGAAATAATCCTTTACAGGTAGATGTCACTTAATCCAGTCAAACTGATACAAAATTAACTTCCACAGCCATCGGTTTGTGATGACTGAAAGGTAGTGAAAAAAAATTCCTCGGAAAGAAAAAAAGAGAGAGGAAAGAAAACCTAAGAAGTGTAAAATAACCTTTCATATGCAAGTATGAGTGCAACACTAGTTTTCAAGGCAGTTGAAAAAAAGTACTACAAACAGGGTGTATTAACACTACAGACATTTATTCTCTGAAAATTCAGGAAGCGGGAGGTCTGAACTGAGATATTGGTAGGGAGACCCTGCTCCTTATGAAGCCTCAAGGGGAGAAAGTCCTCTTGCCTCTTGTATCTTCTGGTAGCCCCAGGCAATCCTTGGCATGCAGTAGCAAGATTGCAATCTCTGCTTCCATTTACATGGCTTTTATCCCTGTATGAGTGGGGGGGGGGGAGAGTGAGTGTGTGGGTGTGTATCTCTGCCCAGTTTCCTTCTTCTTGTAAGGACATCAGTCAGGTTGCACTGAGGCCCATCCTAGTGAATTCATTTTAACTTGACAGCATGTGCAGGCCCTACTCTCAAAAATCAAATTCATGGGTACCAGAAGTCAGAGCTTAAAAATATCTCTTTTGGGGAAGACCCAATTCAATTAACTCATAAATAGTTGCTGATGGCAAAGAAATGAGAGGCTTTATGCTTTCCACTGAAAAAAGTTGAAAAACAGAGAAGTAAAGGATGACTTTGCCTTCATTGTCTTGCTAATACTTCTTTCTAGTCTTGTTCTTTTATGTTTGTCTTTATGGGGTAGTAAAATAATAATAGATAAAAGTATTCTCTATTTACTGCTTGAATCTTTTATCCTTTTAAAGAGGTATGACCAATGGGTCTTTCTTAATTTGCCACAACTAGTGAAATCTGGTTAGGTGTTAGTAAGCCATCTTCATACTAATAATAAACAAAATGGAAGGACATGTTTCACAAAGACAAAAACAAATAAAAATAGGAAATAAAAGGACAATTAACTGTAGATTTATGGAAAGGTGGGAGACATGAAGCATTCTCAAAAACAGTTATTCTCTAAACAGGGAGAAAATTGGGATTTGGGTATTGACCCAAGAGCTCATGACTCAGATTTTCTTCCATAACTTCCTTTGTGCCCAGACAGTCCTGTGTTCTGAAGCTTCCTCTATATTTTTCAGACTTTCCAGCCTAAAGAGAAATAACAATAGTAACATTTGCATTTATTTAAGACTTTGGAATAAATCAAAGTGAAAATAAAAGTAACCTTCCAGGAGCGTCTGTATGGAATAACTGACTCAGGTTTTTGGCCAAGCCTTTTCTTTGGTCCTTATTTTCATGGCAGCAATAGTAATGTTTTTAGGCAGTGGTGGGTGAGGGATGTTGGAAAGGTGAGAACAGGAGCTGAATAATTCTATAAAAGAAAACATGTACATGCTGAGACACTGGTTAGTTTTGCATTTGAAATTTGAGAACATTCAGAAGTTGAAAGAACTTAACTTGGTAACAATTAGAAAAAGTATGAATTATCTATACAGACATATGCTAGACTGAAAAGATGGCCTGGTGAACTATTAGATCAAGTGCAAACACAACAAGGGGATTGGACTCTGAGCACATGATAAAAGCGAGAGCACACAAGGGAGGGGTGAGGATAGGTAAGACACCTAAAAAACTAGCTAGCATTTGTTGCCCTTAATGCAGAGAAACTAAAGCAGATACCTTAAAGCAACTGAGGCCAATAGGAAAAGGGGACCAGGAACTAGAGAAAAGGTGAGATCAAAAAGAATTACCCTAGAAGGTAACACACACGCACAGGAAATCAATGTGAGTCAACTCCCTGTATAGCTATCCTTATCTCAACCAGCAAAAACCCTTGTTCCTTCCTATTATTGCTTATACTCTCTCTACAACAAAATTAGAAATAAGGGCAAAATAGTTTCTGCTGGGTATTGAGGGGGTGGGGGGAGAGGGAGGGGGCGGAGTGGGTGGTAAGGTAGGGGGTGGGGGCAGGGGGGAGTAATGAACAAGCCTTGTATGCACAGATGAATAATAAATAAATAAATAAATTGTTAAAAATTCATTGTACCTTTTTATAAGTCAAAGAGAAAATAATCCAGAGAAATACAGCCATCAGGAAAAGTGGGGGATGCAAAAATATACTTACCTAATGTTTTGTGATTAAAACAAAGTTGAGTTGTAGCTTTGATGAAGCTGAAATTTGTTATACCACTCTGCACTACAGGTTTAAAATAATTTTAGACTGCTACATACACAGAATCACTCTTGAAAGTACACAAGGCATGATTCTAAGCACATGCCATAGTTTACAGTTCCTGGGAAATGTAGGTACAACAGTTCTTCCATCTCTTATCACAGAGATATAGAATTTATCCAGTGAAAGGTAGTATCATTGAGCATTTGTTATAATAGGTTTCATTACGACCAACAAGTTTTAATATGTTGGCTAATACACAATTAGATGTCTAAGAAAACTAAGCTGTCCAGAAAACAAACAAACAAAAAAACAAAAATAAAGTGATTAGATGTATTTTTGGACTAATCTTATCATAGGAGCTTATGAGTAATTTATTTATATAATGGTTTTATTCACAAATAACTCAATTTTTAAGTGTTAGTGTGCAGACCACAGGTTATGTAAAGCTCCTGACCCATACTTCACCTGTTATGTTATTTATCTTGACAGACTAAATCTACAAAATAGACAATAACCAGATCCTCTGTGACAGTCTCCACAGCAACCAGCCTGGGAAGTCCAACCACAACCTGGTCTCAAATAGTCAGAATTTGCTTAATCACCTTCAACTTCCCTAACTTTCATGCCCCCTTCCGGCTCAGAACCAACCAGAGAAAGAAATTATGCATCCCAAACCAAACACATAGGATTCTCTCTTTCTGGTTAGCCCAACTACCCCTTCCTTTGTCAACAATTTCTGATCAGAGCATACCTGAAGAGTTTCCTTTTTCCAACTCTAAAGTTTTCCCACGCTACTGCCTGATTTTGAGTCTCTGCCAAACCAAAGTAATGGTACCTGACTTCTTGCTAGAGCAAGCACTAAATAAATAACTTCTTCTTGTTTTAGTTTGGATGGTCTTTGCTTATTTTCACAGTCTTTATTACGCTCTCTGTACAGAAACAACTAAATGGCAATATTAACCATGCCCAAGTAAGAAAATCATTTGGGGCCACTGAATGTCAAATGGGGCATCAATAATTTTGAAAGACAGAGAAATGGTTAGAGCTGGTTCAGAATTGGGTGGAGAGTCCTTTGAACTACCTCAAATCTCAGATAATTTGACATTTATGTTACTCAGTCCTCTTTGTAGACAGTTCAGTAAAAGTTGCACTTCTATGAGTCTCCTCATTCAGACTAATGTGGCAATATGACATTTATGTGTGGGCAGTTTAACTTGCCTGTATTTCTTTAAGAAGGTCTGTTTTGTCTTTATTAACTGAGCTTTGTGTGGTCTCTTATACCGGATGGTTTCAATTCTAATCCTGCCCATGACTTTTATTCATCATGTGATTTTTGAATACCATATTATCATAATAAAGTCTCATTTAAGCATTGTTATTGTGACCTTAAACATTGTTTACTTAAAGATTGTTATTGTGACCTTTCTACATACCTTATATGGTTGCTTAAAAATGAAAGCAGATAATTTCTGTAAAACAGTTACCAAAGTCCTCATACATAATACTTAATAAGTAATAGCTATTATTATTATTACTATTGCATCAAAATAGGGATTTATGTTTCCAAATGAACAATCTTTTATACATTTTCTGTGACAACACAGTGTTCAGAGCCAAGATTTAGAAATCATTGTTAACTCAATAATTTTTCGGACTTTATTAAATATCAGGTAAGCACTGCTAAAAGAAAATTTATGTAGTAAGTGATGTGAGAATTAACATACTACCTTCATAATTCAGTGTTGGCAACCATCAGCTGTACTATAATTAAGTCTCTCAGAACAACTAGCATGATTTGGTATTAGACAATCAAGAGTGTATTGTGACTTCAGCATTCTCAATGGTGTCTACTGGTTGAGTAGGTTGCACTTGTAACTCAGTTTTCAGATATAAAGTTTACTTTTAGGAGCATAGATAAACCTACATTGAAAGTAAGGTATTTCAGAAATACAGAAAGGTATAACCACCCAAAGAGGGAGCATGTCTTAAGATATGAAAAGTTGTCTTTTCTCTTTTGAAGCCCATCACAGTTAAAGAAATTATCTAACACAGTGAAAGGCTCATTTTGCAGACATGACGTGTTCATGTTTAATTTTTGAATCAAACAAAGGAAAATTCCTGGGCATTTTATGTGCATTTTTGTGACAGTGATCAGAGATAGAGTTCGACATTCAATCTCAGTTGAGACATGACCTCACTGGGGATTTGTTTCTTGACTAAATTACAGGCCTCCTCACCAAGGACAGCATCAATTGCTCTGCCTGTGTGCCCATGTCTCTTCCTTGATGTCGGGAATTTGTACTGGGAGGTCTCTAGAAAACATCTTCGGAACAAATATTATATGGAAATACCATTGTTTTTGTCACAAAGGCCATTTAGTGGTCAAACTGGAAACCAGGAATGGAATGCGTTACCTTGTTAAAATTTTTGAAAAGTGTTTATTTTGTCTAGTAGATTTCAGTAACAATGTGAGCAGAAGATCATGATGGAAAAGGGAGTACCTGGAGCAGGTTTTGTAAATACACATATTCTGTTAGATTCTCAAGGGAAAATGATTAAGCAGAACAGGCCCTCAAAACAATCCTATATCATAGCAAACCAACTTAGTTCCCTACAGTAGCTATTTCTTTCTTGTCTGTGTGTGGTACTTGGGTTTGAACTCATGGCCTTACTTTTGCTATGCAGATACTCTACCACTTGAGCCACTCCACCAGCCCCTACAGAAGCTATTTCAAATATGTTCCATTATCTTTAAATCTCTACACCTGTCTCCTCTACTCACCATTCCTTTCAACTGAAAAGGGAAATAAAATTACATACTTCTTGCTACTTGGCCCACAGATCTGATTGCATCCCCATTCTTTGCTTGGAATCATCACTGACATCCCATCCTCTACTCCCTCTGTTCTTCCACTTCCTTTCCCCCCTTCCCTTCCACCTTCCCTCTGGAATAGGCATCTGATTCTTATAGATTCTGACTCCCAAGTAGCTCTTGAATCTGTTGCTTTTGTTTTACTCTCTGGGGTTAGGAAATACTGGCTTTCCTGATCTCCTTGTCTTTTGTCTGGTCAATCTATTCTCACTTCCAGAACCAGAATCTTTAATGTTAGTTTTAAAATACTTTACCTTCATGATAATCAGATTGTTTTAGCCTTCCAGTAGAAACCTTTTCATACTTTGTTACAATAATCTGATGCTTTAAGAGGAATTTAGAGGGGTTGGGGGTTTAGCTCAGTGGAAGAGCGCTTGCCTGGCAAGTACAAGGCCCTGAGTTCCGTCCCTAGCACCGAAGGAAAAAAAAAAAAAGAGGAATTTAGAATAATCTAATGTTTTAAGATGCTTTACCAGTGGCCGCTCACCACTCCAGCTCCTTCTTGTACTTCTCCCCATCTCAGATCCCAAAATCAAGCCAAGTAAACATGATTAGTTTTCCTTTTAACTCCTATTCAGTGAAGATACAATTTGTTTCCACCAATTCCATTCAGAATGAATATAGGAAGGATGTAAATTGCACCCTTGGAAAAATGCGAGTCAACACATAACTACAATAGAGTGGATTCCCTAGAGAACAAAAACAAACAGATACCTGGTTTTAAAGAAATTAGGAGCCTACCAGGGAGTGAAAAAAGCTAAACATGAAAAAAAAAAACCTTAGTCATTAGTAGAGCTTTAAGTTAAATATTTATAGAATTTCCTCAACGATGATAAGGAGTAAAATGATTATATGAAAACATTTTAAGACTTTAATATAAATAATTTCTTTGCAAAGTCACTCTTAACAAGACTGCTTATTATTTAATCCAGTTCCTATTAACTCCACTTTCTTTTCCCTTCTATTATAAAAAAAATCCTTTAATTATGGCTTAGTGGTACAAAGCAATTGTTCCAAGATACATTTTAGTTTAATGAGAAAGCACACGGGTAATCAGTTTTGACTGATTTATTTCTAGTACTGACACAAAAGAGCATCTTTTCTGACTCACATATTAGAACCTAGAGACTTTCTTTGTAACTTTGTTTACCTACCCCATTCATAGTAGGTTTGAACAAAAATTTTTTGTGGAATCTGGACTGATTCTGGGCTGGTCAAATAACACCTCAATGGTTATGAATTAAAATATATTGCATCTTAAAAGAAACATTCAGGGGAAAGCCAGAACACTGAGCAAACACTAAGACATGACTTATAATGTATGTTGAGCCAGAAATGGCTCAAGCCAGCTCACAAGAGTCACTTATTCACATCTCTTACTTACTATACCCTGAGACCTCACATTGGTAATTTGAAATCAGTCATGTTGGCAATGTTTACAACTATAGAGATTGGCGGTGTAGCTCATAGGTAGAGTGCCTGGCTAGAATGCTCAAGGCCCTGGGTTAGATGCCTAGTATTGAGGGAAAAGTTACAAGGACTCCACTGTTTATTAATAAGTTGACTATATGTCAAAAAGTCCTGGTTGTCATTTGTCCTGGTGACTGAGGATTATAACCTTGGTCCCTACCCTTGTCACTAGCCAAAGTGACAGATCATATAATCACTATGCATGTTGGGAACAGCAAGAGAATGGAGAATTTTTTACTGGAAGAAGTGAAGATTGAGTTAGAAGGTAAAGAAGCAAACACAAGGTACTGTGTCTCTATTTATCTGAAGAACTGGCTGATGGAAGTAGTAGTAAGGTTTGTTTTGCAGGGCTTCAGGGGACAGGAAAAATCTTGTGAAAGTTACACAGAGGCACTTTTTTTTTTTTTTAATCTGAGTTTAAGGAAGGACTTCCTCTTTGGTTATGTGGAGTCATCATAAAATAGTATCAGAACGCACTGGGATCAGTGAGGTCCTGGTTGGTGAAAGTGATCCAGCAGAGACTGAGAACCACTTTGAGGTGACATTGTATAGGGGCTCAGGCAATAAATTCTTGCTGTATTGATTCCTTTCCAATGAGTCACGTTATGAGTTGGATATTCTCACGATATTTTAAGTCAGTCATTTTGACAGTTCTCAGAGGGTCTTTGTGTGGCAATGTGTGCGTTTGGGAGTAAGGTATAGCAATCAGCTGAAAAAAAATGAATTCAAATTTAGAAAACCAATGATCCAAACAGAAACTTCTATGATGCTTCACTGTTCAGTTCTAAAATTAAATGACTGTCACTAATTTAACAGGAACTGAATGCTAACCAGTAGATGTATTTATGATTTCAGATTTTGAAATCTATTAGAATATTCCACTTCACTTCAGCACAGTTTTGTCAAAGAAAGGAAAGCATATCAGGAAGGTTCAAGTTACTTTACAATCTTAAGTAGTGGGGGAGACTTTCAGAAGAAACACACTGTTTACTAGAGAGGACTTCAAACACATCTTCTGTATCCTATGGTAGCCAGGCAGATGGAATAACAGGAAGTGCTCATGCTGGCAAAAATGGCACCCGTGCAGTTTGTTTAGGTCACTTGGAATGTCAGGTTTCCGCAGGGACTGAGGTTGTACAGAACAACTTAAAAAGTGTCATTGAATATGAAAATCACATTAAAACTAAAATTTCGGTCCCATTACCCAGTGCATAGTACTGCATAAAAGTTAGGTGGTTTTTATTCACTATTTAAAATTACTGAATTAGTCCATATGATTATCAGAATATACCTATTTCATTCAGTTTGTGCATTTTTCTCCAAAATCAATACATTTCATTTGTACACCTTTAATCTTTTGTGTGTGTGTTGCTGGGATTTGAACTCAGGGGCACTCTACCTCTTGAGCCATGCCTTCAGCCCTCTAAGTTCTGATTATTTTTTGAAATAGGGTCTCACTTTTTGCCCAGGCCAGCTGGGATGACAAGCATGTGCAACCACACCCAACTTTTTTCTATTGAGAAAGGGTCTCACAAACTTTTTTGTCCATGCTGGCCTAGAACCTGGATCCTCCTGATTTCAGTCTCCTGCAGCTTGGGATGACAGGCCTGTGCCATTGTGCCCAGTCTTGCGGACTTTTTACCCACACTGTCTTCAAATCATGACCTCCTAATCTCAGCCTTCCAAGTAGCTAGGATAATAGGTGGGAGACATAGGGGCCAGGCTGGTACACATTTAGTGTTATTCAATACTTCTCCGCTTATTTCTTGTCATGTAAATTCCTTAAGTGTTTTCAATTTTCTGCTTGTCTTTTCACTATTCAGAAAATTTTACTCTCATCCACCAACTTCTCTCTTCATATTCTTCCAATCAGATTTATCACACAAATATTTAGATGACATTTATTTTTATGTGCTTCTGTTTAAGTGGTTTGAAAATATGAATCCATTTACTTCTGCTAAGAGCTATGGGAAATAGGTATTTGTATTATCTTCCTTTGAAGATTAGGGGATTGGAGCACAGAGTGGTTAAGTAAAGTAGCTAGTGACAGGATTCTGGATGATGTAGTGATATATGATCTCAACTCTTAATGTTACCTCTACCTCTTAAGAAAACATGAGACAATTTAGTCACATAACAATCTTAACATGATTCTCAGAAAAACAAACAAACAAACAATTGTTTCCACTACTCCTTCCATGAAAATTGTGCTTTCTTTACGAGTTTCCTCTGAAATTCAGCTTCTATTGTGAACATATCTTTTCATGAGTTTGGCTCTAGTAAAGGCAAACATTACTTCCCTTGATACACATTTTGTAATGTACATCTTCACTTTAAAGAATTTACTTATTGTATTTTATAAAAGAAATGACATTTATGTCTATTTTTCAATCATTATTCTTTAATAGATTCTACAAACCTACAGTAAAACTCACCTACTTGGTCCTTTGATCCTAGGATGGGATTCATCAGAGGATGTGTGGCAGTGTCTGGTTACATGTTTAGCTGTCACAGCTGGAGAGTTGGGGTTACACTGGCATCCACTGGGAAGAGTTTAGAGGTGCTGTTCAATGTTCTGTAGGCAAAGGACACGTTCAAACAACAAGAATTATCAATTTCAAGGTTGAGAAGTCTAGGTCTAAGTTCTTTGGTGTATTTAAAATGATTCTGTTGAGAGAAATTTAGCCACTCCTTCAGTGGTGCTACAAAAGATATACAAAAAAACATTATATTTCTGTTTTTATATATCAGTTGACTATGTTGCATAGATTCAGTTTATGTATCTTATGTTCCATTTTTCTCTATGCAGTTTATATAGGACTCAGTCTTACAACCCAATCTTTAACACTAATGTCACTTTTAAGGTAAATGGTTACAAATTAGACTTCTTTAATATTGCATTATTCACCCAGTTATACATTTTTTCCCCACAAAATAGGTACTGAACATTAACTGTCCATCAAGCAATGTTCTAGGTGAACAAACAATTTAGTAGTAGGATGTGATTAATTTGTGGATTAATGTTAGGATTATTTTAATTAAGGTTTACTAAAAAGTTATGAAATTTTTATCTCCTATGGTTTATGTTGTTTGATATAATTATAAAAGCAATCAGTGCTTGTTTAAGAAGAAATTAAAGTATTTTATATAACAGAAAAGTAAGGAAAATGGTAGAAACAGTTGAATTATTAATTTTTCACGCAACTATTCTTTTTACAAAAAGAATCCAGCGATTGCTCCAAAAATATTGTTCCATTCTCCTCCCATAATTTTACAGTGAAACTCTGGGACCAAATAGGACATATTCTTCATATTTAGCAAAAGTACTTATTTTTAATAGAAATGACAGAGAAGAATAATTGCAAGATATTTGCTTAGTTAAGGAACAAGCTGTCACATCTTATGTAACAAATCATGACATCTCTCAGACTAAAGCAAAACAAACAGCTTTTTCTCTGAAAACCATACCCCTCTGATCCTCCCATCCCTCCCACCCATTCTCACCCTTTCCTGCTGCATTCCACAGCCTAGCTCCCATGTATGCATGCCCTTTCATGCTTAGTTATTCTCACTTTTTCCTCCTCTCCAACATTCTTCAACACTCTCTGATGATAACTTTCATCAAGGTCACTAAATCCAATGTTCTTAGTCCTCACCTTGAGCTACCATTTGTACCTGACACCTATGGTCACTCCGTTTCTCCTGCCGTATCTCATGGTTTTGTCAGTATTTTTTGTTGGATCTCCCTTATCTTCTGTCAGTCTTTTTGTTGGATCCTCCTCATCTTCCCAGTCCCATACTGGGTTGCCCAAGGCCTTAGTCATTGGAACCCTTCTTTTTTCTAACTACTCTGATTTCTCGTGAGGTCTCATACATGCTCATGGCATCAAATACCATGTACGTACTCATAACTTCCAATCTTACACTTTCTTTTTGGATCTCTCTCTCAAACTCCTGAACAGTGTGTCTTCTACTCGACATCATCATTTGATTGAGGAGCACGAAATTTACCACAATGAAAATCAACTTTCTAATCTAAACTCCAAAATTCCTTTATCTAGTTATATCATCTCAGTAAAAGGCAGTGACATTCATGCCACTTTCCTAAAATATCAGCAATTCCATAACCAATTTATTCCAAATTATAAGCCTTCTTAAAAATGAAAACTGGACATTAATAAGAAAGTTACTCCCTTTCTTCTCTCAAACTTAAAGGAAGGAAACAAACAAACCACAAAACGACACCAGCTTCTCAGAGAACATCTAAACTTTGTCCTTGGAATCACTACCAAGGTTGTCAATGATCTTTCTAGGGGCGCACACTTCCTTGCAACACAAGAGAAATGATGTTAGGCAAGAATCTGTTTGCCTTTGGTGTAGAATTACATAGTCAGGCAAGGTGTGTGTTTGCATAGAAAAATCTTTTAAAGCAACAAGAATAAAGCATCTAGACTCAAGAAGAGCACACTTGGATGAAATTGGATAAGCCCTGGGGGTGTTAACAAGAGAAGATCCAAACTTCTGGGTCATTAGAAAAGTTTAGGAGCTATTTGTGGCCAGTTTATATTTGAAGGGATTCTTTTTATTTAAAAATCTCATAGAGGTGTGCTCAAAAGACAAAGATGTTAATGGGAATGGAGAAAGGCTATTTTTCCTTGCTTCTTGTTTTCTGTCAGCCACCATTGGCAAGCTTATCTACCATGAGTAGGCATGGGAACCAATTAAAGAAAGTGTCAATTCACTAGAGAGAAGCTGAGAACTCAGTGCTCTTTGTCTGTGGTGAATGTGTCCGGAAAGGCAAAGAAGAGCAAGATTTTCCTGTGCGTTTTCTCATCTCCATGGCGGTAGGTGCTGACAGCTGTAAAGAATTGACTGGAGGGGTGAAGAGAAAAGAGCCCTGAGATGTGTCTGTGACAGTGTCCTTATGAGATGAGAAGGACACAGGGTTTTCACCTGAACTTCATTATCTGTACCTAAGGTAAGACCATGCAGTAGATTGCAAATGATCCAAGCCAGAACTAATTGCTTGCCTGCTCTCTTAAAGCTCCTTCTTTTTGTGTGAATACTTCTAATAAGCACTTTATCATGCTTCCTGGGCTTGGCTGTCATGCCTTATTGCTGCTCAGTCCATAGCTGGGAATAGTTTTTCTCTCTCATATCATCTCTGGGGAGTGCTGAACCAAACGGATTAAGAATGCAAGTGCCATTTATAGATCTGTTAAGGGAAGTAACATTCAGAGGAGACTAAAAGGATGATGACTTAGCCAGCTGAACATTACTTATTGACGTGAGACGATGTGGAAGAGGTGAATCTTTAATTTCCTGTGGAAATAGGCATGCATAACAATGTCTTGTTGTGTGTCTCTGTCTCTGTTGCAAAGTAACAATAAAGGGACATTAAAAATTTAAAAATGATAAAATATATAGCTGTTGATTTGGAATATATTTCATCTTCACAACGAAAATATACATAGAAATATTGTAAAGATATTTTATAAAAGCAATTGCTGACAGGTAACTTTAAGAAGTAACAATCCCTCTTCCCCCAAGAACCGAAGTCTGATTAGATATAAAAGCACTAGGCTTTATAATTTTTATGTTTTTTCTTTTGCTCATTGTTTTCTTTCAATTTGTAATCCTTACCGTTGCTATAGAGTCAATAACACTTGGTCTATTCCGTGCCTGCGGGTTTCCCTAATAGAAGAGGCACAGGTAGACAAAATGCAGTTTGTCTGTAGGAAATACTAAGATTTATAAATGTGTGGCCATAGGTATAAGCATATTACCTTATTTATGAAGAACTTTACATCTTTTCCCTTTAAAAACTGCATTTCTCCCTTCTTTGATTTCCCATAAGCTTTAGAATAACCTTACAACTCAAAGGAAGGTCGGAGCAACATCCCACAGGTTTTGACAATCCACAAACTGGAAGGTTGAACCTGAATAGGCTACTTCTTTTAGTAGTATCAATCTCTTAGATATTACTTAATCTCCTTTGATAAGGTTCCTGGCACATAGAGAACACAAACTAAATGGCGACAGTTTTTATTAACTCCACTTTAGACAGGAGGGAAACTGATATAAAAAGTGAAAGTGGATTAATAGCTAAGCTCAGAGTAATATCCCAAATGGCACAATTCCAAGGAGCGTGTTTGGTTCTCAGGTTTAAGAAAATGCATGCCAACTGCAATCTTGTAATGAGAAAGGTAGAATAAAATTGCAATGTCAAAGGTTGTTCTGGTAATTTTATATCAACCCTCCTGCTCTGTCATGGTTTTCTAACTGGTGATTTTCAACTTTCTGCTTTAGACATTCACATTATACCCCTGACCTCAACCCTCTGATGAGTCCACGCTCTGTGGCCAGTGATGCAGCTGAGGTCAGGGAAGGTATGTTGGGATGGGCTGGCACAAGGGATAGGAGGGGCAAGAAGATTTAGGGCCAAGGACATTCTGTTACGTGTATATAGTGTAATAAAGACAAATCATTTCACCTTTTGATCTTTTAGATATGGCCACAGAAAACATCTGCTTTTAAATGGTTCTGCCCAGTGTCTTTGTCTATCACTGTCACAGTGGCTGCTTCAAATCAGTCCTGGTAGAGGTTCCTGTTTGAGTCAAGTGCTTAAGCTTCAGGTGAAAGCTAGAAACACTGATGGGATACCTGCTATTTTTCAACACTACCAAATTTAATTTTCATAGTCACCCTTTTTACAAGGTAGAGGGAAGAAAGAAGTAAAATAACTGGTCTCACTTTGCTTAGGTAAAGATTCAAACAGAAATCAGTCTCTCTCCTAAAATCACATTCAGAAGATTAAAGCAGAGGCATTATTTGGTTTACAAAATAATAAAGAGTATATCTAGGATGACAAGTTATGATTAGAGCCAGATAAGGTGTCATAAGCATAGATATCCCAAACCTGAATTTGGTTCACCTCCAAAGGCCACAGATCCAGCATCACAATGGATCAGGGGAACCCTGGACCCCAATAGTAACTGGCCCAGAAACACAGGTTGACCTTGGACACTGTCGTGTACTACTATGCTGGGTGTTCCTTAAGGTTTTCTCTGAAAATCTGTGATCTAGTCTGAATTAGTTTGTTGGAGTTATTGATGTTGTTGGTTTTAGTACAAGCCACATGCAGAGTTATAAAATGGAAAAAAAAAAAACCTAAAGAGTCAGTGCAATTAGTGAAGGTATAGAAAGCATCAAACAATGCCATGACAAATATGGCTCATAATTATTTAAAAATATTAGAAGATTTTGGGAGTCAGGTGTGGTGGCTCACACCTATAATCTCAACCACTAGGAAGCAGAGATAGGAGAATCATGGTTCAAGGCTAGTCTGGGCAAAAAAGTTGGGAATAACTCATCTCCAAGAACAAACTGGCTTGATGGTGTGGCACGGTAATCCCAGATACACGCAAACTATAGGTAGCAGGACTGTGTCTGAGGCCAGGCCTGGGGAGAAGCTGGAGACCTACCTAAAGGCAAAAAGGATTGGAACTGTGGCTCAAGTGATAGAGGACCTGTCTAGCAAGTGCGAGGTACTGAGTTGGAACCCCAGTACTGGCCAAAAAAAAGAAAAAATTAGAAGCTTAAAGTATTTTGGCCTTAGTGAGACGATGAAGTCTTTCTGATACTGTTTATTTTGTATCCTTTTGGACATATTTTCACCACTGTTCATCTTATAATGCTGGAGTAAATGCTACACTAGGCAGTGAAAAGTGTAATATAAACCCTTTTAACATCTTAATGTTAAAACTTCAGAGTTACCTACTTCAACTTCCTAACAAATTCAAGAATTCCTCTGTAATTCTTTAAAGTGATGATCCAGGTTCTGAGGAATCTGCCAAGTATTCGGTAGCTTTCTATTATTAGAATATTAATGGCAAAAATATCCTTGTTGATACAGATATTAAGTCTGCATAAATACCCTAAGCAGATCCTAGTCCATCTGGCAAGGACCCTGTCTCTACTCTACTGCATGGATATTTGGTGTCTCATTTTATGTGCCTGCTTCATTGAGCACAATCATGTTTTAATTAGTAGCATGTCTAGATCAACATATAAGGAACATAGATGGTGCTGGAGAATGGTTTAAATACAAGAGTGTGTGTTTGTGTGTGTGTGTGTATTTAATAGCTTCTTCTTCTATTTATCTTCCTGTGTTCTCTCCTATTCTGTTTTTGCACTGTTATAGAGACTTTTTAAAAAAAGAGGAAAGAAGGAAGGAAGGAAGGAAGGAAGGAAGGACGAAAGGAAGGGAGGAAGGGAGGGAGAAAGGGAGGGAAGGAGGGAGGAAGGGAAGGAAGAACCTGCTGTGCATGCTGGTTCCTGCCTCTAATCACAGCTACTGGGGAGTCAGAGATTGGGAGGATCAGGGATTGAGGACAGCCTGGGCAAAAAATGTCAGAGACTCAATCTCAACCAATAAAAGTTGTGGCGCCTGTCATCCCAGCTATGTGGGAAGCATAAAAAGGAAAATTGACCTTGGTCCTTGCCAGCAGGACACAAACAGAAGATCCTTTTTGAAAAATAACCAAAGCAAAGAGGGCATGGCTCAAGTGGTCGAGCACCTGCTTACTAAGTGCAAGGCCCTGACTTCAAACCCCAGTGCTGCCAAAAAAACACACAAACAAAAACAAAACAGAAACCAAGATATGCAGAACTGACCTTTCCTTTGCAGATATGAAGTATCTCCAATTAAACAAACTTTTATTACTTTCACTGGGGATTCTTTGTGGATGAAAAACTATTTTTGTTGAATCATTGCCTCGATTTTCTGGGAAAGATGTCTTTTTCATACCATCTGCCTCTGCTCCTTGTCTCACTGCTTGTCTTTGCTGGCCTTCTGGACCTGACATGGATGAGCTTTTAGTGCAATCATTTGCCCAAATTTCCCTGCCTGTGACCTTCTAAAAATCCCTGGGGCCAGGGACCTTTCACCTCACACACAGTCCCTCTGCTCCAGGTTCTGAGATGGGTCACTCCTTAGACCTCCTAAGTAAAAGGTTGTACACCATGTCTCTGGGGACACAGTCAGCATTTCTTACAGTTAGCTCTGCTCTGACCTGTGCCCTTAGTCCAAGGGTCTGGGCTTTGCCTCCTTTCCCTGAGTTCAGGTTCAAAGAGCAACCTTCACCCTGATTCTGCATCTCATAGGTTCTTTGTTCAGGGAAGCTTGAAACTTTAGTGATGGAATAATCTTCCCTCCTAACATTCTTTATCTGCGTGACCTTCAATAAACCTTTGAAACTGGTTAAGCATCCTTTTAGCATCTGTGAAGACAAGTATTACAAGATACCGGGTTCTCAGCGCTACTGGGAAAATTAAACGAGTGTCTGGCACTTAGGAAGTGTGTTCTCTCTGGCTGAGGATGTGTCTGACCCTGATATTGGGGATTCTTAAACTCATCTTCACACCAAGGTTCTGTTGCTTTTGCCAAACCTCTTCTATGTGCAACATTTGCCTGCCTGAATTTCCATACTGACCATGCTTACTTTTCCTTCATTCCTCACCTCTAAATTTCTGCTTCCTCCTTTTCACTGGTTCCTTCGTCAGTTCAGCTGATTAGTTAAAGCCCTGCCATTCTTTGGTCTTTTTTCAGTGGTTCTCCAGTAGTTGCACTGAACTTTTGTTCTTCTGAAGTCATAGTTGATCCACCCTGGGCCCAGAAAATTTCCCACTACAATGGACTCTCCTAAGATCTTGGCTTCAGATCGTATCATCTGGCAATTACATTGCCCATTAACCAACATGCCTTGAATGTAATACTCAGAAAGTCATTTCTCTCTTCTCACTAAATATGCCCACAGCCCTTAGACCATTTCTCAGCAACCCAGGCCCATAAGCAAGGTACTACAAGAGTTCTCTTCCACAAACAGCTGCTTATCAGCATTCACAATGACCTCTTCAGGCTAAAAGACTCAGAATGCTGGTTGTCTTCCATCTACAATTCTGGGAGACCTACCTTTCCAAAGCAGAAGACACAAGATCCACCCAAAACATTCTTTGCTCCAATAATTATAGATGCTTTACCCCTGTCAAGTTTCTTTGGAAATGATGAAAATGTGCTTTTTCAAGCACAACCTAAGCAAATCTTATGTGGCTTTTTTTTTTTTTTTTTTGAATTTACCTATTTCCTTAGATTTAAAAAAATTATGCATTTATTTGTTTATTTTTATATATTTTCTTGACATATAGACATGTTACATGTTTATCATGTGTACTTGTTTGTGGAATGATGGTATCTCCCATTCTTACCCTTTTTTTGTGGTAAAAGCACTTAAAACCTATTTTATTGTCATTTTTCAAGACTAGAACACATTGTAATTGTAGTCATTACATTGCACCATATGTCTCTTGAACTTACTCTTTCAGGAACTAAAATTTTATACCCTTTGACCAACATTAACTCAGGTATTCTTTCATATCTGATTTTACTTGACAGACAGACCTTCCTTAATTACATGTTAGGGGTTAAATTTCTCTTCGTATTACTGATGCTGGGATATCATTTAAACAAAGCCTTTTTATTTAGGGATTTGTTTTTTTCCCCTACCTCTATCCTTCCTGTATCTGACAATCACTATTATAATAATTAGAAGGCAGGTTTTAATTTATTGATTTATTTTTTGTTGATTCTGAGGTTTGAACTCTGGGCCTCATGCTTGTTAGGCTGGCGCTCTACCATTTGAGCCACTTTGCCAGCCCAGAAGGCAAATTTTGATCACAGTTTGAGAGTGTACTTGGGATGAGCCATCCCATTTTCTTTTTACTTCAGTGAAATGGTGTTGGGCTATGCATAATCTAGAGCTTAAGAAGAAGAGAAATCAGAATTTCAGTCCAGCTCACAGATCAGGAGCCAGATTTACATTCTTACATCAATCCCCAACCTGCCTTTCCAGCCTGAAGTCTGTATGACTAAGGCTACTTCTTCCATATGAGTCAAGCTCTGACTGCAGAAGAAATCAGTGTAAGGTAATGCTGTGTACTTTGGATGCACGCAAGAGGAAGCTTTATCCTTATTGCTTTCCTCAGGATGCGTTGTGACATCACCTACCCTGGATTGTTTTTCCCTTTGTGTTAAAACATGTTGGCTCAACTCCAAAAGGCATCCAGAGACAAGAAGCCTTTCCTTTAGTCCACTCCCCCATTGCGCAATCTTACAATTGGAAACAGGGTCCAAGGAGAGACGTTGCCCAATTAATTCTTCAGAGCATCCTTCCCAGGTCTGGCTTCCTTTGGCCTCTTTCTTTGCTGGTTTTGTTGGTTGATAGTTACTCGTTATACTTGGATACACTGATGAGTATATCAAGGGCTCATATTATAAGTACAGTGAGTAGATGTATCTCAGCAAAATTTGATAATTACCTTAGATGCTGAAATGCATCCCTGAAACCTGTTCTCTGGAGGTAGAAGACTAGCATAAAATCTCCTTAATTCTAGAAACTTGGTTCAAGCCTTATATACAAAAGATATGCATATCCAAAGGTGTGTTATTAACCTTATGCACCATTTGCTATCTGGTTACAGGGACCTGGGTTGCAATCCTAGTTCTTTGGCCAACTCTACATCATCTAGTAGATAACTTAATTTCTCTGTCTTACCTTGCTAATTTTTAAAACATAAACTGTAAAATAGAACTTGTTTTTCACTTTTTGCTAATTTTGTCTGTTTGTCATTTTTTTCTTTACGAGATAAGATCTTACTAACTTTTCTTCCAGCTAGCCTTGAACTTGTGATCCTTCTGCCTCTGCATCATGAGTAGGAGGAATTATATGTGTGCAAACCCACTACCCAGTTAGAATTGCTGTTAGAATCAGAGGAGATCAGCATGGTACTGAGCCCCTGAAAGAAGAGATGTTACTAAAAAGTGGAAGCAGGGAGCACACAGAGAAATCTGGATGTGCATCATAAATTATCAGTTATTATAGGCTGGACCTGTACGACTGCACCACACTGAATGATTGGCTGTACATGTTGATGTCCTGGTTGTCATGCTTAGATAATTGAGATTTTGATTGAACTGAGAGTTCTACTGAACTGGGAGTAGGATCTCCTTGGGGAAAAGGACAAGGGCAATATGTCCTTAGATAAGCAAAATCATGAGTCCCAATGTGTTACTTCCATACAAGAGATTCCAACAGGAACAATAGAGGTCATGAGTGGCCCTGCTCAGGAAAGAAAGTAGAGACCAGCTTTGCTTGATGAGCAGGTGAGCACAAGTGTTGTCATGCTTGGGCAACAGTTAAACCAAGAACCCAAAAACCAAGTGGAAGCCTTGGAGGTTAGGAGGGTGAAGGATTGGGCTTTGTACTTTTCTGGTTTTCACATGATTTTAGTGCCATTTAATCAAGTAGGAGTGAGTAACAGGGCAAATATTTCCTGAGCCCACATGTCTCATCTCTTGTTTGTGAACATAGGAGCTAGCATGGGAATACTTACAACTTGCTGAAAATCTGTCTTTTAGGATTCATTTCTGCTTTGGGAGGAGAGAGGGGCTAGGGATCAAATCCAGTACTCTACCGCTGAGCTACACTCACAAACCCTCAAATTGTTTTATTTATTTTTTCAATGCAGGCAACCAGTTTTTCTTTCTACAGGAAAGTTACGTGAGATTTGGGAACTGAAATGTCAGTGAAGTTTATACTTCTCAGCTAAAGAACCGGTATTTCTTTCTCTGGTTCTAAATTTTATCACCCTATCACATATGGGCACAAAATGACATTTTGATAAAGTTGAAGGAAAAGGTAATTTTATTACCAGAGAAAACATTTGCTTCATCTCTGTCCCCTTTCTCTAATCAGCTCAAACTAAAGGAGGTCATGTAGTCTGCAGTAAAAATTGCTATCTATACTCTTTAATAAAATTCATAGCAAAAAAATTATTGACATTTCAAAATATATTAGAAATCTTTCTTCATATAATTATGCTGTGTTCATTCTTGGCTAAGGAAGAATTTTGATCTGGATGCGGTGGTAAGTCTATTTGTTCAAGCCAAGTTTTACTCAAACTTTCATAAGCACATTCTCTGCTGGTTCAATTAGACCAAGGAATTAAAGTTTAAATTCCAAAACTGCCTTTTGCTCAACTACCTGGAATTTTTCTCTTGGTTACATCTTTCTCATCTGACAGGTGACTTCAGGGAATAGAAAGTCATTTTCAATAACCTGCAGTGTACATAAATGGGGTGTTCTTTATAAAGCATATGATTTATTCCAAATCAAAGCAAATTCAATTTCTCACTACTTTCCTTTGCTGCCTTATCTTTGGCCCCAATATCCTTCATTAGCCTAGAAAGTAACAATTAACCATAAAAATAGAGTTCTGGGAAGCATCTCTGATCCTTAAATGCTGGGAAAGATCTCAAACCCAGTCATCTTTCAACTATTTCCAATCCTATTCTGCCGTAGAAAGCTCCGCTCTTAGGGTTCTCTTGGCAGAATGTCTGTGGTAGAGCAAGGCCAAGATTCTTAAGGGTAGTAATGGTCTTCACAATCTTTAGTCACAGTCCTTATGGAACCTCAGATATAGTTAAATATTGATTAAATTGAAGAGTACACAAAACTATTTCTGTGATCTTTTCCAGAACACTACACACATCAGAATATTTGACTGTGAAATAAAGACTCTTCAGTGAAGGTTTAAACCCCTTACAATGAAGGAAAAAGGGAAGTTCCTCCATCTGCCCCAAACTCAACTCCTTGTTGCCCATCAAAATGAATATTCCAGACTGAGAAAATGTTGGAATATAGCACTTCCCTTTTTAAAGAAGGCATTGCTGCTGTTTGTATGGACTCTCTCAGATAATGAAATTCAAATCTTCCAAATCAGGACAGAATGGCTTATTCTTCTATAGCAAAATAGTGGAGACAAATTAGATGCATGGAGATTCAAGAGTCTATCAAATGCACTAAGTGCTAACAGCTACCTAAATCTTCTATTATCTGTAGCAAGTACCAAGGGGTCTCGAGAGGGCACACAGTAATAGAAAGCTAATCTCATGTGACAGCAACATGTAACTTATGGTATTCTCTTAAGGGCTCTCTGTCTAGATCTTCATAGGAGAATCTTTTGTCTTGTATTTTTTAAGACCTTCTCGATTTCTCTGTATCCACAGGGGAAACAGGAATTGAGCCAACAGCCAGTAACACTTGCTTTATTTTTCTCTCCAATAAAGATGTCCTGAGTTTTCATTTTGACAACTTAAAACAGAAACTGAATCATTTAAAGGTCAAAGAAGTTGTAGACACTATCCAGGGAGTTCCTGGTCTACTAGCAAATCACATCTGTGAGTTCAATGATTCCCGGCAGATGGAAGAGACTAATAAATAGACTCTCTGTAAGTTGCCAAAGAGGACAATTTGCAGGCCCTTCTCACAAATGGGAAAATAGTAACAGAGAGATAGGACTTGGATTTCTGCTGGAATACCATAAATACCAAACTCTGAGAAGAAGGTCAAAAGTCATAGCACATATGCTTTCCATAAATTACATTTGTTTTGGAATGAACAGTTAGGTTTAATCAAAGGAGCTCAAAAACAAAGCTAAATGGATATTATTAAAGGTCATTCATAGGCAACCTGGCAGTTGGAGCCACAATGAACAGTATTCTTGTTACAGTTGAAAGAAGAAAAGTGGTGACAAGTACCGAATGACTTCTAAGTGATACTTACAGTTCTTCTGGGTAGTCTGTCATGTCTTCCTGAGGGTTATAAAGGTCAAGGTAATTAGATGCTAAAGTGAATTCCCCAACAAGTCTGGAAAATTGCCAATCTTACAGTTCTCAACACACAAAAAAGGTAGTTAACTCTTTTCTCACATGGATCTATACTTGATCTGCATAATATGATTCCATTTTTCTATTTCTCTGGTTCTGTTGAAAGTGTAAGCATAGCTGCAAGCCCTATGATTAAATACTTACCAAATACCAGGTATCGTAAGGAAATTTACAGAGATGCTTTATTTTATCTTCATAGTGACCCATTCTACTTTCAGATAAACAAACAAAAGCTCAAAGAGGTTGATTAACTTATGTAATAATGCTCAGCCTTACTAGTGATCAACCAGGCAACTAGTGATCAATCTCAGTTCTTTAACTTCTTAAAACTTTAGGATTGTGGATCTCAAAGTTGAGGATGCATAACACTCAACTGGAACAACAAAATCAGAATGCTTAAAAGGGAACCCAGGGGTTACAAGTGCCATATGTTCCCCTGGGACTTTAGAGACAAATTGGTAGAAGACCATGCTTTCAAAAACACTGCCATACCGTACTGCTTGTGGGTGAGTTAAGAGCATTCGTGAATCTGTATTTACTAAGAATTGGCTAGGGTCAGGTATTTAAGCAAGCCTCCATTCGTAATCCGTAATTGCCCTCAGAGTTCATCCATTTCTTTGGATTTAAAAAGTCTTTCAATATAGACTTTAAATTTGCATGGTTGCACAATAGCACAATGTTTAACATTTTATATCCAAAGTTACTAAAAATACTGAGATAAAAGAAGGATTGCTAGAGCTGACTTTGCTATAGCCAAGAAAGGAAGGTATTAGCAGTTTAATATGGTCTGGAATGGGGAAGAGACAAAAGGGGGCACTGAGAAGGGAAAACAGCATGTTGAGGCTGGTTTAGTTCTAACTCTGCTTTGTGTAGCCCTGATTTGTTACTGGCTGCTTTCATGATCTCTCCAATTGGTCTCCTGTGGCCAAATCTGATCCGACTCCCTCTTCCCTCCACCTCCTTGTTTCAAATGAGATCTGGTTTTACTTAGATGAATTAAATGTCACTATATTTGTTTCTGTGAATTGTTCCAGCTAAAATTACAGCATCAATGTCTGACTTGAAATGTCTGTAAGACTGTCTGCCTCTCTGGGCTATTTATAGCTGCCTTTTAAAAGGTCTAATAAATGCTTTTAGATTGCTATTGGTTTGTTTTCTCTTTATAGAAACTCAGAATCGGTATGTTTCAAAATATTAACTGAAAATACCTGTTTTTCTGCTTGCAAAAGACATGCATGTTTATGAAAATATTTTAGAAATATAAGTATATATAGGAATATAAGTATGCATGAATGCCTTTAAAGTGACAATTTAATAATTTGCCTTAGTATTGGGGGAATCACATTTCTAATAATTCAATAAACAGAGTTAACAAATTTAATTAAATAGGTACAATCTTTTAAACTCCAGTTTTCCGGAGAGTTCTGCAGCATAGTTGTCTGTGATTATTATACTGAGCTCTAAGAAAGCTGCTAGATGAAAATAAATAGCATGAGTTTTTAAAAACTGTCCATGGGCTGGTGACTGTGGGAGGGGAAAATGGGGTAAACAAAGAACTGAGAGCTGGTGTTTAGAGAAGCATCAGAGTTGATGGATTGCCAACTCTTTCAGTAAGACTGAGATTTCTTTGAGGATAATTATCATCCTCGCATTGTTCAACTATTTATTCATTCCAACACAGCATAATTAGTGAGTCGGTAAGTGTCACTTATTTCATACTACAGATATAATGCTAAGTAAGGGACTATGACCCTCTCCTCATGGAGCATGAATTCCATGGAGCAATTCAGTCAACCATTCAATCAACCAATCTTGTGTGTTAGAACAGGGCTTGGCAAACTTTTCTGTAAATAATCAAAGGTTAAATAATATTTAAAATAGTAAATGTTTTAGGTTTTCTAGACCACATTGTCTCTGCTAAATTACCCAGCTCTGCAGGTTTGCATGATGCAGAGAAGGGAAGACTCTCTTTTTTCTCTGAGGGTGCAATAAGTGTCTGCAAATAAGTTGACAATGGACAGATTAACACATGCAAAAAAAAAAAAAAAAAAGGATACAAATGCATATGACCAGGCATCACAAGAAGGAAGCATGAACACCTGCAAACCAGTGACATTTTAAAGCTCACAGGAAAGAAGTAAGGAGCAGGAGGCATCCTAGAGGAGAGTAAATGATTTGGGAAAAGATGAATGGGCTCTTAGAAGAATGGGCGATAGTCTATGACAAAGTGGACCAGTGGAGTGACATGGACCTCAAATATTCTTTCATGTAAACGAGTTAATTTTCTTTGGCTGATGAAACTCCTGGGGAAATAATCAATGCGAATTGAGTTTCTTTTGGAAAATCTGTGCAGAGATTAGGTAGACCCAGAGACAACCTATGTCTGCATTCTCTGTCCTCCAGTTTCCCTCAGGCCAAGTAATCAGCATACCAAAGTGGCCTATGTTAGAATGGAAGCTCCTGAACTCTTTCAGTACAAATTCCCAGCCCTGGACAATATATAAATTGTGGTCTGACTGTGTTACAATAAAACTTTATTTATGAAAACAATCAGTAAGTCACATTTGACCTTCAGGATGTGGTTTCCTGACCCCTTTTGTTAGTGAAAAGGAAAATGCAGTGAAGTGTTTGGTCTATCACAGAACAAGGAGTAGAAGAATTGTAGGAGATATTTCAGAGAGAAGAGAAGAGATCAGACACATAAATCTGCACGTAACAGATTGTACAAAATATTCTAATTGCAATGGGGAGACTCTGTCTCTTAAGCAAACAGTGACCTGTTTTGATCTTGCTTTTATAATAGAATAGAATAAAGTACAGGAAGACCAAAAATAGCAGACCTGTTTTGGAAGCTCCTGCTGTGGTCTATTGAAGACATGGCCCATTGAAAATGAGATGACTTGACAACAGCAAAAGCATCTAGATAACTACTTTGAAGGTGACTCAATATTAGGACCTGTTAATTGTTTTTATAATATAAATTAAAGAGAGTGATAAGACCATACTTTTGCATGTAGATGATATTTTTAAAATATTATTAAACTGAAATTTAACTAACATTTTTGTCATTGTTCAAGCAACAAAAATTGCCACTGGTTAACAAGCAGAAGAAAATATTCAAAAAAGAATCAGGTAGCTTAGAAAATCAAACGATTTAGGGAAAGAGAGAACCTGATTTAAGTAGAAGCAAAAGGCAAGTCAAAATGAAAACATTGTCTCAGAGACTGTCTCCCCAAAAATTAAGATTTAACTTTTTCTTTGGATGTTTAGGTAGGCATCACACCACCACTGGTCACCTGATTCCCCATAGATCCTGTAAATGATAGCATTCAACATCTTTGTGTCATTTCCTCAAGTTTCAGCCTTGATTGCAAAGTTTTGATTGGTTACTGTACATCTGCTCCAAGAAGAAACACAATAGTGAGAGATGGCTTCTGCTGTATCCAGTGACATCATCTTAATCCCAGCCACAATCATCTCTTACCTGATCCTTACCTGTCCTCATTTGCTCTTCAATTTCTCCAACCAACTTTCTACCTGACAGCCAGTGTGATCTTTTTAAAATGCAAATGTTATTGCACAATGCCCTTAGTTAAGGTACTTCAATAGATTCCACTGTTCTTGGGAGAAAGATTCAAGCTTTGAATTACTGCCTATAAGATTTTTTTGTGCTCTAGCTCTCTCTCCCTAGCAGGAATTCTCTGCTCCACTTCACCCTGGCCACATTCAGTTCTTTGGATCTTTGAGCCACAGAACGTTGGTAAAGACTTATTCTTCTGCCAGGATAAATTTTTTTCCTCTCTTATTTAGTTAACTCTGATTCATCTTTTGAAACATAGCTCGGGCATCTAGCTCTCTCAGACAAGATAAGGACACATTACGACAGGCTTTCAGTGAAGAGATATTTATCTTGGTTAGAAGGCTATAAAAAGAGTTTCTAAGGTTCTATCTATCGTAATTTTTTCATATTATATTATTTATGCCTCACAGAACATTTTGAGGTAAATCAATTATTGTTCTCATGTTTTAAATATATAAAATGAGACTCAAAAATATTCATGAGATGATGACATAATGCAGCAGAGATGCAGTAGAACCCAAACTAGGATGCAGGTCTCCATATTCCTGTTTCTTTATCCACTCTATTGAAAGATCATATTATGTAGTAGCAGAAAGTTATATTTCAGGTTTAGAATTAACACTTTGCTTGAAAGAGCCAAGAGAAAAGTTAGAAGGTAGGCTGTTATGTGAACCAGATAAAACCAGGTAAGAGATCAGGAAAAACCTGAATTCAGTGATAAAGTGCAGATGAGTGCCTGTAATGATAGGTTCTTATGAGAACCAGATCATAAAATTACCTTAGAACAAGGGAATCTGCAGCCAACTACACCTGTAAATAGTGAGAGCCTTAACAACCAGATAGTGACTATGTCTTAAACAAACAAAATAAGCTGGAGATCTAGGTATGAGTTGGGAGCATTTTACCTAAGGCTAGGCGTGAAGAACGCACTGTGAACTTGAAAGTCAGGCCCTGAGCCAAGACTTCCCAGATGGCCCTTGATACACAGCAACCTGCCCTCTTGCTCCTGGGCCCTTCTCCACGCTGTCATTTTATTTGCTTTCTCCACGGTAGTTATGACTACCACAGATCGTCTGACTTTATTGTTTTCATGTTCAGCTCTCAAAGGTTACTTCCACAAAGGTGCAATTCTGTTCTCCAGTGTCCTGAAGTGTGTAGGTCTGGCACATAGAGGGAATTCAGTTTTTTAAAGTGAGGAATTTTTAAAAAGAGCAAAAATAATTAGTAATAAATTCTCCAATAGGTAATTTAGAGGTCATTGGGGAAATGCTTTCTTTGCACAGCACAGATTGAATGGTGTCCTTTAAAGAGACAGAATCTTATCATAACAAACTTCTGTACCTACCCACATCTAGCTCAAGGTAAAATCTAAGCGATTTTGGCTAACGTCCAACCAAGACAGGGATGGGCGGGCTGATTTTCAAGATAAGAACAAGAGAAAGTATCAGAACCATTTTAGTGGAATATTGTACACACAATTTATGTCAAAGAATAAGCATGATAATTACCTTGCTAATTTTTTTAACCTGTTAACTCAACCAAGCTTGTTGGTCTTATTTCCTTTAGGTTAGTTCTTCAGAGTAAATAATAGTAAAATTCTTCAACTGAATTGAATGTATGTGTGGGTGTAGAGAGAGAAAGAGAGTATGAGGATGGAACAGTTGGGGCTTTGGGGAGCTAGTGTAAGAATAGAGAAGTGTCCCTGGTAGCTGAAGTGGTGGAACAATTGTGATAACATCCCTGAATTTAAATAGAAATGTGTATTGGGAACACATCTTATCTCACCTAATATGCCAGTGGAAAGGTTTTTGAGCAGCAAATGTTCTGATACTTTATGGGGGGAAATTGAGTCCTCGTGGGATTCAGCTTCAAGCAATAATTAGTGAGTGGCTACTATGTGTTTGTCACAGTATATAGAGGATCCTCATCCATTATTTCATCCAATCCTCCTAGTAACTTGGTGGCTTAGGTATTGAATGAGTACACTGAGGTTCAGAGAAAAGTAGTTTTCAGGAGAACAAACTAGGAACTAGAGTCTGGATCCCAAGTAAGGTTTCTTTGTGTTATCAAAATACCCAGATTCTTTTAGCTTTTTTTTTAATTAATCTAATTTTATTTTTAAACCAGATTACATAGGATTATAATTTGTATCATTTTGTTGTAATTTATTCTATTTTAATTGACATATGATAATTTCACATATTTTGCAATGTAGTGTGATATTTCAATACATGTATACAGTAAGGATCATATTGATGTTTATACAATCTTAACATCTAGAAAGTGGGGCAATCCTGGTCTCAAGTTTCTATTTCTTTATAATTATAGCAATATTTTTGACTGAAGCAGGATTTATAATGAAGAAAAAAGATTGGGCTGGAATTAGGATCTCCAGATAATGTCACAATTAAGGTGTTTCTTCTCCCCAGCCCCAGCTTCCATGCTGGTTGTTTGCTCAGAATGCATTATAACCCCTTTCTAGAATGCACTGGTACAAAACTCTACTGAATTGATTCAGGAAACGAAAATGTAAGTTAAGTCAGGAAAAAGGTAAAAGTCATTGCCCCTGAGACATTGGATTAGGGTGAGAAGGTTGAGTTGGGAGGGAGGAAGGAACAGAAGTGGAATAAGAGCTGCAGGCCGTCATCCCATGCTCTGTACTGGGAATGAGAAGAGCTGAGCGGAAGCACGGGCAAGCCAAGGATCTGTTCATCATGGAGAAACTTTGAGAACCGGTGTCAGGGGAGATTTGGAGTAGCAAAGATGGTATCCAGTAGGTTTTGAATGAAGCAGAATTCCAGTACCTGAATGAAGACCTCCATCTGAGTGTTGTCTGCATGTCTTATGAAAAATCTAGGCAAGATAAGTTTTGGCATCATTCCAAGGCAAGAAGTTGCAGAACAGGTTTTGAACAAAATAACAAAGTAGCTGAACTTTTTTTAGGAGTCTGTCCTAACTGAACACCCTCTTTTTCAGCCATGAGAGCCCACCCATACCTGGTCTACATCCCTACTGACTCTACTTTTCCCCACCCCCTCCCTCTTCCCCAGAGAGGAGTCTGTTTCTCAAGACTATGGCCTGTGTGAGGAATTAGGCCATCTTTTCTTCTCTCCACCCCATTGGCTCTCACATTTCCACCAAAACTTATCTCATCTAATAGCTGCCAGGAGAGTAATTTGATTACTAATGACTCAACTGTTAACTACCTCAGATGCTTTATGTGGTAAAGAAAGTACTTGTTCACCTAAAAGGCCATAGGCGTAATAATTGGATTTCACCAAAAATAGTTTAGACCATTTTATGGTGCATCTTAAATTATACATGGCCGATAATTAATATTTTATGTTAAGGATTTATGAGAAGATTGAATTTTATCATCAATGTGACACAAACTTGTAAAGTCTTAACCATTGTATTGTACCCTGGATATGCAGAAGAAAATCTTACATTTTGAGAACTATGTGCAAGAGCAGTTTACCTGGCAAAATTGTTTCAAATTGTAGAATTTGAAAGGATGTAGAAAATCAGCAGAGAAAAAGATACTTCAGAATTTTTAAGTCTGATTGGGGCAACTTTGTGTCAAGTGGATAAGCAAAAATATGTGAAATGTCATCTGCTTATTTTTTGTTGAAGATGCTTCTTGTTATGTTTATGGCCGATTGTCAATGTGCTGAACTAGAAAAAGATTTTTTTTCTCTTGAATCCATACAAAGGCCTAGA
Organism: Castor canadensis; assembly: GCF_047511655.1. NCBI lineage: Eukaryota > Metazoa > Chordata > Mammalia > Rodentia > Castoridae > Castor > Castor canadensis. The sequence goes on along the minus strand of NC_133396.1, from coordinate 10,684,575 downwards.
AAGTTAAGGCTAAAAGCAGATCCTAGCCAATGAAGAAATGATTCTTTGTCTTAATACACTGACAAGGTATGAGAAACATGGCTATCAGGACTGAATTAGCTGATCCCTCCAATTTTCTCTTTCTCAGCTTTCCTTTGTGAGTTGAAGTGAGTCACCTTGCTTCTTAAGGCCTTTCTAAGTGTCTTTGGACATTTTAATGAACTTCAATGAAGTTCTGAGGACTTGCTGTCCTTATTTTTTATGCATTATCATTTCCTCTAGCTCCATCTGTGAAAGAACCAGTGCCATGATGAAGGAATCCTGGCCCTTTCCCTACATATGTCATTAACTACCTGGCAAAATAGATTTTACTTCATTCAGCATTGGCCTTTGAACTTCATTTTCCATAATTTTATAATTACACTTGATCTAATTTCCATTCCTAATTTTAAAAAAGGAATTTTGAACACAATGGAAACAGGCGTCATCAATTTCTAGAGAGGAACATGCAAAAAAACCCACCAAAATTGCAAGATTACAAATGCTTTTTCATGGTCTAATTGGTGGTGGCAAGAGGATTATGAAAGCAATTAAAGTAATGTTAAGACTGCCTTTTAATCCTAAGAAACACAAATATTAAGTATCATTAATGCAAATGGCAAGCAGTTGAAAAGGCACTCAACACAATATACTAACCAAGAGATTAATAAATGTTTATTTTTATCTAGCCATTTTGAAAAATGAGTCTCCATAAACACCTTTGCTCATTGTCTAGGCTGAGAAATAGATAAGCTTGAATATGATGACTTTGATTACCTATCATGTGATTTGTAGGCATTTGTCCTTAAAAATGTATCATTTATGAATTGAAAATTTAAAGAACAAATGATTAAAATGTAGGAACCTAAACACAATGTACATGCTTGCCTCTGGACAAGTTGAAAAAAATGATGAACATAATGAATCACACTAAAAGATGTAGTTAGTTGGAGGCAAAATTCTCACAGTTGTAATTTGTATCTCTGAAATTGTCTCATTGTTCATCAACAAATTTCCCACACATTCAAATTTGCTCAATTGTAACTTGTATTAGTTGAAATTCCATTCACTGATTAGCAGCTTGGAAGGTGTTTTCAAATGTCTTGTTTGTAACAGTTTCTGGCACTGCTGGAATTCAAAATGATACCAACTGAAAGCCATTTCAAATTAGAACTTCTTTTCATTTGGCAGCACAAAAGAGCAGAGTCAGACAGTAGTTCTTGATTTATGAACTGTGTTCACTGTGTCTCAGCCTCCCATGATGTCGAGTAGTTCCCTTTAAGGAAGTGAGTTGGAAGGATTTAACAACAAAAAATATTCTATCTCCAAATCTGTTCTTTAATTTGAAAGCATATGGTCCATTAATTATTATTCATTCTATTCTGAGAAGAGAGTAGATAGACACTAAGAATCCAATGGTAGCATCTTCCTTTTATAGTGCCATTTAATGACTACTCAGAAAGGAGTCTCTAATAGCCAATGAACGGTAGACATTATGGGTAAAATTTATGAAAATATTTTACAGTCCACATTCCAATAAGAATTTTTGGCAGGCCTGGGTCATGCCCTGAAATTATACAATATTTTCCTCCTACATGTTTAAAGTGCTGACTAAGAAGACCAAGAAGAGGATGTAAGTACTTAGGACAGATCTGGAGGATGGGTGGATAAAGTGGCTGAAGGCAGGCAGATGGATAAGGAGAAATCCACAATGCTTTACAGGAGGTTTTGGCCATAAGCATAGTTCATCTTTGTAAGTGACTGACTACACAAAGAATCCATTGTAAAGTGAGCCTGGTCCCTGGAGAAGGAGAAAAATGATTCTTTTACACTAGGGAGAAGTTAACTCTTTCTGTCCTTTTGCAGTGGGGAAGATGCTGGAGTCAGTAGTCATTAATTTCCCTGGTTAGTTCCAGGGGTTCTCAATGTCAGGAAGAGTATTTATTCACATTGCATTTTCTTGCATGCAAGAATGGCAGTATCTTCTTGTATAATGTCTCTGCCTACACTCTCTTCTCTCATCTTGCACAGGTGGAGTATGTAAATCACATATTCTAGTAATTACTGAACCATTAAATAGGCTGCAGTTACTTCTGTCTTTTTGCACAGAAGTATCTAAAGACAATTTTGATAACTGCATTTTTAAAGTTTACTTTCACGCTTGAGTTGGGAAACCCTTGGATGTTTAAAAACAATAAAGACTGTGGGTACTGCTTTCACCTTTCCCAGACTGAATTTGAAGAGGGAAAAATTATGTTCCCTAAGGATGACTGTTAAGGCACCAGGAAAATACAGAAGAGTAGAAGGATCCAATTATATTGAAATCTGCTCCCTTTAAGAGGGAAACAAGATTAGTGACTTTGGCAAAATTTTGGTTCTTTTCAGAGGGAAACAGAAAAGAAGAGCTGCTAATGTCCAAAAAAAAAAAGGTTGGATGTAGACAAAGGCAGAAGCAACTTTACACCTTACTGAAAGCTTACCTAGGAGTGATACTAACTCCTCTGGGGTGAAGAAAGATTTTTGTTTCCAACCACGTCTAAGGGTGGAGCTAGGAGAAGGAGAGTTTCAGCTGAAGCAGGTGCCCCTGTAGGGTTTGCTCTGTCCTTGGAAGCACACAAGGAAAAACAGCCTGTGTAGAAGAAAGAAGAAGCAACAGGTGAGGGGCTACCTATTATAGAAATTGGAGGGTACCGATCCATTATAAACAAAGGTAGAAACTCTTTATTGCAACTTTCTTTAAAAAAGCAAGTGATTTTTAAAGAAAATCACTGGATTTAAGTAGATAGAAAGCTTATGAGACTGCTAGACAAATATATGAATTCTATTTTGGCTTTGTCTATTATGGATATCATTGTTTTCTAGAGGTTCTCATGCAAGAAAAGTCTATGAAAATAAAGCAAATGTTTCCCGTGTCAGGTCAGGAGAAGAGTGAGGCATCATTTGGGATAATCATAGTGTTTACTCAAGCCTTATGCATATATAAAAATGTTATTTTCTCTAATTGCATATTTTCTTCCTGTAATGACTGAGCTGAGTTCTAAACTGAAATGAGTAATCAATACTGAGTGGCTCTATGCTTCAAATGAAGCCTTAGTTATTTCAGATGGCATAGATTGCTCCCAATTTGTCAAACTGCTGTGAAGGTGGAAATTGAAAGCTAAAGCTAATGTGTGTTTAATTTTCTTTTTCTCTTTTTTTTTTTAGATTTTACCTGAAAACTCAAACTGAGAAGCAGTAACACACTTAGAGCTCTTACTGCCACAGAACTCACCTGCATGCCCAAGGCACAAGAAAGAATGAGCTACCATGGCAGCAACTATCAGTTTGTAAATGTGGACCCCACATACCCAGGCTATCCCCCAGAGCATGTGAGAGCTGAGAAGAGACGAGCACGAAGGCGTCTGCTTCACAAAGATGGCAGCTGTAACGTGTATTTCAAGCACATTTTTGGAGAATGGGGGAGCTATGTGGTCGACATTTTCACCACCCTGGTGGACACCAAATGGCGCCATATGTTTGTGATATTTTCTTTGTCTTATATTCTCTCCTGGTTGATATTTGGCTCTATTTTTTGGCTAATAGCCTTTCATCATGGGGATCTCTTAAATGACCCAGACATCACACCTTGTGTTGACAACGTGCATTCTTTCACAGCGGCTTTTTTATTCTCCCTTGAGACTCAAACCACCATAGGGTATGGTTACCGATGCGTCACTGAAGAGTGCTCAGTGGCAGTGCTCATGGTGATCCTTCAGTCCATCCTAAGTTGCATCATAAATACCTTCATCATTGGAGCTGCCTTGGCCAAGATGGCAACTGCTCGAAAGAGAGCCCAAACCATCCGATTTAGCTACTTTGCACTCATAGGTATGAGAGATGGGAAGCTATGCCTCATGTGGCGCATTGGTGATTTCCGACCCAACCATGTGGTTGAAGGAACTGTGAGAGCCCAACTTCTCCGTTACACAGAAGACAGTGAAGGGAGGATGACGATGGCATTCAAGGACCTCAAACTGGTCAATGACCAGATCATCCTGGTGACTCCCGTAACTATTGTTCATGAAATTGACCATGAGAGTCCTCTGTATGCCCTTGACCGCAAAGCAGTGGCCAAAGATAACTTTGAGATTTTGGTGACATTTATCTATACTGGTGATTCCACTGGGACATCCCATCAATCTAGAAGTTCGTATGTTCCCCGAGAAATTCTTTGGGGTCATAGGTTTAATGATGTTCTGGAAGTGAAAAGAAAGTATTACAAAGTGAATTGTTTGCAGTTTGAGGGAAGTGTAGAAGTCTATGCCCCCTTTTGCAGTGCCAAACAACTGGACTGGAAAGACCAACAGCTCCTCAATATGGAAAAAGCACCACCTGTAGGAGGATCTGGCACATCAGACACCAATGTCAGACAAAAGTCATTTAGTGCAGTTGCCATTGTGAGCAGCTGTGAAAACCCAGAGGAGACCACCACTTCTACCCTCAATGAGTGTAAGGAAGCACCTTATCAGAAAGCTGTCCTGACTTTAAATAGGATCTCTGTAGAATCCCAGATGTAGTGTTGCAGTGTAAGAAGGGGGACCACCTGATCATTTTACTTTCCAGCTAATCACCAGAAAGCAAGATGTTGCAAACACAGCTTCTAAAAAAATGTTATAGCTATGTTTTATGGTGATAACAGTAAGTAGAGCAGGTTCAACTTGGTAAAAGGTAATCTACAATTTTCGTAGTTTTCTATTATTAAAAATTTTTTTGCTAGCAAATTTATACTATGAGAAGCCTAATTGATAAATTCAGTCTCCTTTCATTATCTCATATATCTTTCATTGGAGGTGAGATATTCAGTAATAGAGAATAAAGGCAAAATGCAGGAATAAATAATAGTAGGCATTCATGTTTGATAGAATGAATAACTTTTTACATCGATAGAATTGATAATAAAAATGAGTGGCTTCTTGTATAATGTATCCTATCATCTAACCAAGACACACAAGATAGGCATTCGGTACCATAATGCCAAGACACACTACTATCAAGTCCAGCAGCTAGTTCAGGTCACTCCATTTGCCTTTCATAGTGTCTTGGCATCAGCAGGCAGAGGTAGTGGGTGTAAAGAAATTGACAATGCCACATTCACAGACTTCTTTTACTACCCTTGCCCAGGTAATGGGCTAGAAATGCTAGAAGCTAATATTTTCCCACCAACTCATGTGGCAGAAGAGAAGTTGACAATATTATTTAGAGCAGTATTTCTCTGCCATATAATTTGTTTGACCTCAACCAATGAGGAGCAGAAATAAGGCAACTGTGACCTTTCCAGGTTCTTGGTCAAGGGGACTTCCTGTACCTACCTTTCACCTTTTTCAAGGATGTGGAAAAGGGTTAGGGTCACAGAGATGGGTTGAGAAATGGATAGCAGCTATAAGCAACGTCAGACACTTTGAGAGAAAAAGTTCTTCTCTTGTGTCCTAAGAGACTGCAACACTGGCAGTTATATAACAGGTAGAATCTTTGTCGATGTGGGAGGGGAGTATTTATTGTGCCCAGAGTAGTTATGTGTACTTCCCGCCATGGTACCTTTAATGACTTGAGATGTGAATGCTTAGAAACCACTTTGTTGAACCTGGAAAAATCATTGAATGGGATGATTTTGTGAATTATTATACAAGTAAGCTAATTTTAATGTACATTAAATGAATATTGTGAATGCTATGGGGGTGCCTAAATTTTAGGACATGAGATACATTTGTATGCTCTATTTCCATGTGAAAAGATGCTAACTTATGATTATCTTCAGCACAAACCCAATCACCTAGGAGTGAACAGTCACTTTATAAATTGAAGATATATCAGCTGCATTCAGAATTATTTGCAGGTGTTTTTTTCCATTGCTATTGATCTGGCAATAAGTATATGATACAGTTTTTATTTGTTTTATTTACATACACATAGTTTTTGCTTTTTCTGGAAAATCTCTCTTTCTCTCTCTCTCTCTCTCTCTGTCTGTCCATTTGAACTAAAACTCCCAAGTAACCTGACCTAAATCACAGTCCAAGTTATCAGTAAAAGTAAAATACAAAGGTATATTAAATGCTTTTCTTCTTTTTCCTCTTATTTTCTTCTTTTTCTCCTCCCTCCTCCCCCCACCACCCGCCTTCTTTACTTCTTTTCTCTCTGCTACATAAAGCAGTATGGTTACTTTTTAAATGCACATGTGCTAATCTTTCATTACTACTGTTTTACAAAAAAGAGATATGTTCAGGTCACGCAAGTTAAAAAATTTTCCTGAAGCTTAATATCAGAAATCTAACTAATACACTATTTTTCTGTACTGCTTCAGAAATGCAAATTTGATTTTTCAAATTACATACACACACAGTGTAGATTTTGATTCTGTAGCAGCAATTACTTGGCTATATTAAAATACTGCAATCTACAAGATTGAAAAAAAGTCACAGGAAGAATCAATTATTCTCCACTTCTTTTATTTTAAGTTGCTTTAATTCATAGTTAGTTTCTTTTCACCATTCTGTGCATCATGAATTCTGTCCATCTAGTGTGCCTTGACAGTGTCAGAACAGGGGACGTCGATTCTATTAATATGTTCTTTTGTGTGTGTGCTCTATAATTAAATCCTTGTACACAGATCAGCAATCACATGCAATATTCATTCCTAATTTTCTGGGGAGATTTTATAACATAGTTTGATACCCAAAATGAATCACTTCATAATAAAGATCTTAAAAAACCCACAAAAGTCTGTGCATAAAGTTAGGTTCTCTATCGTTCAAATTCTATTTGCTGAACATCAGAATGCTGCCTCCTATAATTAGAGCAAACTCAGCAGAGTGAGCCACTTTTATGGGTTTTTGACAGCAGGTAGCGCAGCTATATCTGCAAGAACAATTACTTGCATCTGTAGGCATTACAAAAAGCCTCTGTACAAAATGGCATTTCTCATTTTAAATGCTCAACAATGATAAGTAGGTTGAATATGTTGTCCTTATACCATCTATTTCTCTCGAAAAATGAAATTATTCATTGGCGTTAATTAGATGGGAAAACAAAATGTGGCACTAAGCACTGCTCCACTGGGTGCTTGAACAGACTGTGAGAGAGAGAGAGAGAAGGAAACACTGTTTTTCCTGCCACCAGTTCATCAAACATGATCAAGTGTTGTGCACAAACTTGTCTCCAAAACAAAGTAGTAAAATGGATATTTAAAATTTTCCTTTTCATCAAGTACTCATTTTTCTGCTGCATCCTGACTAGCAAATGCCTAATAGCAACAATAGTGTGCTAAGGTTTAAAACAAACCAACTAACAAACAAAAAAAGACATTGCAACTATGCTTCTCGATCATTTTTGCAGCTGGGATGGTGTTAAGTGACACCATTGTAGCCCATCTGATGAAAGCTTTTTTATAGGAGCTGATTTAGTGTCTTCACCCTCTCCTCATTTGGACCCTAGACTTGATAGCTGACACCCAGCATCCATGTTTCAAGAAGACCAATTGAGGATGTCTACAAAGGACAATGGAAAGTTGAGAGAACCCATTCATAGATTGCATATCTCTTGATTCTTTTGCACCAGTGAAAATAAGTATGTTTTCTAACTGACACAGTGAGCAATGAGTCCAAAGAGAATTACCTAGTCGACAAGGCTGTAAGAAAAAGTAGATGTAAGATTTAAGTTCAACTTGAACTTGATAACATTTGATGGAGCTGGCCACTGCGAAAATTACATATTTTCTGGGGACTTGAGGAAATGCCACTATTACTGTAAAACAAACACAAAGGGAGTGTTTTAGCCTGGAAGTGCCTCTGAGACACGAGTGGCTGAGTGACCTTGGTAACAGTATTGACTAGGCCTGCCAAGGAGCTGCCCTTGATCTTCTTCCTCCCCTGAAACAGAATTACATAAGTTCTGTGCTTTGATGGGACTTTCACTATGGCTAATGACCTGAAATCAATGGAGGCCCAGGGCGAAGTGAGCAGTATACAGCTTGGAGGAATAAAAATACCCCTCCCCGCAAATGAACTCTCCTTAAACTCTCTCATCAGACCCCAGGGAGGCCAAAGAGCCTCAATTTAGAACATTCTAGGGAACTTTAAACACATGCCAAGGAACTTAGAGCCTTACTTTAAATGCTTAAGCATTTGCATTTCTTATTTCTGTGTTAGAGGCTGGGATATACACATAGAAGATTTTCTAGCCTACTCCTCTTTCAGGCAGCATGTTCTACTCAGTTTAAGATTGCATTAGCCCCATCCATAACAGGCCTTCATGCTGCCATTCTGAATGTCTTGCAAGGTGTGGATAAAGCCCTGTGTTTTTTAAGGTAAGTTTGGCCTGGAGATTTCTAGAAACCACACCAGCACGCCCATGGGTGGTATTCCATAAATCAAGTCCTGTCTCCATTCAAATTCAGTGTGGCCTCTTTATTACTTTCATTTTTAAGGAGCAACATGACCCACAGTCAAGAGGAAAGACTGTCCAGAGCTACACAGAAAATTCAAGTGGAGTTAGCACTGTGCATATGAGCAGAGGAGGCTGCAGAGTGCACTTGGCAAATCCTCTGCAAAAATTACCCTGAACATGAGGTCTTTGAAAAACAGAAAGTCATAACCAAACCCCAGTTTGGATAAATCTGTCATCAGAGAGCACATCATGTCCCCAACAGGACATTCCCTAAGAAGACACAAGTTTTGCTGTGAATCCATCAGGGGCCTGCACTTCTGTGGAGATTTTCTTTAGGAAGGAAAACCTTAACTTCTCAAAAGCTCCTTTTCTTGTTCTTGGTTTGCTAAACCAACTTAACACTCTGCTTTCAGGACCCTGTGTTTAGGTTGTGAGATCTGGCTGGGTACAAGCTGCCTCTTGCCTCATTGTGCCATCCTCTACTGCTTTCGTTGGGAATGTCCAGGTCTGTAATTTGGGATACTTTGTGCAGATTCTGGAGACTTAGTTCAACAACCCTGAGGTTCAATACCCTTGAACTTGAATACACCCTTTAAAGTTCAATAGATTCTCAATTAGAGCATCTAACAAGAAAAACAAAAATAAAAATATAAATAAAATTACCTATTGCCTTTTCTTGTTGGATCTCACCAATTTGTTCTAATTTATAAATACTATAAATTCAAAGGATAACATCTCTAGAGTCTGTCATACCACGACAAAGAAACTGGATTGAGATGTTTAGTCATCAAAATAAATAAAGCAACCTGTCCCAGCTAATCACTCATCACAGGCCCTGGATGGAAAAATTGGGACTTGTCAGGCTGCAGAGAAACAGGTTAATTATTTAAAGAATTGCAGCAGCGTGATGGAAGAAAATCTAAAAAGACTGCCTTGCTAAATTACATAGCCAACGAATGCTTTTTCTCTACTGTTATCATTGACCATAGGGGCCTATAAAATATTCCTCATAGCTATCTAAGTAATTTGAACTTGAGACAGAAAGAGTCCCAAAAGGGTTTAGTCACTATGAAAATGTCTTCACAGAAAGTTATCAGAAAGTTTCACATTTCCACACAAAATACTTTAATCACATGCAATACTCACTGTGGTTAAACGCCTTTATTAGAATTAGAAGCACATGTTGGAGATCAATTATTTATTGTACTGCTGTTGATTTCTCTTTCATTAGTTTGTCTGGGGAAGATGATGCTGGCATCAGTTTGGGTTAAGGGCAGAGCTAGTCCCTGGCAACTGCTAATTGTAGAACCAAAGATGTTTAAGACATCAGCATATTGAGGCAAATCCAACTCTACATGGAATGAAACCTCCAATTCAGAGAAGTGAATCTACTGAAACAGATACAAAAATGGAAGGACAGAAGAGGAAGAAAATATAATTACCAATAACCAACCTAGATCTCTCTGAATCCCCATAGATGATAAGTGGTCCTGGTGCAGCCCAAGGTTGGGATATCATTATAATGTAATTGTTAAATGAATCATTTGTTAATGAAAAGCCCAGCATTGTAGAGAAATGCTACTGAACTCTTCATTGGTCATTAATGATTTAGTGAGACTGGGCCAAGAAAAAAATGTGGAAAATGGCTGGTAAGAGCCATGATAAATGAGATAAATTTCAGAATGTAGACAAACAAAGATAAATTTTTAAAAAAACAGCTCACACCTTTTCAGGGAAATGCTAGCAATGAGGCACACCCATGTGCACTGATCCACTGCCACCAAGCCTTTCACCTTGGAAGCAGGAACATTTAGTCCTCTGGCAGGGCCAGCCTTAGTGAACTGGGGAACACAATGAGCTGCAGGCAGGTGTTATAGGGAAGGGAGCCCAAATGAGAGAGCCATACAGACCTGGGCTGGCAGTAGTGACTTAGCTGGCATCTTTGATCCCTACTTTCCTTATCTGTATAGCCCTTCTTGCTGCACAAAGCTACAAGTAGGAGCACAGACTTAAGAACAAACTGGATATTATTTCTACTCTTTTATTACTCTGTAACTTTGGACAATTTACTTAACCTCTCTGAGCCCAAGTTCCCTCAACTGTGAAGTAAGGAAAATATTAGTACCGACTTCATCGTTGTTGTAAGGATTGTTCTAAGTGAGAAAATATTTACAGAGGACTCAAAACAATGCCCTGACATGTAGTTAGTGCTAAGAAAGTGCATGCTATTAATATCATTGCCAAAGGCAAATTCTTCATCTCTTCTGGTGTTTTGACAACTTAACATTCTTTAACTTTTAGCATTGACTTAAGTCAAAAAAAAAAAAACAAAACAAAAATTAAAAAGGAGCAAACATGCAACCATTTGGTAGAAGATATATAAATTGTTCCCATCCAAATGTAAGTGATTTCCGAACTATTTACCAAAACGATTCTGGGTTATCTAAATCATATTTCCTCTTCATTGTGTGAGACAGAATATTCAATAAAATTGGTGCTTTGAGAGTAAGAATTCTACCACATATAAGGATTAGTGAATAGTACCAAGTACAAATCAAACTACATCTAATGCAAGATAACTTTTTAGCTAGGCTAGCTTAGAACCTGCATCTTCTCAATCACTGCCTCCAGAGTAGGTGTGAGCCACAGGGTCCAGCCATCTGATGAAGTAGGGCTCTTGGGAAGTGACTGGGTCAAGAAGTCAAAGCCCTCTTGGGAGACCTTAGTGTCCTTATAAAAGAATCTTTTGAGACCTGTCACTCATTCCACCATGCAGAGCACAATGAGAAAGCTTTGTCTGGGTTTTCACCAGACACTGAATCTGACTTGATCTTGGACGTCCTCACCTCCAGAAACAGATTTCTACTGTTGATTGGACTTCCAGTTAGTGAAATTTTGTCAGAACAGCCTGAACAGAGTAGACATTGATGTGATTTACCACAGTATGTCTTCTTTCAAGGTCCCTGGCTAGTCTGAACTTGGTGGGAAGTCCCAATTTCAAGTTATTTTCTACAGCTTTTTCTTTAACGTATAACTAACATGATGAAAATTGTGCACTACCCATAATAACAAATCAACAATTGAATTAATGTAATAATAACTGAATTTAGTTTTCAGATTTGCTAATACTGCCCTTCCCTAAAGCCGGGTCTATTTTAAACAACAAAATTGACGGTATTTAAAAAGGCCACAGGTTTGAATCTAACAAAAGATGAAATATTGCTTTTACAATAGCAACGGCAGGAAGTAAGTTGTGTCATGAAATTTGTACAGAAACAGCATTAAAAGACTAATGAAGACAGCATACATTTATATGACACAAGCTCAGAAATGTCCTCAAACATGCTACTGGAACTTCTCTTCTACATAGAAATCAGGGGTAAATTTAATTCAAGTTGATACTAACCTTTAGTTACTATCACCCTTATTGTTTTCAGTGGGTGCTGGCGGTGATTTATGCCTGTAATCTTAGCTGCTTGATGGACTGAGGTTGGTAAGATTGCATTCAAGGAAAGCCTGGGTAAGAAGTTTGCAGGATCCCATCTCAAACAAAAGCTGGGGCATATGCTTGTTATCCCAGCAATGACGGAAAGTATAAAATAGGTGAACTGCAGTCCAGCTGGGCAAAAAAGTGAGAACTTATCTCCAAAGTAACCAGAGCAAAAAGGGACTGGAAGTGTGACTCAAGCAGTAGAGTGCCTGCCTATCAAGTGTGAAACCCTGAGTTTAAACCCCGGTACACCCTCCACAAAACAGAAAGAAAGAAAGGAAGAAAAGAGGTGCATTTTCACATGAGTGATTTGATCAGTAAATGAAGAACAATTTTTCTGGCCAGTGTGTGTTTCATTTAATTGGTAAAAAGTGGTTGCCCTTTTACACCTTGCCAATAAGTAATTATCATTTCAGCACATAGATTTGCAGGCATCAGTAGTCTCGTAGTTCCCCAAGCAAGAGGAATGATGATCTATTCTCAAAGCAATCATAAAATAAATAAGAATTTATAAGATAAACATTCTGGGTGCTCTTCCCAATTTTGTATATGGCATGGATCCCAGAGAAATATCAATTTTCAAAAAACAAATCTTAACTGTTACTATAAGAAAAATTTCCAGAATGGATCTTTTATTCTTGTATTACAAATAACTGTTGGAATAGTCATGGAATGGTTACAACTGAATTGAATATTAGACGGATCAAACAAGAAACTGCTTTGTTTATCCTTCTCCAGAAATTTGAATGATTATTGAAATTAACTTTTGTTTTAAAACTTTGGGCTATGCACAAAATAAAGGAACTGCAGACCTACTTGTCTTCCTGGAGGATGGGAATTGGAGGAGTGCAAGGTATTAATGGTTTTGCAGGCAGAAGGAAGAAAACAAAAATAAATTTAAAAAAGCATTTTTACACCAAAAGCTGGGGTGATATTTTAATGTCATTCTTTTGAAATATCATCATCATCATAACAGTATTAATATTAATTATGGAAATGCCTCTGGTAATTGCATTGCTATTAGGAAGTTGAACATTCTTGGTCCCCATTGTGCCACCTTGTGGTCACATGAAAATATAGATTTTTTTTTTTTTTTTTTTTTTCTCCATGAAGCAATGCTAGAACGTTTTTATTTTTCCTCCACTGCTAGGGAATAACATTTGGAAAAATAACTTGGAAAGCGCATTGACAATAATGCCAACAAGCAAAATATGACAGGCACCATTCAACTCAGAAAATAGCATGCAATAACAAATGACAAATGGCTTTGGTCTAAGTATGGGTTGTGTGCACGAGATTTTCCCTCTGCTGCCTCAACAGAGACTCCATATTTAGAAGATGAAATTGGGCATCATTTATGCTGCTATTTTCAATCTATAAATATAGACATGGAAGTCTGGATAGTGTCCATCAAGAATCTAACAAATAATTCAGTAACCTATTGATTGCAAGAGAAAGCAGCCAAAATTTAGGTATCAATTACCAATATTTGGAATAACAATGCAAGTGCATATACAAAAATAGCTTAATAAACAATAAAATTTGAATAACGGAGTAAAGATTTGCTTTACAACTATATGTAGTATAATCTCATAATTTTATGCATTTCAAAGAGCTGTGATATTTGTCTAAAGGATTTTTTTTCTTTGCTAAATTCCGCTTATCAGTATCCAAATGTGAAGAACAGTGAAAGATGTTTGGCCACCCTTCCCACAGAGTACTATCTACTAGGGACTAAATACTATATTTTAAGACAAATTCAGAAATGCAATGGTCATTGTCTTATACCATCGGGTCTGCTGGATTAGGTATGAGTTATATATGCAATATATATTATATATATATATATATATATATATATGAAAGTATTAGAAAATAATGAAGTTCAACAATCATTCTTTCTAAGGAGAGGGAAGGAAGGAGAGAGGGAGGGAGGAGAGTGAGAGAGAGAGAGAGCTAGAGAGAGAGTTTAATACATTGTAACAGGTACTGTCATGCTAGTGTTGTTTATTTCACTCTATTTACCTTTCAGTGTCTTCTCTGTCTCTTCATCTCTGTTTCTTTGGATTTGCATCTATCACTTTATCTTTTCTATGTCATATTCTCACTCTATATTTTTAGTCTCTCTGTCTCTCTCTCTCTTTGTTTTACTCTCTAATTTAGATTGAAATCGAGGAGGTCCACTGATCTGTTTGAATCCTTGACCTGTGAATTTGTTCTTATGGCCTTAGGCAAATGACTCTAACATCTAAGCCTTTCCCTTATCTATTTAATAGAGGTTAAAGTACTTTCCTCATCAAATTGTGACAATTAAATGACACATTGCACTTCAGACAATACCAGGCACAGGATAATGACCAATATATGGTGCCTATTTTTATTGTCATTGTGTGAGAAAAGCACCTAATTTTAACACTCCCATTCCTGTCATCATGAGGTGTTGTAACTGCCTTATGTATATGCATAATGTCTCCATAAATGAGAAATATGTCTCATAGAATTTTAGAACAGAATCTTCCCTGTGCTTCACCCATGTACTGCTTTATGAATGAAATACAGAACAAGAAAGCATCTTGCTTACAACCACATATTATTAAGTAGCAGAAACACAATTACCCAGCATTCATTGCTATGAACAATAATTGTTATTGTAAATCATGGCTTTATTTTTTATTGATTTGTTTCTTGCCTCACTTGCTCTCCTTCCTTTCTTCCTTTCTCCCTCCATCTTCCCTTCCTTCCTTCCTTTTTTCTTTCTCTCACCTTTGTATCCAAGACTAAAATTAATGACCAGTGAGATAAAATTTTGACACCAGCATATTATTTTTAAAAATTCCTGAATTTATGCATTCATACATTGAGCATTTACCATGGGTCTGGTCATTCTTAAACATTGTAAAATACAACTTAATGTCATGTTCTGTAAAGTGATATTAGAAAGAAAGGAATTTACTCATGCATGGAGAGACAGGCTCAGACATATAGAATAGCGAAAGAGAAGCATGTAGATACCTGAAGAAATAGAGTCCCCAACCAGCACAAGTGCCCTGAAGCAGAATTTGACAATCTGGGGGAGCAGCAAAAATTAGAGATACCTATTTGAAACCCAAATGAGAACAAAGAGTAGGAAGTTGTATGTGTGGATTTGGATTTGTGGAAGAAGGTCAGACCTGAAGCTGTAAGTTTGAAAGCCATCTGCGTAAATACAAGTTTAAAGATACAGGCTTCTCTGGGGTCTCCTGGGTATCAAATGGAGAGAAGGACTAGTGGTAGTAAACAGAACCAGGTCACTGCAATATCTTGCAGTTGAGACATAAAGAAATTCATTACAAAAGAATGAGAAGGAGCAATCCTGAGATATTAAAAAAAAGACAGAAAAGTGTTACTTAAAAGTCACACGAAGAAGGTGATCTAAGGAGAAGTCAATGGACAGTCATGATGGAACTACAATTTTGAAACAATGACTGGAGTGATTGCCTGAGTGAAGGGAGCTCTATACAGAATGCGAGGTGAGAAAGTCAAGACAACTTTTGAAAAGTGTTGATGTAAATGGCAGAAAGGCATATGAAGCAACAGCTGGAGGAAGAGATAAGGTCAAGGGAAGCACTCCTTTTTTCTTTGTATTTTTTCCTTTGTTAGAGGGAGGAGGTACTTTAGAATGACTAGGAACAGATGGCAACAGTTCTTCTCCAAGGAGAAAAATAGATAATGTAGGAGAGAAAGGAAAATTAAAGAAACAGAGTGCTTGAACAAATGAGAAGGAATGGTACCTAGTCTACAAGTAGACTGGGAAGTAGCAGCATGTCGTTCTAGTTGTAGGCACGGAAAGACATGGCATAGACAGGTGGAGGTGCACAGTGGGATTTCCTGCTGGAACAGAGGGCACTGAAGGAGGAACTCATTGCCTTCGTTAGGGTTCCATTTGTGTAATGCAATAAAAAGTAAGGCCATCACATAGAATGAAGATTATTATGGGAGGTTTGAGTGGAGGCATGCAAAATTCAAATACTTATCCTAGAGACAAGCTAGAGAAATATAATAGGGCTGAATATAATAAGATTGTCAGGCAGTCTCAAAGTTCCTTTGAAGGATTGAAATCATACTGTTTTTTTTTTTCTTTTTCTTTTCTTGGAGTGCTGTGGTTTGAACCCAAGGCCTCCTGCATATTAGGGAAGTGCTCTACCACTGAGGTACACCCCCAGTTCTGGTAATTACACCTGAAAGTGCTATCAGTCAATGTAGCTGTGTGCTTTTCATCAATAAAATTTGTTATAAAATGTAGTTTCCAAGAACTGATCAATTGAAAATTTTCCAGTTTTCCAAAAGGAACATGTTTTAGTTTTATGAATAGTCTATGCATTTATATTTCAATCAGAGGTAAATAATTTTATTTGCTGTGAAGCATAAATTGTGGAGATCTAGAACTCAGTAGCTAGATCACAATTTTTATTATGGCTTTGGTGTGTTCCAAAGATTCGGTATTTCTGATGCTGCCATATGTAGCACTCTAGATCTTCCTCTATTTGGCCATATTCTGCAGCCAAGTGTTGAAGAGGAATGTGTCAAGTGTGTTGGAATTCATCAAAGATACTTATCCTAGCTCATGGGTCTCTATATTGTCTCACAAGCATTTTAGTATATAATATTAAAGCATTATAAGAAGAGGCTAAGTGCTGAATACATGAGGTAGAGAACCAGGAGTCAGTTGAAACTGAAATTGTTCAAAGAATGGTAGTCATTAGCTACTGTGGGGTGATGCTGGGGCTCAACAGCAGTCAACTGACCCCTGAAGATGTCAATCAAATATTTGCTTGTCTTTATGATAACTTTTCCATATAACTGGTTTTTCAATTAAAGTCAGCCCCATCCCTATCCATAAACCTTCTTTTGCTGACTTTCCTTATCAACTGATCCATTCTCATATCTGCTTTCAGAGGGTTGAGAGGAATAGTGGAGAGCAGATCTTAATGGGTTTAAGTCATAGATTTTGGTCTCTGTTAAGGTTATTTTTCATGCTTTCAAAATTCAGTATGATAGAGCATATGGTTAACTAAGGTTAAAAGCTCATGGAGCTTTTTGCATTCAATCCACCAGAACATGAAGACTAACAAATTTCACTTCTTAATTGAAAAAAGAAATAAAGAGAAAGGGGGATGGATTCCAGTCTTATAATTTAATAAATTAAGTTTCATAAATTAAGTATTCATACAGTGTATTTGAGTGTTTGCATTGCAATTCTTGTACTGACTAAGGAATAATGTCCAATGTGTATTTTTAAAAGTACTGAAGAATAGACATTTATTATGTAAACAAAACTCTAATTTACTGCATTTTTGTGGTTGCCATAAATTCAATTGCAATAGGAGGGATGTGTTTATATTTAGTAAAGCTGCTGTTCATTAGGTAGCTACATTAACATTGATTTTTGCTGATTATCATAACATACATATAAGGGAGAGGATCACAAATAATTGTTGGTATGCTTATCTACAAATGTTTACAAAGGAAATATTGCTAAAAGTATCAAATGCATTATCTTCATGGCTCCTAATTATTTGTAACAATAGATGTCAACTTACTTAAGTTTTCTAGGTGCCTGTCAGGCATATTTTACTGAAAAAACAGAGAACACAACTTTTAAAAAATAGGTATTTCCAGTTTTAAGTCATTAAGACAGTAAGTAGTGGCCTCTAGCTTGATGTTCTCTGTCCTGAAAACTACAGTGATAATGATTATAATAATAATGATGATCAGTCTTCAGTATTAACACAAATTACATTGAAGTAAGTATGTTTAAAAAAAAGAAGAAAGATATAGTATTGCCATGTTGATAAAAGTTGCACCATGAATTATGGAGCAAATGTGCACACTGTGTTTTTTCCAGTAAGGGGATTTCCTTGAGTATTTCCTACTAGTGAATTTATATTGATTTAGAACTATTTCTGTGTTGATACATTTAATAGATAAAGAACAAAATATCATCAGTTATATTGCTAGACAGATAAAAGACTTTTTTTCCCTTCTAATCAGTAAAGAAATGGAATTGCAGTGTCTATGTGCACTAGAAGAGCTTTCACCCAGGGCTTTTTGTAGCCTCTCAGTAAATGAAATATCAAATTTCCATGTGAGGCTGTAGATTTAACTCAGTGGTAGAGTGCTTGACTAGCATGGGTAAGGCCCTGGATTTGATCCCCAGCAGCTCCCTCATCAAATTCCAATGTGGGCTTAATAAAGAAGACAAATTATAGTAATAATAAAAAGGTAATTCTGTCTTCATTATACTCTTAAGCTAATGTCACACACTAAATCTTTCATTTTATTATAAAATAATAATCAAAAAGAGAAAAATGAGAAAATGCCAATAAATAAACATATGAAAATTAAAATAACAATCCCAACAACTAGGTTATTGTTTTATATGCATTATATATATAGTGTGTGTGTGTGTGTGTTATTAGACCAAAGATGTAGAGCTTGACTCTCCAAAAATGCCTTGAGCCACCATGCTGTCATTAAGTGCTTATTTCTGTTACAGGTAACCCCAACTACTCACACTATAGATACAGTTATATCAATGACTTTTTGCTCATCATGGATTATTTTCCATTCTTTTTACTTAAGAAAAAATCATATATTAATTTATTACTCATCTTGACTATGGAAAGGTTTTCATTTTGGTTTCTCTTAAGTTTTATATCTGAGATAAATAATGCCTTACTGGCCTGATTCTAATTCTGGCCCTGAGAACAAATATAGAAAGAGATGCAGATATAAGTCTTGATATGAAGAGATAACAGATTTTTTAACTGAAGGAAATGGAACCATATACTAGTGTAATCTGCATTAAAGATAAATGGACTTCCTGAAACACTTTTTAATGACTTTTTTTTTACTACAAATATAATCCAATGTATTAAATTATTTGTTGTTCTTGATGTATTTCAATAACTACATTCCTAACTATAACAATTAATGATCACTGATGAGAATAAATTTGAGGTTGTTGAGTTGAAGCAACACAAAGTGGAACTTTGGTTCCACAGACTGTCAGATCCCTCTACGGATCAGCTAGCTTGACAAAGGCTAAGTGTGGCTTTGCAAAAATCTAGCAACCATAGAATGAAGGAAAACGGATCAGAACTTAATCTCCATGGAATTGGTTTTCACATCCATTAATTTTTAATCATTGATATTAATAATAGCCTTCATTCTGTTCTATGAACCCACATGCAAGCCACTAAATTTTAACATGCAAGAGTCTTTTATCAAAGCCTGTCAACTATAATTAGCTTGAACAGAAAATATTCCTTGTTCGCATACATATTTTACAATCATGATATTGTTCACCCTAAAATTAACTTACGAGCAGTTTATGCCTTCTTTAATGAGAAGGCAACGGCAGTAAAATGAGTCAATTAAATTTACTCAGTCTCCAAGAATCAGACATGAGGAATTAGCAATGATGCCTTTTTTATTCAATTTAACTTGATGCTCCAAAACATTATTCTAGGTCACTGGTAAGAACCCAATAGTAAATGTTTTAAACGTTGTGAATCACCTACAGTCTCTGTCTGTCCACTCAAGTCTGTCATTGTAGCCATCAGACAGAATGTAACAACTGAATGGAATTGTGTTCCAATAAAACTTTATGAATAGAGAAATTTGAATTTCATATACTTTTCAAAGGTCACAAAATTAAATTTATCTTTTTCCTTTGTTCTAAGCTTAAAAATGCAAAAACATCCTTAGCTCCTGGGATAAACAGGTTGTGAGAGCCTGATTTGGCCTGCAGACATGGCTGAAGGTCCTTATTCGTAGACCATGGGTAACATGACACCCTGAATTTAACATCTCAGATAGGTCCAAGGTTGTACTTTCTAGGGTCTAGTAATGGAAGAATTTTCCTAAAAGCATATATCTCTCTTCTGGTTCATTTTCCTGCTAGAGAAATTGCCCATACATAATGTTCAATCCTATATTGCTTTTTGTGAACAAAAGGAAAGGGGTATGTTTGGGGAATCATTCCACAAAAATACTGGTATTTGGTGAAGAGCTGGACTTTTGAAAGAAAAATCTCTCAATGATGCTATGTCTCCATGTTTCATTGTTGTTTGCTGGGTTGCTGCCTTTTCCATTTTCATTTAGTTCTTCATCAGTACTTTTAATACAGTCAATAATTGTCAAAAGTCCCCAAGGTAGCTCTTCTATAATCTGCTTAGAGATTTGAGCCCTTATCATGAAGAACCTAGAGTACTTTCTTTGTAGACAGTAGGAGGGAGGAGGACAGGGTAGAGCATGCCACAGCAGCTGTGCCACACTGGTGTCTGTGGGCTCTACAGGCAAATCCACAGCCATCCAGATGCACCACCCCCAAAGGCAAATGTGCAAACCTCTCCTCTTGTTGTGGCAAGTGATGAAAAATTCCTAGAGAAGAAAAGAGACTGAGAAGAAAGAAAAGGAACTATGTGGTAGTTAAGGGGTCAGAGTCAGGCAAAGAGAAAAGCTGCAGCCCACCTCCTCTGCAGACTTCCTGCTGGCCTCAGGGAATGCCCTACTATGGCTCAGTTTGCAAACAGCTCAGTCATGTGGGGAAGCATCCCTCAGCCCTGCAGATGGCAGGGTCAGGGGACTGACTCATTGCTCCACTTGCTCTCTGTTCATTTTGTATCTCCTATAAAGGAAAATAATGTGTGTCCTCTAATTTTTCCCAAGTACTTTTTACTTTCTTAGACAATCCTATGTTTTGTTATAAAATATCAGAGAACTCAGCAGGATGAAAGACAATAATATCAGAGTCAGGCTTTTGTTGTATTTTGTGTTTTTGTTAAATGAAGCCACTGCAATAGCTTTTTATCTGCTCATAATTGTTTCTGGATTGAGGTCACTGGCTAGTCAAACTATCCTCCTTTCTAGCAAGTTGAGATTGGGGCAAACACACTTATAGAATTCTAGAATTTGTCAGCCAAATTCAAACCACTGCAAACGAATCACACAAGGCTTCTTTCTCCCTTCAGCTTAATAGTTGAGATTACTTTTTTTCCATGATGTAATGAAACTGTTAGGTACTTTTGAAATAAAATTTACCAGCCAGTTCATCTATCTGTCTGTCTACAAGTCCCTTCTAACTAGAATTCCGTTGAGATCATCTGCAGAAGGAGGCAATGTGTCCTGTAGGGACAAGGTTTTTTAGACAAGAAGCATTAGTTATGAAGGCTGTCATTGTTGTTGTTCCTTCCAAGGAAAAGAATAAAAGTATAATCATGCGAGGTCATGTGTAAATTTATGCTGTTTTTACTGGCTCTTAACCCTTTTCCTTCCAGGAATTGTTAAGTTCCTTTTCAGCCATATATCAGCACTTGGGTATGTTCTCACCAAGGGTGACTGACGGTAAGGCTTCTCAGTAGACCAACAGAATAGAAATCAGGTCCTGCAACCAGTTCCCTGGAAATTACGTAAGAGAAATTACTACCCTGGTAATCTGCAGAAAGGAAATTATGAAACTCTCCTCACATGTGAATTCATAGAATCTCTTAAACTCTCCTGTGAGAAAAACCGATTTTGGTCTTAGATGGTCTTCAGTGGCTTTAGGGATAAAGTATTTTATAGAAGCACTCGCCAGTTCCTGAGTTGCTGAAAATGGGCTGCAGGTCTGGCTGCCTTCTGAGGAGAGCTGGAAAGGGTCAGGAGCCAGCAGAAAACTGTCAATGACTGATGTTCTTTCTTTTTCATTTCATTCTTTTCTTGTTTTTTTTCCTTTTTATGTCCTTGCTTGTAAGTCAACTTGCCGAGAATTATTTTTCATTATGAAGAAATGATTACAAAAGCATCTTTTTTTCAACTGGACTCTCTCATCCTGTGGGTCTGGCTGGGTTTTATGGTATCGTGTATACCTGGTGCTTTTCTGATATGTGATGTTTTTGAATAGAGCCTGTGGCGCTATAATCGTGCAGGTCTTGAGCTGCAGTTCCAGAGATGAACTAAGTGCTAAATTATGGTAGTAATATAATTCAGAGAGCTCCACCTGGCTCACCAGCTATATTTAAGACCTAATTCCCTTTTTCTAGGACTTGAAATAATGTATGGACCATAGAGAGGATATGTGAACAGAGACAAGCAGTGAATGCATGAGGAAAGAAGATAGAACATAGGAAGTAGTAAACTAATTTCTGTACATAATTCACTTAGGGAAGAACACTAATTCATTTTGAGACTGGGTTTAAGGTTGAGTTGCTTAAGTTTCCATTTTACTGCCTGGATTTTGAAACCGTGGATAAGGTGTTGGTGACCAAGCCTGCTGTGCTAAATGATGCTGTGACCAGGTAGATGTTCAGATTATTTATGGACTTTTACTCCAAAGGGACTGCTGAAGTTATCGGGCCTTAGCTTGTGTTTAGTAAAATGTTAAAGCTGTTTAGTTTTAGAGCTTTATAGGGTATATTCTACTTTCCAAAAATTCTGAGAGAGTTGCCAATATGTATTTTGAGTTTTTCATATTTTCAATGCCTAAGAAATGTGTGTGCAATGGGTGAGTAGATGCCTTCTTAAATTGTAAATCGTGAAATGTCACTTGGACTTATAGCATCATAAAATCAGAAGCATGAAGCCAAGTTATTGAGAAAGGGAATCGTAGAGCTGACCACAGCTTTTCTGTCAGGGCACATAACTGCAAATCAAAACTGAGCTCTCATGAGAGTTTGGATGTATCATTGCAGGGTCAACAGATCAAACTCCGTGTGTGTGTGTGTGTGTGTGTGTGTGTGTGTGTGTGCACTTGCTTATTTGTTTTCTGCCAATTAATTGTATATTTCTTTCTTAATTTGTAATAAGCATCATATTTTTATATAAAAATAATCTACAGTAAAAGCAATAGTTTTGGAGTTTGACCTTTGCTAAAGTGGGAAATATATCATTATTTTTCCAGGATTTTTTCTGCATGTGTTAACACACAAACAACGTTTAATTTCATAGATGTGAAAGCTATCACTCTTAATTGATTTTCATTTGCCAAATTAAGAGTCACAGTGTGTCTGCATGTATTTCAGTTTACATGCAGGGAAGTGGCAGTCAGATCGCAGAAAAGACTTTATTTATAGTCTTAGTTCCTGCCTTGCTGTAAGTCAGTGACTCAGTTATGCACCATACAAAAGGATAAACTTCTGTATATGTACAAATTTTGAAATGAGATCTTTACTGATAAAAAGATCAGGTGCTGAGATACTGTTGACAGCATTTAACTCAGTGTTATAAATTCAGGCTTTATTGCAAACCTTAGAAACAATTTCTAAAATACTCATTCATGCTCACAACTTGTGAATTTTACTAAAACTTTCAATGGAATGGACCAAGGTCAAATCCAAATATAACAGAAAAACAAAATCTGGATTTGATCCTAATGAGTACAATAAAATATCTAAGCACCAATAAAATGAATAATGACATTATTCGTATTTTCTCTGAATAATCATGCAATCTTCTGATATTATTCATTACCAATGGTATTGGTGGTAGTTGGGTACAGCATTTTATTTTTGCATAGGTGCAAAATAAAGTTATACTTTAAAATAAAGTGCAAAATAAAGTTTACAAGTTTTACTTATTTGTACCTTATACACAAGGCCTTGCATATTAGAACATAAAGTTACCAAAAAAAAACTGGAATTAAGCATCAGTGGAGGATATGTGCCAATAAAATGGCCACTGGTTAATAATAAGAGGAAAAATAAACCAAATCCAAATTTGTTTTTTAAATGGGAGAAACTCTCCCACAGGGAAGAGTCAAACTTGAGCCTAACATTTGGAGTTAGGGACTGTATAAAGAACATAAAACCAAGCTGTATGTATTTTAAAGTCAGGGAAGAAATAATTTAGGGTGAATTAGTAAGTGGTTATGAAAAATTCAGGTCTTGTTCTTCTAGGTTTCTAAATTGTCCAAGTAGAGATGTTGTGAAAAGTTATACTCTGCAGAAGGCAGAGGAGGAGATACTGGCTTTGGAACCAGCAAGCTTATAACTTACATCTACATCCTCCATTCCCATGGGGAGATTTACTGGAATAGGATTTCTATATCTCTTGGTATTAAAAAAAAAAAAAAAACAGAAGGAAAGATAACAAGGTAGGGTTATAGCCAGAGGCAAGGGACTAAGACATGCCAGTCTGATTATTGTTCCAATGGCTCTTCCTGCATTTCTTATCCTTCTCCTGGCATATCTGTAGATCTTTCCCTGTGTAAAGAATAAAGTGATAACTCATCAGCCTTGTTTTAAGAGTCTAAAAGCTGACCCAGATTCAATGTTCAATCTTAATGTTGCTTTAAGAAATTCATAAATGTATTCAAATATAGAACATCAGCTGGAAAATATACTTTTTTTTTCCTTTGGCTTAATGTCAAGTTGCACTTCCAGATATCTTGGTGTTCCCAAGTGTCTCAGATACTTGCCTCTTCATTTGTGTTTGCAGCACTTAACCAGGAACTGAAATATATTTCTTTGTTATTTGAATATTTACTGTATATATGGCTTTTCTGCCAACTAATTTATTTTCCCTGACTTTATGATTTTCAAAAGCAGTGACAGCACAAGTTGTATAAATAAATGCCATTGTTTAGGTGGTCATTATGTCTCAGGAATTTTACATAGATGATTTATTTTTTGCCATACTGGGTTTTGAACTCAGGACCTCCGCTTGAGCCATGACTCCATCCCTTTTTGCTTTTTGTTTGCTTTTCAGATAGGGTCTCATGCTTTTTCCCTTGTTGGCCTTGAACCTTAATCTGCCTATCTGTGCCTCTCAGGTAGCTGTGATTATAGGTGTACATACACCAACACTCTCTTCCTATGTACATGATATTTGATCACTATGATAATCTTTCACAGGTAGCAAGTGACAGATTAAAGTTGCAAACATATACCAGGGTATCCCAAATGTCAGCCTCACCTGATTGAGAAAAATCACCAAAGTCATACAATTTAGAACATCCTCAGAACTCAGTATGTGGAGAGTTGATGTGAAAGAATTGCAATTAAGAAAAAGCTTTAAGAGTTCAAAATCTTTGATCTACTATTTCCACATCTAGAAATATATTTTAAGGAAATACTTAAAAAAAAAAGTTAAACATAACAGGGGCAGTTAGTATATCTGTATGAGAGAAAACCAAAAATGAACATGATGATATGAAGATAGGTGGTTATTACTCACGTGTTATGAACAGGAGGTATATGTGGTCATTAAAGTCTACACCTTCAAATTATTTTAATTGCACAGAAAATGTTTAGATAAACATAAAAATATGATGCTCTTGCATCAAAAAGTATGACACAATTGCACAACATAAATGACATAGAAATAGAAGCAGAAATATAGGAAAACTGGGAGAGATTTGCCAAAGCAAATCTCCCAAAGATGGAAATACAGATTCATTTCCTAATTTTCTCACATACTTCTACGTTTTAAGATGCTTTTACATTCTCCATGATGAACATACATCTATTGTTAAATAAAAAGAACTAAAATGCATTTTATAAAAAAAGTGGGGGAGAAACTGCCAAAGCCCAGATCCCCAAATTTGTGCCTTTCCTTCAAAAGTATCATAGGTGTTGTTGACCTTCCTCAAGTACATTTTACATTTTCTTTGTAGCCTATAGCACATTCCTTAAATATCTACAACAATGACTAGCTTTGATTGTGTGAAGTCTCTGCTCTTCTCATTGTTATTGTTGTTAGTTTTGGAAAAAACTAAGTTGCCTGAGTCTCATGGTCTTCCAATAGGTACTACGAAAGCACAGAGACAGTCTTACAAGGTGTTTAAACATTGCATTCAGTTGCTAAGTGTAGCACAACTTACTGGAAAGCACTTCTCACTGAGTTAGAGAGGGGGCTGTGGATGCTGGAGGTAGGCTACTGAGGGTATTTGTGTTTCTCTTACAATCAATCATCTCCAGGGAATGTTTTCTCATCTCCTCCTGCCTCTTTCTTTCCTACCCTCCTCCTTCCTTCTCATTAATTCCCAATGTAAATGTCTAGGCAATACAGAGACACAGTGTAGTATGGTCTGCCTGGGCAGTGTTTGTTTCTTGGGAAGCCCTCAATACCTTTGGCTTCTTATTAATATTTCATCACTATTATTAAGTGTTGACACTACTGAGCCTCCAGTAGTAAGTCTTGCCTTTCCCCACTGGCAGTGATGACTGTGGAAGAATATGTATTTTTCTCAGCTGGCTCCTCTCCTAACCAATGACCTGGGTTTATGGCAGTACTATCTGGTCCAAGAAGCTGCCATCCCTGGTTACAGAGCATGAACTGAGTCTGTAGGGCTCATTACCCTTGAAAGAACTAACCCAACACAGATAACACAGATGAAACCATCATTATAATCACTGTGTTAAGAAACAGTAATGTAAGGTCTAGCCTTACATGGTATTTGCAAAGTGTAATTGTCTCACTCACATGAGATAAATGACAAAAGAGGTAATTTACTAAATAATAACCTGTGTGCTCTAGAAGTGTGAACTTCTAAAAGAACAGACCCACATATTATTATTTGATGAAAAATAAAGGTCATAATAAGTGAACACAGTAAGCACTAAAATATTCACTGAATAGTGTGATTTTGTTGTAGGTATACATATAAATATCTAAGTAGTTGCAAACACAAAGGTATGACCTTACTCATACCTTCCTCAACTATTCCTGACACAGTAACTATAAGGACCAAGGCATTTAAGTGCTCTGCAAAGCTAAAATAGATGCCATCATCCATATCCTGAAGCTTTTTTACCCCCCCCAAAAAAAACTGACCAAGAGAAGATAATTTCAAATCTAGCATCTGTTCCTACTATTTAAAAAACACAAATCTTTGAAAGTGTTATATCATATTTGCTTTTACATTACATATATTTTTAACAACCTTGGTTACATAATTTCTTAGCCCAGTGCAGATTAGACCAAAAAAAATTAGATAGAGGGTGGTGACAACCTGACAGATTCAAAACACATTATAAGAAGAAAAAAATGTGAAGTGAAGGCTCACAGTGATGGAGAAAGAAGAACAAGAAAAAGGGTTCCATACGTTTAGTTCAGCATCATTTAATGTAGGAGAAATGACTCCACTGTACTCTGATAGACTTAATGGATTGCAGGGAAAATTGATATAGCTTATTTTTATTATACTCATTTTGTGTGTATTAGTCAGACTTTTCATTGCTGTGACAAAATACCTGACCGAAAACAACTTAAAGGGGGAAAAATTTATTGTAGTTCATGGTTTCAGAGGTTTCAATCCATAGGGCCTGTGTTGAAGACCCAGAGACCTACTTCCTTCAATCTCCTCACCTCCCCATCTCATAACAGAACCTCCCAAAGTAGCATCACCAGCTGGGGACCAAGCATTCAACACATGAGCCTGTGAGGGACATTTCACAGTCAAACTATAACACTGAGTCATGATGCAAGTCCTGTTATATTAAAAATATTGTTCTTTTTATTTCATTGTTCAGTTGACATTTATGGAGACGGATTTATGTACCGGGTCAAGTACAAGGTGATGAGGATACAAAGATAAGAACAAGATAGCACTGGGTTTTGAAAACTCTATCATTGGTATGCACAAACAAATATAAAAATATATTTAATTGTATGAAAGGAGCAAAATATACAATGCTACAAATAGATACATAGGGCTACAAGTGTGATCAGAGAGCTAGATATAATAATTTGGAGAGTAATTTCTGCCCAAATTTCAATCATTTAGAAAAGCTATTGTGTAAGATGCTGCTTTCCAAGGTATGCCAGATAGAAATGGCAACATTAGTGTTAGTGATGCAAACAAAGCTTGTGGAATAAATCATTCCATTGCTTTAGTGCGTCAGTGTAGACAGAGGCACTCAGTACGAAAATGACATTCCTAAAAGCAGCTTATAATTTACACACATGACTGTATAGAAAGATCTGGACATAATGGGTCCTTCAGAACATTAACTGAATGAGGAGACAATTTTTTCTTCTGGCATGTTCTCAGTATCCTTAACACTACTACATATGGTAATAAGTCATGCATATTAAATCTTCCAGCATTTGGTAATTTAAATATCCTACATATATATTGTTAGTCTTCTCAAGCAAAATTTTAAACTCCACAGGACAAGAAACTGTTTCTTCCAGGGTTTTCCTGTCTCCCATATCACCTACCATATAGCTAAAGTACAAAGTAGTTACCCAGCAATTATGTGCATTGGATCTAATAAGGAGATTAAATATTGCTAGCGCAGTAAGTGACATTGTGTAATTTTTAAAACCAAAGCTGTTTTCCAATGGAGAAGATTACCTTCAATGTTTTCAAATATCATATTAGGTAGCTTCTCCTTAGAGCAGAAGATTGCAAACATATCCTGTCTACCTTTCAAGCCACAGTGATGATTTATTTATTCCTTATTCCTATTGATTATTACTCAGAGGATTCGGAAGTGGATGCAAATGCCAGGAGATTTTCATTTCTTGTTACTGTTAATGTGAATTGTATATATACAGGTGAAGGTTATACCTGGTCCCCAGGGTGGAAGTCTTAAAATATGTCTAATTGTTGGGAACCTTTTATAGTGCAAAGAAAAGGTTTGTGCTCCCAGTGAAACAATCACCCTCTGTGTCACACAAGATTCACAATCCGCCTGTGGATCCAGATTGTGACTAATATTTGCTGCTAATATTATAGGTGGAGGGAATCAGTAGGAGCATAACTGTCATTTCCTCGGAAAAATTTAATCCACAGATGGATCCCAACACCCAACTGCAATGATGTCCAAAATTCTAATGGGGAATTTTACTAAATAGGCCTGACTCAGCCAAAAAAAGATAGACTGACTAGAAAAATCTGTATCGCACATCACTCCAAAAAAGCATATTTACCCAAGCCCTAATGCTTTGGCACACAAGAATTATCCTAAAAGGGACAGGGAGAAAAGCCATGTATTAATTAAAATGCACTTATATATTTTTCATTTTAAAAATGCAGTAATGGAGCTATGCAATGCTACCATACACTTATAAAGTTTTAGTTACAAAATTCAATCTTTACACTATTTAGCTAAAAAAGGTAAATATTCTATACAGAGAAGCTGCTTATTCAAAGCATTAGCTTTTCTCAAATGTTCTCCTTTAAGCTAGAAGACTTGCTGTGCATCATTTGGTCCATAGAGATGAGTGTTAAGGTGGTGCTGATGGTCGATGAGAAAGACTGAGATACTTTTATTATTAAGGCCCCTTCTAGCTGCATATAGATAGCCATACATAATCTTAGAACGTTATGTTTATTTCTTTAATGATTTTAGTATCATACGAAGCTGTTTTGGCCTGTGCTAGATTCATTTTACTTACAGTAGACTATTAAAACAATTTCCACCCAAGTTTCAGAAAAATGCTGTTCTTTTCTGGGTGACTGATTCTCAAATGGACTTCATTACCTGAAAAAAAAAAGTGTTTCCTCTCTTAATTGATATGGTTTGGGAAATTCTTAACTGTCTACAGATGCAACTGATCAAATCATAACACAGAAGAGAAAATACAGAAAGGATTAATTTCCTTTTTTCCATTCGGCCTTAAGGATTAATTTCATTTCCAGTCTGTCTTTTTTTTTTTTTTTAGAAGAAATCCAAAAGAAAGAACATTCTGAAGAAGCCTATTAAAGTGGAGTGAACCATAAACTCATTCTCTATTCTTTGGCTAATACAGAGTTAATTTGTCTGTCTCCAGGTTCCTTTAGCTTTGGGCTACCGCCTGGGTTCTTATACATTCATTTTCTTTATAGATTTAATTCAAGCTGTTTATAAGTGATACATGACTTAAAAACTGTTCACGTAGCCCTCCCTTGTGTGAGACAGTATTCCCACGTACAAGACTTTATAAGGCAACAGGGTTAATAAAAGGGCTTGGTGTACTACATAATCCCAACAATGAATTGGAACAGCAAAGGCCATTTGGCTATCTAAACAGTCACAGCGCGTTCATGACCTATTCCCACCCTGTTAATTTAAGTGTCTTTATCAGTGCTAGGAAAAGAGGCACACACTTGGAAAGGAAGGATTAAGGACAGGTCTGAAGACCTAAGCATATTTCACTAGCACCTCCTAGGGGCCACGTGAGGATATGCGACTCGGAGGTGGGTACCCGCGCAGAAATAACCCTCTCTTGCATAGTCAGTTTCACCTCCTCCTACACGGGGAAAACCCACCCTGGCTGTACTTCCAGAATCCGAGCTACTTTGTTGGAGTTTGGTGACTTAATAAATAAATTGCACGAGAGACGCATGTACTGCCTGGAGCAAATAAACATTAAAAAAAAAAAGAAGAAAAAAAAAAAAAAACACCCAGGGATTGCAAACTCAGCGTGGAAGAAAAAAGACTCCTAAATACAGCGAATCCTTTAAGAGCAAAACTTCGTTACCGGACCAAAGCAGTCAGAGATATTATGCTTTCCACACGCGCACAGGATTGATTTATACAGCTTGCAGGATCCAGACCCGGGTCTCACTGAGGCTGGCTTTTTAAAGGGTCTGCATACTCTTTCTGGTTGCTGGGAACCAGGGCTGGGAGGCGCTGGTGCGAGGGCAGAGCAGAGTGTAGGAGTTGCTGTTCCATAGAATTCATTACTCCCTAATTGTTCTGATTTTAGATCAGCACAGCGTGCCAGGCGGTGGTGGAGAAGGAGCTTGAGGGCGGACAAGGCGCGAGAGATGAGTGCTTCACCCTCCGGAGAAGTCTGGGTTCTTTGTCAGTAAGTCCCCAACCGTCGGGAGAAGAGAGAGGCAAACAGACAAGCACGCACTGGCTGCACTGAGCGCGTCTGGATCTTGCCGGGTTCTGCGCGCCGATCCCGGTGCCTGTCGCTATTTGATTGACAGACAGCTGCTCCGTGCGCTGCAGATTAGGTTGAGGGGAGGGGGCTCTGGGGTCAGGGGGCTCTGGGTGGGAGATTAGGGGACAGGGATACTCGCCTAGGCAGAACATACAGTCCTTCCCTGCCACCAACATCTCGCCTTGGCACTGGCACCTCTCTGGCACTAGGAAGAGCAGGCAATGCACAGCTGCCACCCTGGAGAGAAACCGGGACGTGCAGGGCTCAAAGAAGGGTCGGAAGCTTTGCTCAAAGCCAGGCTGCAATTAGGCAGCCGCAAAAGCCCGGTCGCGAAGCTTCCCACCTGCTGCTGCTGTCCCAGCTGGGCCGCGACTTCCTCTTCCCCAGCCCTGGCCCGAGACTCCACGACCCAGATCGGAGGGGGGAGGGGGGAGGAAGCGGCCGCAGGTTCCCCGCGCTGGCAGCGCCTGGGGTGGCGGGTGTAGCGCCCTCCCCTCCCCGCCGCTGTTCCCGGGGCCGGCCGCGCAGCCAGGCACTCTGCGATTGGCTGGCTGCCGCCAGGGGGGCGGAGCCACAAGGGCCGGTATCACATGCACCGCCTCAAAAGAGCCCAGGATATCGCAGAGTGCACTGGAGCCCTGGCCAGCCTGCAGCCCTGCCCGGCGCCGGCAAAGCTGGGTCTTGGGGATTCTCATTCGCTTCGGCTCACTCACTTTTACAAACCATTGGATCTTACATGCTTCTGTGTCCCCCACTTCCACTCCATGTCCCCATGCTCCTGTGCCAGCAACAGGTAAGGGCTGCTGAGTGTTTTTTTCCCTCCTTCTCTCTTGCTGTCTGTGTGTCCTGGGGAATGGACTCGGGCCACCGTCCCCTACCCTATCCTGCCCCGCTGTTCCAGAGGTGCCCAGCTGTCATACTGCTGGAAGCAATCCCCCACGCTTCAGAGTCCCAGCTCATGCCTATAGAGTTTGTGTGCTCTCCAGAACATCTTCAGAGCTAAAAATACTGAGACATGCTTGGAACAGTTGAGCAATAGAAACAGATTTCTCTGCAGCATCTGTTTGTGCTCATAACTTCCAATGCACCAGCTGTAGCGAGATACTGGGTTTAGAGGCAAGGGCGAGTCTGTGTTCGATTCTCCCTCTCAGGGGAGGAAAAAAAGGGAAAGCAAAATAAATAAATAAATAAATAAATAAATAAGTGGTTGGGGAGTGAAGGTGCAGCTCCAGTTTTGTTCTTGTTCTCAGACCTTGACAAACCTTGGAACTTAGCACTTACTCTCGATTCTTGCTGTCTGTTTTTTTGGGTTTCCCACCCCCCTCTCTTTTTGTTTTTCTTTGTGGTCCTTGCTTCAAGTATAACTTCGAGTTCCAAACGGTGAACATCTCAAAGTTGACTTGCTGGGGAAAGAGAGCAGGATCCCGAGTTGGATTTGAGCCTGACAAACCACAAAACTTTCACATCATATATCACTCTGCTCTTAAGCACTCTGTTATTCTTAGTAATAATGGTATAAATGCCTCTCTTAAAGACAGGTTGGTTTTGGGGAAGCAAAGCTCAAAACGACATGATTCTGCAAAATGATTGCATCATAACACCGATTCATCATGACAATTGAAAAAAATAGAGATAGGAAGAAGGTAGTTCAATGTCTGTCTGGGCAAGTCTATCAGTAGCAGTAGTATGATCTCTAGGATGAGACTCTGGATTCTGGAGATTTCCATAAACTCAGAATGTACCTGTTAGGAAATAAGTTGTCTG